>NC_047091.1:41519209-42121084 GCF_902459505.1 Geotrypetes seraphini
CCACCAAATCTCCCCCCAAGAGAGTATCCTAATCAGTCACAGACATCCCTTCTTCAGGAAGCCCAAGCTCTGCTTCGTCTCCGTGCCATCAAGGAAGTTCCTCTGCTGTTCAGCAGAGCATGGGGTTTTACTCCCGTTACTTTCTTGTCCAGAAGAAGACGGGGGATCTACGACCTATCTTGGATCTCAGAGCTCTCAACAAATTTCTTGTCACAGAAAAATTTTGGATGCTGTCTCTAGCATTCTTGTATACCCTTCTGGATCACAACAATTGGTTATGCTCTCTGGATCTCAAAGAAGTTTACACTCATATTCCCATTCATCCAGCCTCTCGCAAGTTCCTCAGATTTCGGGTGGGAAATCATCATTTTCAATACAGAGTGCTATCTTTTGGCCTGGCATCATCTCTCAGTTTTCACTAAGTGCCTCATAGTAGTAGCAGCAGCTCTGCGCAGCCATGGTCTTAAGGTTTCAAAGACTCAATATATCAGGGGGTTATTGTAGCGACCCAACAGACTATTTGGTTTCTCCAAAGTTTGGGGTTCAAAGTCAACTTTCCAAAATCACAGCTACATCCCTCTCAGACTCTACAGTTCATTGGAGCTGTACTGGACACTGTGCAACTCAGAGCATTCCTTCCTCAACAACGTCAGGATACTCTCATACAACTTTGTCACAAAGTGTTGCCCCTCACCTCTCTTTCAGCGAGACACATGATGGTTCTTTTGGGTCAGGAATGGACAATGTTCGAGCAGACTTCCTCAACAGACAGACACGGGATCCAGGTGGGTGGACCCTGTCCCCAGAGGCGTACCAAGCAATTGTGGGGTGGTCTCACATTGATCTCCTGGCAACAGCAAGAAACAAAGCGTTTTGCTTCTTCGGATGCGATGGACTCATCACTCTGCAGCCGTGGCCTCAGGAGATTCTCCTGTATGTTTTTCTTCCTTGGCCGATGGTCATCCAAGTTATTTGGAGAGTCGCAACTCATCCAGGCCACCTCATTCTGGTGGCTTCAAATTGGCCTCACAGTCCATGGAATGCAGATCTGATGCATCTGCGAGTGAGTCGCAGCTTTCGGCTGAGTACCAACCTGGATCTTCTCATGCAGGGGCTAGTTGCCATTGGAGGATCTGGGTCACTTGGCTTTTACGGCATGGCTTTTGAGCGCGCAGCCTTAGAATATAAAAGATATTCTACCCTGGTTGTTGATACTCTTTTCAAGTCTAAGAAGTCATCCATGCTAAGACATGGAAGGCCTTCCAACATTGATGGACCCTTATTCAGCTCCGACCTCGCTGAGTCTCACTTTGGATAAAGACCTCACTGTGGCTTCTCTTCAGGTCCAAGTAGCCGGACTTTCTTGTACTGGATCCCAGGACAGTCGGTCTTCATTGGCGTCTCATTCGGATGTTGCTTGATTCTTGAAGGGGGCTCCTCATGCTATGGCCCTTATCTGCCATCATCTTCTATGTTTCTATTGGTTAAGCATCCTTTCCCTTCCTGGGACCTTAACCTTGTGCTGTTTAGCCTTACTAAAGCTCCCTTTGATCCCCTTTGAGATGCTTCCCTCTTGGACTTGACACTCAAGACCGTTTTTCTGGTTGCCATTATTTTGGCGCATCATGTGTCAGATCTGCAGGCTTTGTCTTGCCGAGACCTTTTTCTCCGGATTTCGGAGGCGGGTGTTTCCCTTTGGGTGGTTCCTTCCTTTTTGACGAAGGTTGTTTTGGCTTTGCATGTTACTCAGGAAGTGTGTTTGCTTGCCTTTCAGACGACAGGTTCCAAGACACAGGACCACCTGTTGAAGTATCTGGAGGTGCGCAGAGTTCTTCTTCGGTATCTGGAAGTCAATAACAAGTTTCACCTCCCTGACCATATGTTTGTGCTGATGTATTCTGTTCAGCAGAGCGCTCCCGCTTCCAAGGCCACGATTTCCAGCCTACATAATTTTTGGGAAACATCATGGCTGAGCTATTCAATCTCTCCCTAAGTAAGGGGAAAGTTCCCCTGGACTGGAAATTAGCTAATGTCGTTCCTCTGCATAAAAAGGGTTGCAGGGCAGAGGCTGCGAATTATAGACCGGTGAGTCTCACATCAATAGTGTGCGAACCCATGGAAACACTAATTAAAAGCAAATTGGACACGATCTTGAATGAAGGGAATCTTCGGGATCCTAGTCAATATGGATTCACCAAGGGTAGGTCCTGCCAATCCAATCTCATCAACTTCTTTGACTGGGTAACAAGAAAGTTGGACTTGGGAGAATCTTTGGATGTCGTGTACCTGGACTTCGGTAAAGCTTTTGACAGTGTCCTACACCGCAGGCTGCTAAGCAAGATGGAATCGATGGGGTTAGGAGAGACACTAACTGCATGGATCAATGATTGGCTGAGTGGCAGACTTCAGAGGGTGGTGGTTAATGATACCCTCTCTAAAACATCGGAGGTGACCAGTGGAGTGCCGCAGGTCTCGGTCCTGGGTCCACTCCTTTTCAACATATTCATAGGGGATCTGACTCAAGGGCTTCAAGGTAAAATAACACTATTCGCCGATGACGCCAAACTATGTAATATAGTAAGTGAATGCAGTTTACAGAATTATATGGCGCAGGACCTGCTTACATTGGAAAGTTGGTCCTCAACCTGGCAGCTAGGCTTCAATGCTAAGAAATGTAAGGTCATGCACCTCGGAAGCGGAAATCCATGCAGGACGTACTTCTTGAACTGAGAAACTTTAACTAGGACTACAGCAGAACGAGATTTAGGAGTAATCATCAGTGCAGACATGAAAACTGCCAATCAAGTGGAGAAGGTTTCATCTAAGACAGGGGTGTCAAAGTCCCTCCTCGAGGGCCGGAATCCAGTCGGGTTTTCTGGATTTCCCCAATGAATATGCATTGAAAGCAGTGCATGCAAATAGATCTCATGCAGATTCATTGGGGAAATCCTGAAAACCCGACTGGATTCTGGCCCTCGAGGACCGACTTTGACACCTGTGATCTAAGACAAGGCAGATATTGGGTTGTATCAATAGAAGTTTCGTCAGCTGAAAGCCTGAAGTCATAATGCCGTTGTACAGGGCCATGGTGAGACCTCATCTGGAGTACTGTGTGCAATTCTGGAGGCCACATTACAGTAAAGATGTGCGCAGAATTGAATCGGTTCAGCGGATGGCCACCAGGATGATCTCGGGGCTCAAGGGTCTCTCGTACGAAGAGAGACTGAACAAATTGCAGCTCTACACTCTTGAGGAATGTAGGGAGAGGGGAGACATGATCGAAACATTTAAGTACCTCACGGGACGTGTCGAAGTGGAAGATGATATTTTCTTTCTCAAGGGACCCTCGGCCACAAGAGGGCACCTGCTTAAACTCAGGGGCGGAAAATTTCATGGCGACACCAGAAAGTATTTCTTCACAGAGAGAGTGGTTGATCATTGGAACAAGCTTCCAGTGCAGGTGATCGAGGCAGACAGCGTTCCAGACTTTAAGAATAAATAGGATACCCATGTGGGATCCCTACGAGGGTCAAGATAAGGAAATTGGGTCATTAGGGCATAGACAGAGGGTGGGTAAGCAGAGTGGGCAGACTTGATAGGCTGTAGCCCTTTTCTGCCGTCATCTTCTATGTTTCTGTGTTTCTATGAATGTGGCTTCTTCATGGGCCAAAGCTAGATCTGCCTCTCTTGAGGAGATTTGCAGAGCAGCAATGTGGTCTTCATAGAAACATAGAAACATGATGGCAGATAAAGGCCAAATCCCATCTAGTCTGCCCATCCACAGTAACCATTATCTTTCTCTCTCCGAGAGATCCCATGTGCCTATCTCAGGCCCTTTTGAATTGTGACACAATCTCTGTCTCCACCACCCCTTCTGGGACACTTCATGCATCTACCACCCTTTCTTTGACCATTTTGACTTTAAAGGTTATTAAGGCTATTTTGTAAGTTATTCTGTGGTTAATGGGTAGCCAGTGGGCATTCTTTAAGAATGGTGTAATGTGAAAAATTTCTTCTTTTTGGTAATGATTTTTATTGCAATATTTTGTATAATTTGAAGGCGTCTTAGTTCTTTAAGTGTAATTCCCTTGTATAATGAATTGCAGTAATCAATTTTCGATATAATCAGAAAGTGAATTAGAGTATTTAGAGAAAATGGATCAAGGAAGTTAGCCAGCGATCTGATCATCTGCAACCTGCAAAAACAGCTTTTGACTATGGCACTGATTTGATTATGTTAATCTTGTTGTAAACTGCCTAGAACTGAACGGTATTGGCGGGATAGAAGACACCAATGTAATGTAATATAATGTAATTAAGTTTATGATCAATAATGACATCTAGGATTTTGAGTTTGTCAACTTCTTGAAGAGGGATGTCTTCAGTTTTGATAGGTGTGGAGAGTTTAAGACCATCTTTCAGAGAAAAAAGATGTTTTTTGTTTAGTTGAGATTTAAGGAAAACAATTTTCATTTAACCAATGACAAGATTTTTTCCAGTTTCTGATTGATAGTGAAAATCTCTTCTTCAGTATTTAAGCATAAAGGATGGAGCAGCTGTAAATCATCTGCCTAGGTGAAGATTGTAAATCCTATTGATTGGCAGAGTGTTAATAACAGTGCCCAGAAGATTTTGAACAGTAACAGTGATAAAATGGAGCCTTGGAGAATACCATGTTGGTTGGGATAAGATTTGGAGGTAGAATTATTGTATATAACTTTGGAAGATCGGTCTGAAAAATAAGAATAAAGCCATTATTAAACTTGATCGTTAAGTCCAATAGGAGAGTCTGTTTAATAGTAGGATATAATCGATAGTGTCAAATGCAGCTGAGAGATCAAAGGATATAAGAACAGATTGATGGTGATCTAGAAAATAGATGATTGAGGATGTCAGACTGATCATAGAATGTTCTGTTGAGTAATTCTGATGAAGACCAGCTTGATTTGGATGAAGAACTTTAGTTTTTCATATAAATTCAGATAGTTGATCAAAGACAACATTCTCCAAAAGTTTGAGCATTTGTTATTATTTGATTTTGGATCCTTAATGGTTGGGTGAATAAGCGATTCCTTCCAGGATTTTGGGAGTGATCTGGATGCTAGATTACTTGAAATAAGCTTATAAATAATAGGCCCAAAGTTGTTTAAAAAAGTGTTTAATGATCAATGGTTGAAGTTTGTCGGCACTTGATCCTTTTAAATTCATGGTTTGTATTTGTCAGAGTAAACCATTTAAAGAGGGCATGGTGAAGTTAGCCAGTGATCTGATAACCCTTCACAATTACTCCCTCTCCCCCTCAGCGATGCCCAGTCATCTCCAGCAGGTTTTGAAATCTTTAAACCCTTGATCCTTCCATGCTCTCAAACACTATTTCACCTCTCCTTGCTTCCACAATGTTATCTAAGTCTGTCCATGAGGCTGTCTCGTCATACAACTTTATTCTTTCCTCTGCTCTGGACACCCTGCTCCCCCCTGTTCCCTACTCTGTCAGGCGTTCCAAACCTCAACCTTGGCTTACTCCCAGTATCCATTACTTACATTCCTGTATCCGCAGTGTCAAGCGCCTTTGGCTCAAATCTCGCACACATGCTGAGTTTCTTCACTTTAAATTTATGCTGACCTCCTTTAATTCTGCACTTATACGGGTCAAGCAAAACTACTACATCCAACTAGCTCCATTTCTTCCAATCTCCATCATCTCTTTGCCACTCTGAACTCCCTCCTCAAAGTGCCACCACCTCCGACCCCTCCTCTCTCTCCCCAGACTATGGCTGATTACTTCCATGACAAGGTCCACTAAGATCTTGCAAGTATCTCTAAGGGAAACAAGCAAAAATCAAGAATACAAATGGAGAGGAAGAGAAGACCGAGGCACTTGCAGAAGAGAGTACAGGTGCCAAAGCTGATAAAAGGCCAGTTCATAATTAAAACAGATAAATGTCTCTTGTCCCAAGATCCAGTCCCCTAAACAATGACATAAATAGGCCTGATTATATTTTTTCATATCCAGTACACCCATCCATCCATGGGATCAAAATCCCAGTAAAAAACAAAAAGCCATACAAGGCTTCCTACCCCCGCTCCCTCTCCCCCTTTCCCAGAAAAATCTAGACAAGCCTATAGAGCTCCCAAAGAGATAGCAGACAGGTTAAATAAGTTCTTCACGTCAGTCTTCACGAGGGAGGACACATCCAATATTCCGGAACCGGAGGACATCGTAAATGGGGATCGGGATGAAAAGCTGGTCCAACTAGAGGTAAGCCAAGAGGATGTCCTCGGGCAGATAGACAGACTAAAGAGCGACAAATCGCCAGGTCCGGACGGCATTCACCCAAGGGTACTCAAGGAACTAAGGAACGTAATAGCAGAGCCACTTCGCCAAATATGTAACCTATCCTTAAAAACTGGAGAGATCCCGGAGGATTGGAAAATTGCGAATGTCACACCCATCTTCAAGAAGGGTTCAAGGGGGGACCCGGGGAACTACAGGCCGGTGAGCTTGACCTCGGTCCCGGGAAAAATGATGGAAGCACTGATTAAGGACAGTATCTGTGAACACATAGAAAACAATGGACAGCTAAAGTCGAGCCAGCACGGCTTCTGCAAGGGTAGGTCATGCCTCACAAACTTATTGTACTTCTTTGAGGGGGTAAACAGACAGGTGGATAAAGGGGAATCCATTGACATCATTTACCTTGACTTTCAAAAAGCCTTTGACAAGGTATCGCACGAAAGACTGCTTAAAAAGCTGTGGAGACACGGGGTGCAAGGGGAGGTCCACCGATGGATCAAAAACTGGCTGGCGGACAGGAAACAGAGGGTTGGAGTGAAGGGCCATTACTCGGACTGGCATGGGGTCATGAGCGGAGTTCCGCAGGGGTCGGTGCTGGGACCTCTCCTGTTCAATATATTTATTAATGACCTGGAGGCAGGAACAAATTGCGAAGTTATTAAATTTGCGGATGACACCAAACTCTACCGCAGGGTTGATACCATGGAAGACTGCGAAGATCTGCAAAGGGACCTAACGACGCTAGAAGAATGGGCCAAAAAATGGCAAATGAACTTTAATGTAGGGAAATGCAAGGTCATGCATGTAGGGAAAAAGAACCCGATGTTCAGCTACAAAATGGGAGGATCACTGCTAGGGGTAAGTAACCTTGAAAGAGACCTGGGAGTGATGGTGGACACGTCTTTGAAGGCGTCGGCACAGTGCGCCACAGCCTCAAGAAAAGCAAACAAAATGTTGGGTATCATTAAGAAGGGTATCACGACCAGGACAAAGGAGGTCATCCTGCCACTGTATCGTGCAATGGTGCGACCGCATCTGGAGTACTGTGTCCAATATTGGTCGCCGTACCTCAAAAAGGACATGGCGGTACTTGAGGGAGTCCAGAGAAGAGCAACTAAACTGATAAGAGGTATGGAAAACCTCTCATATACTGACAGACTGAAAAAGCTGGGGCTGTTCTCCCTGGAAAAGCGGAGACTTAGAGGAGACATGATAGAAACCTTCAAGATCCTGAAGGGTATAGAAAAAGTAGACAGGGACAGATTTTTCAGATTACGGGGAACCACAAGTACAAGGGGGCACTCGGAAAAATTAAAAGGAGACAGGTTTAAAACAAATGCCAGAAAGTTCTTTTTCACCCAGAGGGTGGTGGACACATGGAACGCGCTTCCGGAGGCTGTGATAGGCCGGAGCACGTTACAAGGCTTCAAAGAAGGTTTGGATAGGTTCCTAGAGGATAAAGGAATTGAGGGGTACAGATAAGAGTAGCGGTAGGTTATAGGGATAGTCTTGGGACCATTGCTCAGGCAATGGGCCTGATGGGCCGCCGCGGGAGCGGACCGCTGGGCGAGATGGACCTCTGGTCTGCCTCAGCGGAGGCAACTTCTTATGTTCTTATGTTCTCTGTAGTAGGCGAATGGGCAGAGTCTGCAGGACATAAAGCCATTTTGGGAAGACGATCATATTAAATAACTCAATTCTTCCATGTAATGATAAAGAAAAAAATTTCCAAGTATCTAATCGTTGGCGGGTGTAATTCATCAACAAGATTAGGTTAATCTCCTTAAGACTTGTGATAGAAGATGTTAATTGTACCCTAAGATATCGGAAAGAATGATTGGCCCATTTCAACAGAAACAGTCTCCTCCAATCCGTCTGCACCTCTCTAGATGTTGCAAGAGCCAGTGATTTGTCCAGGTTCAGTCTGAATCACAAAAAGTCCCCATATTCCACCAAGGTGTTTAAGGAGGCCTCTAGATCAATGATGTGAACCAAAAGATCATCTGTGCAAGCTGATACCAGGGTTTGTAATATGTCCCATGTCAAGGGGTCTAAGGTGGGGACAAATAATAAAGGTGACAGTGGGCATCCTTGGCGGGTACCTCTCTTGATCTCTAAGGAGCCAGAAAGTATCCCTTTTATCCAGTGTTTCAAAGTGGCGAACAAAAACCTCCAAGAGACTCAATCGAAAGCCTTCTCCACATCGAAGCTGACAAGCAAAGACGGAAAACGGCGATGGGTAACATATTCCAATAGAGGTCAGTATCTGCTGCAGATTGTGTGATACTTTACGATCCCTGATAAAGTCTGCCTGGGGGTCAGCAATCAAATCAGGAAGAGTGCGGGCCGATCAGTTAGCCAAAATCTTAGCAAACAATTTCGCCTCTTTATTCAAAAGTGATATAGGGTGGTAAGAGCCCGGTAGATTTGGATCCAGGCATAGTTTCAAAAGTACCACAATATGTGCCTCTCACAATGAAGAAGGATATGGTACTACTCAAAAGGGTCCAGAGAAGAATGACTAAAAGGGTTAAGGGGCTGGAGGAGTTGCCGTACAGTGAGAGATTGGAGAAACTGGGCCTCTTTTCCCTTGAAAAGAGGAGACTGAGAGGGGACATGATTGAAACATTCAAGATAATGAAGGGAATAGACAGTAGAAAAAGACAGGTTGTTCACCCTCTCCAAGGTAGCGAAAACGAGAGGGCACTCTCTAAAGTTAAAAGGGGACAGATTCCATACAAACTTAAGGAAGTTCTTTTTCACTCAGAGAGTGGTAGAAAACTGTAACGCTCTTCCGGAGTCTGTGATAGAGGAAAACACCCTCCAGAGATTCAAGAGAAAGTTAGACAAGTTCCTGCTGAACCAGAACGTACGCAGGTAGAGCTATTCTCAGTTAGGGCGCTGGTCTTTGACCAGAGGGCTGCCGTGTGAGCGGACTGCTGGACGTGATGGACCACTGGTCTGACCCAGCAGCGGCAATTCTTATGTTATGTTCTAAAATAGTAATGATCCCAACTGAACAAAAGCATTAAAGGTGGAAGACAAAACAGGCGTGATCTCACTACTAATAATTTATAGAATTCAGAACAGAACCCTTCAGGGCACGGGGCCTTCCAGAATTTACTAGATTGAATTGCTAGTAGGACCTCGACCTCTGAAATGGGGGCGCTCAACATCCTCTGTTGTGAGTCAGAGACCTTAGGAACTGGAATATTATCCAAATAAATCTCTCTCTAACTCAAGTGCCCTGGGTTGATTGTACAGCTTTTGACAAATCTGAAAGGTTTTTAGAGCATTTCAATTGCTCAGCTCAAATAGGTTGATGTGTAATGTCTTCTCTTGAGCAAACCAGCGACCTTGTGTGCGAAGACTGTCCAGGTGAGCTCCCCAAGCATACATGGACATATCTATGTTAAACACTTTCTGATGTGGAGGGATGTGAAATAGTAGACCTCTGGAAAGATTGATGGATTCATGAAGAGATTGATGAAGAGGTGAGGTGATTAATCTTTTGAGAGATTGAGAGCATGAGACCACTGAGATGCTAGGGTCCACTGAGTTGATCTGAGATGGAGCCATGCGAAGGGGATAACATGAATTGTAGATGCCATATGACTCAAGAGCCATACCATTTGTCTGGCTGAAATGGTTTGTAGAAGTGAGACCTGATTGCAAAGTTGAAGCAAAGTGTCTTCTCTTTGCTGAGGTAGAAAAGCCCGTCGATGAACAGTGTCTAGTAGGGCTCCTATGAATTGCAGTCTTTTGGGAGGGTTGAAGTTGAGACTTTGGAAAGTTGCTTCGAACCCTAGCTGCTGAAGAAATGTTATCATCAACTGTGTTGTGGAAAGTATAGCTTGAGGAGAGGCAGCTTTTATCAGCCAATCGCCCAGATATGAAAATACTTGAAACCCTTGAGTATGTTGTGAGCAGGATATATGGATATATGTGTGTAAGCCTCTATGAGGTTCAGAGAGCTTAACCATTTGATTTGTTCTAGAAGAGGGTATAAAGTCCCTAGGTTTAAGCATGCAAAACTTTTCTTTGATTAAGTATTTTTTTAAGTCTTGGAGGTCGAGAATTGGTTGAAGACCTCCCGTCGTCTTTGGGATTTGAAAATACCTGGGAGTAGAACCCTTGATTTTTCTGAGAAGGAGGAACTACTTCTATGGCATTTAGTAGAAGCAAAGCTTCGATTTTCTGAAGAAGGGACGTCTGTTGTGTTATGAAAGAGTACACTCTTGGAGGGTGATTCAAAGGTATTGTTACGAAATGGAGAGAGTAACTGTCCTTGATGACCCAAGAGTCCGTTGTGATGAGAGTCCAATATCGATGATAAAATTGTAATCGATCTCTGATAGGTTGGGGAGGAGGCTGAGAGGGAGATATGGTGGCCATGCTCTGTAGAAGCACATCAAAAAGACTGAGCTGGCTTTTGAGGAGCCGAAGCCTAGGTCTTTTGAGGTCGCTGCTGCTTTCGTCTCTTCTGTAGTAGAGGCTTGGAAGAAGAGGATGTTGCAGGGGATCATCTCTTATAGGAATAAGAAGCAGGCTTCTGAGCAGACTTAGATGGTTGACTTTTAGTCTTTGCTCTATTCAAAGAATTCCAATTCTGCTTATGCAGAGTCAGCTTTTGAGTAGCAGCCTCTATCCTATTGTTGAAGAGTTCTTCCCCCAGGCATGTAATGTTGACTAAATGGTTCTGAAGATTAATATCCATGTTAAAGACTCATAGCCAAGCAAGACGTCTCATAGCTACAAACATGGCAGATGCTCTGGATGATATTTCAAAAGCATCAAATGCTGTCCTTACTATATATTTCTGGTTTGCAGGAAATTGAGTGATCTGCTGAAAATATGTAAGATGATCTGGGGGAGTATACTGTTCAAAGTCAGCCAGCTTCTACATGTTGTTTTATTTTAAACATCTTGTAAAGAAATTATAATTTAGAACTCTATTGGTCAACATAGAGTTCTAGTAGAGACTGTGACCAGATTTGCCCATAGTATGACCCTCAAAACCTGGTGGTGCTGAATCATAAACTCTGCCTTTGGAGGATATTTTAAGGATCGATTCCAAAAGCAATGATTGTTGTTGTAGTTATGGTTTGTCAAATCCAAGGCAAGAAATTTTCTTGGGGCTGCAGTGATAGAAAGAGGAGTCTCCCTGTTTTTAAAGAGTGCCTCTTTAAGATTATGCAAGGATAACTTGAGAAGTTCTTTAGGAGGCTTGTCATAATCCAAGACATCAAGGAGATCTGTCCTGGGCTCAGTGTCGGCCTCTAATTTGACAGGGAGGGCCTTGCCCAACTGTCTAATATATTTAGTAAATGAGAGTCCTTCAGCTAGAGGAGTGGCTAAGATGGCGGCATCAACCAGATGCTGAGATCGAGCTCTTGTCTCTGCTAAGGTTTGAACACTAAAGAATATGCCACATAAGAGGAAAGGGAGTGTTAAGGTGCCAGTTTCCTCGATGCCTAGACCCCCAATACGGCAGCAGATGATTGAGCAGTTACTGCCTGGAATCTGCATTCAACTTGGCGGAGCTAGCCCTGCGGTGGGAGAGGGTAAAGAAGGCCTTATCTCACAAGGGCGTGAAATCTCACTCTCACCTTCAAGCACCGAACTACCTCCCTGTCCAGCAGAAGCAACTGCCTCGGGAGTGGGAACAGACAGAGTTGCCGAAATTGCACCAGGAATTCTTATGGAGGAAGTGCTCAGGGCAGATGAGCTTCTGCTGATGGAGGCCAGCAATGAAGAGATAACCCCCTCCAGTGAGGTGACCCTAACATCAATTTGATGTATGCTCAAAAACTGGACAAGGCTGCTTCAAAGACATCAGAGGAGGTAAAATCTTTGGCTAATAAGATCGACAGCATTTCCAAAACCCTGGAACAGTTGAATACTGAGGTAAAAAATACTATGAAAGAAATACAGTTAGAAATTAAATCACTTCAGGACTATAGAGCAGCAGCAATTAAGGAATCCACAATGTTCCATTGAAAAATTGAAAATATAGGAAATTTCAACTGCAGACTTAATCTCCGAATTTTGAACTTCTCCAAAGTACCCGAGATATCCGCTTACGAGATGATTAAGAAATATTTAGTGGAAGTCTTAAAGTATTCTTCAGAACTTATTCCTCCTTTGAATAAAATATATTATCTACCACTTTTCACTAAAAACCAAGGTACAATGGTCAAAGAAAAAATGCAAACTCCGCAATTGGATATAAATAACATATCAGTAATTTTGGAAGAGTCTATCTCAGACTCTTCAATAAGAATGACACTTCTGATATCTTTCGTTTTCCAGCATGACTTGGATTCCTTTATGAAACTATACTTTCGCTTTTCAAAAGAATTGTTTTATGGAAAAAAGATATGTGTTTATCAAGATGTAACTAAGGTTACTCAGGAAAAAAGGAAGCTTTTCTTGTCTATGAGACAGGAGACCAAGGCTCTGGGGGCGTCTTTCTTATTAGCGTACCCCTGTAGATGTATAGTTAAGTATGCTCAAGTTAAATATGTCTTTTTCCAGCTGGAGCAGCTAAGATCATTTTTGGAGCAAAAGAAAATTGCTGTAGGTTAATGGTGGTTAAAAAGGAAATTTATGCAGACTATGTTATAGCCTTTCATTGTATTTTCTTTTGCCTACTTGTTTAAACTTTTTAGTTTTTTCCTTGCAAACTCCCCTTTATGGCTCTTTTTGTGGTCTAAGGAAGCGTGGAAAATTGTTATTGATTATGATGATGTTTCCCATTTTTTTAATTCTTTGCTGTATTTCTTTAGCAAGAATGTATATTTTCTTGTAAAATTTGCAAAATTGATAAATTTAAAAAAGTCCTTCAGGAAGAGATCTTCTTGGAGGAGGAGATAGATCTGAAGGTATACCATATGACAGCCTGGGTTCACAATCTGAGTCAGTATGGTGATGTGAGAGATCAGAATCAACTGCAGGAACCCTTTGTAAGATGACAATTTTAGGGGAGAACGTTGAGACGATACTCCTCGACGACTTCGATACCGATCTGATGATGATGAAGAAGAGCAATGAGAAGTTTTTATCTCTGGAAGCATGGGATCACGGTGCCTCGATGCAGAGTGTCTAGTCGATGATGAGAGTCGATGCATTGAAGGACATCGATGCTTTGATGAAGAGCAATGCTGTGATGTTGCGGATCGATGCCTCAGTGGAGAGCGTCTATGTCTACTGGAGGATCGATAAGAGGTAGACCAGTGCCTTGATGGAGATCTGGAATCGGTACCCTGTGGCCTCGAGGTACTATGCTTAGGCTGGGCTGGTACTGAGAGAGTTGATATAAGCACCGGTGTCGCTTGCAATTTAAACATGTCACGAATCTCCCTCTTGAAAAACTCATTGAGTTGCTTTGAAGAGTTGCACCAGAACCCTTGGCGCAACAGCCAGTACCACCGGTGCAGCAGGGCATCGAGGGGTGGGTGATCGAGGAGGATCCACGCCCTGAAACAGACACAACCTGCAGAGATAGCAGTGATGTTTAGCCTGCATTGAGGGACTCAATGCTGTAGAAGCCTGCTTGTTGGGAAGAGGATGGCTTTTTAGCTGGCTTCCCCAATGCTGGCATCTCATCCGATGTTGATTCTGATGCAGGCTTAAAGTGTTTCGAGTGTTCATGGCTGAGCCGAAGAGCTTCTCTTGTTGGATGCATCGAACCATTAGTGAGTGCTTTTGTAAGGTGGAATAGTGCGTGCAGGTGTCAACATAATGCTCAAGGCCCAAACGCTGCAAACACCAACCTTGCGGATCAGTTATTGAAATAGGCCGCTGGCACTAACAGCACTTTTTAACACCAATCAATGGGTTTGACATGGATGAAAAAATTGTGTTGGCTAAATTAAACTCAATGATGAGAAAGGAAAAAGAAAACAGCTGAGAAAGAATCTATCTATCTATATAAAAGTATTTTTTAAATGTGTATATATCTATATAATAAAACCGTAGGCGGCGCATGCGCAGTCTAATCCGCGTGCTTCCGTGATCCGTATGTCCGTGGCCGGCAAGAGTGCACATGCAAACTTACAACAGCTCGCACTCACGGTCTGGCTGGCTCTTTAAAGTTTTTTTCGGTGCCGGCTCACCTGCTCCGCCTTCCTCTTCCTGCCAGTCTCAGCCGGACTCACTCCTCCCCCCCTGGCAGCCCTGAACCTGTTCCTCCGTTCCCCGCCCGACGGGCCGGTGAGTGCTGCGCCAGGGGCAATGCAGGTGGAGACTATCGGCGGCGGAGCCGGAGGGAAGGGGGGGTGGGAGGCACGCGAAGCTGCAAGTCGCCGAATCCACGCCCCCCCCTCTCTCGAACCGCACAAGGACTGCCGTTGACGAAATTTGCCCCACCGTTCCTTCCCTTCCTCCATCAGGTACAGTTCAGCTACGCCTATGTTAAAAGCAGCTGCTTTGAAATTGGAGTCCTGCCACCACCGTAACACGTTCCCTCTGCCGCGGTCCCATATGTCAGAGAAGGGGCGGGACCAAGGCAGAGGGGAACGTGCTACGGCAGTGGCAGGCCTCTGATTTTGATGCGGCTGCTTTTAACATTGGTGGAGCTGCACTGCACCTGATGGAGGGAGGGAAGGAAAGGTGGTTGTGCGCTGTTGAGCCCCTCTGCACGCGCCCAAACCAAAAAAGGAGCCAGGACTCTTCCCCACCCGGCGCCGGCAGACCCGAAAAAACGGCCCTACCGAACAGACCCGCGAGCAGGGTTGCCATGGAAACCTAACCGGAATTACATGCAGTCGGCAAGGGTCAGTGAGAGGGGATCAGGAGCTAAAGAGAGATTGAAAAAAACAAACAAACAGTGCACAAGTAGAGAGAGACACACAGACAGTCACAGAAGGACAGGGGGCTAGAGCAGAGATGCTTGCAGGGAGAAAAAGCTAAGCAGTAATGTTACAGCTTGAGAGTGCAGACTGAGGAAGAAAGCAGAGACAGCGCTACACAGGGAAATGGAGGGAGGAAAGAGACAGAAAGAAAAATACAGACAGACATAAATTCTAGCACCCGTTAATGTAACGGGCTTAACGACTAGTGTGAGTATATATATGTATGTACATTTTTTTAAATACTTTTTTTAAATGAAGCAAATGAAAGAGAAAAACAGGCAAAAAATGGCCAAAGCCCACTCAAAGAGGAAACCGTTATAGGTTGAAGGCAACGCAGACTGGACGAAGTCCAGAAAAAAGTACTTTTTCGCTCCGTGGAAAATGAAGAACTGAGGACCACAAGCCAACATTGGGCGCATGTGTAGTGTGGGCGGTCGCAAAGTTTCTTAAAACTTAAAGTCACAGTTCACTTTTAAACACTGTCCGTACCGGGCTCCATGGATGACATCACCCACATGTGAGAATATGCTGCCTGCTTGTCCTAGGATAATGAGAGGTTGGAATTGAAGATGACTCCAAGGTTGCGAGCAGAGGAAACTGGAATGATGACTGTATTATTTACCAAGATGGAGAACAGAGGAGGAGGAACAAAGGGTTTAGGAGGGAAGAGAAGCAGCTCAGTCTTAGACGTATTTAGTTTCAGATAATGGCAGGACATCAAGGCAGCAATGTCAGTCAAACAGACAAACTTTTTCATGGGCTTTAGGTAAAATTTCAGGTGAAGAAAGGTAGATCTGGGAGACTTGAGCATATAGTTAATACTGGAAGCCATGGGAGGAGATCAGGGCACCGAGGGAAGAGGTGTAGAGAGAGAAAGAAGAGGTCCTAAGACAGAATTCTGGGGTACGCCAACCGCTAGTGGGGTAGCAGCAGAAGGTGCGATGGGAGAGGTAGGAGGCAAACCAAGAAAGGACAGATTCACGGAATCCAAATGAGGACAGCGTATCAAAGAGTAAGCTGTGATTAACAGTATCAAAGGCAGCAGACAGGTCAAGGATGAAGATTGAGTAAAGGCCCTTAGATCTGGCATGAACAGGTCACTGCAGACCTTGGTGAGGGCAGTCTCTGTGGAGTGTTTTAGGGGCGAAAGCCGGATTGTAGAGAATCAAGAACCTGTTGAGTTGAAAGGAAGTCCAGGCAGTGACAGAGTACAGCACACTTGAGTAACTTAGATAGGAACGGAAGAAGGGAGACAGGGCGACAGTTGGAGAGGCATGTGGGGTCCAGAGAGGGTTTTCTGAGAAACTGCTTGAAGGCAGCGGGGATGGTTGCAGTGGGAACAGATAGGTTGAGGATATGGCAAATGGGAGGGATAGCAGTATGTGAGATGGGGGTCAAATAGAGGGGTGGGAATAGGATCTGAGGGGCATGTAGTAGGCTTGGCTGAAGACAGAAGTTGTGCAGTTTCTTCCTCTGTGATTTCAGAGAAGGATGAAAAGTCAGAGGTAATTGACGGAGGGACGAGAAGTTGGGACCAGGTAAGAGAAGCTTCAGGAGTTGTTTGAGTGAAAGATGAAGGGGTGGTATGAGTTTGAAGTTCAGGAGAGTGGATGTTGGGTAGAGGAGAAGAATGTGACTTTGTAGTGAATTCAAGAATTTGTATTCTTGCTTTTTGCTTGGTTCCCTTAAAGCAAGGGTCTCAAAGTCCCTCCTTGAGGGCCACAATCCAGTCGGGTTTTCAGGATTTCCCCAATGAATATGCATGAGATCTATGTGCATGCACTGCTTTCAATGCATATTCATTGGGGAAATCCAGAAAACCCGAGATCCCTGCCTTAGAGATACTTGGAAACTCTTAGTGACTCAGTTAGGTGGAATACCTGAGGTATCTGACCAATTGACCATCCAGGGAAATCTGCAATTCTTACCAGGTCAGGAGCACCCCATTTTCAGAGGTGGGCTCAATTGGTATGACCTTGCTATGTCATGTCTGAGTGGATGGCTCCTTGTTTCCTTGGAGAGATTTACATCAGAGACATGGGATTTTAGCCCACAATTATTTTGCATATTTGCAACTGCAACATTATGTTCGTTCCTTGAATGTGAAGGGTCTACGCTTCAGTCTAGGTAAGAAGCTTGGAGAATTTTTTGCCCAGTTTGTCGATGAGGGCTTCACTGTTCCCTTATTACACAAGGCTCTCCTGGTAGATCTTAGGAGTCCTTATGTCTCTGATGGGCACCGGATCTTAGCTTGTTGGCACAGAACTTAGACATAGAACAATTTATTAAACATATTCCGACTTTTGGTATCTGCTGAATTTTGCGAATGCTAATTCAGGGTTTTATACAGGGCATATTTTACGCTTATTCAGCTATTCAAGTCTGGCTTAGCAGAGCACTCTCAATGTGAAAAATGTTAAAAAGACACTAATTCCTTTTTTCACACTTTTGATTGGAGTGGTCAGGGCCTCTTGGAGATGGGTGGTCCTCTATTTAGAACAATTGTTGGGGAAGACTATCTCTTTTACCTCGGCTGGTTTTCTTTTAGATAAGTATGAGGCCTTCGCTTACCAGCTGGTTCTGTGAGACTTTTCATTCAAAAGACTGGTCTCTTGGCTAAGAAAATTATTTTAGGGGTCTGGACTTCGTCGCTCTCACCATCTTATTTGGGCATGGTGTAATCACCTACATGCTCTCATGCATTTTTTATATACCGTCTATCAAACAAGTGTCTAAATCTTACTTTATTTAAAAAAAATTCCCCTTCATAAGTATGCACTAGAATAGATGACATGTACATCATGTATGCAAGAGTCTGTCAATGTTATGAACATTTACAGGCATAGGGATATAACCGCCCAGACAAGCAGCATTCTTTGACATGAAACGTAATGGAAAGTAATTTAATTTTTATTTTTTATGCAGTAGACCTAAATCTCTTAATATAGTAATCCATTCATTGGTCATTTCTAGAATTGACTACTGTAATGCCTTGTTCACAGGAATTCCCTTTAAAGAAATTAGACACTTACAACTTATTCAAAACGCCTCGATTAGACTCTTAAGGAAGGCAAAGAAATTTGACCATGTCTCACTACTCCTCAAGAAATCTCATTGGCTCCCGGTGGCACATCGAATAACTTACAAGATAATAATAATAATAACTTTATTTTTGTTTACTGCAATACCATAACAGTTCAGAGTGGTTAACAGAGTAAGAGACTGTACATAGACAGCGATGTTACAAACAAGTCAATCAGCTTAACTTAGCAAGTCGGGAGTAGTCAGGATATCCGGAGGCATATCGGAGATACAAGGCAGGGAGGGAGTCAGATAAATTTATCAAAGAGATAGGTTTTGATTGATTTCCTGAAAGTTTGGTTGGAGGTGAGTTAGAAATGAGAGTAGTTAGACATTTATTCCATTTGCCTGCTTGGAATGCCAGAGATCTATCAAGGAATCTCTTGTAGACCCAGCCCTTTAGGGACGGGAAGGCAAACAGGTGGGCATTACGTGTGCGGGTGGGGCCTGAACGTTCGAAGTGATCTGACAGGTAGATTGGAGATGAGCCTGTTAAGGTTTTGAAGCAGAGGCAAGCAAATTTGAAGATATGCCTACTATGCCTTAAATCAATACTTTATAAAACTCCTGCCTTTATTGACCGAGTCTTAATACCCTATGCTCATGCCCGGTCACTTAGATCTAATGACCAACATTTGCTGGTTGTTCCCTCTCTCAAATCCATTAATACTCGGAGGCAATATATTTTTTCAGTCGTCGCTCCGAAAATGTGGAACTCCCTCCCTCCCAATACACATAAGGGAAGAACATCTTATTGATAGGTTTAAAAACAAATTAAAATGCTTTCTTTTTAAAGATGCTTTTGACTGCTAGTTTTTAGTTTTTTTTAGAGTCAGATCACATTTTTTAATTCAAGCTAGATTTTTTTTTCTCCCTCTCTAGTGTTTTCTCCATACTTGTCTCATTTACTATTATATATTGTATTTCCTCCCCCACTTCCCTTTTGGTTCTCTTTATGTTTGGTGATTTGTCTGTCATTGATACTGTCTCCCTGAATTTGGTGATATATTAATTTTTTTTAGATTTGTTCATTGCTTTATATTAAGATTAAGCGATTCATCAAATTTTAAATAAAACTTAACTTGAAAACTTGAAACTTGTTTTGAGTTAATTTGCACTTAAAAACAAGCTCATCAATTGCATTGATTAGCAATTCTATCTACTTTAGTTTCACCATTGTTATAATTACCCATACATAGCTTAAAGAACTTTAAATAAATAACTCTCAGATTAATTTTTTGTTGGTTTTGCAATTTTATAATTTCAATTAAAATGTGCTGTGAAAAACTTTTGCTCCGTTTAGTGTGCCAGAGCTAAAAGGTTTCGAGAGACACTGGTATATAGCATCTAAAAAGTGCAGTTCTAATTTAGGTGCCATGCGTGTTTTTCCAAGCTGCAGGCTGGCCCAACCAAACCAAATTAGCATCTAAAATTTGCCATTTAGTTTCAGTTGAAACTGAAAATGGTGCCTTCCTTCCCCCAGCAGAGAACAGGTCTTTCTGAGCCAGCTGCCACCCCACCCCACTCCCCCTAGCCATAACCCCTCTGCTCTACTACCATCTGAAAGCCCTCTCTGGTCCTTCCTTTAAATGCCCTTTTAGACAAGTGACTTGATCCAGGCAAGAGCAAGCACTAGTTGATATTGATCTCATTTATTCCTGAACCAAAATGGCCACAAAGACTTCCCTCAGCAGTTTTGGTGGCCACTGAAATCAGCATAAGCAGGCATAATCTCCAGTTGCTCCTGCTTATGGGCCAGCAGGATCCTTTAGGTCATTGGTATAGGTGAGGGGAAATGAGAGAAAAGATGGGCTGGCATGGAAAACAGTCCCAAGGACCAGTATCAGGCTACAATCTGCCCTTGCTTGAGCCTTTGGGTCTTGGAGACAATAGACCTAACATTTTTTTGTTTATATTTGTGATTATTGCATTTGATTATAAACTGGAATTGTACTTTTTAGATGCTATATAACCAGCATAGAGTATCTAGTTGTTCATGTAACAACTAGAAATAAGTAAATATATTAGTGTAACAAACTTCAATATTTAATGTATTTTGAATCTTATTTTTTAGACAGCAGAATGTTAAAAAAAAAAATGTTAAAAAAATGTACAAAGATGGGAAGGCTTTTACAAGGCATTTTTTAAAACAAGCTGATTTCCTGATGGAGCTCCTACTCCTTCTCCAGTCCTTGTGGTCAATGTTACATGACATGACCAGAAGCCAACTGAATGTAATTCATGGTCGCCATCAGTAAATTAAATATTTCTTTTCACCATTGCCAATGTGCATAATAAAATCTAGAAAACTACTATTTCTAGTTCATACATAATTACATTCCAAATTGAAGACAGTTCAAATTAGAATACAATTCTTAAATACTTTGCTATTTCTACATTATCCTGCAGAGTGGAAGGGAGCTCCCAAAAGGCTGCATGGTTCCTTGCTCCTGGAGAAGGCTCCTCAGTGTGAGAAGCGAATAGAAGATTTACATGCAAGAGAAAGCAAAGAATGGGGAGGGTTGCATGTCAATCCTTCCTATAAAAATGAGGTTGTTTCATCTAGCACCACAGACTCTATGCTTGAAATGCAGAGACATGTACAAGATTTCCACCAGTCTACGAGTATCACGCTCTTGGAGATGGCAGAGCCCAGTATTATGTTCTGTGCAACAGGTTCAGGATTGTGTTTCTCTTTTTGTTGTTTAACCTTTCTTTGCATGACATTTTCATCTTATTCGTTGCCATTCAGCTCACATCAGTGAGAATTCTGTGTAGGTTTTTTTTGTTCCTTTCTGTCTTGATCTCATTAGGAAGCTAATGTTATTGTCTTATTCCTCCTATTCATTTTCTTGTTGGAGAACGATCATGTGCAATGTGCTTCCTTCTGTCTCATTTAAAAGAAGGCACCAAAATCAATTCCAGTGCAATAGGTGTGTCATACTAGATAAGCAGGTTATTTCATATGCAGAAGGAATCCACTCTGGATTTTTTCTGTGTCCCTCCTACTTCCTAGGGAGCTCTGCTGCCATCTGCAGTTTTTCCCTTGTGCACGTGAGCTGGAAGGAGTATTTCTGTTCTGCTCTCTTTCATTTTATTTGGTGGTTTTTTACCTTTATTTGGTATTTTCAGTGCTCGGAGCTTTCACCTTGATTCCAGCTCTGCCTGCGTAGAGAAAAGGCAGACTCTGGTCTGCAGCTGACAGGTTGATCCTTGATGGGTACCTGTTAGCCGGTCTGAACAAGTATTTTTGGAGCTCGGGGCTGTCCCTGCTTTTCCTTCTCAACTACTGCTTTGTAGGGGTTCAACAGTGGGCTGTTTGGAACCCATAGGAGGCTCAACAGTGTCTCTCAGGGTGCTGGCTGCATTTTCGCCTCCCCCTTCTTTGTTCACATGCCCTTCGGTCCACGAGGATGGAGATACAGTTAGGAATCATGTCTGATTGGCTGCCAGAAGATCAGTGTTGTAGAGACATTTCCAGATTGAGGAAGTGGCTCTCATTTCTAGCTACTGTACAAGAGCTGAGTTAGGCTGCAGCAGATTCCCAGCACAGGTCACAGTGAGTAAGGCCTCTGAGGTGAATTGGGGGGTGTCTGAAATACAGATTTTTTGGTGGGTCCCTATATGTGCCCCTGGGCTCCCCCTCCTTAAATATCTCAAAATCGCCATTTCTGCACTTTGTTTATTATATTTAAATCGCAATTTCAGGTGCAAATCTCATGGCGGTGGCCATCTTGGATTTTTTTGTGATTTTTAAAAAAAAGTTCCCTGCACTTCCAAAACTTTGTTTTTGCCTCAGAACTGGTTGAGATGGAGTCCTTGTGCTGTGCTACCCCAGTTACATGCCAGGTTTGCACAAAATGTATGCCTCAAGAATATCCTTGTGCCACATGCCGCAAAGATCAGAGAGGCAGGAGCAACCAGCTTACGCTCACCCATGCATGCTAAGGTGACAAAAAGGACAGCTAGCCCATTGGGGCGGCCATCTTTATTTTCAAAGTCTGGAAACTGTGACTATTCCGCACATAAGGGCATGAATTCCCTGCAGCCATAGAAAGATGATGTAGAGTCCTCTCAGGGTGATGCAGCGTTTCCTGACTTTATCTGACTTTTTGACATTTTTATGGAAAACCTTTCATGAGAGCCAGGCTTCTCCTGCGCAGTCCCCCTGCACCTCAGTGTCATCCCCAAGTGGCAATGTCTCACAGGACACATCATCTATCCAATCTATTGCTGTTTAGGACATGGGAGACATTGGTCCCAGTGATCAGATGATGATGATCATTTTACTAATCCCTTATTTTCAGAGGATGCTACTCATGTGGCAGATACCTGGGAATATAGGCAGGCTCTCTGGATCAAGATTTGGTGCTTGATCCAGGGGATGATCCCACTGTTCTGCATTTATTTAAATATGCTTCTTTGCCGGATCTTATTTCAGAATCTTTGTATGAGTTGGATTTGGCCACTCAGCTGGCTCACTCTACTTCCTCCTCCCATATGTATGGAGTGCGAGCGCAGTCTGCAGTGTTTCCTTGGCATTCTGATATTGACTTCTTGATCTCAGAGCAGTGGGACTCTCCGGGAAGGTTCTCTTAGAGTTGTGAGAGCCATGTCTAGGCTGTATCCTATGGCACAAGAGTCAGCAGCTTTTTAGTCAGCCTAAAGTGGATTCCCTGGTTGCACAGGTCACTAAGTGCACCTCCACTCCTAGCAGGACCGCTAGGTGGATGGGGTTCTTAGAAGGCTCTTTAAAGCAGTGGTTTTGGGTATCAAAGCAGCCTTGGCAGCATCCTTTATCACATGCGATTGTCTGTCCAGACTGCACACTTTGGAAAGTGAGAGTGATGAACCTCCTCCTCAACTTCTTTTATCTAGTATAGATTGTGTAGCTGACGCCCTATAAGACATTATTTGTTTCCTGGGGAAGGTGTTGGCTTATTCTGTCTCTGTGTGCAGAATGCTCTGGATCAGACAATGGGCTGGGGACGCTATCTCTAAAGTTACTTTATCCAGGCTCCCTTTTAAGGAGCAACTGTTTGGCAAAGGCATAGATGATCTCATGAATTCTGTGGTGGACCGACGCCCCAAGTCCCTGCCTGATAGCAAATCCAGGGCTTCTAGAGGCTCTGGACATTCTAATTTTCGTGGCTCTAACGATCTCATCAGTATTCCAGTGCCATGTTGCAAAGGTTCTCACGGGGTTACAGGCAGTGGTTTTCTGGTCTCTGGTGCAACTAGGCCTCCGCTTCCCGAGCTGCCAAGA
Organism: Geotrypetes seraphini; assembly: GCF_902459505.1. Classification (NCBI taxonomy): domain Eukaryota; kingdom Metazoa; phylum Chordata; class Amphibia; order Gymnophiona; family Dermophiidae; genus Geotrypetes; species Geotrypetes seraphini. The sequence continues at coordinate 41,542,707 of NC_047091.1, forward strand.
AGTCGCAGTGACGCCAGGCTTCGGGAGCCCCCTCTGCATATGAGAGGCAGGCTCTCAGAGTTTCTGCAAACCTGGGTGCAGATTTCATCCGACCGCTGGGTTCTGAAAATCATTCATTCAGTCCGGCTACAAGCTGGAATTTGTCCGGCCTTGTGACGGATTCGTTTGTGTACTCTCCGGCTGGTTGCCCAGAAAAGCACATAAGCACATAAGCAATGCCTCTGCCGGGTCAGACCTGAGGTCCATCGTGCCCAGCACTCTGCTCACGCGGCAGCCCAACAAGTCCAGAACCTGCGTAATAATCCTCTATCTATACCCCTCTATCCCCTTTTCCAACAGGAAATTGTCCAATCCTTTCTTAAACCCCAGTACCGTACTCTACCGTACACTACCGTAAGGTAGAAAAGGTTCAAGCCACTACGAGAAGATTACTGTATATTCAGGTTATAGAGCCGGTGCCATCTGAACAGTCGGGCTCAGGCAGATACTCCATATGTATTGTGCCAAAGAAAGGCTCGGATGATTGGAGACCCATCCTGGACCTTACTCAGGTTAATGCAGCGCTCAAAATTTCCATGCTTTCGCAAGGAGACGGTTTGCTCTGTCATAGCAGTGGTGACCTCGGGAGAGTTCCTAGCCTCTCTTGATCTGACAGAGGCCTATTTGCATATCCCTATTTTCCCAGAGCACAGGAGGTTTCTCAGATTTCATGTCCTAGAAAAACATTATCAATTTTCAGCTCTGCTCTTTGGGCTAGCGACAGCTCCTCGCACCTTTACCAAGGTGAAGGTGGTGGTGGCAGCTCACCTGCGCAAGATGGAACTGCAGATGTATCCCTACCTGGATGACTGGCTCATCAGTGTCCCCTTATTATTCGAGGATCTGAGCATGGTGAATCGGATGATCTGAGTCCTGGAGGATTTGGACTAGATTGTGAATTACCGAAAGAGCCATTTGACACCAACTTGGAGTATCTGGTAGTCTTGTTCGACATGGCAGTTAGCCGCGTCTTACTACCAGAGGCACGCAGACTGAAGCTGTGCAACCAGATTTCTACCCTTTTGGCCAACTGTGCTCCATCAACGTGGGACTATCTTCAAGTCCTAAGGTTCATGGCGGATACAATAGATGTGGTGCCTTGGGTGAGAGACCAAATGTGTCCTCTCCAGGCGGCTTTGCTTTACTCCTGGTCTCCTCAGACACTAAACTGTTCAAAGTTGTTAAAACACATGCGGATTTTGAAACATTTCAGGCAGACCTTAAGAAATTGGAAGACTGGGCAGATGAAATTTAATGTGGACAAATGCAAAGTGATGCATATTGGGAAAAATAACCCAAATCACAGTTATTGGAAGCTAGGGTCCACCTTGGGTGTTAGCGCCTAAGAAAGGGATTTGGGTGTCATGGTACTCAATACGATGAAACCTTCCGCCCAATGTGCAGCAGCAGCCAGAAAAGCAAAAAAGATGCTAGGAATTATTTTAAAAGGGATGGTTAACAAGACTAAAGATATTATAATGCCTCTGTATCACTCCGTGATGTGACCTCACCCGGAGTATTGTGTTCAATTCTGGTCTCCTTATCTCAAGGAAGATATAGCGGCACTAGAAAAGGTTCAAAGAAGAGCGACCAAGATGATAGATGGAATGGAACTCCTCTTGTATGAGGAAAGACTGAAAAGGTTAGGGCTCTTCAGGTTGGAAAAAAGAAGGTTGAGGGAAGATATGATTGAAGTTTACAAAATCCTGAGCGGAGTAGAATTACAAAGACTAGGAGACATTCAATGAAACTGCAGGGAAATACTTTTAAAACTAATTGGAGGAAATATTTTTTCACTCAGAGAATATTTTTTCACTCTGGAATGCATTGTGGTAAAAGCGGATAGCATAGCTGGTTTGAAGAAAGGTTTGGACAGGGGGAGAGGCAGATCTAATATGACATCGGACAAGTGACAGCGTCTCCGACTGAACAAGGCAGAGTTCACAAACTAATTCTTACCTGATTGCAATGCCGTACACTAAACGGAAAGGAAGTGTTCACTCCATGCCCTCAATGGTTAGAACGTCTTCCTCTGCCCAGCACTCTATTATGGAGTTTGCTGCAACTTTCAGGTCCCAGGAAGGGTCCAGAGCTAACTTCTCGGCTGGAGGAGAAGCCAAGGAGCTGGACTTGGAAACATCTCTTTCACCTCCGGGAGTCCTTACTCCACCATGCCCTGCTCTCAATGTGGTAGTGCTCGGGAAGTCTCGTGAGGATTCTCACATGAAGGAAACACCATTTCGAGGGGCACTAGCAGCGAGGAACATGGGCGAGCAGGCAGAGCTGGGAGTTAGAGTTTGTTCCCAGCTAACAAAACCGCCGGTGATAACTCTGGAGAACATATGGGAAATTCTCCAGCACCTAAACTGTAATGTTACCAAATCTTCTCAAGATACTTCTCAGCTTGTAAGTACTGTTGCTTCTTTAGAAAAAAAAAGTGGAAAGTATAAAAGAAGACTTTGCCTCAGATTTAAAGCAGGTTAAAGAAAAGGTAGATACTCTCCAAGACTTAACATCTGAAATTGTGAAAGATAAAATTTCTTTGAATAGAAAAATAGAATAACTGGAGAATTGTAACCACAGATTGAATATCTGTTTGTTAAATTTTCCTAAATCACCACTAATCTATTAAAAAAATATCTAAATGAAGTTTTGAAATTTCCTTTGGAAGCTTTTCCACCATTAAATAAAATTTACTATGTGCCATCTTAAAAAGCAATAGCTGTTAATCCAGATATGGGACAAATTAATACAAACAGTCAGGAAAATCTAAATATTACAGACTTGCTTGAAACAAGTATATCAGAAACAACTGAAAGAGCTACTTTATTGGTTTCTCTTGTATTCGAGCAAGATGTTAACACTATATTCAAATTGTATTATCGGAATTCACAAGTATTGTTCTATGGGTAAAAAAAAAGTTTGGATGTTTCCAGACTTAACCCATCAAACACAAGAAAGAAGAAAACTATTTATTGTAATGAGACCCGAGGCATTGAGTATTGGTGCCTCATTCCTTTTGGCATATGTATGCAAGTGTATGATTAAGTACTTGGGAGTGAAATACATCTTCTGTGCACCAGAACAACTGAGAACATTCTTGGATGTGAAGAAATTGGTGACCTGAATGTTTGGGAGAGATTAAGAACTGCTCTTATGGATATTGGGACCTTCCGTTAAACCTTTTTCCTATTCTTTTGGGGTCTTAAATGTGATTCTCTTCTCTTTACCAAGATCTGCCCTCCTTATTATTGGGGTTTAAGGAAGATAGTAATTTTCATGTTAATTGAAGATGTCCTTTATTACTTTGATTTTCTTTCTGCATTTCTTGTGCAAGAGTTTATCTTGTTGAATTTGTTAAATTTCAATAAAATTTTTAAAAAAAATTTTTTAAGAAGAGTTTGGACAAATTCCTGGAGGAAAAGTCCATAGTCTGTTGTTAAGACATGGAGCAAGCCTCTGCTTGCCCTGGATTGGTAGCATGGAATGTTGCTACTCTTTGGGTTTTAGCCACCGTGAGAATAGGCTACTGGGCTTGATGGACCATTGATTTGACCCAGTAAGGCTATTCCAATATTCTTATGTTTTTACAGAAGTCTCTGCCATGGATGTTGGAGGCTCATGCCAGTATGGGCTGGTGGCTTCATCCTCAGCCCCTTTCCAAGGGCATGCCTCTGCAGATTGATTCCTGGGTAGTTCTCACGACAGATGCCAGTCTCCTGTGCTGGGGGGCCCATTGCAGTTGCCGTTCTCTTCGGGGCCATTGGACACCCTCTCAGAAAAGGTGGTCAATCAACAGGCTGGAACTGCATGCCATCTGTTGGCTCTGAAAAAATTGCAGAAACATTTAGAAGGCTAAGCGGTCAGTCTTCTCTAACAATGCGACAGCGGTGGCTTATGTCAATCGGCAATGCGACAGTAAGAGTGCATCTCTGTGTCTGGAAGCCTGCCTGCTCATCCACTAGGTGGAGTGACTTCTTTAGTTTAGACTCTCTGACCATCTATTTGTGCTGACTCATTCAATTAAGTGTGGCACACCTGCTTCTAAGGTCATGAATTCCAGATGGATCCATAAGGCTATTTCATCAGTCTACAATGTTTGTAGGAAGCAGTCTCGAGTAGAAGTGTTGCTTCATCGTGGGCGGAAGCTAGAGCTGTCTCTCCAGAGGAGATTTGCAGAGTGGCAACTTGGTCTACACTCCATACATTTGCTAAGTTTTACAGAATGAACATTGCAGCAAGAGAGGACTCTGCCTTTGGTTCCTCAGTGTTACAGGCCGGCACAGTCAGCCCACCCTAGATTCCTGGGGCTGCTTTGGTACGTTCTACTTGTCTAGAATGACACACTTATTGCACTGGAAAAAGAGATTGTCCTTACCTTAATAATATATTTTCCAGTAGATAGGTTTGTCATTCTAGACTCCCTGTTCTTCCTGTGCCTGCCCACTGTTTCGTTCTGTTTATGCTTCTATAAGAGATTTCTTGTTTGCCATTCAGCTCTTTAGGACCCTGAAGAATACTGTATAATATGTTTTTGTGTCCAATGGGGTACTCTTGATGCTTCTGTTGGCTGTTACTTATTTGTTCTGTATTCAAGTGTTACTTTGTTTAAGCAGATTGGTTTGGGAAACTTCCCATATTTGTTCCTATTTCCATTTTGTCCATGGAGCTCTTCAATGCTTGGGTACTAACTGCAGATGGCAGCAGAGCTCCCTGGGAAGTAAGAAGGACACAGAAAAAAATCCGGAGTGGATTCCTTCTACATATGGCTCACGGCCATGGGGAGATTACCCGCTTGTCTAGAATGACACACTTATCTACTGGAAAAGATATTACCAAGGTAAAGACATAATCTATTTTTTTGTGGCTTGCACTATAAACCGTATATAGGGAGGCCAATTTAAGCAGGTGTGGGCATTTTACAGGCCCAAAGTTATTTTGTACCCACAGTTTCATTGAAAGCAATGCAAATAAGGAGGACAAACTGAGACATCTGGGTTTAATTCCATTGAACGCACTGGAAGTAAAACCTATGTCTCAATCCGTCCTCCTTTTTCTGGAGCCATATGGTAATCCTATTCTAGTGGCCTCTTCCAGTAAAGAGTGATTCCCAGGCACTCTTTCTCTCACTGGTTCCTTAGCCAAATGGCTGCTGGGATTTCCCATGGCAGCCTTGCCAAATTGCTATGGGAAATTTTAGCAGCCTTTTTGAGATTGGAACCAATGAGGGCAAGAGCAGCTGTGAATTGTTCTTGCCTGGAAGAGGCCACTAGACCGCCGAGACATTTAAAAAGTAGGCCAGGGTGGCTCATGAGAGAGGTGGCACCGTTAGACCACCAGGGCATTTTAAAGATAGACCTGTGGAGGGCCTATAAGTGGTTGGACTACCCGAGTGAGGGGCAGGGAGAGTTTCAGCCAAAAAGGTACTGGCATTTTCAGCCAAAATCCAAACCCAGATTTTGGGTCGGTTGTGATGTTGAAACCGAAATTAGGTCAGTCTAATTTAACTGGCATACTGTTCAGGTTAAAATATAGAACATGGTAATCTAGTAAATGATGGTAGGTGAAAATCCATAAATTTCATCCAATCTGCCCAACAAGGCAGCCAGAATTGCATCTGTTGCTCTATGGAGCTTACATCCCCCTATACCCTGAACTCTTATATAGAAAATGTAATATTTTAAGATTTATTTAATAGTATTTATCATATTTTTAAAGAAATTTCACCCAAGGCGCAGCGTAAAGCAAGAAAATCTAGATATAGGCAATAAAGTAATAAAACAAGCATTCAAGCAGTGCATGCTACTTATAATATCAACACAACATGTATCAGAACAGCTTAATAACACAGTTGGTAAGCAGAAGTGGGACATATAGACAGATAAGACAGAGTAACAGGAATTTAGACAGAAGATAAGATGTACAATTTCTGCTTAAGTTAGTCAATGTCTGTGACACATGTCTGTTTTCTGATTCCAAGTCTTGTTGCAGTTAATAATAATTTTAATAATAATAATTTATTTTTATATACCGCCAAAGCCGTAGTAGTTCGAGGCGGTTTACAACAAAGAAGGGCTGGATAATCAGCGAATATAGGTACAATCAGTGAGTATAGATACAATTTATATAGGTGAGCAGGATACAGGTACAATATATAGGTGCAATATATATAGGTGAGCAGGATACATAGGTAAGGCATAAGAGATCTTGGGAAACAAGAGGTCGGGCATACGAGGTCTTAGGTTACAAATCGGTTAAGCAGGTTTGTTTTTAATAATTTTCTGAAATTTAGGTAGGATGAGGAGCGCGAGATAATATTGCCCTGCCAATCATTTAATTGACCTGTTTGGAAGGCAAGTGTTCTGTTCAGGTATCTTTTGTAACGACAGGCCTTTAGTGTTAGATGGTTAAACAGATGAACTCTGCGTGTGGGTCTTGATGAACAATCTAAGATAAAATGGGGAACCAAGTATATGGGGGCCGAACCAAGAATGGATTTGAAACAGACAGGCAAACTTGAACTGCACTCTTGCTTCCAAGGGCAGCCAGTGGAGTTTTTGGTAGTAGAGAGTTATGTGTTCCCATTTTTTTAGCCCAAAGATAAGTCGGATTGCCGAATTTTGGATGATTTGGAGTCTTTGAATGTTTTTTTTGAAAGACCCCAGATAAATAATGTTACAGTAGTCGAGTAAGCTTAGAATGGAGGATTGCACCAGTAAACGGAATGAGGTTGCATCGAAGTACTTTCTGATGGTTCTTAGTTTCCATAATGTGGAGAAGCCTTTTCTGGTGTGTGCTTCAAGGATAAGGTTGCGGTCTAGTGCCATTCCCAGAATTTTTATGGAATCTGTGATAGGAAAGACTTGACCATTCAAGGAATTTGATGAATCTTTGATTTTGTCGTTTGGACTCGCCAGAAAGAATTTGTTTTTTTCTGAATTGAGTTTCAATTTGAAATTAGCCATCCATAGTTAGATTTGCTTTAAGATAGATGCCAGGTGATTTTTTTGTCTCGGGAGTTAAGTTAGTTAGGCACAACTGGGTAACCCTTTCCGGGACCACTTACCGTGCTCTTGCCCCTTTATCTACTAAACCTATCTCCTAGTCCCGCAAGGCTCCCTGGTATCTTCCATACCACAGGGAATTGAAGAAAAAATGTTGAGCCCTGGAACGTAAATGAAAAAAATCAAAATCCTCTTCTTACAGACAATCCTGGAGAGACAATATCAAGTTCTATAACACTGTATTAAAAAAAGCAAGGAAGAATTTCTATGGAGATAAAATCACCAGATCAAAAAACCAAAATAGTACATTGTTCAACATCTGGCGCAACCTAACCTCAAAAAACGACTCCACCTTTCCCCCTCCCCCCATCTGCAAACGACCTAGCCAAATTTTTCAACGAAAAGATTACTACCATAAGGAGTTCTTTCCCCCCAGCTGTCTCTTACAATTCTCTGCCTCCCAATGACTCCAACCCTATCCTTGCTGATAGATCCTGGACTGCTTTCGAACTCGTATCCGAACCCCATATCTCTAAACTTTGTCTCAAACTGAAATCCTGGAAATACATCCTAGATCCTTTCCCATCCTACCTTTACGAAAACATTCCTGCACAGGCCATCTCCTCCCTTACCAGTTTTATAAATACTGCTCTACTATTGGGCCTGTTCTCCACAGAAATGGGACACATTGCCTTATCCCCTCTTCTGAAAAAAAGTCGATCTCGATCCTTCCTTACCATCGAACTACCGCCCCATAGCAAATATCCCTCTCTAACTAAACTGCTAGAGGCCATAGTCGCTACCCAGCTCTCTTCTTACTTAGAAAGATTCTCCATTCTCCACCCCTACCAACACGGCTTCAGACCCAGCTTCAGCACTGAGTCCCTCATAGTTTTCCTAATTTCAAAGGTTCAACAACTACATTTTCGTAACAAATTCGCTGTTCTTTTACAATTCGATCTCTCTGCAGCTTTCGATGTTGTCCACCACGACATACTACTTTATCAACTTTCCGAGATAGGAATTGACTCCACCGTCCTAAAGTGGTTCTCAAACTTCCTTCGCTCTCGCTCCTACACTGTCAACACAAATGGTACCATGTCCGTACCTTGGACACCATCATGCGGTGTCCCTCAGGGATCACCCCTATCCCCTATTCTCTTTAACATCTACATGTCCTCCCTGAAGCTCCTCCAACTTTCCACCCTTGAAACAATCTACACATACGCTGATGACATCCTTGTCCTCCTTGAAACATACCAGAACCTCACCAACCTCCACGAGAACATTACATCTTGCTTAATGAGACTCCACTCCTGGTCCCTCTCGGTACAGATGAAACTAAATGAATCAAAAACAAAATTACTCTGGCTCGGCCCAAAGTTAGAACACCTGCCCATCATCTTCGCACTACCCACTTCCCACCTCCCACCTTGAGTTCTCAAGCAAGGTTCTTGGCATCACTATTGATTCTTCTCTCTCCCTCAATGACCACCTCAACTCCTTGGCAAAATCATGCTTTTTCAGCCTCCACATGCTGAGGAAAGTAAGATCCTACTTTCGCCAAAAACATTTCGCCGTCCTCGTCCAATCCATCATCCTCTCCAAACTTGACTACTGCAATTCCATTTACTTATGCCTAACAAAAAAAAGTCTTCAAAGACTCCAGCTTATCCAGAATACTGCAGCCAAGTTGATCTTTGCAAAATGCAAATCTGACCATGTCTCCCCACTCCTGTCCAATCTTCACTGGCTCCCAGTGATTTCCAGAATCCATTTCAAATGCTCCTGCCTGGCTTTTAAGATCATTCACGGCATCCTTCCTCCCCTAATCCCACTATCCTTGAACTTCTCGAGTCCTGACTCCACCAGACCCACCCAAAGTTATAAACTATCCTTCCCCTCTCTACGTGATATTCTCTATGCAGGTAAACTGGGAAATTTTCTTCTCTTCAAAATCACAGGTCTCTGGAACGACCTTACTATCCCGTTTTGGAACCTGGGCTCTCTCCAACTATTCCGCAAGCAACTGAAAACTTGGCTCTTCTCTAACATGTAATTCTATTTTCCCCCTTACTCTTCCATTCTATATATAAGCTCATGTAAACCTTTTCCTTTCTCTTCTTATATTTTAAGTTCTTGTAAACCGTGACGAGCTCCACTTCTGTGGAGAGGATGCAGTATATACACTTAAGGTTTAGTTTAGTTTAGAAAGACTATGGTGATGTCGTCAGCATAAATGTAGAATTTGATTTTTAAACTTTGCAATAGATTCCCTTGTGCGACCAGGTAGATATTGAACAGTGTGGGGAATAGGGGGGAGCCCTGCGGGACTCCACATGCGTTAAGTGCATCTGATGATTGTCCTTGTGTGACTAGATAGTTGCATCCATTAATGGCTTGGGAAGTAGTCTTGTGCTAGGCAAGACCTTTCTGTTAGCGCATTCCAGAGTATGGGGAGCTATAGTATTATGGAGAAGGCTCATTGATGGGCGACACATTGTGTTATTCCCTTTCAAGGGGATATGGTTAGTTATTCTTCTTGGGAAGCCCTTAGAGACATTGCAGTTTCTGTTCAATTACCCTGACTCATTTCATTTATGCAGGTATGGGAGCAGGATATGGGGAAATATTTTAGTAAAAAATGGGTTTGAGATCTTTGAACAAGCAGGGTAAGCTTCAATATGGGAATAGCTAAAGAAGAACTACTGTGAAATTCTGTATAGTTGATATTTGACCCCAAGCAGGCTCAAGAAAATGTACCTCAATAGTTCTGATAGCTGTTGGAGTGGCTGCCCCGAGAATGGTGCATTTCTTCATATTTGGTGGGAATGTCCAAGAATTAGAAAAAATTACGAGGGGGATATTACTAAGAATGTTAAAGGTACAATAGGAAGCAAAATAGCTTAGATTCTGGATATATGCTTATCTGTTCTATATAAGGGAGAGAGGTGTCTCATAAGGTCTGCAAATTGATATCTGTACAGTAGATATCATTGCTGTTAGATGTGAGAGAGTTGCCCATTGGCAATAGGTAGATAGTCCCTCCACCCTCCAAAGCTGACTGCATGGGTGAGCAGAATTCACCAGCTGGTTCTGTTAGAAAAGTTTACAGCTATCCACTGTGAATTATAAAAAATTCAAATAAATATGGCCAATTGTTTATAAGCTTTGTGAGGACAAGAATTTGAGTGTTCTTATGGTAAGTGGGAGAGATGGGATCTCTGCTGGGGCTAACCTGACATTCCCAGGGACTTCAGTGAATTGGTTTAAGAGGTACAACATTGGGAAATGTATGCATTTTGGGAATGGAAAAATTGGGGGGAGCCCTAAAGGAAACATAAAGATAGATATTGATCTAGTTTGGGCCATGGCTATGTCCCTTAGGGCTGAGAGATGTTTAATGTGGTGGGAGTTACATTACATTACATTACATTAGGGATTTCTATTCCGCCATTACCTTGCGGTTCAAGGCGGATTACAAAAGGTTAATTTAAAAAGAACAGAGTTACAATGATTAGCTAGAGAGGTAAATTTTAGATCTTATGGACATTTTGCGGGTTGTTGAGGGTGAGGTGGTTTGTAAAAGAGTTAATAGGTGGTCATAGTGGAGATTCTTTTGTTATTATTAGTGCAGTAATGGGTAGATCAAATGTCAGTTTTAGAGTTACTAAGATGTCGTGGTGTTATTGCTGTTTCAGGAATTTCTTGAAAAGTGTGGTTTTTATTTCTTTTCTGAACGTCCTATAGTCTGGGGTGGTCATCAGAAGGTTGGAGATCTGGTTGTCCAGCCTTGCGGCTTGAGTGGCTAGGAGGCCGTCGTGTAGTTTTGTTCTTTTTACTTCCTTGATTGGGGGGGGGTATGAATGGGGAGTGCGTTTTTCTGTGTCTGGTAGTGGGTGCTTGGATGAGGCGATTGTTCAAGTATGATGGGCTGTCTCCGTGTAGGGTTTTAAATAATATGCAGTAGAATTTGAATTGGATTCTTTCTTGGATTGGAAGCCAATGTGAGTTGATGAAGGCTTCAGTGATGTGGTCATGTTTTTTCAATGAGTAGATGAGTCTCAGAGCTGTATTTTGGATTGTTTGGAGTTGTCTTATCGTAGTTGCATGATGATGCATGTTGCATGATGATGTAGCAATACCAACATTAGATTTTTATGAAATGTAAATATTATATATAATCTATTTTTAGGACATTTGGTCTGTTTTAATACAATGTATGTTATTGTGTATACTGCTTAGATTTTAAGCGGTTTATTAATTTTTCAAATAAATATATATGAAGCAGGAGCAGTTCTACCCCTTTTTCTACAGAAATCTCAGGACAGTAGGCAATTTTGAAAAAATATATATATTTGAGCGGAATAAATAGATATTTACACAGGTAAATAGATTTTATAAATTGCTTTCATATTCCCCCCCCCCTTTTTACAAAACAGCAATAGTGGATTTTAGCGCAGGCTGGCGTGCTCGATGCTATGTGCTGCTCCTGACACTCAGAGTTTCTATGAGCGTCAGGAGCAGTGCAAAGCATTCAGCACGCTGGTCTATGTTAAAAAACACTATCGCGGTTTTGTAAAAAAGGGGGGGGGGGGTTATCTAGTATAGTGCTTCTCAAGCCAGTCTTGGGTGCTCTTCTGCTAGTCTAGTTTTGAGAAGATCTACAATCAATATGCATAAGATAGATGTCCCTGTAGTGGAGTGATGAGAGGGTCAGTGTTTGAAGGTTAGATATAAAGATACTAAATGCAGCTGGTGCACAAGAATCATGCTGCATCGAAACCAAATGTTAAAGGTGACCAACAAAATGGAAGTCAGAAAACAGTGGTGCTGTAAAATTGAGCTACCAGGTGGCATCAGTATATTTTTTTATATTTTAAAAAAATCTTTATAATAGTTTCAAAACATTAAACAAAGTAATTATCCATATATTAAAACAGAGCAGTAAGAAGAAAAATATCTGATCATCAAAGTCCACATCAAGAGAACTGCATGAAAATGAACATAGATAAAAAAAAGAAAATAAGCACTAAAGGGGGGGGGGAGAAATTCATCAATATGTGCTACTGTTAAGAAATGGTTATTTTACCACAAGTTGTACTATTTTAGCACAAGGTCTCACTGGATAAAATTGGACACTGTGCTAAAATAGCATAACTTGTGGTAAAATAACCCCTTTCTTAACAGTAGCATATATTGATGAATTTCCCCCTAAATATAACAATAATCCTGCTATTTTTATATATCTCTAATATACTGGTAATGTAACCTCCTAAGGCTTATCAGCCATCTGACTCTTATCTTGCAAAAACTTCTTTAAATAATCCGGATCAAAATAAAACATATTTCCTTCGCCAGATAAGGTCTCCAAAACTGAACACAATACTCAAAGTAGGGCCTCATCAATGACCTGTACAGGGGCATCAACACCTTCTTTCTTCTACTGGTTATGCCTCTCTTTATACAGCCCAGCATCCTTCCGGCAGCAGCCACCGCATTGCCGCACTGTTTTTACGCCTTTAGATCTTCAGATACTATCACCCCAAGGTCCCTCTCTCCCTCCGTGCAAATCATCCTCTCACCTCCCAGCATATACGGTTTTATATGTAATTAAACATTTACATGGGAATTTCAGGAAGGATGCTCCTATGGCCAATATTTTAGAGTTTAAATCAAGAAATTTCCCCCTTTTTAACTGAGTGACCCTCGTGACATCAGGAAAAGCTGCAATTTTTGGCAACTAAAGGTCTTAATATTCTTTTTAAAATATGCTCTAAACTTATCAGTTCCACTAATCACTCTTACTAAAAGGGTGGCACATTGGTTAAAGCCATCTTGTGAGGTCTCTAAGAATTTAGTCAAATCAGTTTCTGAGATGGCTTCTAAGACACCCATGCCCTCACCACCTGTATCCACTGAAATTTTCTTCTGAGGTAAATAAAATATTTGATATCATTACAGAGTCAAAATTTCTAATAGACAAAACTCTGGGCACTTCTTCTCCCCTTCCCCCTTCAATATCTGGTGGTTCTCTTAGTTTTAGGGGTCCTCTAATTCCATTTACTTCTTTAACTTTCCAGAACTGATTGAAAAAATATTTCCTCCTATTGGTTTTAAAGTATTACTCTGTAACTTCGTGTGTCCCCCTAGTCTTTGTTAATCTTGATGGAATAAAAAATCAATCCACTTATACCCATTCTACACCACTCAGGATTTTGTAGACTTCAATCAAAAATCATATCTCATAAGTCTATTTTTCAAACTGAAGAACCCTAACCTCTTTAGTCTTTCCTCATACGAGAGGAGCTCCATTCCCTTTTATCATCTTGGTTGCTCTTCTTTAAATCTTTTCTAGTGCCGCTATATCTTTTTTTGAGATAAGGAGACCAGAGCTGAACGCAATCTCAAGGTGAGGTCACACCATTCAGCGATCAGAGACATTATAACATTCTTATTCTTAGACCTCACCTCACAATCGGGAAAAATTGTATGGGCAGAAACCTGGTAGACTGCTCATCCTATGTGCACAATAGCATTCCCCAAACATGAGGTAAGACCAACATTCACACCAAAGAACACACCTCCTTCCTATTCCCACCCCCAATCAAATAACTACCCAAAAAGAGCCAACAATTTGTGAATGGAATACACCCCAATTGTGTGGAATTATGAGACTGAAAGAAGGTATGAACCACTATGTGGAGAGTGATGAGGACAAAGCAAATATGCTAAGCAAATACTTTTGCAGTATTCACAGAAGAAAAAACATGGAGAAGGACCACGATTGGATAGCAAAGTTACACCTGAGAATTTAGTGAATACCACAATGTTCACGGAAGAAAGTGTTTATGAACAACTTGAAAAACTGAAGGTGGACAAAGCTATGGGACCGGATGGGATCCATCCCAGGATACTGAGAGAGCTCCGAGAGGTTCTGGCAGATCCTCGTAAAGATTTGTTCAATAAATCTTTAGAGATGGGAGAAGTTCCACGGGACTGGAGAAGAGCGGTGGTCCCTCTTCACAAAAGTGGCCGCAGAGATGAAGTGGGAAATTACAGACTGGTAAGCCTCACTTCGGTTATTGGAAAAATAATGGAAACGTTGCTGAAGGAAAGGATAGTGAAATTCTTACTCCAATAGATTACAAAATCTGAGGCAACATGGCTTTACTAAAGGTAAATTGTGCCAAATGAATCTGATTGAATTCTTTGACTGGGTGACCACAGAATTGGATCAAGGATGTAATTAACTTAGATTTCAGCAAAGCCTTTGACATGATTCCTCATAGGAGGCTCTTAAACTCCATGGGCTGAAGTTAGGGCCCAAAGTCGTGAACTGGATTAGAAGCTGGTTGATGGACAGATGCCAGAGGGTGGTGGTTAATGGAATTCGCTCAGAGGAAGGAAAAGTTAGTAGTGGAGTGCCTCAGGGTTCGGTGCTGGGACCGATTCTGTTTAATGTGTGTGTGAGTGACATTGCTGAAGGGTTAGAAGGTATAGTTAATCTTTTTGCGGATGATACCAAGATTTGTAACAGAGTGAATAAACCAGAGGGAGTGGAAAACATGAAAAAGAATCTTCAAAAGTTAGAAGAATGGTCTAACGTCTGGCAACTAAACTTCAATGCGAAGAAGTACAGAGTGATGCATTTGGGGGGTAGAAATCCAAGGGAACCGTATGTGCTGGGAGGTGAGAGGCTGATAAACATTGACGGAGAGAGGGACCTTGGGGTAATTATGTCTGATGATCTAAAGGCAGCTAAACAGTGTGATAAGGCGGTGGCTGTAGCCAGAAGGATGCTAAGCTGTATATAAAGAGGAGTAACCAGCAGAAGAAAGGAGGTGTTGATACCCCTGTATAGGTCGTTGGTGAGGCTGCACTTGGAGTATTGTGTTCAGTTTTGGAGGCTGTACCTGGTGAAAGATATAAAAAGACTTGAAGTGATCCAGAGGAAGATGACAAAAATGATAAGGAGTTTGAACTAAAAGAGGTGGAGAGTGGCCGCAAACTACTTAAAGTCCTAGATTTCAAACATACGGACTTTAATAAAATGGAAGAGTACCTGAAGAAAGAGCTGTTAGGATGGGAGGACATAAGACAAGTGGAAAAACAGTAGTCTAAGCTGAAAGGAGCGATAAAAATGACTATGGACCTTTATGTGAAGAAAATAAATAAAAACAAGAGAAAAAGGAAACTGATATTGTTCTCCAAAGTAGTGGCGGAGAAAATAAAGGCAAAAAGAGTTGGCGTTCCTGAAATATAAAAAAACAAAGAAGAGAAGTATAGAAAGGACTACCAGGTGAAACTAAAAGAAGCCAAGAGAGAGATACGTCTGGAGAAAGCACAGGTGGAAGAGCATATGGATAAAAATATAAAAAAGAGAGACACATTTTTTCAGATATATTAGTGAAAGGAGGAAGATGAAAAATGGAATTGCTAAACTAAAAGATGCTAGAAACCGATATGTGGAGAGTGATGAGGAAAAAGCAAACGAGCTAAATAAATACTTCTCTTCTGTATTCACGGAAGAAAATCCTGGAGAAGAACCGAGACTGTCTAGCAAAGTTATGCAAGAAAATGGAGTAGATTCTGTGCCGTTCACGGAGGAAAGTGTTTATGATTAACTTGAAAAAATGAAGGTGGACAAAGCAATGGGACCGAACGGGATCCATCCCAGGATACTGAGGGAGCTCAGAGAGGTTCTGGCGGGCCCTATTAAAGACTTGTTCAACAAATCTCTGTAGACGGGAGTGGTTCCTGGGGATTGGAGAAGAGCAGATGTGGTCCCTATTCACAAAACTACAGGCCACTAAGCTTCACTTCAGTTGTTGGAAAAATAATGGAAGTGTTGCTGAAAGAAAGGATAGTGAACTTCTTAGAATCTAATGAGTTATAGGATCCGAGGCAACATGCCAAATGAACCTGATTGAATTTTTTTATTGCTTGACCAGAGAACTGAAACGAGGACATATACTAGATGTCATTTACTTATATTTCTTCAAAGCCTTTGACACGGTTCCTCATAGGAGGCTCTTGAACAAATTTGAGGGGCTGAAGATAGGACCCAAAGTGATGAACTGGATTAGAAACTGGTTGTTGAACAGATGCCAGCGGGTGGTGGTTAATGGAAGTCGCCGGAGGAAGAAAAGGTGAGTAGTGGAGTCCCTCAGGGTTCGGTGCTGGGGTTGAACCTGTTCAATATATTTGTGAGTGACATTGCTGAAGGCATAGAAAGTAAGGTTTGCTTTTTTGCAGATGATACCAAGATTTGTAACAGAGTAGACACCGAGGAGGGAGTGGAAAACATGAAAAAATATCTGCAAATGTTAGAGGAATGGTCTTGTATCTGGCAACTAAAATTCAATGCAAAGAAATGCAAAGTAATGCATTTGGGGATTAATAATCAGAAGGAACCGTATATGCTGGGAGGTGAGAGGATGATTTGCACGGAGGGAGAGAGGGACCTTGGGGTGATAGTATCTGAAGATCTAAAGGCGTAAAAACAGTGCGGCAATGCGGTGGCTGCTGCCGGAAGGATGCTGGGCTGTATAAAGAGAGGCATAACCAGTAGAAGAAAGAAGGTGTTGATGCCCCTGTACAGGTCATTGATGAGGCCCTACTTTGAGTATTGTGTTCAGTTTTGGAGACCTTATCTGGCGAAGGACATAAGAAGACTTGAAGCAGTCTGGAGGAGGGTGACGAAAATGATAGGAGGTTTGCTCCAAAAGACGTATGAAGAGAGACTAGAAGCCCTGAATATGTATACCCTAGAGAAAAGGAGGGACAGGGGAGATATGATTCAGACGTTCAGGTACTTGAAAGGTATTAACGTAGAACAAGATATTTTCAAGAGAAAGGAAAATGGTAAAACCAGAGGGCATAATTTGAGGCTGAGGGGTGGTAGACTCAAGAGCAATGTAAGGAAATTCTTTACAGAGAGGGTGGTGGATGCTTGGAATGCACTACCAAGAGAGGTGGTGGAGAGGAAAACAGTGACGGAGTTCAAAAAAGTGTGGGATGAACACAGAGGATCTAGAATCAGAAAATAATAGTAAATATTGAAGAACTAAGGCCAGTACTGGGCAGACTTGCACGATATGTGTCTGTATATGACCTTTTGGTTAAGGATGGGCTGGAGAGGGCTTCAATGGCTGGGAGAGTGTAGATGAGCTGGAGTGAGCTTTGAAGAATTCTCCTAGGGTTGGGGGGAGAGGGGAGCCAGGTAGGGTTTGGCGTGTATGAGCTCTCATATTAGTTTGAATAGTGTTTTTTTGTGTCTTCAACTTTCAGCCCTAAGTGTTTGGAGTAGACTGCTTCCACTTCTCAAGTTTCAGGTTTTTATTAAAATTTGATTCAATCACTTATCCAATTTCTAAATAAATAAATTTGGATTATTCTTCCCAATGTGCATCACTTTGCATTTGTCCACATTAAATTTTATCTGCCACTTGGATGCCCAATCTTCCAATTTCCTAAGGTCTTCCTGCAGTTTTTCACAGTCCACATGCATTTTAACAACCTTGAATAGTTTAGGGCTCCTTTTACGAAGGTGCGCTAGAGTTTTTAGCGCACGCATAAAATTACCACACGCTATAGCACGCGGTAGCTGAAAATCTACCGCCTGCTGAACAGGAGGCAGTAGCGGCTAGTGTGTTCGGGAATTTAACGCGCGCTATAGCGCGTGTTAAGGTACTAGCACACCTTCAGGCTAGGCTTTGCTATTACTAGTACTATTTAACATTTCTGTAGTGCTGATAGGCATATGCAGAGCTTTACAACAGCATATTTAAGAGACGGTCCCTGCTCACAACTTTCTTAGAGATTGCCACTGAAGTGACTTTGGGTGCCACTGCCAGCCACTGCAAGTTTTCTGCAAACGCAACTTACTTAGCAACAAGTTTTTCATCTTGCTCCCTTATAACTGTGCATGTATAACTGTACTGTGCATGCCAAAGAGAACTTTAAAATCTGCAAACATTTATGGAGAAGGCTGTCTCATCTTGTCCTCTGCCACATCTTGTCCTCTACCAAAAGGATGTTCCTTGCTCTTATACTCATTCTTTATGCTCCTTAATAGATGACCCAAATATAACGCCAGGGGACCATCCCCTTTTGCTGATGCAATAATTTTATAATACACGTAAGGTACAGTTTAATAACTCATTTAATCTCTTTCCACACAATTTCTAATAAATCAGCAGCTGTATTCCTAATATGCCCATATAGTATTAACTATATCACTTCCTTACATGCATCAGTCTACCTAAGGGACACTTTCCTTTCTCTTTTGTCAGTCCCAGATGCTGTCCTTGGGACACATGAATTAACTTATGACCATCAGTAAGCTGAGGGCTGGAATCAAAACGGGCAATCCTATACTGAAAAGAGGAGACTGAGAGGGGACATGATCAAAACATTCAAGATACTGAAGGGAATAGACTTAGTAAATAAAGACAGATTGTTCACCCTCTCCAAGGTAGGGAGAACGAGAGGGCACTCCCTAAAGATGAAAGGGGATAGATTCCGTACAAACGTAAGGAAGTTCTTCTTCACCCAGAGAGTGGTAGACAACTGGAACGCTCTTCTGGAGTCTGTTATAGGGGAAAACACCCTCCAGGGATTCAAGACAAAGTTGGACAAGTTCCTGCTAAACCGGAACATACGCAGGTGAGGCTGGACTCAGTTAGAGCACTGGTCTTTGACCTAAGGGCTGCCGCATGTGCGGACTGCTGGGCAAGACGTACCACTGGTCTGACCCAGCAGCGGCAATTCTTATGTTCATAGTTGTCTACTTTTATAATAAACAAATGTACCAACCTGGACTAGGAAGTAAATTTACTTCCATGGGCTAAGTAATTATTTATAGCATACAATAAATGTTGGCATTAGAAACTGTATTCAACAGTGTAATAAAGAGTTAACAGAGTTTCTCCCACATGTAGAAATTTTAAAAGGAAATCTCAAGGATAGTGTGGTCCACTAACAAAATCCTATTAAAATGTACAGCCCAGTAAGAAAACTTTAAAACTCTGTGCCATACTTTAAAATAGTATATATTACAAACTTATCAGTAGTTAGTAGTTAACTATATTACATTACATTACATTACATTAGTGATTTCTATTCCGCCATTACCTTGCGGTTCATGTCAATGATACTCTCCGCCTCTGATTATGTTAATATGAAGCAGTCTCACCAGCAAGCCTTAGCATTTAAAACAGCACTCCCGGCTTTAGGACAGTCCCTTCTGGCTTATTACTGCTCAGAAACAGAAAACCGTTCATCTCTAAGGGTCTGTTTTACAAAGCCGTGTGGCAACAGCCCCGAAGCCCTTTAAATCTCTATGGGATTCGGGGCCATTACCGTGCTGCAGCTGCTAGCGCAACTTTGTAAACAGGCCCTAAGTCTTTCTGGGAATACTGCCAAAGTAGGATTATTTATAAAATATACCCTATGTACTGTATACATAGATAATGTACTCTGGGAAGAGCTCCAGTGTACAGTACTAGTGATAATTAACACAGCCTGAGTTCTGACATAAAAGTTAACCCATGCTCAAAAAGCAAAGTATTCAACAAGGGGTTTATCTTATCTGTTATCTGATCTCATCTATAATCTTAGTTTGAACCTCTGTTTGTAAGCAATCTATAAGCTGATAAGGCGCCACGTTGCCTACAGTACTCCTGGTTACAAGAAATCAGTGCCTAGATAGCAAATATATGTGTAGTGGCTCCTATCTATCTATTTGTTTCCCAGATCCAAGCTCTGCCCTGTACAAGCTAGCATAAATACTTGAGTGGGTCAGAATAGAAACATGAAGGCAGATAAAGGACAAATGGCCCATCTAGTCTGCCCATCCGCAGTAACCATTATCTCTTTCTCTGAGAGATCCCACGTGCCTATCCCAGACCCTCTTGAATTCAGACGCAGTCTCTGTCTCCCCCACCTCTTCCGGTAGACTGTTCTGTGTACCTACCACCCTTTCTGTAAAAAAAAAAGTATTTCCTTAGATTACTCTTGAGCCTATCACCTCTTACCTTCATCTTATGCCCCCTTATTGCAGAATTTACTTTCAAATGAAAGCGACTCAACTCATGCGATATTTATATGTCTCCCGCCTTTCCTCCAGAGTATACAGATTGAGATCTTAAGTCTGTTCCCATATGCCTTATGAGGAAGACCGCACACCATTTTAGTAGCCTTCCTCTGGGCCAACTCCATCCTTTTTATATCTTTTTGAAGGTGTGGCCTCCAGAATTGTGCGCAATATTCTAAATGAGATCTCACCAAAGTCTTATACAGTGGCATCAATATCTCCTTTTTCCTACTGGCCACACCTCTCCCTATGCACCCTAGCATCCTTCTAGCTTTCGCCGTCATCTTTTCAACCTGTTGGGCCACCTTAAGATCATTACATACAATCAAACCCAAGTCCCGCTCTTCTGTCATGCACAAAAGTTCTTTACTCCCTAAACTGTACCGTTCCCTTGGGATTTTGCAGCCCAAATGCATGACCTTGCATTTCTTGGCATTAAATTTTAGCTGCCAAATTTCAGACCATTCTTCAAGCTTCGCCAGGTCTTTCTTCATGTTATTCACACCATCAGGTGTGTCTACTCGCAGATTTTGGTATCATCCGCAAAGATGCAGATGTTACCCGACAACCCTTCAGCAATATCATTTATAAAAATGTTAAAAAGAACAGGCACAAGAACAGAACCTTGAGGCACACCACTGGTAACATCCCTTTCCTTAGTGCGATCTCCATTGATCACTACCCTCTGTCGCCTTCCATTCAACCAGTTCCTGACCCAGCCCGTCACTTTGGGACCCATCTCAAGAGCACTCAGTTTATTTATTAGACATCTGTCTGGAACACTGTCAAAGGCTTTGTTAAATTCTAAATACACCACATCTAGCGCACATCCTCTATCCAATTCTCTGGTCACCCAGTCAAAGAAATTGATCAGAATTATAAGGAAATTAAACAGGATGGAAGAAATAAGCTCTTCTGCTTATCTACCAAGTAGAGCAAACACAGCCCTCACTAAGGCACAATGTTAGGCTATTGATACAATTCACTAAATGACAGTTTACTACTTGGCAGCAAGGTCTTCTGGAGAGGTATGTGGACAGTGAGAAGCAGGCGATTCAGGTGAACACTGTAGATGGCGTCCTCCAAATTTGTCATAGCAGCTAGCTAGCTTGAGCCCAATGTGAAGCTTTACTTAAATAGGAGAAGGCTTTGTCCCTCCTTCTATTGCTCAATACATTATTTTGGAAGTTTCAGGAAGATCTCAGAATGTCCCAGAAGGGTGAGATCATCTTTTGCAGCCCATATGACCATGAATCAGCAGTTTATGCCACAAGGCCTCAGGCACATCAGCCCAATTCATTTCAGTTCTAGCCAGTCACATGTTGGCTGTAATATGTTTTTAACAATACAACAAGAGGCAAACGCAGATACACGCTATTCCACAGCCATATCTGTGTGATAAGCCACTGGAAGCTGGCACCAACTCTTTATACTCTCACTGGCTCCTGGCCATTTCAATCCCTTGTCTAGGGCTAGCCAGATATTTTCAGCAGCACTTAACCAGTTAGTGCCACTAAACTAAATCTTAAGTTTGTATACCGCATCATCTCCATAAAGATAAAGCTCGGCACGGTTTACAGGTAAATTCAATGAGGGAAGGACATAATAAGAAATTAGAGGTTATGAAGAGGATAGCTAGCTTTACATTTTAAATAGATAGCTTTACGTTTTGGAGAAAAGCCAGGTTTTCAGATGCTTTCGAAATAATTGGAATGAGCCTAGGTTCAGCAGCAGGGCAGGGAGGTTGTTCTAAAGCTCAGTGAATTTGAAGAAAAGGGATTTCCCTAATTTACCTGCATACATGATGCCTTTTAACGAGGGGATAGATAGTTTGAGTTTGTGAGCAGATCTAGTAGTGTCAGGTCTCAAAGAATTCCAGGATAGTGGAATTAGGGGAGGAAGAATGCCATGTAGGATCTTGAATATTAGGCAGGTACATTTAAAGTGAATCCTAGAAATCACCGGAAACCAGTGAAGTTTTGACAGAAGCAGGGAAACAAGGTCAAATTTGCTTTTTGCAAAGATAACCTAGCCGCAGTGTTCTGGATCCGCTGAAGTCTTTGAAGATTTTTATTGGTTAGATTTAGATAGATGGAATTACAATAGTCCAGTCTGGAAAGAATGATTGATTGTACAAGGACAGCAAAATGTTGTTGGCGGAAGCAGGATCTCACTTTCCTGAATATGTGAAGACTAAAAAAAACATTTTTTTACCAGAGAGTTGAGATGATCTTTAAAGGAAAGTGTAGAGTCAATAATGATGCCCAAAACTTTACTTGAGAATTCGATCTACAGTATGGAACCAGAAGGTAGTGGAATGATCACTAAAATGCCCAGTTAGCACCCAAGCTGAAACTGGCTATTTTGGGGTAGAATCAAAACTTAGCTCGCTAAGTGTCAATTTTCAGCTAAGATAACCACATAAATAAAACACAGTTCTATCTTTATGCAGTTTTCATAGCTGGTTAAGTACAGGATATTGCACTTAACCAGCTGTTTCTGCTGGCTTCATATACCTATATATATATATAGTAGAAAACTGACTATAGATAACAATTACCAGTGGAAAGGAAGCGAAAAATACTTCAGTTATATGCTCAGAGAAGCGAAACTCTGAAGAGGGGGTGAAAACCTCCTCTTGGGAAAAAGAGTTTACCATCCAGTCACTGCATATACTTCACAACTAATCACTCTCTGACCACTGGTAAATCATGTATATTGCTTGTAAAAATATCTTGCAAGGTTGGCAGAATTAATTCAAAATTTTAAATGCCAAAATGATCGCTGGATTCCTAATGACTTATCTTATGGAAAGCAGTCTTAGGGGTCTCATATACCTGGAAATTCTATGCCAGAGCCCAGTCATGGCCTAACATTGAATTTCCAGGTATAAAAGTGGCAGCGGTCAGCAAAACACTGATTGCTACCAGCCGAATATTAACCCTATTCTGTTTTTCATTTGGCAATAATAGAGCATACTATGTAGAAAAAGTAAGCAGTATTTCAGAAATAGTGTGCACTCTTTCCTAACTGTGGAACAAAACAATACATTGTATGAACTATTGTACATGCACAAACTTGTGCACAAGTGCGAACTCAGGAAAAGTGTGCTCACTATTATAAAAAACCAACAAAATGGCCAGAAAAACCTGAAGAAATTGAAAATTTCCCTAAATGTCATGAGAAATGATACTAAGCAAAAAATTCCTAGCTGTCTGCCCCTATAGTAAGCATAGGTAGTGTACAGGAACCATGTTGTATTACCACTAAAGGTTAAAAGTGACAGCAACCAGGATATAGGAAACAGCAAAACAGAATGATAAGTTCATTAGGTTGCATCATTATAAAATAGTATCTGCAACAATTAGAGCCTCTCCCTAATTCTAACCCTTCTATAACTTCTTGCAGGTAGTTTCTTCCCTTTGCCTACCACCTCTTTCAATAATTGTGGATAGAGGGGAAACATACTGGTTCTTTCTAGGTTTTTGGAATAATTTTGACTCCTATAAAAATCTTTTTGAGGTTACTTTTTAATCTTAAATTTTTGTTTTCCACAGTCAATAGCCTTGTCGATTTTATCTATGGCTAATGTAATAAATATATATACTGAAGCCACCTATTTGTCATACAATATCTGTATATCTTGACTAGATTGGCTCATCCAATCAGAGAACTGTTCTACCATCCCCTATACCATTCACTC
Source organism: Geotrypetes seraphini (assembly GCF_902459505.1). NCBI lineage: Eukaryota > Metazoa > Chordata > Amphibia > Gymnophiona > Dermophiidae > Geotrypetes > Geotrypetes seraphini. The sequence continues at coordinate 41,566,552 of NC_047091.1, forward strand.
TTGCTGGACAAGAGAAGGCGATTGGGAGTGAGGAAATATAAAACAGAAATAGAGATACATGGCAGTGAGTCTACCAGGATGAACCTATTTGACAAAGACACAGACAGAAACACATTTCTCTGATGTCTGCTGTTTCACCAGCCAACTTGATTGTGTGGCGGCACCAAAGAAGCAAACAAGATGCTAGGTATTATTAAAAAAGGGATGGTAAATAAGACTGAGAATGTTTATAATGCCTCTGTATTGCTCCATGGTGTGATTTCACCTTGAGTACTGTGTTCAGTTCTGGTCGCCATATCTCAAAAAAGATATAGCAGAATTAGAAAAGGTTCAAGGAAAAGCAACCAAAATGACAAAGAGGATGGAATTCCTATTGTATGAGGAAAAACTAAAGAGGTTAGGGCTCTTCAGCTTGGAAAAGAGATAACTGAGGAGAGATATGATTGAAGTCTACAAAATCCTGAATGGTGTAGAATGAAAATTAAAAAGACTAGGGGACACTCAAGTTACAGGGAAATACTTTTAAGACCAATAGGAAGAAATATTTTTCCACTCAGAGAACAGTTAAGCTCCGGAACACATTGCCAGAGGATGTGGTAACAGCAGATATCCCAGGACAAGCAGACAGCCTATTCTCAACATATGGGTGACGTCATCCACAGAGCTCGGATGTGGACAGCTTCGCAAGCAGACTTGCTTGAAGAACTGTTAGAAAGTTTGCAACTGCCGCACCACACAAGTGCCTTCCCGCCCAACGCAGGGTGCGCGTCTCCTCAGTTCTCAGTTTTCCACGGAGCTGAGAAGTCCTGTTTCTACGCTGTGCGCTAGACTCAGTTCTACTTCATGCCTTCTCTCACCTTGGCTCATGTTTAATTTCTTTATAGGGTTGCTGTGTTTTCTTGCGCGTTTTCTTTTTTTAAAAAAAAACACCTTAATTTGATTTTTCTTTTGTGTCACAGCGGGGCCTGCCTTGTGGCCTCAGCCTGCGGGCTTCAACCTTGCTTAGGCTGTTTTCCCATTTATGTCCAGGCCGGTCATAGTAATATAGTAGATGACGGCAGATAAAGACTCCAATGGTCCATCCAGTCTGCCCAACCTGATTCAATTTAAATTTTTTTAATTTTTTCTTCTTAGCTATTTCTGGGCAAGAATCCAAAGCTCTACCCGGTACTGTGCTTGGTTTCCAACTGCCAAAATCTCCGTCAAAACCTACTCCAGTCCATCCTCCCCCAAACGGCCATATACAGACACAGACCATGCAAGTCTGCCCAGTACTTGCCTTAGTTCAATATTTAATATTATTTTCTGATTCTAGATACTCTGTGTTCATCCCACGCATCTTTGAACTCAGTCACCGTTTTCCTCTCCACCACCTGTCTCAGGAGCGCATTCCAGGCATCCACCACCCTCTCCGTAAAGTAGAATTTCCTAACATTGCTCTTGAATCTACCACCCCTCAACCTCAAATTATGGCCTCTGGTTTTACCATTTTCCTTTCTCTGGGAAAGATTTTGTTCTATGTTAATACCCTTCAAGTATTTGAACATCTGAATCATATCTCCCCTGTCCCTCCTTTCCTCTAGGGTATACATATTCAGGGCTTCCAGTCTCTCCTCATACGTCTTCTGGCGTAAGCCTCCTATCATTTACGTCACAAGAAGTGTAGCCGTTGCCAGCGCGTGATCTCCCTCACTGACCCACATAGGTAGTGTGTTCAGTATTTGAGACCTAACCATTGTCCGGAGTTGTGTGCCTTCAACCTCAAGCCCTCAAACGTCATCAAGTTCAGGTGGAAAACCTCTTTGGCGGTAGGATCCACTTTCCCTGGTCTCGACCTCAAATCCGGTCAAGCTTCTCACAGGGGTCCTTCCTTCTGCCTCGACCTTAATCAAACCCTCCTCGTTCGACAGGTCTTTGTCCTCGAGCAAATCTGCTAAATTTTCTGACGAGACGCTTGCCTCGCTGCCTACCTCAGGTCAGGTACCAGCAGTGGTTATCAAGCTGCCCAAGAAGCATGTCTCCAAGTCGAAGAGTCATTCTTCCTCCTCTTCCTCAGAGACTAGCCACAACAAATGTACCAGATCCTCAAGTCTTGGTGTCACATTTGGAGGCTATGATCCAGACCATTTTGGATCGCTTGCCAAACATACTCCTATCTCGACTATGCTTCCTGCAGTCCAGTCTGAGCACTTAACAGTATCGCAAGGAGTCGAGTCCTTGGCACTACCTCGAGAGGATTCTACACACTCTATGCAAGGAGTCGAGTCTTTGCGAGTGTCTCGTCTGGAGCATACACACGCTATTCAAGGAGTCGAGACCTTGTCAGTACCTCGAGATAACTCGACACAAGGAGTTCAAACCCTTTGGGTGTCTCGATCTCCAGCCTCCAGCCCTCCTTCCTTGCATAAGGTGTCGCCCTTTCTGAGGGCCCTCGACATTCCTCTCAGCAAGACCTGCCTGGTTTGAGGCACAGTTCTCCACATCAGTCGAGGCATCCATCGAGGCACAGATCCTCTTCTTGAGACAGGCCTCATTTCTCCATGCCTCTAGACTCTTCGAGGAAACCACCTCCAGAGCCTTACACCTGTACTACTTCTCCTGCGAGGGATTCTATCCATTGTCTCAGTGAGTCATCTATACCTACATATTCAGACCTCAGGTATCAGAACTCCAGAGAAGCTTCACCTTCGTTCTCTGCCTTGCAAGGCGCCTCAAGGTTACCATCTTCCCCTCGAGGTCAACCTTCCTTGGAGCAGATATCTTTTTCTTCTTTCCTACGTCAAATTAGTAAGGATCTCAATATTACTTTGGACTCTGATTCCAAATACTCTACGGAGTATTTAGAGGAAATGGGTAGGTCTCGTCCTGCAGATTCTCTTAAATTGCCCATTAATATACTTCTTTCTCAAACTTTCAAGCAGAATCTTGAAACACCTTATTCCATTCCTGCTGTACCAGGAAAGCTGGAATCTCATTACAGGATGGTCCACTGCAAGAGCTTCGAGAAATCTCAGTTATCCCATCAGTCCCTTCTCGTCTTCTCTGAAAAGGACCAATCCTGCCAAAGCTTATGCCACTGTCCTAAGCCTCTACCTCTAAAGGCTTCCGGCCTCTTCCATCTTACCAGAGGCATTTTCCATAGAGAGCAGCTCCTTATACACAAGCGCCTCCTAAGAAACAACCACAACAACAGCAGCAAAGGCAGCAAAAATCTCAGTCTCCTGCTGCGCTTAAGGCATCTCAACCTTTTTGACCATCTAATACAGAGCATAACTTCCATCCTTCTGTCTCTGTCCTCGCCCCTTCCCATTGGAGGTCATCTGCATCATATTTACTACCGCTGGGAGATGATTACATCAGACCTCTGGGTGCTGTCTGTTCTTAAGGAATGATACTCTCTTCATTTCCTCCAAGAGAGTATCCTTCCAGTTCATAGCAGACCACCCTTCTTCAGGAAGCTCAAGCTCTACTTCATCTCCGTGCCATCGAGGAAGTTCCCTTGGAACAGCAGAGCAGGGGGCTTTACTTCCTAGTTCCAAAGAAGATGGGCGATCTGCGCCCTATCTTGGATCTCAGAGCACTCAACAAATTTGTAGTCAAAGAAAAATTCTGGCATCCTTATATCCCCTTCTAGATCAGAACGATTGGTTATGTTCTCTAGATCTCAAAGAGGCTTATATTCACATTCCCATTCATCCAGCCTCTCGACAGTTCCTCAGATTTCCGGTGGGAATTCCGCATTTCCAATACAGAGTGCTACCCTTCGGCCTGGCATCATCTCCAAGAGTTTTCATCAAGTGTCTAGTTGTAGTAGCAGCAGTTTTACGGAACCATGGTCTACAGGTGTTCCCGTACCTGGATGAATGGCTCATCAAAGATTCTGCATTTGAGCCATCTTCCTGTATTATTTATATATATCAAGAGAAAACCTGATATTAGTGCTGGTTTAAAACGCCGCAGCCATTTTGTACACTGCAGGCGGCTGATAATAGGAGAAGCTGATTTGCTATGTTCAGGTAAAATGTAAGAAAAAGGTTGACTCTTTTATGGTATAAAAAGGGTTTTGTTATTAATCTTTACTTTTTGTTTTTTGATTTATAGTTCCCCCGATCTTGAAAAAGCTAGGCGAAACGCGTCGGGAAGGGAAATGAACTCCAAACAAAAAAAAAGCTAAGTTATACTATTTATATATTTATTGAAGAAATAGCAACAGATAATAAATGATATATAAAAATATATAATAAGAAATGGATAAGTACATATGAAAAACAGATGAGGTACTAGGAAGGTGAAGAATCCAACCACCTGTATCTGTGTGATAGGGGTGGAAATTCTTATTCCCAAGAAGTACTCTCTGTGCTGAACTTAACTGAGAATGAGTAAAGAATAATACTGACGATATATCCAGCACTATTGTGTGTTGTTTTGTTTCATCAAAGATTCAACATCTCAAGGGGTTATTGTAGCGACCCAACGGACTATTTGGTTCCTTCAAAGTTTGGGGTTCGAAATCAACTTTCCCAAGTCCCAACTACACTCCTTTCAAACTCTGCAGTTCATTGGAGCTGTCTTGGACACTGTACAACTCAGAGTATTCCTTCCTCAGCAGCCTCAGGATGCTCTCATTCACCTTTGTCACAAAGTGTCATCCCTCACTACACTGTCAGCGAGACACATGATGGTTCTCCTAAGTCACATGGCCTTTACAGTTAATGCGACTCCTTTTGCCAGACTTCATCTCAGAATTCCTCAGTGGACCCTGGCATCTCAATGGGCTCAGGCTTTCGACCCACTCTCTCAACACATCAGAGTGACTCCTTCGTTGAGACAGTCTCTCAACTGGTGGGTGCTCTCTTCCAATCTCTTCAGAGGTTTACTGTTTCAAACACTCCCTCATCAGAAGGTCCTCATGACAGATTCTTCGACCTACACTTGAGGGGCTTATCTCGATGGTCTCTAAGTCCATACTCAAGGCCATTGGTCCAGCACGGATTGTCAGTGTCACATCAATCTGTTGGAACTCAGAGTGATCTTCAATGCTTTCAAAGCTTTTCAGCATCTTCTTAATGACCAGGTAGTCCTCATTCAGAAAGATAACCAAGTCACCATGTACTATGTCAACAAACAAAGAGGAACAGGATCTCTCCCTCTTTGACAGGAAGTTTTGAAGGTTTGGGATTGGGCAATCCTTCACAACACCTTTCTGAAAGCTGTCTACATTCAAGGCGAGAAAAATTGCCTGGCAGCCAAATTGAGTCGTCTTCTACAACCTCACGAATGGACACTCAATTCCTCGCCTTTTCATCACATTTTTTTCTCAGTGGGGAACTCCTCAGATAGATCTCTTTGTGTCTCCCCACAACAACAAACTGCCTTATTTCTGCTCCAGGATATATTCCCCTCACCGTCTGGAGGCAGATGCTTTTCTTCTGGAATGGACAAATTGATTTCTCTATGCATTCCCTCCATTCCCTCTCATACTCAAGACACTTGTCAAACTCAAACAGGAACATGCCACCATGATTCTGTTAGCTCCTCGGTGGCCCAGGCAACCTTGGTTCTCCCTTCTAATTCAGCTCAGCAGCAGGGAGCCACTACTTCTACCAGTTTTTCCCTCTTTGCTTACACAGAGTCAGGGGTCTCTACTTCATCCCAACCTGACAGCTTGGTACCTCTCAACCTAACTACCACTCTATAGTTTTCTCAATCTGTAAAGGACATTTTAGAGGCTTCCAGGAAGCCTACCACTAGGGGTCTCAAAGTCCCTCCTTGAGGGCTGCAATCCAGTCGGGTTTTCAGGATTTCCGCAATGAATATGCATGAGATCTATGTGCACGCACTGCTTTCAATGAATATTCATTGGGGAAATCCTGAAAACCTGACTAAATTGCAGCCCTCAAGGAGGGACTTTGAGATCCCTGCACTAGACAATGCTACAATCAGAAATGGACTAGATTTTCTGCTTGGTGCACTATTCATCACAAGGAGCCTCAATCTACCTCCTTATCTTCAGTTTTGGATTACCTGTTCCATTTGTCTCAATCAGGACTCAAATCCACATCCATTCAAGTCCATCTCAGTGCGATTACTGCTTTTCATCAGCCTTTCGAAGGGAAACCCCTTTCTGCTCATCCTGTGGTTTCCAGATTTATGAAAGGTCTTTTCAATGTCAAACCACCTCTCAAACCTCCTCCAGTGATTTGGGATCTCAATGTTGTTGTTGCTCAATTGATGAAGCCTCCCTTCGAACCAATGGCTTCGGCTCATCTTAAATATATCACTTGGAAAGTGGTTTTTCTCATTGCTCTCACATCTGCTCGCAGGGTCAGCGAGCTACAGGCTTTAGTTGCAGACCCACCTTTCAAATTATTCCATCATGACAAGGTGGTCCTCTGTACTCATCCTAAATTCTTACTAAAGTGGTTTCAGAATTTCATCTCAATCAATCCATTGTACTTCAGTGTTTTTTCCAAAGCCTCATTCTCATCCTGGAGAAACAGCTCTTCATACTCTGGACTGTAAGCATGCTTTGGCTTTTTACTTGCAAAGAACTAAGCCACACAGATCTGCACCTCAACTTTTTGTCTCCTTTGATCCAAACAAATTGGGACATCCGATTTCCAAGCACACCATCTCCAACTGCTTGCATCTCTTTCTGCTATGCTCAGGCTGGACTGCATCTACAGAGTCGAGTCACAGCCCATAAAGTCAGAGCCATGGCGGCATCAGTAGCTTTCCTTAGATCTACTCCTATTGAGGAAATCTGTAAAGCTGCCACTTGGTCCTCAGTTCATACCTTCACCACTCATTATTGTCTGGATGCTTTTTCCATACGGGATGCCCATTTCAGCCAGGTATTGTTACAAAATTTATTCTCCTAAATTGCCAACACTCCCACTATCCCATTCAGGTTAGCTTGGAGCTCACCCATATGTTGAGAATAGGCTGCCTGCTTGTCCTGGGATAAAGCACAGTTACTTGCCATAACAGGTGTTATCCAGGGACAGCAGGCAGCTATTCTCACAACCCACCCACCTCCCCTGGTTGGCTTCTCTGCTAGCTATCTGAACTGAGGAGGCACGTGCCCTGCATCGGACGGGAAGACACTCATGCATGCGCAGTGCAGCACTCGCAAACTTTCTAAAAGTTCTTCAAGCAAGTCTGCTTGCAAAGCTGTCTGCATCTGGGTTCCATGGATGATGTCACCCATATGTTGAGAATATCTGCCTGCTGTCTCTGGATAACACCTGTTATGGTAAGTAACTGTGCTTTAACTATAGCTGGTTTTTAAAAAGGTTTGGACAAGTTCCTGGAGGAAAAGTCCATAATCTGCTAATGAGACAGACATAGGGGAATCCACTGCTTGCCCTGGGATCGGTAGCATGGAATGTTGCTACTGTTTGGGTTTTTGCCAGGTACTTGTGACCTGGATTGGCCACTGTGGAAACAGAATACTGGGCTAGATAGACTTTGGTCTGACCCAGTATGGCTATTCTTTTATTCTTATGTTATACAGTATAAGAACTATTTGTGTGTATTTGTATAGTGTTGCCTACATCTAGTAGTATGGAAAAATTAGTAGCGGGGAAATTAACAAATTTGTTGGATTAACAATGATGTGTGAGTAGTGAACATTAATATCTTCAAGGACAAGCAGCATAATCTCACATGTGAGTGACGTCCTCAACAGATCCCAGTGCAGATACTACCAAGTGGGCTGCCACTTAAAAATTTGAGGCAATGCCCCCACCGTGCATGCGCAAGTACCTTCTAACCCAATGCTCAAGCATAGGACCATCAGTCTGAATTATTCCACAGAGCTGAGAGGTATTATCAATCTCTCCTCAGTGTGTCAAATTTTTTAAATATTTTTAGTGCCTTCCCATATGGGTTTTTCCTTTATTTTCTTCTTTATTTCCCTTTTCTAAATCATTTTTTGCCTTTTATATCATTTTTACCATTTGTGGTTTTTCCAGCCTTCCAAGCTCCTGAGGCCTTTTTTTGGCCAGGGAGCATCAACAGTTTTTGAGTAGTTGAGTACTTGAGCTCCACAGGCCTTTGAATCTTTTGACTTTGCATCAGCCATTTTTCCTTCCTTGTCAAAAAGGGTGCTGCAGTTATGGTTAGTTACAAAAGATTAAAAAAAGAATCCCCATCCCCAAAATACATCACATTTTTATGATTCTTGAACCATCCAGCTCTACAGAAAAAGGTTTTGAGAAGAGTTCTGAATTTAAGATACCTGTAGACTGGGTCCAAATGAACTGAATTCAATAAGGAATTCCAAAGAGATGATGAGGCACAAAAAAAGGATCTGGTTGTTGTAAGTTCATAATGAAATAAGTGGAGTGGAGGAATATAAAGCCATTTATTGTTTAAGGAGTTCAAAGCTCTTGAAGGACAATAACTATGAATAAGGGATAAGTAGGGAGGAGCATTACCATGGTTTGTCTTGAAGGTTAAGATCAAAATCTTGAATTGTATCCAAAATGGAATAGGAAGCCATGATGATGAATGAATAAAGGAGTAATTTGCTCATACCGAGAAACACGAGAAAGTAATCTGCTGTATTCTGCAAAGCTGACTTTGAGGTATTCCAGAGAAAATGCTATTGCAGTCGTCAAGTTTAGACAGCATGAGAGCATACAAAAGAGTCTTTTGAGAAGACTGATCTAAAAGAGAGTGGCTGATCTAAATTGTCTCAGAGTATAGAAACAAGACTTTGCAAAAGCTGAAATGTGAGAATCAGAAGTAAGATGCTGATCTAAAATAACACCAAGATATCTAAAATGAGACACCAGAGGAAATAGAGTCTAAAAGGAGAGGGGAAACTGGCTTTAAAAAGTGTGCTTGGTAAAATAGGATCATATCAGGCTCTGACCCCCCATAACTGGTGGGTTCAGTGCTTGGGTTCTGAGCACTGGGACGCACACTGCAATTTCTGTTTGTTTACACACAAAAAAGATCTCTTAAAGCCTGCAGAATCTAGTGTACAAAGCTTTTTGGGTCTGCGTTGAGCATGACAGTAGATTCGACACCAGATTCAGAACCTAAATCAGCATTGGGTGCGCTCTTGCAAAATTGAGAGTGCCCAGCTTTAGATGTGGTTCTGAGGCCTCAACAGGACTCTTCTTCTTCATCATTGATTCTTCATTCATCAAGTGACTAAAAGCATCAGAAACCTAACATTACTGTACTTCCCTCTCCAGACATGGTGCTGATGGCTCCCCTACATCAGGATCTCCAATGCCAGGGAAGTACTGATGCCATAGTGACTGCTGTCCCTCTCTCCTTCAAAAGCCTTCTGTATCCTCAGGGTCTTCAACAAGCTATACCACAGGTGGCTTCCACACTGGCTTCCTAGCCTGTACCCATGCCTTCTCTCCAGGAGCAGATTGCATTACATTAAGGATTTCTATTCTGCCATTACCTTGCGGTTCAAGGCAGATTACAAATGGATTGTCAGGACATTAGAAGTATTTAGGGAGTAGTTTGTACATTTCTTTGAGTTGCTAAGGATTACATCTGAATTGTCATGGTATTAGAAGTACATATGGAGTAGTTACAGGTGATGCTTGGGACATTTCTGATTGAGTTAGTTCGGTTTTATGTGTTTTTTTGAATAGAAGGGTTTTTATTTTTTGAAGGTTTTGTAGTCTGTGGTCGAGGTCAATAGGTTGTAGAGTTGGAGGTCGAATGTTGCAGCTCGAGTGGCTAGGAGGTTGTCGTACAGCTTTTTTCTTTTGATGTTTTTGGTTGGAGGGTGTGTGAATGATGCGTGGGTTCTCCTATGTCTGGGCTATGCTCAAGGAAGAGCTTTCAGGGCTACTGTATAAATAGTCTACACAGGTTTAAAGGGGGCTTGTGCTAGCCTTAGCCTAGCCCAAGGATGCATTGGAGCATCAGCCATGGGAGAGGTCCCATACTCTGGCTCTGCATTGACTGTCGGAGGTAGCATGAACCCACCACATCCAATAAAATTGACAGAAGAGCTCTCCTGGGCCATATGACAGACCCTTGCCTTGATGCTCTTCCATGCAGGGCCAGTGCTTCAGCCAATTTCTTCCATGTATTTCCTGAGAGGAATACTTTGAAGAGTCAGATTTGGACCTTTCCTAGCAGATGGAACAGGATTCATAGGACTGCTCAGCTGCGGAATCTTATAGCATACCTTCCGAGTCCTCTCTGCCACCTGAGAGGCATAAGTCTCCTCCAGAAAATATTTATTTTCCAGTATTTGTCTGTGAAATTATATATACAGTTTCCTTTAAATTTGAAAGAGGAAGAACCTCATTCAGAGCTTTTTGAAGTATTAAATTATGACTTCCCTCTTGGAGTGCCTTTTCATAGAATTATGTTGTATGCCCTTTTCAAGAACTGAGAAGCTCCACTAACAGTTCAAGTAGCGCCAAAGAAAATTGACACTATGTACAGAATTTAAAAATATTCTGGGTTTGACAGAACACAATTACCACATCATTCCTTGGTTGTAGAATCCACTTTAGGGCGTACTCGTAGTATAAGATCTCATTTCTCTGCTCCTCCAGGAAGAGAGACAAGAGTTCTAGACTCCTTTAGTAAATGGATATTTTAGGCTACTATGCTCATCAACTGCATACTGTGACAAACTAAGGGCCGAGTCAAGGTTTGCCCCAAGGAAAGACAGGGTTTTGCCTAAGCCCTGTTGTAAGAGGGCTTTTTACAGGCTCCGTCAAATTCACTCAATGGCAAAATTCATATGCCCAAAATCCTTAAATATATTGGTTCACTCTTTGATTATTTCCAAGATTGACTACTGCAATGCCTTATTTAAAGGAGTAGCTCAAAAAGAAATCAAACGTTTACAAATTATTCAAAATGCCTCAATCAAGCTTATTGAGAAAGCTAAGAAATTTGATCATGTTACTCCTTTACTTGAGAAAGCACATTGGTTACCAGTTGCTTATCGAATAATGTATAAATTATGTTTGCTCACTCTCAAATCCATACTATTCAAAACCCCAGCATTTATTCACAAAGTTTTAATTCCTTATACTACTTCGAGAGTACTACGGTCAACAGAACAATATCTATTGGTTGTTCCTTCTTTAAAAGTTATTAGTACACGACGTCATTCTATTTTCTCAGTTACGGCTCCCCAAGTTTGGAATGCCCTGCCAATTTACCTAAGAGAGGAAAGAGTTCTAGACAAATTTAAGAGCAAACTTAAGGGCTTCCTTTTTAAAGACGCTTTCAGTGATTAACTGAATTCCTTATATTTCTAATCTCTCCTTAAATTACAATAAATTTCTTCCCCTTTTCCCAATGTGTTATTAACCTTATTTGTTTCTTTCATATTCAATTGTATTTCTTCCTGTAACTTTCCCATTACTTGATCTTGTATGTAAAAATAGTCTTGTTAGTTATGTTTAGTCATGTTATATTATGTTATGTATTTTATGATATTTTAATATGTTTAGTAATAATTTTGTTAGTCATGTATGTTTCCCCTAACTTTGTAATTTTTAGCTGTACATCGCTTAGAATTTGGAATAGGCGATTAATCAAATCTTATAATAAACTTGGAAACTTGGAAACCAAGTGAGTGCTGGGTCTCCAGGTAATTCTGACTTGCCCTGGAATAGCATGGACCTGGCTGAGATGGGCTAGAGTCTACCTGGTAGGAGTCCTGTCCCTTTAAGGCAGAGGGCTGTTAGAAGCAAGGGAAAGAAACCTACCAGAGAAATGCCTGAGCCTGTTTTCCCACCCTGGCTTAGGGGGGCATGGCCTTCAGCTCCTAAAAGGCCAGGTCAGAGTATTGGAAGTCAGACGGGAGATGGAGACAGAGGGGAGACAGGAACCAGAGAGCTGCAGAGCCTAGGAAACTGCAGGTCAGGAAGGAAGCTGGGGGCAGGGCAAGGAGTACTGGTCTGAGCAGAGACAGTTCAGGAGCCCAGCTAAAGTCCAGTATGAGTACCCTACCAGAGTTTTCCCTGCTGACTTGGACATGCAAGAGGCAGGAGATTTTCCTCTCTGTACAGGTTCAGAGTCTTTCCCACAGCCAGAAGCTATGGAAATTGGTACAGGCATACCAGAGTTTCAAGAACCAACTAAAGCCAGGCAAATCAGCTAAATTGTAAGTTTAAGATTTGCTTAAACCTTCCTGCTTACAGCTATGTGATTTTGGGTTTACTGTGTGTATTAACACAATACTTTGTTTTGGAAGAGAGTTACTGAGCAGAGAAAACGTTTTTAATTTTTGTCAGTATCCTTTTTCTCCTTCGTTGGGGCTGATTGGTGTGCTGCATGCAGCTGAGACTAGCTCAGTACCGTTCACACGGAAACTGCAAACAGAGCTGGAGTTGCAAGTTGGATGTTGCAAGTCTATGTTATAGGTTGGAAAACTTACCTGTGAATCTGCAATAGGCTATCTACTATCTCCTAAGGAACTGCTTAACTCTGTTTGTCTCCAACCTAAGACTGTTAAAGGATTGTATGAACCAAGTTACTGAAAACTACCTTTCCTACCTTAAACTCGTCCACACAGTCATTAAAATCTGCTAACTTCTTTTGAGTTTTTGCTGCTGTTTTGTTTTCTATCTTTTTGTCCATGCCAGTGCTGCAAACTGGAGGTTGGGAATTTATAAAAAAAATATTTGTTTATGCAAAGACTATTTCCAGGGCAGAAACCCTGGGCTATTGATTGAATGTATGTCCAGATTTCTTGCTTATGAAATATACCAGAATTATAACCAAAGGGATTGAACCTTATCTGACTGTGTGTCTATTTTGGAAAGACTACCTCTCTTACCTGTACTTGCATTGTTAGGCAGTTGCCTAGTTGGATAAAAGACCAGAGGGGGACCCTCAAACTGGGGAGAATATTGTCAGGGCCCTAACCAAGCCGATTAGGTGCCTAGGAGTGACAATATTATACTATCAACTGTATTCCACCATCTGCTTGAAGTCTGTAATTCAAAGCATGCTTCTAGTGCGAAGGCATATCAGTCCGAGTGCTAATAGAATTGAAAAAATGAACTTTTGCAGAGCTATTAGTAATTTATAATTTTTCTCTAAAATCCAGCATTGTAACAGAAGACTGGAGGATGGCCAACATGTTTCCGAGTTTTAAAAAGGATTCCAGAGGTGATCCAGGAAATTATAGACTGGTGGGCCTGACATCGGTGCCAGGCAAAATGGAAGAGACTATTATAAAGAACAAAATGACAGAACATATAAATATATTCAGCTCCTTTCTTAACTTGAAACTTTCATATATACTTCAAATCGGGCCTCAGAAACACCACTCCACCACTCAAATAACGCTCACCACAGTGAGCTTTATGTTTAATCGTCATCGGCCACATATTCAAGCATTATACTTTTCTTAAGATTAGTTCTAATGTTTTTTAGTTCATTGCAAAATTGCACTTCACAATAAGTTTGTACTTATCTTGGTAATTTTTATAATTCATTCACTTACCCCCTCCTTTACTAATGTATAGTGCGGGTTTTAGCGCCGTCAGTGGCTCTGATGCTCATAGGAATTCTATGAGCGTTGAAATAGTTATCGCCACTGTCAGGTCTAAAACCCGCACTACGCGTTAGTAAAGGAGGTGGTTAGTGCGTTCGATTTAGGAGGGCTAGATACGACATGTTTCGCAAAAGCTTTATCAAGGATCCTACCCTAAAACCAAAATACATGTAAATCAATATTACAACAGTATTTTGAGATCACCCTATCCCTCTCTACTACATCTTAAGAACAAATTTAAGCTGAAAAAACAGGTGAATCATAATTCACATACCAGACTCTGCTGCAAACTGTTTAGTGCAAGATGGCAGCGGCATCCTTCCAACCAATAATATATGCTAATTTCTTATGCAAACAGCTGATATTCCCTGTGTTTCATTGGGTGGCAATTAGATCAGTGTAGCCCATTCTACCTCAGCATTTAAACCCCCTGGTTCTACTATATTCAATTGATATATCCATTGTTGTTCTTTTAAGTTTAAAACTTTTTCCAAATTTCTTCCCACCCTCGCCTACACTATCTTAAATCGTCAGTTGAATGCTTCATCTAAACCCAGTGCTGCACCATCAGGGCCTGTAAATTTTCATTAACTATCTAGGATTTATGTTCATTCAGCCGCATTTTAATCAATCTATTTGTGCATTCTGTGTGATCCAAATTACAAAGGTAAACTATCGCATAAATTTGGAAAAGTTTTAAACTTAAAAGAACAATGATGGATATATTGATTGAATACGGTAGAACCAGAGGGTTTAAATGCTGAGATAGAATGGGCTACACCAGGGGTCTTCCAGAGCCGTGCAAACTGAAATTGTGATGACAGATTCAAGATATCTCTGCTTTTGAGGCTCTGACAGCTTAGCGCTATCTTAAGTGCTGGGGTTGATGGTGGCATCCATAGAGGTCATTCCTTGGGTAAGAGCTCACCTTCATCCTCTCCAGGATGCCCTGCTATCCTGCTGGTCTTTACAGTTGGACTCACTCCAGTTGGCACTGCCCTGGATGCTGGAGGCACGCCGCAGTATGCAGTGGTGGCTCAAGCCAGAATCCCTGATGAAGGGCATGCCCCTCTGAATTTCCTCCTGGGTAATTCTGATGATAGACACCAGCCTTTTTGGCTGGTGAATGCATTGCAATGGCCATCTGGTTTAGGATCAGTAGTCACCTTCTCGGTGAAAATGGTCCATCAATAGGCTGGAGCTGCGCACGATTTGGTTGGCACTGCAATGCCTAGTAATGAGTTAGAAGGCAAGAGTTCTCAGACAATACCACAGTGGTGGCTTATATCAACAGACAAGGAGACACCAGGAGTACCTTGCTAATGTGGGAGACCAGGTTATTGTTCCATTGGGCGGAAGCCCACCTGCTAGCACTGTCAGCAGCGCATGTGGTGAAAGTAGACAACGTGCAAGCTGATTACCTCAGTAACAGCCACTAGATCTGGGGGAGTGGTCTCTGTCCAGGAAGTCATTCTCTATGATTGCTTAATGCTAGGGGGTCCTGATGTTTGATGACATCAGCGACAACAAGAAAGCTCCTCATTCCTTCAACTGAAGATGCAAGCCAGGAAGTGACGGCAGTGACGCTCTAGTTCAGCCCTGGCATTGGATGGGACTGTTATAACATCTTTCCTTCTTGGCCCATGATCAGAAGGATCATCTGGAGGATAACAGACCATCTGGAGTTGGTGATTCTAGTCACCCCGGACTGGCTGCATCATACCTGGTATGTGGATCTAGTCAGGCTTCAGACAGATCAGTGAGTCAAGCTTTCACTGCATCCAGGTCTTCTCTCTGAGTCCAGTAGCCCTAGAGGATCTGGAATGCTTTGGTTTTACGGCATGGTTCTTGAATGCATGGTATTCAGAAATAATTATTGCTACTCTTCAAAGAGCCAAGAAGTTGACAATGGTGACTTTCTTTCTTCCAAAGGTTATTCTGCCTTCAATGTGAATCTAGAGGTTCAGCCACTCGTTTTTCATTCAACAGGCTCCAAGAAAAAGGAAAAGGTGTTAACCTTGCTGGATGTCCGTAAAGTTCTCAAACCGTACCTGGAAGTGACAAATCCCTTTTATCTTTTGGATTATCTCTCTTTGTGTTGACTAATCCTAGCCATATAGGGAAGCTGACCTCTAAGGCTTCTGTTGCAAGGTGGATTCGTGCAGCTATTTCCTCAGCGTATTACTTCTGGCAGAATTCTGCGCAAAAAAATTCAAAATTCTACGCACAAAATTCTGTGCACAAAATTCTTCAATGTACACCCATTACCATATTTCTACCCTCTGTTATATCTATCCTCTCATCTGTTTCCTTGCCACCCTCCTCTCTCTCAGGGTTCTATCATTCTCAGCATCTTCCTTCTTCTACCCTTCCTTCCCTCCCCACCCTCATAGCCTGACATCACCCTATCTCTTCTCTGATGCACTTTCCCCCATGGTCCAACATTTTCCCACTCTCTTCCCTAACTCCCATTATCCCAGGACAAGCAGGCAGGTACTCTCACATATGGGTGATGTCATTGACGGAGCCTGGATACGGACGCTTCGCATGCAGACTTGCTTGAAGAAACTCGAAGTTTCGAGTCACCCGCACCGCGCATGTGCGAGTGCCTTCCCGCCCAGCGCAGGGCACGTCTCCTCAGTTCTCAGTTTTCCGCGGAGCCGAGAAGTCCGTCTTTGACTCTCTGCGTTTAACTTCGTTCCTTTGTGCCTTCTCTCAACCGCGGTTTGTGTTTTTTTCCTTACGAATCGCTGTTTTTAGTTTATTTCTTTTATTTTAGTTTAAAAAAAAAAAATTTTCTTCCATTCGTTTTCCGGGACAGGCCACTCAGCCACAGCCCAAGGGCTTCGATTTTGCGGCGGCTATTTTTCCTTCTATGTCCCGGCCTGCCATGGGCTTCAAGAGGTGTAGCAAGTGCCAGTGTGCGATCTCTCTTACGGACCCTCACGGACGCTGCCTCAAGTGCCTTGGGCCAAAACATCATCCTAGGTCATGCCTGCCTTGCCAAACACTTCAACCTTGTGCTTTTAAGCGTCGTTGCATTTTGGTGGACAAGCTCTTCGAGATGGAGTCTTCTTCTGATCGCTCGACTTCGAAGGTATCTTCGGCCTCGACTCCCACCGAGGCTCCTTCTGCGCCTACTGCTTCCACCTCGAGCCTCATCAGACCTTCGTCATTTGCAGCGGCTCTTGCTTTGACGTCATCTGCTGTATCTTCCCCTGTTTCCTCAGGTCAGATAGCTCAGCAGTCGGTTCGGCCGGTGGTGATTAAAGTGTCTAAGACTCCCAGGTCGAAGCACACTCACAGTACCTCGAAGGAACCTCCAGCCAAAGCAGCTGGTCTGGTTTCAGAGGTAGATCCATCCTTGCTGGCTTCTTTCCAGACCATGTTAGAGAAGCAGTTTATTCAGTTCCTTACTAACATGGGACCCAAACTGCTTCCTCTTATCCAGCCTGGGCATTCAGCAGACTCCCGCGAGGTTGAGCCACTTCCTTTGCCCCAGTCTGAACTTATACACTATTTGCAGGGAACAGAGTCTCTGCGAATGTCTGGTCTGGCATCCAAGCACGTAAAGCAAGGAGCAGATTCTTTGCGAGTGCCTCGACAAGAATCCTCACACTCTATACAAGGAGCAGAGTCATTGAGAGTGCATCGAGGTTCCTTCAAAAAGCGTCTGGAGCTTCGATCTACAGCCTCTAGTCCTATTCATACATCGGCATCGGCTGCCCTCATTTCCGAGGCGAAGTCTCCTCGATCCTCGAGATCTGGTTCCAGACACAGTTCTCACCAACATTCGAGGCCTTCATCGAGGCATCCTTCCAGGCATAATTCTTCTTCTCATGACAGACCATCTTCCTCGAAGCCTCAATCTACTCCAACCTCGACCAGACCACCGACTCTTCGCTCGAGGTCTCCAATGCCGGACCTTGAGGATGTCCTGGTCTCGATTGCCTCATCCAAATCACCAGGATCCTTTGATGCCTTTTTCCCTGCCGAAGCTTCATCTTCGACATAGGCTGCCTCGACGTCCTCGAGTCCTTCTCGAGGCAAAGCATTGGCAGATCAGCTATCTTTCTCGTCTTTCCTGCGACAGATGGCTGTAGACTTGGATATTCAATTGGATACTGGCTCCAAATATTCTAAGGAGTATCTCGAAGTCATGCATCTTTCTCAACTTCCGGCAGAGTCTCTTAAGCTTCCACTTCATAAGCTTTTGAATCAGACTTTTGGTCATTGCATGGAAACACCTTTTTCCATACCGGCTGTTCCAGGAAAATTGGACTCTAGGTATAAGACTGTGCATCGCAAAGAGTTTGACAACTCTCAGTTATCTCATCAATCCCTGCTTGTCGAGTCCTCCTTGAAAAGGTCCCATCCTTCCAAGGTCTATGCCACAGTTCATCCTGGAAGGGAAGGGAAAACTATGGACAAATTCGGACGTCGCATCTACCAGAATGCTATGATGTCCTCTAAAGTCCTCAATTATAATTTTCATTTCATCACTAACTTTGAATTTCTTATTTCTCTTCTACCAAAGTTTTTGAATTATTTGGATACCCAAATTCATTTTGAGTTTCAGGAAGTCATTGCTTCTTTCTCTCAATTACGTCTGCATCTCCTCCAATCATCTTACGATGCCTTCGAGTTATCTGCCCGAGCGGCTGCTTTCTCTGTAGCTATGCGTCATCTTGCCTGGCTTTGTACCATTGACATGGATTCTAACCTTCAAGACCGCTTGGCTAACATTCCTTGTGAGGGCAACGACCTCTTTGATGAATTCATCGAGGCAGCCACTAAGAAATTATCTGACCATGAAAAATCATTTGCTTCTATAGTCAGACTTAAGCCAAAGCCAGCTCCTGCCAAGCCTGCACGACCTGCTCTTATCTATCAAAGGCGTTTTGCTCCAAAGCCGGCTCCTTATACTCGCCCTCCTCTGAAAAAACAGCAACCTCAGAAGCAACAGAAACCTCAACCTTCTGCTGCACCTAAGGCTTCTCAGCCTTTTTGACTGTTTACAACAGAGCATAACCTCCACCGTTCTGTCTCTGTCTCCTTTTCCCACTATAGGAGGTCGTGTCCATCATTTTTACAACTGATGGACGATAATTACATCCGACCTCTGGGTGCTTACCATCATCAGGGAAGGATACTCTCTTCATATCACTCAGGTTCCACCAGAGCTTCCTCCAAGAGAGTATCCTTCAAATCCATCCCAGACCGCCCTTCTTCTTCAGGAAGCTCAAGCTCTGCTTTCTCTCCATGCCATCGAACCAGTTCCCTTGGAACAGCAGAACAGGGGTTTTTGCTCCCGTTACTTCCTTGTTCTGAAGAAGACGAGCAATCTGCAACCCATTCTGGATCTCAGGGCTCTCAACAAATTTTTAGTCAAAGAAAAGTTTTGAATGTTGTCCCTGGCATCTCTTTATCCCCTCCTCGAGCAGAACGAATGGTTATGCTCTCTGGATCTCAAGGAGGCCTACACTCATATCCCCATTCATCCAGCCTCCCGTCAATATCTCAGATTTCGGGTGGGGAATCTGCATTATCAATTCAGAGTACTATCCTTCGGCCTAGCCTCGGCTCCCAGAGTGTTCACCAAGTGCCTGGTAGTGGTAGCCGCTGCTCTACGGAATCATGGTCTTTAGGTTTTTCCCTACCTAGACGACTGGCTCATTAAAGATTCCATATCTCAAGCGGTTATTGTAGCGACCCAATGGACTACCTGGTTACTACAAAGTTTGGGATTCGAAATCAACTTTCCCAAATCTCAACTTCAGCTCTCACAGAATCTACAATTCATTAGAGCTGTTCTGGACACTGTCCAACGCAGAGCATTCCTTCCACAACAACATCTGGAAGCTCTTCTTCAACTCTGTCATACAGTGTCTTCCTGCTCTTCCATCTCAGCGAGACACATGATGGTACTTCTGGGTCACATGGCCTCCACAGTACACGTGACTCCTTTTGCCAGACTTCACCTCAGAATTCCTCAGTGGACCCTGGCATCTCAATGGATGCAAGTTTGCGACCCTCCTTCTCGACACATTTCAGTCACTCCTTCATAGAAACATAGAAGATGACGGCAGAAAAGGGCCATAGCCTATCAAGTCTGCCCACTCTAATGACCCACCCCCCTTGATTTTACCCCCCTAGAGATCCCACATGTGTATCCCATTTCCTTTTAAAATCTGGAATGCTGCTGGCCTCAATCACCTGAAGTGGAAGTTCATTCCAATAATCAACCACCCTTTCGGTGAAGAACTTCCTGGTGTCGCCATGAAATTTCCCACCCCTGATTTTCAGCGGATGCCCTCTTGTGGCCGAGGGACCTTTAAGAAAGAAAATATCATCCTCCACCTCAATACGGCCCATGATATATTTAAATGTCTCTATCATGTCTCCTCTCTCTCTCTACGTTCCTCTAGTGAGTATAGCTGCAATTTATTTAGCCTTTCCTCATACGAGAGATCTTTGAGTCCCGAGACCATCCTGGTGGCCATTAGTTGAACCGACTCAACTCTCAGCACATCTTTCTGGTAATGTGGCCTCCAGAATTGTACACAATATTCCAGATGAAGCCTCACCATGGATCTGAACATCGGCATTATAACTTCAGGCTTCCGGCTGATAAAACCTCTACGGATACAACCCATTATTTGTCTTGCCTTTGATGAAGCCTTCTCCACCTGATTGGCAGTCTTCATGTCTTCGCTAATGATCACCCCCAAATCACGTTCCGCCTTGGTCCTAGCTAAGGTCTCACCATTTAGCGTGTAAGTTCTGCACGGATTCCTGCTGCCAAGATGCATGACCTTACATTTTTTAGCATTGAAGCTTAGCTGCCAAGTCGAGGACCAATGTTCCAATAGAAGTAGGTCCTGCGTCATACTGTCTGGCAAAGTGCTCTTACTTACTATGTTGCATAGTTTTGCGTCATCGGCGAATAATGTGATTTTACCCTGAAGCCCTTGAGTCAGATCTCCTACAAATATGTTGAAGAGGATCGGGCCCAAGACCGAGCCCTGCGACACTCCACTGATCACCTCTGACATTTTTGAAGGGGCACCATTCACCACCACTCTCTGAAGTCTACCATTTAGCCAATCATTGACCCATGCAGTTAATGTTTTTCCTAGCCCCATTGATTTAATCATGCTCAATAGTCTGTGGTGTGGGACGCTATCAAAAGCTTTACTAAAGTCCAAGTACATGACGTCTAGGGACTCCCCCACATCCAGTTTCCTTGTTATCCATCAAAGAAACTAATTAGATTGGATTGGCAGGATTTGCCCTTGGTAAATCCATATTGGCGGGGATCCCGTAGATTCTTCTTGTCCAGGATCGTATCTAATTTATGCTTAATTAGTGTTTCCATGAGTTTACTCACTATGGATGTGAGACTCATCGGTCTGTAATTCTCAGCCTCTGTCCTGCAGCCCTTTTTGTGGGGTGGGATTACATTGGCTGTTTTCCAGTCCAAGGGGACTCTTCCCGTACTCAAGGAAAGATTGAAGAGCACGGATAACGGCTCTGCCAGGACATCACACAGCTCTCTAAGCACCCTGGGGTGTAGATTGTCCGGTCCCATGGCTTTGTTCACTTTGAGTCTTGATAGTTCACAGTAGACGCTGCTGGGAGTAAACTCGAAATTCCAGAACGGGTCTTCTGAGCTTTGCCTTACTTGCAACTGTGGACCTGACCCCGGTGCCTTGTAGGTAAAGACTGAACAGAAGTATTCGTTTAATAGTTCGGTTTTATCGGAATCTGATTCTGCATAAGTCCCGTCTGCTTTCCTAAGGCGTATTATCCCATCTGTGTTTCTTTTCCTATCACTGATGTACCTGAAGAAGGATTTATCCCCTTTCTTAATGTCCTTTGCTAGATTCTCTTCTATTCGAAGCTTGGCCTCTCTGTCTGCCGTTTTGACAGCTTTGGACCTGGCCAGATAGTCTTCTTTTGCCTCTCCTCTTCCTGATTGTTTGTAGGAAACAAATGCTTTTTACTTTTTCTTAACGAGGTCCGAGATTTCTGTAGTGAACCACTGGGGGGTCTGTTATTTCTTCGTCGTTTGCTTACTGTTTTTATATAGCGATTTGTTGCTTCATGTAGGGTAGATTTCAGGTTTGACCACATAGCCTCTACATTATTGGTTTCAGCATGGTCTTGCAGCACCTGATGGACGAAATCTCCCATGCGTTTGAAGTCAGTGCCCCGAAAGTTAAGGACCTTTGTTGTTGTGGTTGATCTGGTGAAACCTTTCCTAAGGTTGAATCAAACCATGTTATGGTCGCTGGAGGCCAGCATATCACCTACCGAAACTTCCAATACGCTTTCTCCATTGGTGAGTACCAGGTCTAGTATCGCCTGGTCCCTAGTGGGCTCCAATACCAATTGTTTGAGCCGTGCACTCTTTATGGAGGTTAACAACCTTCTTCTGCCGCTGGTTTTTGTGGAAAGTGCATTCCAATCTGCAGCGGGCATATTGAAGTCCACTAACAGTACTGTGTCCCCATGCAGAGTGATGTTTTCATTGTCTTCGATTAATCCCATATCCTTGTCTGCCTGTTGTCTTGGAGGTCTGTATACCACACCAAGATACAGGCATTTTTTGTTTCCTCTAGCCAGGTTCACCCAGAGGGATTCCCTGGTGTACCTGACATCTGTGATTATGATAGTTTTGATGTCTTCTCTAGTGTATAGAGCTACCCCTCCTTCTAACTTGCCCTCCCTGTCTCGACGAAGTAAGTTGTAACCCTGTATAACCATATCCCACCCGTGAGTCCGTGAACCAAGTGTCGGATATTGCACCTACGTCTAGGTCGGCGTTCATTATTTCCATCTCTAAATCTAGAATTTTATTGCCCAAACTGTGTGCATTGACATACATAGCTCTCCATACATTATGTTTGCTAAGTCCCTGTACAGAGTTTCCCGCCTGAGTTAGTGTGACCCCTAATGTATTGTTTTCAGTGTGTGCACTTACCTCGGACTCAGAGTGGCGACTCACCTCCTCAGGATAGTTACTTACTGCTCCAGAGTATGAGTGGGTACCCTCCCCCAACTTACCTAGTTTAAAGCCCTTCGAAGTAGGCGGGCTAGTCGATGTCCGAAGACGTTCTTACCTCTTCTGGTCAGGTGGAGTCCGTCTGGTTCCTGAAGTCCCTGCAGTGCCTCTCCATGGTCCAGAAATCCTAAGTTCATCTCCTTGCACCATCCATGTAGCCACTCGTTAGTCCTCTGGATACGCTCCTCCCGGGCTCTACCTTTGCCTCTTACCGGGAGGATTGATGAGAAGACCACCTGCGCTCCCCAACTGCCTCAGCTTCTCAGCTTCTCAGCTTCAAGAAGTCTCTCCATTGGTGGATGCTCTCTTCCAATCTTCCAGAGGCTTGCTTTTTCAAACGCCCCCTCATCAGAAGGTCCTAACGACAGACTCTTCGACCTATGCTTGGGGTGCTCATCTCGATGGTCTCCGTACTCAAGGCCACTGGACCAGTACGGATCGTCAATTTCACATAAATCTGTTGGAACTCAGAGCGATTTTCAAGGCTCTCAGCGTTTTTCAACATCTTCTTCATGACCAGGTAGTCCTCATCCGGACAGACAACCAAGTCGCCATGTATTTTGTCAACAAACAAGGAGGAACGGATTCTGCCTCCCTTTGTCAAGAAGCTCTGAAGGTTTGGGACTGAGCAATTTGCCACAACACCTTCCTCAAAGCTGTCTACATTCAAGGGGCGAATAATTGCTTGGCGGACAACTTGAGTCGTCTTCTGCAACCTCACGAATGGACTCTCCATTCCTCGCCTCTTCATCACATTTTTTTCAAAGTGGGGAACCCCTCAGATAGACCTCTTTGCGGCTCCCCACAACTTCAAACTGCCTCAATTCTGCTCCAGGATATACTCTCCTCACCACCTCGAGGCAGATGCTTTTCTTCTGGAATGGACGAATCTCTTCCTCTATGCATTCCCTCTCATTCTCAAGACTCTGGTCATGTTGAAGAACGATCATGCCACCATGATTCTAATCGCTCCTCGGTGGCCAAGACAACCTTGGTACTCCCTTCTACTTCAACTCAGCACAAGGGAGCCATACTTTCTATCAGTTTTTCCTTCTTTGCTTACACAGAGTCAAGGATCTCTGCTTCATCCCAACCTGCAGTCTCTACACCTGACAGCTTGGTACCTTTCAACGTAACTCCTCTTCAGTTTTCTCAATCTGTAAGAGATGTTTTAGAAGCTTCTAGGAAGCCTACCACTAGATAATGCTATCACCAAAAGTGGACTAGATTTTGTACGTGGTGTTTTTCTCATCATAAGGACTACCTTTTCACTTATCCAATTCTGGCCTCAAGTCTACATCTGAGTCCATCTCAGTGCAATTGCGGCTTTCCATCAGCCTATTGAAGGGAAACCACTCTCTGCTCATCCAGTGGTTTCCAAATTCATGAAAGAACTCTTCAATGTTGAACCTCCTCTCAAACCGCCTCCTGTGGTTTGGGACCTCAATGTTGTCCTTACTCAACTCATGAAGCCTCCATTTGAACCAATTGATAAGGCTCATCTGAAGTATCTCACTTGGAAAGTGGTATTTCTCATAGCCTTCACTTCTGCTTGAAGAGTCAGCTTTAGTTACTGATCCACCATTCACTGTGTTCCATCGTGACAAGGTGGTTCTTCGTACTCATCCTAAATTCCTACCTAAAGTGGTCTCGGGATTTCATCTCAACCAATCCATCGTACTTCCAGTGTTTTTTCCAAAGCCTCATTCTCATCCTGGAGAATCAGCTCTTCATACTCTGGACTGTAAACGTGCTTTGGCCTTCTACTTGGAACGCACAGAATCACACAGAACTGCTCCTCAACTTTTTGTTTCCTTTGATCTGAACAAGTTGGGACATCCTATTTCTAAGCGTACCATCTCCAACTGGATGGCGGCTTGTATCTCTTTCTGCTATGACCAGGCTGGATTACCCCTTCACAGTAAAGTCACAGCCCATAAAGTCAGAGCAATGGCAGCTTCAGTAGCTTTCCTCAGATCTACATCTATTGAGGAAATTTGTAGAGCTGCTACTTGGTCCTCGGTTCATACCTTCACTTCTCACTATTATCTGGATATTTTCTCCAGACAGGATGGACAGTTTGGCCAAACAGTATTACAAAATTTATTCTCCTAAATTACCAACACTCCCACCATCCCATTCTGGTTAGCTTGGAGGTCACCCATATGTGAGAATACCTGCCTGCTTGTCCTAGGATAAAGCACAGTTGCTTACCGTAACAGGTGTTATCTAGGGACAGCAGGCAGCTATTCTCACAACCCACCCACCTCCCCTGGTTGGCTTCTCTGTTAGTTATCTGAACTGAGGAGACACGCCCTGGGCTGGGCGGGAAGGCACTCGTGCATGCGTGGTGCGGGCAACTCGAAACTTTGAGTTTCTTCAAGCAAGTCTGCTTGTGAGGCATCCGCATCTGGGCTCCGTCGATGACGTCGCCCATATGTGAGAATAGCTGCCTGCTGTCCCTGGATACGGTTACGGTAAGTAACTGTGCTTTTCCAGGCATCTCCATCACTCCATTCTTCTCCTAGATCCAATATCTCCCCCTCCATCTCCTGTGTATCTCTCCCTCCCTCTCATCCACCCCCATGTCCAACGCTTCCTTCCTTGTGCCCTGGGTCAATTCTCTCTGTCCCCCTCCTTGCACCATCTCTCCTTTCCTCCCCTCCATTATGTACAATTTCATCCTCTCCCCTTATCATTCATGTTTCCCACTCCTCCCCCTGTACCAGCATCTTTTCTTCCTCTCACCCCTTCCCTCCCCCTGTGCCACCAATTTTTCTTTCCTCTCACCCTCCCCTTCCCCTCTCCCTCTTCCTCTGTGCCCCCAACTTTCCTTTCTCTTACCTTCCCCTCCCCCTGTGACACCAATTTTCCTTCCTCTCCCCCTCCCCCCCGTGCCACCAACTTTCCTTCCTTCCTTTTACTCCTTTCCTCCCCCTGTGCCAGCAACTTTCCTTCCTGTCCTTCCCTGTACTCTAAGGCTTGCTTCTTTGGGTTGCAGTATCAGCAGCAACTTTCACATGTTGCCTGCCATTAACCCAAAAGCCTCCCCTCTGCCATGAAAAGACCTCTGGGTTAGCAGCAGGCATCGTGTAGGAATTGCTGCTGATACCGTTACCCAAAGATGCTGACATGGTTGAGATTCTGCATGGGAAAAGGGAATTCTGCGCGACTGTGCAATTTTGCAGAAATTTTTGCGCAGTCATACAGAATTCTGCCAGGAGTAGCATATGTCGGGTGCAGTAAGCAGCCACCATTTTCTTTGTGAGCACACTCATCTAGGGGGTAGCTTCTTCATGAGTGGAGTTCAGAGCGGTACCACCTGATGAAATTTAAAGGGCAGCTCGTGTGGGCACTGCATTTGGGTCTTCTGTTTTCTCAGCAGACTCCTTTAACCTGCCCTAGATTCAAGGGACTGCTTTGGTACATCCCACTGGTCAAGACTCATGTGCCTTTTGCACTAGAAGGGAAGATTAAATACTTACCTAGATAATGATTTCTAAAAGAAAGGCATATGAGTCTTGACATCCCTCCCTGTCAAATTTTCATGTCGCCTGTTTACTGTCTCAGACATAGATGTAATGGGCCTACGCTTGGTCTGATGCCACTCCAGGGTCCGCAAAGTGTTGAGTTTCCTGAACAGCTGAGCAATGTTTAGATGACTGCATGAATGGGGAGGACTAACGTCGCACAGTAAAATTCTTCCTGTTTTGTCAAAAACAAGAAAAGAATATAAGAAGTAAGACACTTCATTTACACCTGATATGGGTGTATGGTTGTTATTTCAGAGTTAGTGCCTTTATTATATATTCATTTTCTAATCAATTTTCTTTACATTCAGAGCAGACTTGGGCTGAACGAGGAGTTCCGTACCCTTTCTTTCTCTCTCTTTCTTGTGCTATTTGAGTGTTTTGGCATGAACTGAGGAGCACAGAGTGGTGTCAGAGGAGGTGGAGCCAAAAAATGTAGATGATGCCTTCTATACAAACGCACAAGTAGGGGTGCACAAACCAATGGTCAAGACTTCCTCCCTCCTGAAAAGACTTCTGAATTTATTAAACTCCACAAGAAATTAATGAGTAGTTGTATATGTCTGGCAAGAAGGGCCTTTTAATGCCTTTGATGTGTCATCTCGCGTCGTTGCAGTGCATGTAGCCATGTGTCATCTTTCCTAGCCAAGAGTTTCAGTTCTCAATCCTGCAGTACAGAAATGCTTAGCAGATGTCCCTTCTCGAGGAGATAACTTGTTCGGTGACAAAGTTGAAGGGGTAGCTGACCTCATTAAAAAACATACAGATGCTATTAATACACTCTGTAGGCCACAGCCTTCTACTCCTTCTTCTAGGAGATTTTCAGGAGATATAAGATGCTCATACTACTACTCTTCTAAGTGTTGTTTTGCACCCTCTGCCCCTTGAGCGCAGAGGATTCCTGCATAACTCTCATGACTGAGACAGCAGTGGGGACAAAAGTTCAACCTAAACAACAACCCAGTTTTTTATTCCTACATAGAGAGTATTGCTGCTGTCCATTTGTTGGTGATGGACAACCTTCTAGTCAGGAGCAGGCAGATTCTGTTTCAGGAGAAGTGACCCCTCATTACCTCTAATTGCTGGGTTCTTGAGATTATTTGGCATGGTTATGCTCTATGATGGGAAAGAAGACCTCCCAGTATAATTCACAAAAAATGAAATGTGGAGATCTACATATAAAAAAGACCTCCCAAACATCCACCAAGAGTTTTGTGTCAGCTCCTTCCAGACGATAGTACAACAGGAGCTCTTTACCCTGCTTCAGCTAAATGCAATTGAACCAGTTCCTTTGCTGGAAAGAGGTTGAGGGTTCAATTCCAGGTTCTTTCTCATACCAGAAAAGAAAGGGGTCTTTAAGCAATTCTTGACTTGGAAAAACTCAACAGATATCTCCTCAGAGAAAAATTTCACAAGGTTTTTCTAGGATCCCTTCTTCCCATGATTCAGCTCAATGACTTGCTCTGCTCTCTAGACTTCAGAGAGACCTAAACTTATATCTCCATTTTTCAAGTCCACAGAAGTTCCTATGCTTCCACTTTAGAACCCTGCATTACCAGTATAAAGTCATGCCATTCAACTTGGCCTCATCTCTTCGTGTTTTCACAGAATATCTGGTAGTAGTAGCAGCAGCTCTATGGAGGTGAAGCATACTTGTCTTTCCCTACCTTGGCGACTGGTTAATCAAAGCAGTTTCCCAGCAGTCGAGGCTAACATCCATTCGGTCTGACATCTGCCTCCTAGAAGTAGGATTTGTAGCCCAAAATCACATCTTCAACCAATTCAACAATTAGAATTCATTGAAGCCCTTCGCAACACGATTCAGAGCCGAGCTTTCCTACCTCAACAGAGAGCGGACATGATAGTCTGTCCAGACAGATTTCCAATTCCACACAGGTTTCTTCTCATCAACTGTTGCATATCATAGGCCACATGACTTCATTTGTCTATCACACCACTAGCTTAGTTCCATTTTTACTAAACTAAACTAAATCTTGGGTTTATATACCGCGCCATCTCCACATTTGTGGAGCTCGGCACAGTTTACAAGAATTGTAATGAGAAAGGAACTCCAATGGAGGGATGGGTGAAGATCGGAGAGGGAAGAGTGTTAGCGGGCTGGGATGTCAGAAGAGGAGGGAGTGTTAGGTTTTTGAGAAAAGCCAGGTTTTCAGATGTTTACGGAAGGGTTGGAGGGCACTCAGGTTCCGAAGAGGGGAGGCAAGGCTATTCCAGAGCTCGATGAATCTGAAGAGGAGGGAAGTCCCCAGTTTTCCTGGGTCGGAAATGTCTTTTAGTGAGGGGAAGGATAATTTTAGTTTTTGGGTAGGTCTGGTGGTATTAAGATTTGAGGAATTCCAAGAGAGTGGAATTAATGGAGGAAGGATGCCATGGAGGATCTTGAAAGTTAGGCAGATGCATTTGAAGTGAACTCTGGAAATTATCGGGAGCCAATGAAGCTTGGAAAGAAGCGGTGAGACGTGATCGAATTTACTTTTTGCAAAGATAAGCTTGGCCGCGGCATTTTGAATCCGTTGGAGTTTGTGAAGGTTTTTCTTCGTTAGGCTTATGAAGATAGAATTGCAGTAGTCCAGTAGAACAGCGAAATGTTTTTGATGGAAACAGGATCTTACTTTCCTCAACATGTGTAGGCTGAAGTAGCATTTTTGACCAGGGAGTTGAGGTGGTCATTGAAGGACAATGTAGAGTCAATGATGACGCCCAGGACCTTGCTGGAGAATTCTAGCTGCAGAGTGGAGCCAGAGGACAGTGGGATTGAGGTGGGTAGGTGAGCTAATTTTGGGCCAAGCCAAAGGAGTTTTGTCTTGGTTTCATTCAATTTCATTTGGACGGTGTGGGCCCAAGATTGGAGGTTCGAGATACAAGAGGATATGTTCTCTGAGAGATTGGTGAGGTTCGAGTCGGCCTCGAGAAGGACAAAGATGTCATCAGCGTAGGTGCAAATTGTTTCAAGGGGGATAGATGAAGGAGTTTTAGAGAGGTCATATAAATGTTGAAAAGGATAGGAGATAAAGGTGAGCCTTGCGGGACTCCACAGATTGGTGTCCAGGGGGGGATGAGGTGCCCTTCCTATTGACAATGTAGGATCGGGAACGGAGGAATTTTGAGAACCATTCAAGGACTGTAGAGGTGATGCCGATCTTGGAGAGTTGGTAGATCAGAATATCGTGGTGAACAACGTCGAAAGCGGCGGAAAGATCGAATTGCAGGAGGACAGCGAACTTGTTACAGGAATGAAGTTGTTGAACCTTGGAGATTAGGGAGGTCAATAGGGATTCGGTGCTGAAATTGGGGCGAAAGCCATATTGGTAAGGTAGGAGAATGGAAAATTTCTCTAGATAGGATGAGAGTTGGGTCGATATGATGGTCTCGAGCATCTTGGTTAAAAAAGGAATATTTGCTATTGGGCGATAGCTGGATGGTGAGGAAGGGTCGAGGTCGGGTTTTTTCAATAGAGGGGTTAAGGCGATATGGCCCATTTCTGGGGAGAGAAGGCCCGAATGTAGGGCGGAGTTTAGGAGTATGGTAATGGAGGAGATGGCCTGAGTGGGTATTTCCTCGTAGAGGTAGGAGGGGAAAGGGTCTAAAGAACAACTGCTTGATTTCAGTTTGAGACAGAGTTTGAGGATGAGGGATTCGGATATGTGTTCAAAGGCTGCCCAGAGTCTGTCGGCTGGGATATTGTTAGAGGCCGTTGGAGTAGAGTTGGAGTCAGTGAGAACTAGGGAGTTGTAGGAGATTGCAGGTGGGAAGGTGGTGACCTTTTCATTGAAGAATTTTGCTAGAACTTCTGATGAGGGAGAGGAGGGGAGAGAGGTGGAGCCTTTTTTGGAGGTTAGAGAGCGCCAGATTTTGAAAAGTGTACTACTCTGGTTGTTGGATCTGGATATGTTCTCACCGTAGAAGTTCTTCCTAGCCTTTTTTAGTGCTGAATTGTAGAGTTTAATGTTGGCTCTCCAGGACTGTCTGTCTATAGGGGAGTTAGATTTTTTCCATATGAGCTCTAGGGCACGGTATTTCTGCTTTAATTCTCTTTAATTACCAGGGGGCTTTGTGAGGGTAGGAGATAGATTTGGTGGAAAGGGGGGCAAGGGAGTGGTAGGTGGACTCGGAGAGGGAAGTCCAGTTAAGCCAGTTGGATTCTGGATCTGCAGGCTTGGGAGCAGAGGAGAGTTGTTTGAGAAATTTTGTCCAGAACAGGTCGCTTGAAATTTTTTTGCGAAAGGTGATGGAATTGGAGGAGGGGGGAGGGGCCCCGAGATGCGATATGAAGATGGGGAGGCAGAAGGTCCCAAGGAAGTGGTCAGACCAGGGGACCTGTTCCCAGCGGGTGTCGCCGGCTGTGGTTTTGTAGGCGGTAAGGTCCAGGAAACTAATGAGGTCTAGAGTGTGTCCCTTTTCATGGGTTGGGGAAGGTGAAGGGGGGAAAAACCAAGAGAGATGAGGAAGCTCTTCAGTTCGATCGTATCCTTGTTGGTGTTGTCATCAAGGTGGAGATTGATGTCCCCAATGATCAGAAGTCTTTGAAATTTGAGGAAGGCGTTTGAAATGGTTTCGAGAATGAGGTCAGAGGATTTGTTCCAAGGGGTAGGTGGGCGAAAAAGGAGTAGGATACCCAGTGGGTGAGGTTGGAGTTCATCATTAACCGAGGCTAGCATGTATTCTAGAGAGGGGTGGCTGCTCTTTTCGATGAGCTGGACATTGAAGAATGATTTGTAAATTAGTGCCAGACCGCCTCCTTTTCGGTTAGTTCTGGGAGAGAGGAGACCTTGGTAGCCGTGGGAGCAGAGTTCATTTTGTGTAAATATGTCATCTTTTGTGATCCAAGATTCCGTGACGCATAGGAATCCCAGGTCAGAGTCTTTGAGTAGATCTTTCAGGATTTGGATCTTATTGCAAACGGATCTGGCGTTGCAATAGAGTGTTGGGACTGGGGTGAGGGAGTCTGAAGCAAGGTTGGGGAGATTTGCGGAGGGAACAGGTTTTAGGGATGCGTGGTTGACTCTTCGAGGGTTTTTTTTGGAGGGATGATTTCTGGTGCGCAGCAATGTGGGGATTTTGAGGCCAGGGCAGATGTTAGAGTTAATTGAGGGGTCGGGAAGGTTGGAGGAAGGAGGTTTTAAGCAGGGGGTGGTGTATTGAGAAGAGCAGAGCAGGAGGAGAAGGAGCCATGAAGGCGGCTTCATGATGAAGGTACAAAATTTTTTTTTTTTTTGGGGGGGAGAGCTTTTGAGTACCTCAGTGGACTCACTTCTCTCTGATCTTACAGACTGTGTCCCAAGTTACTCAGGCACTCCACCACTATCTGCAGTGTTGGACAGTAACGCACAATCTTACTTGTGGACTTCCCTTTCAATTCCCTCCATATCATAAGATTCTAACCACAGACAATTTCATGATAAGTTGGGGAGCCTACCTACACACAGGGTTCCTAGTCCCAACAGGAGAGAACATATCACATCATTCTCCTCAAATTGCAAGTGATCTAGAATGTCCTCAGAACTTTTCAGAACCACCTTCTCAGTCTTGTTCACATGAACAGCCAAGTAGTGCTATAGTACTTGAATAAACAAGGAGGTACAAGCTCTTATTTCCTATGTTAGGAAATCTTATGTGGATTTGGGCAGCCTCTCAATGAATATTCCTCAATGCAGTCTACCTAGCTGGCAAACAAAATGCTGTGGCGGACAAATAGAGCAGAGCACTTCAACCCCATGTGTTTCACCATATTTTCTAGTGGTGGAGGACCCCATTAATAGATCTCTTTGCATATCCTCAGAACAACAAGCTCCCCCAATAATGATCCAGGCTCTGTGCTCCCGTTTGAGAAGCCCAGGATGTTTTCCTTCTTCATTAAGGGGGGAGTTCATCTATATGCCTTCCTCCGATTCCTTTCATCAGGAAAATTCTTCTCAAGCTGCATCGAGACCAGGGGACCATGATCCTAAATACACTCTACATGCCTCACCAAATCTGTATTCCTCTTCTGGAACTATCATCCAAAGAACTGTGGAGGTTAGAGCTCTCATAATGCAAAATAAGGGGTCTCTCCTTCCTCCTGACCCCCGCCTCCTCATCCTGACAGCGTGGTTCTTGATGACATAGAGCTGCTATCTTTGAACCTTTCAGAAGATGTTTCCAGAATACTCATTGCTTCTTGAAAACCTTCCATCCAGAAGTTGTTACCATTTTAAATAGACAAGGTTTTCCCTCTGGTGTACAACTGGAACACGTAGCCCTACTATGTGCTGTCTTCCTTCTCTTCTGGAGTACCTCCTCCATCTTTCTAATTCTGTCTTAAAAACTAACTCAGTACGTGTGTACTTAGTGCAATTGGTGCCATCCATTTAAAGATTAATTACAAGCCAAAATCAGTTCACTCCTTGGTAGTTTGATTCATGAAAGTCTTGTTTTACACCAAGCTACCTAGTAAGCCTCCCCTGGTGACCTGGGATCTGAATATCATACTTATGAGTCTTAAGAGGCCTCCTTTTGGACCTCACCACTCCTATTCCTTGAAATTCTTGTCATGGAAAGTGGTCATCATAATAGCGTTCACATCTGCTAGACAAGTAAGCGAAATTCAGGAATTAGTGGCAGACCTGCCATAGGCAGTTCTTCAAACCCACTCTAAATTCTTTCCTAAAGTAGTAACAGAATTTCTTCTTATTCAATTCATTGTACTTCTTTCCAAAACCTCATACTCAGCCTGAAGATGCAGCAGCGTGCTTTACTGTACTATCTAGAATGTAGTAAACTGCATAGGAAGTCCTCCCAGCTTTTAGTAGTCTTCGATCTTAACAGACTGGGGATTCCCATCACCAAACATACCATCTTTGACTTGTTGTCTGACTGTTTCGCCTTTGCATATGCTCAGGCTGGGCTGACCCTGCATGGCCATGTTACAGTTCAATGCAATGGCTGCATCTGTAGCCCATTTCTGCATCCATTGAAGAAATTTGCAAGGTAGCAAGATGGTCATCCTCCCACATCTTCACTTCTCACTACTATCTGGAGCAAAATTCCAGGTGGAATAGCCAGTTTGGGCAAGCAGTTCTACAAAATCTTTTTAATACTTGAAAGACAACTCTGTCCTCCTGCCCTTTTCTTCACTAGCTCACTAGCCTAGTAGCTAGTGAGTCCCACATGTGAAAATATTATGCCTGCTTGTCCTCAGAGAAAGCAAAGTTACATACCTGTAGCAGCTGTTCAATGAGGGCAGCAAGCATATATTCTCACATTCTTCCCTCTTCCTCTAGGAGTTACCTTCTTTGCTACTGTGTTGATGATCCCATGCTCGAGTGTCAGGCAGGAAGGCTCTCACACTTGAATGATGTGGGCACTGCCTCAAAGATTTAAAGTGACAATGCACTTGGCAGTGTCTGCACTGGGTTCCATGGAGGACGTCATCCACATGTAAGAATATACGCCTGCTGTCCTCGGAGAACACCTGCTACAAGTAAGTAACTTTGCTTTATTCTTCATGTACACAGAATGCTATAAGGGGAGGGAAGAAGAGGAAAGTCAAGAGGATGATGATTGTTCCACTTGTGATGTACATCATGATCTTGGATTGCAAACACAGGGGTAAGATGAAAAATTGTACTGAACACAGAGATTGCTTTTTGCAGGGAACGCTGTGCTGGGAGAGACTGACACTGCATCATTCCCTACTATAGCTCTTGATGCGGAGGTAGGAGTTACAGAGCCAAGCTTCTTATATCACCTGTACTGTTATAAAATTTAGCCTCACATCGCCTGATATTCAGCTGTATTTAGCTGACCAGGGACAGCTCCTGGTAGGCTAAATAGTGTCAAGCTGACTAACTACAATTCATTGGCTGACCACCTACGTCTAGCGGCTAGATAGAACCACCTTAAATAGCAGTCTATCTTTGGCTACTATGACTTAACCTGATGAATATCTACCATGGCTGAATGTAGACTAGAAATTCAATGCTGGTGTCCAGATAAAGCCCCAGTATTGAATTTTTGGGTTTTGTCGGCCTTGCAAGGTATCTGGGCTACCTCCCACAGTCTGCATATTGGCCCCATAGTGACTATATTTGTAGCACACTGTAAACTGACAGTATGGTAGGTCAATTTTTCATATTCCCACTATTAGAATGGCTCCCCACAATTTTGAGATGTATTGCATAGTCCAAGCAGGGACCAAGTCATTTTCTTCCCCAGATTTTGAAATATGTTGCATACCCCAAGCAGGGCCAGTGTATTTTCTTTCTAAGCTATTTTTGGGAGGGAAATACAAGACTGATGGATGTTTCATCTGCAGCCCTTACCAAGAGGATGTTCAGGAGCTTGTCAACTATCGTTCTTCATCAGAGGAAGAGCCAGACTCAAGTCCCTGGCTTACAGAACAGTCCCCTTTGTTCAGCTGCCATGGTAAGTAGTAATTTACATCATAGCTCATCTTATTAAAGTGACTGCATTGTGCCACTGTTAAGAAAGTGGGATTTTAACCATCCCTTTGCTTATATTTTGAGCAGTTCTTCTTATTTTCTTTTTAATAATAATAACTTTATTCTTGAATACCGCCATACCCAGAAGAGTTCTAGGCGGTTCACATTAATTAAACAGAGTTACAAGTGGTTCACATCAATTAAACAGAGTAACAAGCAGTTCAAGACCAAATTAATCAAAGTTGCCAGGGAGGAAGGGGGAGAGGTAGTGAGGGGGGGAGGTTTATTTAGTTAGGAAGGGGCATTAAGGATCCTGGTCTTGGAAGAGGTGGGTTTTGAGCATTTTCCTAAGGCCGAGGTAGTTGGGGGCCTTGAGGGCCATTTGGGTTAGCCATGGGTTTAGCTTGGTGGCTTGGAAGGCGAAGGTTTGTCAAGGAATTTTTTAGAGTGGCATAGTTTTAGGGAGGGGTAGGTGAAGAGTTGAATTCTGCGGGAGTTCTTGATAATGTGATTCAGGAGGAAGTGAGGGATGATGTAGCTTGGGGATAAACCAAACATTGTTTTATAGCAAAAGCAAGCGAATTTGAATAGGACTCTGGATTCCAGTGGTAGCCAGTGGAGTTTGTGGTAGAAAGGGGTGATGTGTTCCCATTTTTTCAAGCTGAATATGAGGAGGACAGCGGTGTTTTGGATCATTTTGAGTCTCCTGATGGTTTTTTTTGTGGAGCTCAAGTAAATGATATTGCAGTAGTCTAGTATGCTGAGGATGGAGGATTGTACTAGCAGGAGGAATGAAGTGTCGTCAAAGTATTTTTTTTATGGTGCGGAGTTTCCAGAGCACCGAGATACTTTTTCTGACTGTGATGTCAGTGTGTTTATCAAGGGATAGATGTTTGTCCAGTGTGACTCCCAGTATTTTTAAGGTTTGTTCGAGGGGGAAAACGGATCCTTTTACTTGAATTGTGGTGTCTTTGATTTTGTCTTTGGGGATCGCTAGGAAGAATTTTGTTTTGTCCGGGTTTAGTTTTAGTCTGTAGGATAGCATCCAGTGTTCTATCTAGTTGAGTATGTACACATTTATTTATTCAGTAAATTTTATGCAGATGTTGAAACTTTCAGGTACCTTGAACTGTAAAAATCAGTGTCTAGCCCAAGCCCAGGGAGAAAGAGAGCTGGCCTGGGCCAAGAAGGAGCTGCTAGTGCCACTTTCCAGAGCTACCCTTCGCCATTGGGCCATGGAGAGCCAGAAGGATGGGAGGGAGAGGAAAAAGCTAGAGAGAGAGTGGTGGAGGAGAAATATTAAAGATGGAAAGAGGATAGAGACTGAAAGGGATGAAATGCTAGAGATTGACGCAGGCCCGCTGTTTGGGCCTACTGCCAAATAGAGACCTCACACTCAATATACTGTTATCAATCAATAAGTATATTTATTAACAAATCAGTAACAGCTTACAAGAATAAATCTTTCAGCATAGAGAGTAACAGAATGTGATCTTCAGGCCTGAGGATCCTCTGATGTCTGTTCTAGTTACTTCCTCTAAAAGGCCTGTTTTTATACATTTCTAGGTGGCTGGCACCATGTTGGTCTAAATCACATGACTAATTTTTATTGATTATTTCTTACATGTCATTACACTTGTTAATTCACTAATTGGTTTATGATATTTATGTCATGCTATACGTGCGTCCTGTTTACCAAAAATCTATCTTTTCCCGCATAGGCCATTTTAAATATCACAATCAGCAATTTCGAGCCTTGGCCAGTAAACCCTGTTTGTCACTTGGTATTCTTGCAAAATAAGGTACTTTTATATTCTATTCTTAATCAGGATGCTGATCAGGATATGTCCCAATCCTTACAGCAGATGTGGTGCCCGTTGGCATGCAGGCTAGGCGAGTCATGCAAAATCTGCTTGTTTTGCTTATTATAAGTTTCGCTTATCTCAGCAGGTTATTTCCCAAAAACTGTATGACAGCTGACCAGTGTAGTCAGAATGTTTCATGAATCATTTTTAGGCCTTTAATACAATGTTCTATTATAACAGGGGTTGGAGGCAGGGTAATTCTTCCATTTTTCTTCACCTTTAGTTCTACCTAAAGGGCTTATTTTACTTCACCTGTATAGTACAAGGACTTACTGTTCTTCCCCCTCCTCTCATCCCCTCTTCAAAGCCCCTGGTGGCTTTGACATCCTGTCGATAGATATAGATGACTCAAAGATATAGGCTGAATCCTGAAATACGGGCATAAAACCAAATACTCGAAATTGAGTATGATAAAAAATTAAAAGGACATATGACCCATCCACAAACTATACTAACCAAGGACGATATAACATGTCACAGCAATTAAATATAAAAAGCAATAGTGTAGCATAATATATAAAATAATTGCATAAAGAGATACAAATAAACTTATTCATAAAGGATTCTAGGAATAACGCTAAATATTCAGATAACCAGTAAGTTGATTATACAGGTGTGTCATGAGACTCAGTTGTGTCTTGTATGTCTGAATAGATTACTGAGGTGGAAGGTTCCTCATGAAGAGGGAAATCAGCAAATAGATTTTTAAAAGGTCTCATAGTCTGGTATCTGGGATCCACAGCCTGTGGAGTAAGATGACAATAGATATGTGCAGCTAGCATCTGGCGTGAAACCTGAGCAGTGGTAGTTCTTACAAGATTTACACAACAAGGGAGGCAGCATGGATTAGCAAAAAGGTCAGACAAAGGATACCCAAGAAAATTAAAATAGGTCTAAGAGCTCCAATGTTAGGAAATCAGGAAGTGAACAAGTCTGGTTGGACACCATTCCAAGTTTGGACGGGGACATGTGCAACATCTTTCATCCCATCAGTAATATCTTTCACTACCTGCCCTGCCTCATCGATATGCAGGCAACAGTTTGACAAACTGAATTTACCACAGACACCACCTTCAGCAGCCAATAAATAATCCAAGGCTAATCTGTTCTGGTAAATAGCATTTCTGAGCTGGTCATCATGGGCTGCTAAAATGTTTAGGGCAAGAGAAGTAGCATTAGTAATGGTCTCAACTACTGCCTGAAGTCTGATAAGTCTATTCAGAATGTAAATAGGGGTACGGTATCCCCACATGCCATCAGCAGCCCAAGTAGCAGGCCCATAATAACTGATGATACGAGAAGGGGGCCAGTCGTTATCCTTCCACTCACCTATCTGTAATCCTTTAGTAACATCTACAGCACGTTTATTCCTGTTATGAGATTGGTATACCTGAAAACCTAAACGGGTCCCATGTTCAAGTGGAAGTAGAAAGAAACTGGGTCGAATAATGCCTAGAGTACATGATCCTTCCCAGGTTTTGGGTAGCCAGGCGTATGCTTTATTTAGTTGTGAGAAGGGTGCATGTGTTCTGACATGATCTTGGGCATATAGCCATAGTGAGGTCGTGGATATACATACTCGCATATCTTGTGTTTTCCATATTCCTTTAACCTGTTTGCACCCTAATTTCTGCCATTGTTGTAATTCATCTAGGGTGGCTCCTTCAGTAAAGGAGGCTTCAATATCAGTGGGTCGAGCTCTTGTGCTTACATATAATGAGGCTGTATATGGATATGCAGTTGCTTCTTTAGCCAAAAGGTCAACATGTTGATGTGCCTTCTGGGCAAAAGACATATCAGTGTTGTCATGGGCTTTTATTTTAACAATTGCCGCAGGGGTGCGTCTGCTTTGTATGGCTATCATAAGGTGCTCTAAGAGCGCAATGTGCTGCAATGGTTTATCTGTGCTATCGATGAAACCTCTAACCTGCCATTTGTCATGATTTTCTTCAATACATTTGATAGCATATACAGAGTCAGAATAGATGGTAAGATTTTGATTGGGGTAAGTCTCGAGAGCTTGCAGGAGAACTGCTAGTTCTGCTGCTTGTGCAGTAAGGGAAATGGGCATTATACTCCATCCACTTTCCCAGATCTGATCTTTGACGTTATACACAAACCAAGCAAAGGCAGTGCCCGTTTTGGTTTGAGAGCCATCTACAAAGACTTGAAAGCCATCTTTGTATGGCTTGACAATTGATTTAGAGGGCGCTTCTTGGGGACACCCATGCAATGCTACTGCTGAGGGACCAAAGAACACAAGAAAGGGTTGTACTTTGTCTGACAAGGTGTCAACTTTCGAGACTGGCTTGATGTCAATGTTGCCTGTAAGGAGGACAGCTAAATAAGTAGCAAGCCTCCGGGTGGTAAAGGTAACAGCAGGGATAGATAAGATTTTGGACAAAACATGGGTAGAATAAAGTGTAATATATGCATAGGGTAAAAATTGATAAATTTTTAAAACAGCATTAACAGCCGCAACCACCCCTCGGTTAAAAGCATTGAATCAACACTCAGCCGAGTAATGGCCATGTTTATTACAGGTCCAACATTGGACTTGGGATTTATCACGGGGATGGGAAGTACCGCCTCGCAGGGTGGCTCTATCAGCGCCGCGCAAATCCCGCGATCCAGAAGCGGGGGCAAACTGTGTGTAAGGGGGTTGGTGTCAGGGAAGAGTGGGCTGAGCCCGTTGAATTTGAGCGAGCTGGACGGCCTCCTGTTGAGCCAGGCGCACAGCCT
Source organism: Geotrypetes seraphini (assembly GCF_902459505.1). Lineage (NCBI taxonomy): Eukaryota > Metazoa > Chordata > Amphibia > Gymnophiona > Dermophiidae > Geotrypetes > Geotrypetes seraphini. Next base: position 41,605,710 of record NC_047091.1, read on the forward strand.
GCTTCATCTGGGAGACTATGCCAGGGGGTTGACTAGAGACTTGAGAAGGCGGGGACTGAGGCTGGGTCTGGTTGTGAATTTGGGTAGTCAAAGCCTTTTTCTGCAATTGGAGTAATTCCTTCTGTTCTCTAGATTCAAAAGTTGAGAGTAATGAATATGTGTAATAATTTCAGACCATGGCTTGCCAGCCATGCCAACAACGCTGTCCAATTTAGTCTGTATGCCCTTGGGCATAATACTACGTAAAGTTTGGAAGGCTAAACCTTTAATTTTGTCTTTAGAGCAAGGATCCTCAATTTGTAATTCCCATTTTTCTTCAAAATCACGGATGAAGGAATATATATCAGAGCCAACCCTATACTGTAAAGAGGTGAGCTGAGATATATCCTTTTCATCGGGATAGTGAGCACGAATGGCCTTCCAAACTGAGGATCGATAATTATTAAAATGGTCCCCATCAAAGTTTTTAACATCTAAAGTACCGTATTTTCATCCATATACTGCACACCCGTGTAAAACGCGCACACAGGTATAGCGCGCGAGTAAAATAAATTTATGTTAAAAAAATTTAATATAGCGCGCACACGCGTATACCGTGCATGCCGCCCCGACTCTCCGTTCGCCGCCTCGACTCTCCTCTCGCCGCCCTGACTCTCCTCTCGTCCGCCCCAACTCTCCTTTCACCCGCCCCGACTCTCCTTTCGCCTGCCCTGCCCTGCTCCCAGCTCTGTAAGCATGCTAGAAGATGGTCTGAGCATGCTTGCCGCTCAGTTTTCTGCGCCGGGTTGTGGGGGCGCGCTTTTGACCTGTCACCAAGGCCGCGGCGTGCTTTTCACCACGTGGCTGTGTCCCCCCTCTATCTGGCCTTGTAATTTGCCCAGTGAATACTATTTTGCCTATACAACAGCATCTCAGCCTTTGGATAAGCCTATAAAAGATTAATGCTGCATGTAGAGCCCACATTTTAATTTGATCTCTTCAGATTGGTATTCTGCATTTATCTACCCGGTAGTAGAGTTTAAATTTAAATTTACCGACATAATGCCAGGAATGAGACGAAAGTCATATACAGTGGACTTTAAGCTTAAAGTCGTTGCGAAAGCTGAGGAAATAGGCAACCGTGCCACAGCGAGAGAGTTCGATGTTGGAGAAACATCGGTGCGTGAATGGAGAAAAGATGATAAGGAACTGGAGAAATGCAATCCGCGAAAACGGGCACGTCGTGGGGCCAAACCAAAATGGCCTCAGCTGGAGGATGACTTGAAGCAGTGGATTCTGGCGAGAAGGGAGCAAAATCAATCAGTCTCTACCGTTGAGATTCAGATGAAGGCAAAACTACTTGCCAATGGAAGAGGAATACCCGACTTCAAAGCTGGCTTCACATGGATCTCAAAATTTATGAAAAGGAACGGACTATCTGTTCGAATGAGAACAACTGTTGGCCAGCGACTTCCGGATGACTGGCAGCAAAAATTGATCGATTTCTGTGACTTTGTCGCCAAAGAAATATCTGAACTTGCCATCACTGCAAAGGACGTCATCAACATGGATGAAATTCCAATGGCATTCGACATTCCAGCGACAAGAACCGTAGCCCCCACAGGTACTAAATCTGTTGCCATCACCACAACTGGGCATGAAAGAACGTGTTTTACAGTAATTCTTGGTTGCTCAGCTAGCAGGGTTAAGTTAAAGCCCATGGTCATTTTCAAAAGGGTCACTATGCCCCGTGAAAAACTGCCCACCAGTGTGGTTGTGCACTGCAACAAGAAGGGATGGATGGACTGCGACGTAATGAGATTGTGGGTAGATAAATGCTTTAGAGCAAGACAGGGTGGATTCTTTGCAAAAAAAATCCTTGTTAATTTTTGATGCCATGGCTGCCCACAAAGAAAAAAATGTTCAGGCCTACATTAATTCTTCTGGTGCCCACATCACTGTGATACCTGGAGGCCTGACGTGTAAGCTGCAGCCACTTGACATCGCAGTGAATCATCCATTCAAGACTTTTGTTAGAAAGGAGTGGGAGGAGTGGATGCAGAGCGGCACGCACAAGTACACACCCACGGGGCGGCTGAAGCGGGCAACTTTCACAGAAGTCTGCAAGTGGGTGGCTTCAGCATGGGATAAAATAACACCATATACTATTCGAAACGGATTTAGAAAAGCGGGCATTGTTTATGAAACCAATGACACTACTACCGGTAATCATGCAGCGGAAGGAGGCAACAACACGGATATCAGCGATGATGATGATGACGATATCACTTCGGAAATAAACGAGGATCGTCTGCAGGCCGTGCTCACTTTATTTAATGACGATGATGACAATTCGTATTTTGATGGATTCAAGGATTCAGATGACTGTGATGATGATGACTGAATAAACCTGTAAACTTTGTTTATTTACAACTTTACTGTAATTACGGTAACTGTATTTAGATTATTTTGTCCTCGATACTTCGTTTGATCTAGATTACTGGTAAATGTTATAGTTTATAAGAATGAACATGTGATTTCTGTTCTTGTTGCTGAATTCATACTCACTAACTCTAGATTAAAAGTTATAAACCGCTTAGAACCTAACGGATGTAGCGGTATATAAGAAATAAATTACATTACATTACATTACATATGATAGTTTGTAAGAATGAACAGTTTTTTTCTTTTGACGTTTTTGGTTGGAGGGTGTGTGAATAGTGCGTGAGTTCTCCTATGTCTGGTTGAGGTGGATTGAATTACCGGTATTTAGCTGAAGAAATTATGGTAGTTAACCCCCCCTCCCATTCCACACACATTACGGTAATTCTCTTCCATTTTTGTTCCCATTATAAAAAACACTGATAAGTTCCCAGAAAAAAATACATTTAAATAAGAAGTGAAAACAAAGGCCCCTACAGATGAGAACATAAGAATAGCCTAACTGGGTCAGATCAATGGTCCATCATGCCCAGTAGCCCATTCTCATGGTAGCCAATCCAGGTCACTAATACCTGGTCAAAACCCAAAGAATAGCAACATTCCATGCTACCGATCCAGGGCAAGCAGACGCTTCCCCCATGTCTTAATAACAGACTATGGACTTTTCCACCAGGAATTTGTCCAAACCTTTTTAAAACCAGCAACGCTATCTGCTTTTACCATAACTTAGATCTTTCCTTCCAAACAGAGACCTTGCTAGATGTCAAATACAGAAAGAACAAGGTAACTTCACAAGGACTTAGCTGTGCAGGAAATGTGAATCTCCTCATACACCCACCATATACCTAGTGCAAAAATGTGCAAAGGTCTGTTTTTTTCTTTCGATCACTACATAGCCTAATGCCACACAAGCAGCGCTGTTACAAATATATTATGAAGGTCAATGCTAAGGTTAACAAAGTTTCCTTCCTTTGACCACAAGGAGATACTGACAAACCACTAGAAGAGATCCCAAAACAACTACCCAGGCACAACACCCAAACCCCACTCAGTGTGTGAAAACAACTACCCAGGCACAACACCCAAACCCCACTCAGTGTTTGAACCAGTTGAGTGGAGTGGACTACGGTAACTGGGGGGTGGAAATAGACCCGGAGTTTACTCAGCAGAATTTCCCAGACCACCTTTATAGCTTTTTCACCCCCTTCGGTCTGCCTGTCCCCACTTGAAGGTCTGACTGTCTCCCTTGAAGTCCTGTCCCCCCTTGAAGGTCTGCCTGTCCCCCTTGAAGTCCTGTCCCCCCTTGAAGGTCTGCCTGTCCCCCTTGAAGGTCTGCCTGTCCCCCTTGAAGTCCTGTCCCCCCTTGAAGGTCTGCCTGTCCCCTCTTGAAGTCCTGTCCCCCCTTGAAGGTCTGCCTGTCCCCCCTTGAAGGTCTGCCTGTCCCCCCTTGAAGGTCTGCTTGTCCCCCCTTGAAGGTCTGCCTGTCCCCCTTGAAGGTCTGCCTGTCCCCCTTGAAGTCCTGTCCGTCCCCCTTGAAGTCCTGTCCCCCCTTGAAGGTCTGCCTGTCCTCCTTGAAGTCCTGTCCCCCCTTGAAGGTCTGCCTGTCCCCCCTTGAAGGTCTGCCTGTCCCCCCTTGAAGGTCTGCCTGTCCCCCCTTGAAGTCCTGTCCCCCTTGAAGTCCTGTCCCCCCTTGAAGGTCTGCCTGTCCCCCTTGAAGTCCTGTCCCCCCTTGAAGTCCTGTCCCCCCTTGAAGGTCTGCCTGTCCCTCTTGAAGTCCTGTCCCCACCCTGAAAGCCTGATGCCCCCCCCGACGTCCGATTCATCACCCCGAAGGACCGCTGGCACTCCCACCCCGAAGGACCGCTCGCACCCCCACCCGAAGGACCGCTCGCACCCCCACAGCCTCCCACCCCCTCCCCCTCCTGCATGGAGAAGCTGCCTACCGTTGTTTCCGGATGCCAGTAAGCCCAGCTGCTTCCCCTGCTGGCGGTCCCGCCCCTTCTCTGAGCCCTGTGCTACGCTACTTCCTTTTCCGGCGGTCCCGCCCTTTCTCTGACGTCAGAGTCCATGAAAGCACTTGGGATTGCTCTTCTTACTTTGTTTGGGTCATCCTATGCTTGTGAGCAGCTGTTTTCGGCTTTGAATCATATAAAATCTGATGCTAGAAACAGATTAACGGATGACATGAGTGCTACATGTGTTGCTCTGAAATTAACGCACTATGAGCCAAGGATTGACAAGTTATCAGCATGCATGCAACAACAAAAATCACATTTCAGAGCATGCCCAATGCATATGTTTACATGAAGCAGTGTTTTCAGTTTGCAGTTAAGACACTTTCTAAGTTATTTAAATATTATTTAAAGATGTTATTTAAAAAAGGGACTTTACATGGCCCTGTTGTATTCCAATCTGGAATTTCCAATAAAAACGGTTGGTTTAATTGAAAGCTCTTTTGTTTTCTTTACATCATATTATTAGAAATGTAATGATTTAACTATTTTCCAATTTGATTGTAAATTTTACAAAAAAACACGTATAGACTCTATGTGGTTCCCAACCCTGTCCTGGAGGAACACCAGGCCAATTGGGTTTTCAGGCTAGCCCTAATGAATATGCATGAAGCAAATTTGCATGCCTATCACTTCCATCATATGCAAATCTCTCTCATGCATATTCATTAGGGCTAGCCTGAAAACCCGATTGGCTTGGTGTTCCTCCAGGACAGGGTTGGGAATCACTGCTCTATGGGAATATACACCGAGTCTTGACACAGTTAACAGTTTTAAGAAGTTTATCTTTTTTTTTTACTCAGGATACATTTGACATGTTATGTGAATAATACATTTAAAATATATTGTGTAACTGAATCAAATTCTTCCTAAATTCATTAAATTGAATGAAATCATTAAAACATTATAAATTGCCAATAAATTGAAATGAAAACCAAAGGATTGTGAATCAAATTGATTCTCTGACAATACAAAGATTCCAACCTTTAAAAATGATGTTACATAGTTCAGGCAACTTTTATAAAGACTTAGGTGTGCTGGTGGATACAACAATGAAGTCAACGGAACAATGCGCAGCAGCTTCGAAGAAAGCAAACAGAATGTTGGGTATTATTAAGAAGGGTATCACAACCAGAACGAAGGAAGTCATCATGCCGCTGTATCGTGCGATGGTGCGCCCGCATCTGGAGTACTGTGTCCAATATTGGTCACCGTACCTTAAGAAGGACATGGCGATACTTGAGAGGGTTCAGAGAAGAGCGACAAAAATGATAAAAGGTATGGAAAACCTTTCATACGCAGACAGGTTAGAAAGGCTGGGGCTCTTCTCCCTGGAGAAGCGGAGACTCAGAGGAGACATGATAGAGACTTTCAAGATCCTGAAAGGCATAGAGAAGGTAGATAGGGACAGATTCTTCAGCCTATTGGGAACCGCAAGAACAAGGGGGCACTCAGAGAAATTGAAAGGGGACAGGTTTAGAGCCAATGCTAGGAAATTCTTTTTCACTCAGAAGGTGGTGGGCACCTGGAATGCGCTCCTGGAGATTGTGATAGGACAGAGTACACTACGGGGTTTCAAAGAAGGACTGGATAAATTCCTGAAGGATACGGGGATTGAGGGATACAGATAGAGGTAGGGATAGGATTATGAAAGGGATAGTTTTAGACAAGGATCACCTTACAGGTCATGGACCTGATGGGCCGCCGTGGGAGCGGACTGCTGGGTGAAATGGACCTCTGGTCTGACCCAGCAGAGGCAACTTCTTATGTTCTGTTATGTAACTGGCATTATTTACACTTTAATTTTTATGAATGAATAGCATGAAAATGATATAAAATTGCTTGCTTGTTTTTATGTGCGTGCGCTGAAGGGAAGTGAAGAAGGAGTGGGCTGAGGATTCTGAAGGGAAATGGGGAAGAGAGAATGGGGAGAAGATGCTGATTTATAAATTGACAATTGTACAAAATATTGTTTCTTTTTTATACTTTAATATAATAAGTTCAGTATAAAACTATTCGAGGCTTGTGTGGATGGGATCAGGTGGTTTGCGGGGATGGGGACCGAGCTCACGGGGACGGGGTGTGGACGGAGGCAAATTTTTTTCCCAGTGTCATTCTCTAGGCTCTGTCATGAATTGATTTCGACTACATGCGGGCGAGCGGGGTGTCAGTCGGGTTGACGTAGCCATCGTAGCGCAAGTGGGCACAGGGTATGGCTCTCAAAAAAAATCTTAATCGTACTGCTGATTTTGGCTCTTTTGTCTAATGAGTTTGCCTACCACTGCCCTAGAGGAAAGGAGGAATCAGGGCCAGCTAAAAAATGTTATGGCATCCTGATTTTACGCTCCTTTGCTCCCCCCTCCCCCCCATCTTGTTCCCTCCTCTCCTTTGATGCTACTGCCTGGTCCTGACAAGATGCAGTTTCATAGGCCCCTGCCATGAGGAGGGAGGACCAGTATCGGTTTCAAACAGCATCGTCAGGAGGAAGGAGGGACCTTCCTCCTCTAATGCTAATTTTGATACTGGCCCATTCCCCTCGCGACAGCTGCCCTATAAAGCCACATCCTGTTGAGACCAAACAGCAGCATCAGAAGAGGGAGGAGGGAAAAGAGTGTTCAAGTCACATCTCAGCTTAATTTATGAGCCAGTGATGTCACGACCCCAGATGTTGGCGCCCTTTAGCGCTGGCACCTTGAGCCAGAACCTCACCTGATCTTATAGTTAAGTCGGCCCTAAGAGGAATATTGGTGATATGATACAAACATTTAAATATTTGAAAGGTGTTAATATATAAACTAACTTTTTCCAGGGGGGTTGACTTAAAAGTATCATCAGGAAGTACTTTTTCACAGAGAGGGAGTCAGACACTTCCCACATGAGGTGATGGAGATGAAACAGTAATGTAATTCAAAAATGCATGGGAGAAACACAAAGGATTTCTATATGGAAGGAGAATGGAATCAAAATAAACTTAGTGGTGCTTAGACAGCAACTCCAGCAATTGGAAAATAAGCCCAGTGTCAGGCAGACTTCCCCATTTATGGCTGGATAGATCTGGAGTGGGCTTCAATGGCAGCTCCAGTAGACAGGGAAATAAGTCCAGTTCTGGGCAGATTTCTGTGATCTGTGCCCCAAATTAGCAAGGACAGATCAAACTCAAGTATGCATATGTTTGTTTCATTTTCTATTTCGTCCTTCTCAAAGAGCTCACAACGGGTTACAGGCTAACATACATAATATATAGTTAACAGTTATAATTTGCTATAGTTACAATACAAGTTTTTATCCTAACTCGATACATATTAGAGATCTAATAAGAACATAAGCAGTGCCTCCGCCGGGTCAGTCCATCCTGCCCAGCAGTCCGCTCCTGCGGCGGCCCAAACAGGTCACGACCTGTCTGAATCACCAGAAGGGGCTCCCTTGCCACCTTGGTTTCTCATTGAAGTCCTATCTTCCCATCGAAGTCCTAACCCTCCGGTCTTGCACATGCACGACCTGGTTGGGTTTCTATACTTATTACCTGGTTAGCTTTCTATACTTATTACCTGGTTAGCTTTCTATACTTGTGTTACATCCCAGCTCCTCCCTCAGTATCCCACGATCCCTTTATCCCTCAGGAATCCGTCCAATCCCTGTTTGAATCCCTGTACCGTACTCGGCCTGATCACTTCCTCCGGTAGCGCATTCCAAGTGTCCACGACCCTTTGGGTGAAAAAAAACTTCCTTGCATTTGTTTTGAACCTATCTCCCTTCAGTTTCTTCGAATGCCCCCTCGTACTTGTTGTCCCCTTCAGTCTGAAGAATCTGTCCCTATCCACCCTCTCTATGCCCCTCATGATCTTGAAGGTCTCTATCATATCTCCCCTGAGCCTCCTTTTTTCCAGAGAGAAGAGCCCCAGCCTATCCAACCTCTTGGCGTATGGGCAGTGTTTCAGCCCTCTTACCAGTTTCGTTGCTCTCCTTTGGACTCTCTCAAGTACCGCCATGTCCTTCTTGAGGTGCGGCGACCAATACTGAACGCAGTATTCCAGATGTGGACACACCATCGCTCGATACAATGGCATGATGACTTCCCGCGTCCTGGTTGTTATGCCCCTCTTTATGATGCCCAGCATCCTGTTGGCTTTTTTTGAGGCTGCTGCGCACTGTGCAGATGGCTTCAGTGATGCATCCACCAGCACACCCAAGTCTCTCTCAAGTCTGCTGTCTCCCAACAATGCCCCCCCCCCCCCCCCCAATTTGTAGTTGAACAACGGGTTCTTTTTCCCTATATGCATGACCTTGCATTTTTCCACGTTAAAGCGCATTTGCCATTTGTTTGCCCAGTCTTCCAGCTTGTCCAGGTCCTTTTGCAGGTCCTCACACTCCTCCCTGGACCTAACTCTGCCGCACAGTTTGGTATCGTCTGCAAATTTTATAACCTCGCACTTTGCCTCCTTTTCCAGGTCATTGATAAATATGTTGAAAAGTAACGGCCCCAGCACCGATCCCTGTGGCACACCGCTTGTGACTCCACGCCAGTCAGAATATTGGCCCTTTACTCCGACCCTCTGCAGTCTACCCGACAACCAGTGCTTGATCCATCTGTGCACATCCCCTCCCACCCCGTGATTCCACAGCTTCCTAAGCAGCCTTTCATGTGGCACCTTGTCGAAAGCCTTTTGAAAATCGAGGTAAATAATGTCTATGGGTTCCCCATTGTCCACCCGACTGCTTATTCCCTCAAAGAAGTACAGAAGGTTCGTTAGGCACGACCTTCCCTTACAGAATCCGTGCTGGCTTGTTCTCAGTAGGCCATTCCTCTCGATGTGCTCGCAAATGCCGTCCTTGATCATAGCTTCCACCATCTTCCCTATAATTGAAGTCAGGCTCACCGGCCTGTAGTTCCCGAAGTCACCCCTCGATCCCTTCTTGAAGATAGGTGTGACATTCGCCAATTTCCAGTCCTCTGGTACCTCACCAGTTTTCAAGGATAGGTTGCAAACATGCTGGATTGTGCCTGCTATTTCTTGTCTTAGTTCCTTCAGAACCCTTGGGTGGATCCCGTCCGGGCCCGGTGATTTGCCGCATTTTAACCTGTCTATCTGTTTGAGGACATCCTCCTTACTTACCTCTATGTGCTCCAATTTTTCGGCCTGATCCCCACTCATGAGCTCCTCTGAGTCCGGTATATTAGATGTGTCTTCGCTCGTGAAAACCGACGAGAAGAACGTGTTCAACCTCTCAGCTACCTCTTTATCCTCCTTAATCACTCCCTTCCTATCCCCATCGTCCAACGGCCCCACCTCCTCTCTGGCTGGTCGCTTCCCCTTTACGTAACTGAAGAATGCCTTGAAATTTTTCGCCTCCCTGGCCAGCCCCTCTTCGTATTCCCCTTTTGCTTTTCTAACCTCTCGGTGGCATTCCTTTTGGCATTTCCTGTGCGCCTGGTGATTTTCCTCCGTTGGGTCCTTTTTCCATCTCCGGAAGGATACCTTTTTGTCATTTATTGCCCTCTTTACTTCAGTTGATATCCAAACCGGGTCCTTTGATCATTTGTTCTTGCAGCCTTTCCTGAAACTGGGGACGTACATTCTTTGTGCTTCCTGCAGGGTGTCCCTGAATAGGGTCCAGGCACTTCCCACAGTCTCCATCCTAAAGATGTTTCTGAGCTTCCTCCCCACCATTTCCCTCATAGCAACATAGTTCCCTTTCTTGAAGTTGAGCGCAGTTGTTGCGGTCCTCCTTACTATGGGTGTCCCCCTTCCTAATGTGAATCTGATCGCGTTGTGATCACTGATGCCTAGTGGTCCTTCTACCCCTCTTGCAGGACCCCTAATCCGTTTAGGATGAGGTCAAAAGTAGCACCCCCTCGCGTCGGTTCTTTGACTAGTTGCTCCATGAAGCAGTCCCTCACAGCTTCTACAAATCCTGTTTCCCTAGTGCAGTTGGAGTGACCCGTACTCCAGTCTATTCCCGGGTAGTTGAAGTCCCCCATCACTGTTACACTTCCAGTCCTGCATTCCTGTCTCAGTTCCGCTTCCAAGTCGTGTCCGACTCCTTCTGGCCTACCAGGTGGGCGATAGTACAGCCCCAGTTTTATGCCTGCACCCTTGTTTCCCGGCAATTTGACCCATAGAGATTCCAGCCCCTCTGCCTTCGTTGCCATATCCATCCCGACCGAGTGGATAGATTCCTTTATATATAGTGCTATGCCTCCCCCCTTCTTGTGGGTCCTCTCCCTCCTGTATAGCTTGTACCCCGGCAGCGCCACATCCCATTGATTTTCCTCTGTCCACCAGGTTTCTGCAATCAAAAACAACGTCTAAGTCCCCTTTTGGCCTAAGACCTTAGGTGCACAAAGTAGATAGCAGGGAAATATCCATTCTCAAAAAAAAGTCCAAAATGGGGGGGTTTTCGAGAATGGTCTACCTGTACGTTCAGCAGTTTAATCGCCCAGACCACCACTACGTGTATGTTTAGAACACATTCCCGACCAAAAAAATCACCCAATTCCCAAATGCCGAAAACAAGACCTTTTAGGCGAAGGAGGGGCCAATCCTTTGCCTAAAAGCATGATTCTCTAACTGGTGTCCATCATAAACACCGGTTAGAGAATCGTGGCACCATCCCCCCCCCCACACACACACACGATGAACACGGCAGGAGAGATGCCCAATCTCTCGTGCTGGTCATCCCCCAGAACCTGCGCAATCTTCACCGGTAGGAGACATGCCCAGTATCTCCTGCCGGACATCCCCCCACTCCTACCAGACCACCCAGTCCATCTCCCGGACACCCCCACCCCACCCCCACCAGGACCCACCCTATCCTCAACCGGACCTCCCTCTAACCTTTTTTGATGGCCGGCTGGACGGGTTCTCCGGCAGGCCCGCCTTCGTCTGAGTGGCAGGCCTGCCCCTTCCCTATGCAGGGGGGGTTAGGGTGGGTCATGGGGGAAGGGAAGTCCAGGGGGGAGGGCAGGAGGTGGGCTGGGCAGTCCAGCAGGGACAGGGGGTATCCAGAAAGAGAGATTGGGCACATGTTAGGGATCTAATACCAATATACATGGAGGGACCTAATCAAAAACAATGTCTAAGTCCCCTTTTAGCCTAAGGACCTAGGCGCCCAAAGTAGGTAACAGTGAAATGCCCATTCTCGAAAAAAAGTACAAAATGTGGGGGGTTTTCGAGAATGGTCTACCTGTACGTTCAATAGTTTAATCGCCCAGACCGCCACTACGTGTATGTTTAGAACACATTCCCGACCAAAAGATCACCCAAGTCCCACATGCCGAAAACAAGACCTTTTAGGCGAAGTAGGGGCCAGTCATTCGCCTAAAAGCACGATTCTCTAACCGGCGTCTGTCATAAACAATGCCGGTTAGAGAATCGTGGCACCGTCTCGTGTCCCCTGCCCACGGCAACAAACGCGGCAGGAGTGATGCCCAATCTCTCCTGCCAGAATCCCCGAACCTGTGCGATCTTCACCAGCAGGAGAGATACCCAATCTCTCCTGCCAGACATCCCCCCATAACCAGTGCGATCGCCATAAGCGGGAGGCATGGCAGTCCCTGATTTTCTTGCCTATTACAAGGCAGCGTATTTGCGAATTCTATCTGATTGGCTATCGCACTCTCCTAAATTGGGTGAAACTGGAGCAGAGCTGGATTCCCTCGACACCTTGATGGGCGGTCCCTTGGTTGTCTCTGTCCCCTTCCAAGCACTCATTCCTCGGGTTCCGCGGGCACTCCAGGGTCTGGACGGCATTATGGCTACAATTATTTCCAGAGCGCATATATTTTCAACAAACCTCTTTGGGTTACCTGCCTGATTTTCTGCCGGCCTATTGTGACAGGACCTTTTTGGGTTGGGGAAAACGGAGACTTTATATTACATGACAGTTGTGGAAGGAGGGGCAGATGGTACCTTTTCAGACCCTGCAAGAAGAATATGGCATGCCAGATGTTGACTCATTTAGATACTCAGTTATGTACCTTTTTCGGTCAATATGCGGGGGATGATCTTGCTGTTACAAAGACCAATTTGGAAAGGTCACTGGGTCATGGAGGTGGCAAGGGGTACTATCTCTAGACTATACTTGGCCTTGTTAGATTTCACTGATCCGATCTCCACTTATAGGGAACGATAGGAGAGGGATCTTCAAATCACTTTCACTTCTCAGCAGTGGTGCAGTGCTCTTTCCCATCTATTTAAGGCGGTGTCTCTCAAACGTTTTTAGCTCTGGCACACTAAACAGAGCAAATGTTTTTCATGGCACATTATAATTGAAATCATAAAATTGCAAAACCAACAATAAATTAAATTTGAGAGTTATTTATTTAAAGTTCTTTAAGCTATATTTAGGTAATTGTAACAATGGTGAAACTAAAGTAGATAAAATTGCTAATCAATGCAATGGATGTGCTTGTTTTTAAAATCACTTTTCTGGGCAGTTATATCCTTACATACACTGATGCTCATAACACTGGCAGACTCTTGTGTACATGATGTATATGTCATCTATTCTAGTGTATACTTATGAAGGGAATTTTTAAAAATAAAGTAAAATTCTGGAATCTCTGGGGCACACCTGGAATCTCTTTGGGGCACACCACTGTGCCTGGACACACAGTTTGAGAGACACTGGGAACAAGATGCTGTTCCATTGGTACTGCACTCCAGCTAGGCTTTGGGCTTGGTTCCACCGGGGAGATGGGAAATGTTGGACCTATTTGTACCTGCCCAAAACTGGGCACTTTCTGGAGCTCAGTTTTTGCATTAGCTTTTCATATTACTGGGGAGCAGTATCCGGAACAGGTGAAGTACTGTTTAAGTGTATCCCTAGTGGCAATTCGCCCTAAAGTTCATATTTGGTCTCTTATATTTTTGTGGCAGCACAACTGGTCCTAGCCCGGGAATGGAGGAAGCCTTTGTCCCCTGCTTTGGAGGCTGTTTGTCAAAAATTGGATTATATTTTTATAATGACTAAATTGACTGTCTTGAACTTGAACTGTCTGGCCTCCTTCTATAAGATTTGGGACCCCTATATTTCTTGGAATGAAGCTTACCATCAGCAGGCTACAACTTAGAGGGTTATTCTTTGTTGATCTTTTCTACTGGATTGTCTTTATTTCTTTGGTCAGTGGGGAGGACTCCTTAGGGTAGGTGGGTGGGTAGTGGGATTTGTTTTGTGTTTATTTTGCTTGTGACATATGCTGTTTTGATGATCTCATTTATGTTATTGCATTGAGAGTATGTGGATTTGTGGAAGTTTTGCTTGATGTAACTGATGTTTATGAAAACCTTTAATAAAGAATTTTGGGGAAAAAAAGTAGAAAAAAGGATTGTATTTTTAAATTTTGAATAAAGTACAAAACTCACAAAAAAATAAAAATAAAAGAGCTCTTGTATAAATGACCCTTTACCAATGGAAAAGTAAACAAATTACAATTACATCTTGGGCATTGTGAATTAATGAATAAAAAAATTATCCACAAGATAATCGGTGTCAGGTCAAAAGCACGCCGGGACAAAGGCGCGCGCAGACAATTGAGCGCAGCGCAGAGGCACGCACCGCAGAAAATTACTGTTTTTACGGCTCCGACGGGGGGGGGGCATGGGGGGGAACCCCCCCACTTTACTTAATAGAGATCGCGCCGCGTTGTGGGGGCATTGTGGGGGGTTGTAACCCCCCACATTTTACTGAAAACTTCACTTTTTCCCTGTTTTTAGGGAAAAAGTTAAGTTTACAGTAAAATGTGGAGGGTTACAACCCCTCAAACCCCCCACAACGCCGGCGCGTTCTCTATTAAGTAAACTGGGGGGGCTCCCCAACAAACCCCCCCGTCGGAGCCCCTATAAACTGTAATTTTCTTTGGCGCGCGCCTCCGTCTTGCACTCAGTTGTCGGCGCGCGCCTTTGTCTTTCGCCAACTTGTGAACCAGATAATCAGGTGCTAAACCATGTAAAACAATATAGCATATACAACCAAACTTAAATCTGATTCTGGCCTTGACCGGTAACCAATGTAGTTTTTGGTAATAACGTGTGACATGATCTGATTTTTTTCAGATTGAAAATTAATCAGACTGCCGTGTTTTGTATGATTCAGAGTCTATGAAGATTTTTCTGATAACCCGCTAAGTAAACTATATTACAGTAATCCAGAATACTTAGAATTAATGACTGTACTAACAATCTAAAAGAAGAAACATTGAAATATGGTCTAATAGTCTGTAATGTGTGGACCAGCAGTTTAGAGCATTGGCAGAGATGGCTAGTTACCTAGTTTCAGGCTGGCGATTTTTTTAGAACAGTCCTGGTTTAGGGCCTTACTTGCCAAAGCAGAATGGGATTAGTAGTGCCTTTTGCTGCCCATGGGAAATCAGTTCTGCAAGTGCCATAAAGCACCAGAATTAGATGGTGATAGATCCAGGACTGTCCCAAAATGTGCAGCTTTGAATTGGGTGACTTGGCATCTCTGCATAGGTAGGGAAATGTCAAAGATGTGCAAGCCCTTATTATAGACTTGGATGGTGGAGACCTCCGAGCATGGGGGACATATGATTTTCTCAGTGGGGGAAGGGACCTGATTGCCTTCCCATCAACTCAGTGCATGTTATGCTAGCAAGTTGTGGTGCATGCAAATGGCTGATGCTGGGTTCCTTGCAGCACTGCAGAAAATTTTGTGCCAGGGTTCTGCGAATTAACTTCCAAGCCCTCATGGTGATGTGTGGTGGCTGGTGGTGCTGCCTCTTTGTAATTTCTCTCCTGTGCCTGAGGCACAGGAGGACAAGGATCTGAGATTCTTCAGCTGAAAAGTTTGGCGCTCTCCTTAAAGACATGCTGAGTTTGAATGGCAAATGCCCTTCCACATGCACACCATATATTGTCACAAACCCTCCGCAGCGCAGGGCTGTCGTGTGACAAACACCGGGATTCTGGCGTGTCCCCTCTAACCAGGGGTACCTTCAGGACTTTCAGTTGGCCCTAGGCAACTGCCTAGGCCGGGGAGAGACAAGGCAAGCAAAAGGTTTCAAAATATCACCAGCCAAACCAAGTTCTTAAGAAAGAATATGATGTTTATTCTGACCCAGTGGTCAAAAAGATGCAACATAAAACAAAAATAACTTTTGCATTTCATTCAAAAATAAAGTCAATTGTAAAAATAAAGCTTTAACAAAACAGCAATCTCCTGTAGTTGGTTATTCCTGGAATCATGTGCTCTGACTCAGGATTGCTTTACACTGGTGTTCACTCATAATTCAAACTTTCTCCCAGCATCAATATCAGAGACATGTAACAGCAGATTTCAGTAGCCAAATAAAGTTTGGAATAAACCCTTGCTGTAAACCAAATTAAAAATACCTCCTTAGGCAATATAGCTACAGCACACTCTTGCAAACCGATCAGCTTTTTCCTTAGCTCCCTCGTGAAGGTAAAACAAACAGCTGAGAGAGATAAGCTAATTAGCTTCTCAGGAACGGGAGCCACAGCAGGATTTCCAAAGTTCAAAACACAAACTTAAATGTTCTATCTTTAGCTTCTTGTTCTCAAACTGGACTTTAAATCAATCCAATAGTTTAGGATTCAGGTAAGTATTATTCCTAAACCCAAAATACTCATAAAGCCCAAACATATATCACATTCTTCAGGCTTGGTTTGCACAAAAGGAAAACATAGGCAAAAGGGGAAAAAAAACACAAACCACTAATTGTTTCCCAGTTACTCACTTCCTTCATTCAGTGTCCATACATTCTGTCTGGCTCTCTAACATAGGGCCAGCTACCTGTACCTCCATGCTTTCCACACCATCTGGAAGTTTGAAGTGGGAAGGATTTCTTCCAAATCCTGCATGGGCCAATCTGGCACGGTTGTCTCTGCTGCTCGGCTCCCCAGCTCCTCACCTGCCTTGGGCTGTGGGAGTGACTCGCCCTGGTCACTCGCTCCTCCTCCTCCTGCTGCTTGTCTCAGCCTGCTTTTAAACAGCTCAGAGCCAATCCCCTTCAGCCTGTAGCGGGGGATGGGCTTTGGCTCTAAAGCAGCTTTTCTCTGCCTGGGTTTATCTAATGCAGCTATATTCCTTGTGGCTTCTCTAGCTGCTCTAAAGCCCGGAGGCTGCTGTTGACAGTCTGCCTGCCTCTGCTCCAGATCACTACTGCTCTGATCATAGGGGCAAGGGAGGTCAGCCTCAAGTTGAGTGCCAGAATCAATCTGATCAGCTCTTCTGCACCCGATCCTATTAGGGGCAGAACTAGTGCTGGTGCTGGGTTTGTCACAATATAGATATGGTACATGTGGAAGGGAAATCCTGATGTTGATGGATGATGTTTTTTCAGCGTGGGACTACTGCATGTAGACATTTAACGAGAGTTACTTTCCATTGGTGGACATGATTATCTGATGATGTCTATGTCAATTCGCAGTGCATTATTGTCAATGTTTTTTAGGGGTATTTTCTAACAGATAGGCATTTACTTGGATTTGGGTGTCATATTGAAAATACCCCTCCATGTTACTCAAGATGTACCATGTGAGGTCAGACCAGTATCCTATCTGTGATAGTGACCAATCTAGGTCAGAGGTACTGGATAGGATCCCAAAATGTTGATCTCATTACTTGCTGCTCATTCCAGGGATAAGCAGTGGCTTTACCAAGCCTACAAGACTAATAATGGTTTAACAAATTTTCCACCAGGAACTTGCCTACACCCAACTATTCTAGCTGCCTTTACCTTATCCTCTGGCAAACAAATTTCATAGCTTGATTTTGTTTTGCATGAAAAAGTACTTTCTCCAGTTTGTTTTCAATATGTTGTTTGTTAGTTTCATGGCATGTTCCCTAGACTTGTACTATTTGAAAAGATAAACAGTTGTTCCTTATTTCTGTTCCACCATGTTCAAAACTTTATAGACCTATATCATATCTCCTTTATCATCAATCTTCCAAGCCGAAGAGCACTAGCCTGTATAGTTTTTCTTCATAAGAGAATTGTTCCATCCCTGTTGTCATAGTTATCCTTCTTTACACTTTTTTTTTAAGTTCTGCAGTATCATTTTTGAGAAGGGGTGACTTGAACTGCATATGATACTAAAAATGCAGTCATACCATAGCTGTAAGAAAGAAAAGGGAAAGCAAATAACAGAAATAAAGAGGCATCATCCTCAAAAAACAAAAAGATAAAGCTATAGGAAAAATAATCCCTGGATTCTAAAAATAAATCTTGGCTGGTATTTAATTTTTCTAAAAACTTTTTTAGCTCTTATTTTATGG
Organism: Geotrypetes seraphini; assembly: GCF_902459505.1. NCBI lineage: Eukaryota > Metazoa > Chordata > Amphibia > Gymnophiona > Dermophiidae > Geotrypetes > Geotrypetes seraphini. The sequence continues at coordinate 41,623,400 of NC_047091.1, forward strand.
GTTGAAAGGGCTAGGCTTTAAAAATACATCAAATATGTGTTTTTTCAGGAGAGGTAAGGACATGTTTAAAAAAAAAAAAAAGAATATATTCTTATTAATAGACAATTTGCCACCCTTGATATTTTACTGCTTTCTTTTCTATGACCAATTGTTTTCCTTTGTCATCTCACTGTGATTTCAGGTCAGCCTTTACGTTGGTCTCCGGGTAAAAGCTGGTGTGGAAACTCCTGGTCCAGTAAAGATCTGGGTTTGAGTCCATCATTGTTCACATCTCCTGGTCGCTTGCTTCTGGGACAAGTCCTGCAGGAAGGGCCAGAGAACCTGTCTCAGGGTAAGATAGACCTACCGGTATGTCTCCTGTAGCCCAGTATAGCTGCAGCTTTGGGACTGTTCTAGCCAGCTAAGTCTTTGCACATCCAGAAAGCCAAAGTCCTGTATAGTAAAGCATGATGGAAGAGCAGTATTAGCTGAACATTCATATGTTCATTAACTGTATAGACTGGTAGCACTCAAAAGTGCATTTAACCACATATGAAAATAATGCTGAATGAGCGAGAGGAAGCCAAACTAAAGAAATTGCTGCCACTACCAGTAGGATAATTGCTAAGGCTGATTGGAAAGGCACAGGATTTTCCAAATTTGATTCTTAGGTTTTCCAAATTTTCCTGCTGTTTTAATTTCTGCTTCCTTGTACAGTTGTACACTTTATTTTGTAGCAGTTTTCATCTGTAGCATAAGAACATAAGCAGTGCCTCCGCCGGGTCAGACCATAGGTCCATCCTGCCCAGCAGTCCGCTCCCGCGGCGGCCCAAACAGGTCACGACCTGTCTGTATCACCAGAAGGGGCTCCCTTGCCACCTTGTTTTCTCATTTAAGTCCTGTCTTCCTATCGAAGTCCTAACACTCCGGTCTTGCACATGCACGACCTGGTTTGGTTTCTATACTCATTACCTGGTTAGCTTTCTATACTTGTGTTACATCCCAGCTCCTCCCTCAGTATCCCATGATCCCTTTATCCTTCAGGAATCCGTCCAATCCCTGTTTGAATCCCTGTACCATAGTCTGCCTGATCACTTCCTCCGGTAGCACATTCCAAGTGTCCACGACCCTTTGGGTGAAAAAAAACTTCCTTGCGTTTGTTTTGAACCTATCTCCCTTCAGTTTCTCCGAATGCCCCCTCGTATTTGCTGTCCCCTTCAGTCTGAAGAATCTGTCCCTATCAACCCTCTCTATGCCCCTCATGATCTTGAAGGTCTCTATCATATCTCCCATGAGCCTCCTTTTCTCCAGAGAGAAGAGCCCCAGCCTATCCAACCTCTCGTCGTATGGGCAGTGTTCCAGCCCTTTAACCATTTTCGTTGCTCTCCTTTGGACTCTCTCAAGTACCGCCATGTCCTTCTTGAGGTGCGGCGACCAATACTGAACGCAGTATTCCAGATGTGGACGCACCATCGCTCGATACAATGGCATGATGACTTCCCGTGTTCTGGCAGTTTTACAATAAACACTAGATGAGCTACCATTCAGTCAGTTATTAAGAGGCAAGAGAAGTGATTTGTTCAGAATTGCTAAGTTTAATAAATAAAAAGAGAAAGTGGCAAATTTTTGTATTTCTGAGACATTTATGTTTTATCTCCTTTCAGTTCTTTTTGAAGATGTGCGCCTAAGTCCCCAATTTGCCTGCTCAGCCTTCTCAAAGGGTCTTCCTGGGAATCTGCAGGCAAAGGTAGGTACAGTAGCTACATTTCTGGCACCAGAAACATATGCAGAATTTTCTTACAGTACGAATTACTTCTAGATGAAGAAACCATGTTGATTGTGAAAATATATTGTTATATATCATATGGAGTGTTTTTTAACATGTATTATTAATACGGAAGGATATGCTGGCCCTGTGAAAAGATGTTCTTATAAACAAAATATTCTTATAGTGAAAATTAGTTCCATACAAAAGATTGCTTCAACATTTGTATTGTTCTTTGACTTTTTCTCTGTCTGATTTGTGTTTGTACAGCAGAACCCTGATCAGACAGTACCCAACACTCCTCAGGCTTCTCTCAACCTGTGCCAGTCTGCATTTTCTCTGGATCACTGTTACCTCTCGGTCAGTGAAACCAGCAGAACTGATTCCAGCCCCAGTTCTGGAGTATCTGAGTTAGTTTCAGCCTGGAATAATCAGCTGCTGAAGGAGGTGAGGAGGAATATTGAACAAGAAGAGTGAAAGAGGAAGGCAGAAAAAAGAAGCAGGGACTTCATGAAAGGACAAGGAGAAGAAAGCAAGGAGAAATAATTTATTAGAAATCATGAAAATTGCTCCCTTTTCCAGAAACAATCTGAGTCAGTAGTATCACTCTAGAGCAGTAACTCTCAAACTGTGTGTCAGGACACACTGGGTCACCAAAAATTTGACGTATAGCAAGCCTATATTTTTTAACAAATATATTTGGCAGCAGGCTGGGATCTGTGCAAAACATAGAGCTAAGTACTTAAAATCCCCATAATTTTTCCCTAATTCTGTTCCCCCCATCCACCCATTGATCACTATTGCCACCAGCTCAAGATGGAAATGTTGCAGGTTTGCTTCCCTTCCCACTCTGCCACAAGCAATTAGAACTACTGCATCCTGAAATTATCTGTGCAGCCTGTGGTCTTATCATTGCTGCCAGTCTGGCTCAGAAATGAGGGTACTGCCTCCCCCACGTTGTGGCCACAATCACTGCCATTGTTAGCTGCAGGAAAGGAGGGGGTAGATTGAGGAAGCTTCCCTGCAATCTTTCACCTTCTGCAAACTCTGATTGTTAGGTAAGGGGAGTGATTTTTAAAAGTGGGACTGGTGAAGGAGGGGTGTTGAAAGGGGAAAAGGAGAGAGAAATCACATGGGGATGGGGAATATGGGTGGAATTGAGAGAAATATGATGTGCCTGGTTGGCAAGAGAGAGAAGGTATAAACCTAGTGCAGCAGTATACAGGAGAGGAACTCTAGGGGTGGCAAGTTCACTCCTCTCCCTCAAAGAAAAATGGCTTTCAGAATTAGAATTAGCTCGGAACTGGGGAACTGAGCAGGAATGTGGGGACTTTGTGATCAAATGGGCTCTTGGAGATGATGGGCGTGAGACTTAAGTTGGGATTCAAAGATTGTGTGGCACTGAGGACAAGGCACCAGCATAGAGGTACAGTATGTGTAAGGGTATATAGGACAAGCTGGAGTATTTGAGACAAGGCATAGAAGGGTGGAATGGAAAGAAGATGTAAAACTGAAAGAGGTGGAGGTGTTGGAGAAAAGATAAAAGAGAAAGGGAGCAGACTTATGAAGGGGATGATTATAGGTGGAAATAGAGGAGCTAGAGAGGATCTGAAAGGGGATAAGGGAAGCTAAGTGGGCAACAAGAAACAGAAGAAAGTGCTGGAGATCAGGGGGGGAGAGTGAGTGACAGAGAAGGAGTTAGGTCTTGGAGGAGACAAGATGCAGATGAATATATTTGAGGGCCTGGAAGGAGATTGGAGGTGAAGAGTGGTCTATTGGTAGAGCTGCTGCCTCTACACCTAGAGGTTGTGGAATAAAATCCCAGCACAACTCCTTGTGACTCTGAGTAAGTCATTTAATCCTCCATTGCCCAGGGTAAAAAGAAGTACATGTATTTATGTAAACTGCTTTGAATATGTAGGCAGTATACAAGTCCCATTCCCATTGAATGCAGAGGTTTGGAATGGGTTCTACAGATTCAGTGAAAAACAGAGGATGGACAAATGACTGATTTAAAAGTTTACCAAACCCATTTCCAGTCTTTTCAGTCAGAGTTCAGATCCTGCTTTAGCCCTAGCCATAGCCCTTTTTGATGATGTATTCAAGATGGCGACTTCAAGGAATCTAAGTAGACAAGAGGTGACTTCAGGAACCTGCCTTAATGCTGCCCCTTTATCCTAGGACAAGCAGGCAACATATTCTCACATGTGGGTGATGATATCCACGGAGCCAGGTATGGACAGTATTAAGTGTAGTCCACTTTAAGTTTTTAGAAACTTTGCGACTGTCCACATGCGCAAGTGCCTTCCTGCCCGACACTGGCTCACGGTACTTCAGTTCTTCGTTATCCGCAAAGAAGAGCTTTTTTCTGGACTCTATTCATTGTGCATTTCTTTTCTATCAATGTTTTTTTCTTTCAGCTTTTTGACTATTATTTCTTTATTTCTCAGCAGACGTCCCTTCTTCAAGAAATCGAAGCTCTACGTCAACTAAGCGCCATAGAAGTAGTTCCTCTTTCTCAGAAAAAACAAGGGTTCTACTCCAGGTATTTCCTAAATCCAAAGAAGACAGAAGATCTTCATCCAATTCTTGACCTCCAAGCCTTAAACAAATATCTAGTCAAAGAAAATTTTTGAATGCTATCTTTGGGGACTCTAAACCCACTTCTAGAATGAAACGATTGGTTGTGCTCTCTAGACATCAAAGGGGCTTACACAAACATATCCATTCACCCCGATTACAGAAAGTTTCTGCGTTTTTGAATAGCCCAATGACACTCAGCCTAGCTTCTACTCTGAGAGTATTCACCAAGTGCCTAATAGTCATGGCATCAACTCTCCATACTCACGAGTTCCAGTTATTTCTTTATCTGGATGACTGGCTGATAAAAGCTTTATCACCTCAGGCAGTCCACTTGGCAACACAGTTGATGATCACCTTTCTCCAGTTTCTGGGGTTTGAAATCAATTTCCTCAATTGCAGCTTCACCCCTCTCAGCTGTTGCAATTTATAGGAACCCTTCTAAACAGCTCACTTCTAAGGGCTTTTCTTCCGTAACAAAGACAAGACACCTTACTTCAATTCTGCAATCAGGTCTCCAGTCCATCTCAGCGAGACGGATGATGCAACTCATAGGTCACATGGCATCCACAGAACAGCTCAGTGTACCCTAGCATCTCAATGGTCCCAAGCTCTCGATCCCTTGTCTCAACGGATCAGTCTTCTCATCTCTTTGTCAGTCTCTTCAGTGGTGGTTGGATTCGACAAATCTCTCCAAGGGTCTGCTGTTTCAAGTTCCCCCATATCAGAAAGTACTCGCCACAGAAGCGTCCATGTATGCTTGGAGGGCTCACCTGGACGGTCTCAGAACATAAAGTCCGATGGGCCACTCAAGAAAAGACATTCCACAACAACCTGTTAGAGCTGCAGTCAATTCGAAATGCTCTCGAGACCTTTCAAGTCTTCCATGAGTGTTGTGTGATTGGAAGGGCTCCGTAAAACCACGTTCTTGGTACAGAGGCCTTCCTGTTGGAACATGCTGCCGCAGGACTAGAGGCAGGTCAGCAGCGTGTTGCAGTTTAAGAAGTGTCTGAAGACTGCTGTTTGTGTGTTATTTTGAGCCCTGAATAGGCTTTTTGTGCCATTATTCTATATTTTTCCTTATTGTATGTAAACTATCTGTGGGACAGATGGTGGTTTCGTAGCTTGCTGAAATGTGTGATGTGTTGATATGGTTATTATCTTTGTTTGCTTTTGTGATTTTATTATGTATGTTATTTTTTAATCCACATAGAATCGTTGGATATACGGAATATAAATTCCTTGGAATATATTCCTCAAAGCCATATATGTTCAAGGGAAACAGAATACTCTAACCGACAAACTCAGCAGATTTCTTCAGCCACACAAGTGGATACTTCACTTCAAAGTATTGCGCCACATCTTCTCACTATGGGGGACTCCTCAGGTAGACCTGTTTGCATCTCTCCACAACCACAAGTTGCCTCAGTTCTGCTCCAGACAGTACTCATCGTCTCAAGGCAGATGCCTTTCTTATGGTTTGGACGAACAAGTTTCTATATGCATTTCTATATGCATTTCTGCCAACTACAAATTGGGGGGGGGGGGGGCATTGCTGGGAGACAGCAGTCTAGAGAGAGTCTTGGGTGTGCTGGTGGATGCATCACTGAAGCCATCTGCGCAGTGCGCAGCAGCCTCGAAAAAAGCCAACAGGATGCTGGGCATCATAAAGAGGGGCATAACAACCAGGACGCGGGAAGTCATCATGCCATTTTATCGAGCGATGATGCGTCCACATCTGGAATACTGCGTTCAATATTGGTTGCCGTACCTCAAGAAGGACATGGCAGTACTTGAGAGAGTCCAAAGGAGAGCAACGAAACTGGTAAGAGGGCTGGAACACTGCCCATACGCCGAGAGGTTGGATAGGCTGGGGCTCTTCTCTCTGGAAAAAAGGAGGCTCAGGGGAGATATGATAGAGTCCTTCAGGATCATGAGGGGCATAGAGAGGGTGGATAGGGACAGATTCTTCAGGCTGAAGCGGACAACAGGTACGAGGGGGCATTCGGAGAAACTGAAGGGAGATAGGTTCAAAACAAATGCAAGGAAGTTTTTTTTCACCCAAAGGGTCGTGGACACCTGGAATGCGCTACCGGAGGAAGTGATCAGGCAGAGTACGGTACAGGGATTCAAACAGGGATTGGACGGATTCCTGAGGGATAAAGGGATCGTGGGATACTGAGAGAGGTGCTGGGATGTAACACAGTTATAGAAAGCTAACCAGGTAATAAGTATAGAAACCCAACCGGTCGTGCATGTGCAAGACCGGAGGGTTAGGACTTCGATGGGAAGATAGGACTCAATGGGAAACCAAGGTGGCAAGGGGGCCCCTTCTGGTGATTCAGACAGGTCGTGACCTGTTTGGGCCGCCGCGGGAGCGGACTGCTGGGCAGGATGGACCTATGGTCTGACCCGGCGGAGGCACTGCTTATGTTCTTATGTTCTCTTTCTCAAGACTTTAGTCAGACTCAAGTGCAAATTAACCACCATGATCCTAATAGTTTTCTATTGGCCCAGACAACCCTGGTTTTTCCTTCTACTTCAGCTGAGTTGCAAGGATCCAATTCCTTTATAAATCTTCCCATCTCTCCTTGCTCAGAATCAAGGATCTCTGTTGCATCCCAGTCTGCAATCTCTGCACCTAACAGCTTGGTACCTCTCAGCCTGACTTTTAACAGATTTTAATCTTTCTCAATCTGTACAAGTCATTATAGCTGCTTCCAGAAAACCTTCTGCTCAGCAATGCTATCAGCAGAAGTGAACATGCTTCAATTCATGGTGTACTCTCCATCAAGATGCTTCCTCCTCTTCCTTCAGTATTGAATTATCTTCTCCATTTATTCAATTCTGGACTTAAGACTACTTTGATCAGAGTTCTCAGTGCTATTAGTTCTTTCTATGTTCCTGTCAACAATAAACCTCTGGTCACTCATCCACTTATTTCCAAGTTTATGAAAGGACTTTCTAACTCTAAACCTACGCTCAAGTCACCTCCAGTTGTCTGAGATCTTAATGTAGTCTTAGCCAGTTTGATGAAACCACCATTTGAACCAATGGCATCTACTCAGCTTGAATTTCTCTCTTGGAAAGTGGTTTTCCTGATTTCTGTCTCCTCTGCCCATCGAGTGAGTGAACTTCAAACATTGATTTCTGACCCACCATACACAGTATTTCATCATGACAAGGTGGTTCTCTGGACCCATTCTAAATTCCTCCCTAAAGTAGTCATGGACTTTCACCTTAATCAATCCATTGTGCTTCTAGGTTTTTTTCCCCAAAGCCTCATTCTCATCATGTAGAAACAGCTCTACACATTTTGAAAAGTAAGTGTGCTTTGGCTTACTACATACAAAAAACACTACTGTATACCTACTATAGAAAAAGTCAAATGACAAACTTCCCTTATATAAAATTTTTTGATGAATTAGAGAAATACTATCCTCATTTTTTTTCTTTTTCTTTTACTATTTTCTTGTTGTCTAATATGAATTTACTTTTGTCTTATGCTATGTATCATTTGTAAACCATGAATTATACATGTTTCTTTATTCTCATATACATGATTATGACTCTAATGGGGATATAGAAACCTCAAGTGCTATATATTAGTGACAGACTAATTTTAAGAACTTGTCTTTGTCAGAACTGCCTATTATCCCAGGACAAGCAGGCAGCATATTCTTGACTGATGGGTGATGGCACTGACGGAGCCCCGATACGGACAATTTTAGAGTGATTGCACTCTAAGAACTTAGAAAGTTCTAGCTAGGCCGCACCGCGCGTGCGCGAGTGCCTTCCCGCCCGATGAAGGCGCGCGTTCCCCAGTTTCTTAGTTTCCGCGGAGCTAAGAACACACGTGTTTTCCAACGGCTGTTGGATAATCCCTTTTTTGCCTTCCCGCTCGCGTATTTTTCCTCGTGAAACTCTTCACGTTTTTTTTTTTTTTTTTTAATTTTTTTCTTGATTAAAATTTTAAAAAACCCAAAAAACCAAAGTCTATTTTTTTGACTTTTTTCGGTCGGCCCCAGCGGGGCCTCGGGCTTCGATTTTGCTACTGCCGTTTTTCCCTTCATGCCCCCTTCACCGGGTTTTAAAAAGTGTCAGCGGTGTGCATGCCCTATTTCTTTATCCAACCCGCACAAGTGGTGCCTTCAGTGCTTGGGTCCGGACCATAGGGCGGAGACGTGCACCCGCTGTGGTTCTCTTCAAAAGAGAACTTTGAAGAATCGCCAGATTCAGCAGCAGCTTCTTTTCGGTGCCGCTATGGAAGTTCCACCGGCATCGACCCCGGCATCGGCAACTTCCTCCAAGTCGGCACCGGCGGTTTCGACACCGCAAGATACATCTTCGGTGTCGCACCCCTCAGGTAAGCCAGCTAAGAAGCCATCCCCTACAGTTCTCGGCCCGCCAGTCGAACATCCAGTGAGCCAAGTCCTGCAGACTGTGCGCCGGCCCCGCAAATGCTCCGTTCCCATAGAAGTGACTGCCTCTTCATCGGCATCAACTTCGCCTGAGCGTCGAGCTGCACCGCAGGTACCGAGCAAGAAAACAACGGTACCGGTGCCATTGGGACCGTCTCTGGATGAGCACAGAGCATCCATCCTCCAGGTCCAGCTTAAGGAGCAATTACAACACCTGCTCCCGGCTCTGCTAACTCCGAACCTTCCAGTCTCAGTACCTACTGAGCCTACGGTACCGATCATCGACCAGCCTATTTTGTCGGCATCGACGTTATCGGCACCGCTTAAATCTGCCTCTTCTATGTCTATGCCTATTTTATCGGCAGAGCCGAAGTCTCTTCGTCGAGCTGCTCACTCTGTCTCTGATCCGGTACCGCTCTCTGACACCCGTACTGCTTTACAGTCACCAGGTACGGTGTCGATGCGTTCCAGCAAATCGGTACGCAAAACCAGGCATACCGAATCCTCTACTCCTCTATCTCAGGGCCGTCTTCCATCGGTACGTGACCCTGATTTATGGGATGACTCAGAGGATCCCCTCGGTACCGAGGAGGATTTTTCATCGGACGAGGCTGACCCATCAGTGCAGGATCCTGCTAGTAAGCCAGAGCACTTCACTAAATTTCTTAGGGAGATGTCAGACACCCTTTCTCTCCCATTAGAGTCTGATTCTAAGAAGTCAAAGGCATTCCTGGATGCTTTGGACTTTGACCAACCTCCCAAGGAATTTTTAAAATTACCCCTTCACAATATCTTAAGGGAAACTTTTTACAAAAATCTGGAGACTCCTCTCACCATCCCAGGAGCTCCAAGGAAATTGGAATCACTTTATAAAGTTATTCCTATTCCAGGGTTTGACAAACCTCAACTTCCACACGAATCTTTGCTGGTGGAGTCAACCCTGAAAAAATCTGCAGGCTCAAGTGTGTATGCTTCTGTCCCTCCTGGCAGAAAGGGCAAGGCTATGGACAAATTTGGTAAACGCCTTTACCAGATTGCTATGTTGGCCAACCGTTCAAGTAACTATGCATTCCACTTCTCGTTTTACCTGAAACATCTTATACAGCAGATGGCTACTTTTCAGAAATATATTCCTGACCGCAAACTTTCTGCTTTTCAGCAATGCACTACCAGTCTCTTGCTGCTCAGGAAGTTTATGGTCCGTTCCATCTATGACACATTTGAACTGACATCCCGAGCTACTGCAATGTCTGTAGCTATGAGACGATTAGCATGGCTTCGCGTCTCAGAACTTGATGTTAACCACCAGGACCGCCTTGCCAATGCTCCCTGCCTGGGTGATGAGCTGTTTGGAGAATCTCTGGATACCACCACCCAGAAACTTTCGGCTCATGAGACGAGGTGGGATACCTTATTGAAAAACAAAAAGAAACCCCCTCCTACTCATCCTTTTAGGCAGCAGACATCGTACCAGCGCCGTTTCTCTGCTCAGCCAATTCAGCCTCATCCTCCTCAACCTCGGAGGCAGCGGCAGCAACAGCACCAACAGGCTCGCCAACAACAGCTGCCTGCAATTAAACCTGTTGCTCAGCCTAAACCAACTCAGCCCTTTTGACTCTCTTTTCCAGGGCATTGCCAGTCTTCCTCCCTCATGTCCTCTTCCACAGCCTATCGGAGGTCGCCTAAATACTTTTCTGGCTCGATGGGAGGTAATCACCACCGATCAGTGGGTGCTCTCTATCATCGTCCACGGCTACTCCCTGAATTTTCAGACTCCTCCGCCGTTAGGCCTGCCAAAAGAGTCTGCTTCCAACAAGTCTCAATCCCTCCTCCTTCTCAATGCCATCGAAGAAGTTCCTCCAGATCAGCGAGGTCAGGGATTTTACTCCAGGTTCAAGTTTCAAGTTTATTAAAATTTTTGATGAATCGCTTAATCTTACTTCAAAGCGATGAACAGAAACAATTAAAATTACAATATTAAAAAAAAAAAAAACATTAATTTAAACATAACATTAAAATAAATTAGACTATATCAAACGTTAACAAAACACGAGTAATAGGAAGAGGGGATTTGAACTACAAACTATTATAGAAAAGGAGGTCAGGCAAAAACACAAGGATGGGAATTAAAATGAATGGTCAAATACAGCATTAATGAATTTAGAGTAAGACTTATTAATCAAAAGAAAGGTACTTTCTAGTTCCCAAAAAGACCAGAGACCTCAGACCTATATTAGATCTCAGAGATCTCAACAAATGTTTGGTCAAGGAGAAGTTCAAAATGCTCTCTCTTGCCACCCTCTACCCTCTTCTCACTTAGGGCAACTGGCTATGCTCCCTCGATCTCAAAGAGGCCTACACATATATTCCTATCCATCTGACGTCCAGACAATATCTGCGCTTTCTCATCAATCAAAATCATTATCAGTACAAGGTGCTACCCTTCGGTCTGGCCTCCTCTCCCAGGGTATTCACAAAGTGTCTCATTGTGGTAGCAGCCTATCTCCGCTCTCACAATTTTCAAGTCTTCCCTTATCTGGACGACTGGCTGATCAAGGCTCATTCTCCTCAGGCGGTTCTGCTTGCCACCAACCAGACCATTCACTTCCTTCAACTGTTGGGTTTCGAAATCAATCTACCCAAGTCGCACCTCATTCCAACCCAGCGCCTTCAATTCATTGGCGCCATTCTGGACACTGTTCTCATGAGGGCGTTTCTTCCATCCAACCGCCTTCAGACTATCCTTCATCTCTGTCGGCAGGTGTTTCAACAGATTACCATCTCTGCAAATCACATGATGGTGCTCTTGGGGCACATGGCTTCGACAGTGCATGTCACCCCCTTCGCACGTCTCCACCTACGCACTCCTCAATGGACCCTAGCAACCCAGTGGTCCCAAGCGACGGATCCTTGCTCACAACATATATCTGTGACATCATCTCTTTGACAGTCGCTTCTTTGGTGGTTGACATCTTCAAATCTATCCAGAGGTCTGCTGTTCCATCTACCTCATCATCATCTCGTGATCACCACAGATGCATCCCCCTATGCCTGGGGAGCTCACTTGAACGAATTCCAAACTCAGGGTTTTTGGACTGCCCAGGAAAAGAAGCATCACATCAATTTCCTGGAACTCCGAGCAATGTTTTATGCCCTCAAAGCATTTCAACATCTTCTCTTTCCTCAAGTACTACTCCTTTGCACAGACAATCAAGTTGCAATGTACTACATCAACAAACAGGGAGGGACAGGACGGATTTGGTCTTGGGCGACAGCTCATCAGTTATTCCTGAAAGCTGTCTACATTCAAGGGGAGCAGAATTCCTTAGCAGACAATCTCAGCCGAATTCTCCAACCTCACGAATGGACTCTCGACCCCTTGACTCTCCAGTCCATTTTCACTCAATGGGGCACTCCTCAAGTGGACCTTTTTGCACCTCCTCACAATCATCAACTGCCCCTGTTTTGCTCCAGACTCTACTCCCCTCACCGTCTGGCATCCGATGCATTCCTCTTGGATTGGACCAATCTCTTCCTATATGCATTTCCTCCTCTACCGCTCATGCTACGGACATTGTTCAAGCTCAAGAGGGAACAAGCCACCGTAATTCTCATCGCTCCACGGTGGCCCAGGCAACACTGGTTCTCCCTTCTACTTCAACTCAGTTCCAGGAACCCATACTTCTTCCACTGTTTCCTTCTCTGCTTACTCAGCATCAACAGTCCCTACTGCATCCCAACTTACAGTCTCTGCACCTGACAGCTTGGTATCTCTCGGGCTAACTTTGGCTCATTTACTCCTTTCTCAGTCTGTCCGTTCTATCATTGATGCTTCCAGGAAACTGGCCACCCTTCATTGTTACCAACAGAAGTGGTCTCAGTTTTCTTCCTGGTGCCTCTTACATCACCACAATCCCACGTCTCTAGCAGTGGGACTGGTGTTGGACTATCTTCTGTCTGACTCTGGTCTCAAATCTACTTCTATCAGAGTTCATCTCAGTGCCATTGCTGCTTTTCATGAGCCAATTAATGGGAAACCCCTCTCTGCTCATCCTTTGGTTTCCAGATTCATGAGGGGCCTTTTCAATGTGAAACCACCTCTTAAAGCCCCTCCTGTTGTCTTGGATCTCAATGTGGTTCTTTCCACTTTAATGAAGCCTCCTTTTGAACCTTTGGCCACAGCACATTTCAAATTTCTCACTTAGAAAGTGGTCTTCCTTATAGCTCTCACCTCTGCCAGGAGGGTCAGTGAGTTACATGCACTAGTAGCCGATCCACCTTTCACTGTTTTTCACCACGATAAGGTAGTTCTACGTACACACCCAAAGTTTCTCCCTAAGGTTGTGTCTGACTTTCATCTTAATCAGTCCATTGTCCTACCTGTTTTTTTCCCGAAGCCTCATTCTCATCCAGGTGAACAAGCTTTGCATACCTTGGACTGTAAACGTGCTTTGGCTTACTATCTCTAACGCATTAAACCTCATAGATCATCTCCTCAACTTTTTTTGTCATTTGATCCTAACAAGATGGGTCATCCTGTATCTAAACGCACTTTATCCAATTGGCTTGCTGCTTGCGTTTCATTCTGTTATGCTCAGTCGGGCCTGACACTGGAAGGTTCTGTCACGGGCCACAAGGTTAGAGCAATGGCAGCGTCTGTAGCTTTCCTCCGCTCCACTTCCATTGAGGAAATCTGCAAGGCTGCTACTTGGTCCTCAGTTCATACTTTTACATCTCATTATTGTCTGGATGCATTCTCCAGACGGGATGGACACTTCGGCCAATCTGTTTTACAAAATTTGTTTTCCTAGTGGCCAACCTTCCCTCCATACCTCTTTTTGTTAGCTTGGAGGTCATCCATCAGTCAAGAATATGCTGCCTGCTTGTCCTGGGATAAAGCAGAGTTACTTACCGTAACAGGTGTTATCCAGGGACAGCAGGCAGATATTCTTGCGTCCCTCCCACCTCCCCGGATTGGCTTCTTAGATGGCTTATCTTAACTGGGGACCGCACGCCTTCGTCGGGCGGGAAGGCACTCGCGCACGCGCGGTGCAGCCTAGCTAGAACTTTCTAAGTTCTTAGAGTGCAATCACTCTAAAATTATCCGTACCGGGGCTCCGTCGGTGCCGTCACCCATCAGTCAAGAATATCTGCCTGCTGTCCCTGGATAGGAGAGAAGGGGAGCAGGTAGCGGAAGTTCACTGCTCTGAGAGGAGACAGGCAGCGTCGGTGCCGAGCACCGAAGAAAGCAAGTAGGAAGTAGCTAGGAGGACAGCAGGCTCGGGGTAGCGGCGAGAGTTCGCTCCGCCCCCCCCCCACGCGTCACAGGCAGCGCCGGACTCCCCCTTAAAGGGGAGGAGCCAGCGCGGCACACGCGGTGCCGAAGAGAGAGAAGAGAAGGGGAGCAGGTAGCGGAAGTTCACTGCTCTGAGAGGAGACAGGCAGCGTCGGTGCCGAGCACGGAAGAAAGCAAGAAGGAAGTAGCTAGGAGGACAGCAGGCTCGGGGTAGCGGCGAGAGTTCGCTCCGCCCCCCCCACGCGTCACAGGCAGCGCCGGACTCCCCCTTAAAGGGGAGGAGCCAGCGCGGCATACGCGGTGCCGAGGAGAGAAGGGGAGCAGGTAGCGGAAGTTCACTGCTCTGAGAGGAGACAGGCAGCTTCGGTGCTGAGCACCGAAGAAAGCAAGAAGGAAGTAGCTAGGAGGACAGCAGGCTCGGGGTAGCGGCGAGAGTTCGCTTCGCCCCCCCCCCCACGCGTCACAGGCAGCGCCAGACTCCCCCTTAAAGGGGAGGAGCCAACGGTGCCCAGCCGTTCGGCGCGGGGCAAAGGCGCTCGCCTTATCGAGAGCGCCTTTGCGAAGGGCCTCAAGAAGGGCCAAGTTACTACACCCAGGAGCACCAGGGAAAGACTGAAGGGTACGGAAGAAGCAGGCGCAGAAGGAACGAACACACACAAGCAACAGTAAGGTAAGGTAGAACAAACACAGCACACACAAGAAGTAGGCAGTAAGGCAAGAAGCAGGTGCAGAAAGAAGCAGGCTCACAAGGAACAAACACACAAACAAAGTATAGTAAGGTAGAGCGAAGGCAGCACACACAAGAAGAAGGCACAGAAGGAAGCAGGCACACAAGGAACACGTAGTCTTAAGTGTTATCTTAAAGTAGGAACGACTATGGAAGCAGAGGGAAACCAGAAGATGAGCTTTCCAGTGTTCTGCACCGACTGTCATATGTATGACTACCTCCCCTCGGGGAGACAGTCGTATGTATGCGGTCGGTGTCAGGAGCTGGAAAGCTTGAAGAACGAAGTCAAGCGACTAGAGGACAAGATACAGGAGCTAGAAGGACTTTACACCACGGAGGACCCAATCAGGACAACTGAAGACTTCATGAGCGAGAGGCACATCGAGGAGGAAGTCAAGGAACTCGAGAAATTCATTGAGGAGGCATACAAGAGGAGGGTGGAAGAGAACGAACTTCAGATGAAAGAAGAAGTTACACCAACATCAAAGGGAGAGCAAGAAACAGAAGACCACAAAGAAGACACCCCCAGAGGAAAAACGCACGAGGGCGAGAAATTGACCAGTCGATGCCCAGAGGAAGAAAGAGAGAAGCACACCGAGGACATCGACCTGAGACGAAGCGAACATTGAAGAAGGGAAAGTCAGCGAACCTAGTGGGTGACTCGATCCTGAGGCATGTGGACAGCCACATAGCAGGAAGGAGAGAGGACCGACTGGTGACCTATCTCCCAGGAGCGAGAGCCAAGGACATCGTGGACAAAATTGGAAAGATCCTGGAAGGAGCTGAGACGGAAGAGACCACAGTAATGATCCACATCGGGACGAATGATGTCAGCAGGAGGGACTACAGAAGAAACACACTGATAGAACAGTTCAAGATTCTGGGAAGGAAGCTGAAGATGAGGACCCAGAAGATAGCGTTCTCAGAGAGCCTATCGGTACCGAGGGCAGATGTGAAAAGGCAAGAGGAACTACAATCAATAAATGCATGGATGAGGAGATGGTGTGAGGAAGAAGGATTCCACTTCGTGAGGAACTGGACGACGTTCTGGGGCAAGAGCAAGCTCTACAGGAGAGATGAACTGCACCTGAGCGCGGCGGGAACTAGACTTCTAGCAAACAACGTCAGGAGAGGAATAGAACAGGCTTTAAACTAAGAAGAAGGGGAAAGCCGACAGTCGACCAAGCGTCGATGATTCGGAAAAAGGTATCTCGTGAAGATACTAAGGAGAAAAAAGGCTGGGATGAAACAAGGGACAAATTACAGGAGTCGACTAACAAAGGAGAGGAGATTAGAAAGATCGTAACCAAAGAGAAGAATTTAAAAACCGAAGCACAGGGAAAGGAAATGAAGGCAACAAAATTCCAGGAGCTAAATTGCATATATACTAATGCAAGGAGCCTAACAAACAAAATGGGAGAATTAGAAGCCATGGCCATTGCAGAGAACATAGACATCATTGGAATCTCCGAAACATGGTGGAATGAGGAAAGCAGATGGGATACAGCACTGCTGGGGTACAAACTCTATCGCCAAGACAGATTAGGACAGAAAGGCGGTGGAATAGCACTATACATAAAAGAAACCATACAATCGACAAGAATGGACACAGCAGAGACGGCCAACAAGCTAGAATCGCTATGGGTTAAAATATCAGGAAGGAAAGGGCCTGAAATAAAGATAGGTCTATACTATCGTCCACCCGGACAAACCGGAGAAATCGATGAAGAAATGGAAGCCGAGATGAAGCGAGAATGCAAAAGCGGTAACACGGTTATTATGGGAGACTTCAACTACCCTGGGATAGACTGGAGTCTTGGAAGCTCAAGATGCGCTAGGGAGGCAGACTTTCTGGAGGCTGTACAAGATTGCTTCGTGGAGCAGCTTGTTAGAGAACCGATGAGAGGAAATGCCACTCTGGATCTAATCCTAAATGGGCTAAAGGGACCTGCAAAGGAAGTGGAAGTAGTGGGACCGTTGGGAAACAGCGATCATAATATGATCAAGTTCAAGGTGGAAATAGGAATACTGAAAGGAAAGAGAACCATAGCGACAACTTTTAACTTCAGGAAGGGAAACTACGAAGCAATGAGAGGAATGGTAAAGAAGAAACTTAGGAACACTTCCAAAAAATGGCATACGGTAGAACATGCCTGGTCCTTTTTCAAGGACACGGTGAGCGAGGCGCAAAATCTGTATAGCCCCAGATTCAGAAAAGGGTGCAACAAGAGTCGAACAAAAGACCCGGCGTGGATAACTAAAATAGTGAAGGAAGCGATAGGCAATAAGAAAAACTCATTCATAAAATGGAAAAAGGACAAATCTGAGGGAAACTGGAAAGATCACAGAAAGTATCAAAAAGAATGTAACTGTGTGGTTCGAAAAGCCAAAAAAGAGTATGAAAAGAGGCTAGCCAGGGAAGCACGAAATTTCAAGCCGTTCTTTAGATATATTAAAGGGAAACAGCCGGCTAGGGAGGAGGTGGGACCACTGGACGACGGAGACCGGAAGGGAGCGGTGAAGGAAGAGAAAGAGGTCGCAGAAAGAACATAAGAACATAAGAACATAAGAAGCGCCATCTCCGGATCAGACCTTCGGTCCATCAAGTCCGGCGATCCGCACACGCGGAGGCCCTGCTAGGTATTCACCTGGCTTATTTTATAGCCAACCATATCTTTATATGCCTATCTCAAGGAGATATGCATCTAGTTTGCTTTTGAAACCTAGGACTGTCGATTCCGCAATAATCTCCCCTGGGAGAGTATTCCAGATGTCAACCACTCTCTGTGTGAAGCAGAACTTCCTGACATTAGTCCTGAACTTGCCCCCCCTTAGCTTCATTTCATGTCCTCTTGTCCGTGTCAAATTGGACATTGTAAATAATCTTCTCTGCTCTATTTTGTCAATTCCTTTCAGTATTTTGAAGGTCTCGATCATATCCCCACGCAGTCTCCTTTTCTCAAGGGAGAACAATCCCAGTGTTTTAAGTCGATCCTCATATTCCAGTTTCTCCATACCCTTCACTAGTTTAGTTGCTCGTCTCTGCACCCTCTCCAGCAGTTTTATATCCTTCTTTAGGTAGGGAGACCAATGTTGGACGCAGTATTCCAAGTGGGGTCTGACCATTGCCCTATAAAGCGGCATTATAACTTTCTCCGATCTACTCGAGATTCCTTTCTTTATCATGCCCAACATTCTATTTGCCTTATTTGCCGCTGCCACGCAGCCAGTGGGGTATAGTACCAACGAAAGAGAACCTTATATCCATTCTCTATCAGCAAGGCAGCTATACCCGCTGAGGAAATCTCTAACCAGATGTCCCCCCAGGTGTCCCAGGAAATAGCAGAGCCCCAATCGCCCTCCCAAGCCCTCATGTAGGGATGCTGGGTTCCCCGACTATTAAGGCACCGGTATACAGCAGATAGAGCTCCCTTCCGGAGCACCGGACCCAGCACTAACTCAAAGGGAGTCCTGCCACCCCTCAAATCCCCCAGTAGACCCGAGGTCTGGATATAGTGAACAACTTGTATATAGGGAAACAGATCCCGGACCCCAAAGTCAAACTGTCCTCGGAGCTCTGTGAAGGGTCTAATACGGCCCAGAACCGGATCCCACAATTGACCCACACAAACTAAGCCCCTAGATTCCCAAGCAGCACACACTCCCCCTCCCCTTCCCGGTGGAAAGTCAGGATTATGTCTCAACGGGGTATACCAGGAGTGGCGCCTACCCAACAATAAACCCCTCCGGGTCTGGTTCCATACCCTCAAAGCAGTTCTGATCGAGGACAGACCACCCACCCACCGCACCTTGCCAGGTTGCCATGGCCAATGTAACAAAGGCACCCCATCACTTAAACTTTGCTCTATCACCACCCACGGCTTCGGCTTCTGCGTCTGCCACTCTAAAAGGGCACGCAGCTGGGCAGCCTGATAATATTTTACCACATTGGGAACCCCCAATCCCCCATCGCTCCTCCCCATGCATAAGACCTTCCTACTCACTCTAGGTCTCCGACCAGCCCAAATAAAATCGAAGATATGCCTTTGGACCCCCTCTAACGCTCTCCTGCCCACCCAGAGCGGCAACACCTGGAATAAGAACAAAAGACGCGGCATAATCATCATCTTCACAATTGCCACCCTGCCCAACCAAGAAAAGCACTGATCCTTCCAACTAATCAAGTCCTGTCGGATGTGGCGGAAGAGCGGAGGAAAATTCAGATCATAGATATCCACTCCCGGCGGTCCGAAATACACCCCAAGATATCGCAGGGAATGCTGGACCACCGAAACGGAAACCGGTCCCGAAGGTAAGACACTCGGTCGTCAGGCAAGTTAATATTAAGGAGCTCAGATTTTCCAACATTAACTCGAAATCCCGATACCGTACCAAAATCCTCCAACTCTTTTAATATAACAGGTAATGAGCCTTCAGGATCCTCCACCGTGAACAGAATATCATCCGCAAACAAAGCCAACTTATAGTCCCCTCCAGGCACCACAACTCCCTTAATATCCTGATTCATCCGCACCCGCTGCGCCAGTGGCTCCACCGACAGCGCAAAGAGGAGCGGAGACAGAGGACACCCCTGACGCGTTCCCCGTGCTAAAGAAAAAGTCTCCGAGTAACCCCCATTCACCTTAATACAGCCAAGAGGGCAAGTATAAAGGACCTGTATCCAATCTCGCATTCGCGGACCCAAACCCACCGCTTCCAAAACCCGAAACAAAAAAGGCCAGGAGACCCTATCAAACGCTTTCTCAGCATCGATAGACAAAAACAACGTTTCCCGCACACCCTCCCTGGCCCGCTCAAACAGATTATAAATCCGGCGAGTATTATCACCCACCTGACGTCCCGCCACAAAGCCCGACTGGTCCGGATGAATCAGCCGGGGAATCCAGCTCATCATTCTGTCCGCCAAAATCCGCGTGAAAATCTTAGTGTCAACCCCCAAAAGCGAGATCGGTCTATAAGAAGCACATTGCAGGGGGTCTTTCCCCTCCTTGGCCAACACCGTTACACCCGCCAGTCGCATGAAGTAGGGAAGGGCACTATTTTCCTGCAAGGAGTTAAGGAAGCGCAACAAAGGAGGTAGCAGAAGATCCTGAAAACGTTTATAGTACCGAACGGTAAAGCCATCCAACCCGGGCGACTTACCCAGTTTCATAGAACGCAGCGCTCCACGAGCCTCAATCAGCGTGAGAGGGCGGTCCAACCGCTCTACATCCTCACGTGCAATCCGGGGCAACTCCGTCGAAGTTAGATAAGCATCCAGGTCCTGCAGGGACCCGGGAGCTTCCGGAGTGTATAGATGGGAATAGTATTCCACAAAGTGGGCACGAATAGCATCCTCTTTCTGCAACAGCTCACCTGAGGCCGCCCGAAGCGAGAGTATCTGATTGCGCGTCTGTCTCACTTTCAGACGATGGGCAACCAGTCTACTAGCCTTGTTAGAAAACTCAAAATATCTCTGTTGAAGAAGTTGCAAATTATGGTGTAGTCGCTCTAAATCTAAAGCTTGAAGATCCTGACGCACTTGAAACAATCGCCCACGCAATTCCACATCCCAAGGGCTACGCTTATGCAAGCTTTCCAACCTACCAATCAGAGTCAGCAACGCCGCCGCATCTTCCCTTCTCTTATGCTGCCGGGCCAAGGCCAGGGCAATCAATCTACCCCTAAGGGTAGCCTTTAACCCCTCCCAAACCGCTTCCAACGAGGCTCCACACTCCACATTCACATCCAAATAGTCCTTTATCCACCCCTCAATCTGTTCCCCCACCTCCGGGTCGTCTAGGAGACTATCATTAAAACGCCAGAATTTCTGTCCCGAGCCACCATCCGTCCCCTGCAACCGCAACCAAACCGGGGCATGATCCGACCACGTAAGGGACTCAATCCCCGCTGACTCCACCCGACGGAGTAGTCCCCGCTCTACAAAAATATAATCGATTCTGGAGTAGGAGGAGTGTAGTCCTGAAAAGTATGTATAGTCTTTAACTGATGGATGCAACCACCTCCAACAATCCACCACATTCAGAGTAGCCAACGCCTCTCGCAACAGTTTACGATCCCTTCTCCCATAGTAATCCGCCCTCCCCGAATTATCCAAATGGGGTGTCACAGTAAGATTAAAATCCCCTCTGAACACCAGGGCTCCCCCCTTAAACCGGAGAATCCGAGGTACCAGCTCCCGAAAGAAGGCCCCCTGACCCTCATTAGGGACATAGATATTTACCAGAGAGTACAAGACCCCCTCAATCAGGGCCTCCATCATGATATATCTACCCTGAGGATCCCGCACCACCCTATGGACTTCACACCGAATCCCCTTACGAATAAGAATTCCCACCCCTCCCCTCTTGGAAGTGCCCACCCGGGAAGCCCAAAAAGCTTGTGGAAACCTAGAGTCACTAACCATAGATTCATGAGACTGAAGTAGATGAGTTTCCTGGACAAAACAAACATCAGCCCTCAGGCGCAATAACTCTCTATAGAAAGCTCTTCTCTTATTGGGGGAATTCAGCCCCCTGATATTATAGGATACCAACCTAAACCCCTCCATATTCTAAGTGAAACAAAGATAATGCAAACCCAACCTCATCATACTCGTCCCCATATCCCTCTCTTCCCCCCCCAGCCCTCCCCCCACCCCCCCTCCCCCAAAGTGAGAGTCCTCAGATCTCCCACCAGCATACAAGGAAGTGAACCATCCCCATGGCCCCTTACACAAACCCCACAACCAAATGTCAACTATCAAGAACAATACCCACAACAATCCCCATGAACCACCCCCCTGACTCCACATACCCCCACACCACAATCCGCACTCCCCCCTCCCCCACCCCTCCCCCACCCCTCCCCCACAGTGCAATGCTCCCCAACATATCACTCTTACAGCCCTGCAACATTCCCCTACCCACCGCAATCCAAAACCAGTCCATGGTCTTCTCCCCCAAAACTCCCATTCAACATTCAAAACCCAGATGCCCATCTCCAAGGAAGGGGTCAAGAAACAACCCACTTAGGCAGAAGAAGTACATAAGAAATGGGACCAAAGCAAACACTGTCAATCAGCCCTCAGGGGGGGGCACTTGAGGAAGAAGCGGTAGCTCGGAGAGGGTGTCCTCCCCCTCGGCCACCACTCCCGCTCCTGGATCCACTCTCCACGCGTTGCCATCGGGAGGATGCGGGATGCCCCACTCGGTTGAGCGCCGCACCCCCTGCAGGGGCTGCCTCTTCCGGAATCTCGATACCCGCTTGCTGTAACACACCACGAGCTTCCCGAACTGTGGTAACTTTGGCATGGACTCCATTGATGGTAATAACCACTCCAAAAGAGTAAGTCCAGCGGTAGCGCAGATTGCTGCGCTGCAAGGCCTTGGTCACCTCTCTGAAAGCCCGACGTTTCTGGAGCGTGCCCGCAGCTAGGTCTTGATAGAACTCCAGCCGGTGACCTTCCCAAGTAACAGTGCCCAGCTCTCGGGCTCTGCGGAATATCTGCTCTTTAAGGACAAAGCTCTGTAAACATAGCACAATATCCTTAGGTTGATCCGTTGTCCGGGGTCCCAGAGCTCGATGTGCTCGCTCAATTCCCGGCTCCAGTGTGTCATCCTGTAACAGCCATCTGATCAGCTTAATAGTAGTAGTGCGAACATCTTTAAATTCAGGCAGATCCGGCAGGCCCCGCACCCTCAAGTTATTCCGCCGGGTGCGATTCTCCAGGTCCTCGACCTTGTCCAAGAGAAGTTGATAGTCCGCCGAAGCAGTTTCCAGAGATCTCTGCACTCCAGTCACATTTTCCTCGCAGCTATCGAGGCGCATCTCTACCACCTCGTGCCCACCTCCACCAGGTCAGTGCGCAGTTCCTGTACAGCCTCCCGAACTTGGACCGCCACTGCCGAGATTTCGGATTTTACCTCTGCTATCCAGCGCTGCATATCCGCTTTAGTAAGCGGTTCTAGCGAGGCACTCTCCAGCAGCGGGTCCGTGACCATGTCAGCTACTGCCGTGATGGCTCCGCTCAGTTTCGCCGCCTTCCCGCTGCTCGTCTCCAGGCCCACGCTGCCACGTGCAGCCCGGCCCATCGCTTGTTCCAGCGTGCGCTGGCCAGATTTTTCGCCGGGCAACTTTTTACGCGTTGCCATAGTGCCCGCTGTCTTCCCACACTCCTCACCAGCACCCGGGGTAAGAGAATTGCGCCATTTACACAACAATATGATAGGTTAACCGCTGGCCCGAACGGAGCTCTCGATTCATAGAAACATAGAAAAAGACGGCAGATAAGGGTCGCGGCCCATCTAGTCTGCCCACCCCAATGACCCTCCCCTATTTATCTCTGTGCAGAGATCCCACGTGACGATCCCATTTCTTCTTAAAATCAGGCACGCTGCTCGCCTCGATCACCTGAAGTGGAAGTCTATTCCAGCGATCAACCACTCTTTCGGTGAAAAAGTATTTCCTGGTGTCGCCGTGCAATTTCCCGCCCCTGATTTTCCATGTATGTCCTCTTGTCGCCGTCGGACCTTTGAAAAAGAAGATATCTTCTTCTACCTCGATACAGCCCGTGAGGTATTTGAACGTCTCGATCATGTCTCCCCTCTCTCTGCGTTCCTCGAGTGAGTATAGCCGTAATTTATCCAGCCATTCCTCGTACGGGAGATCCTTGAGTCCCGAGACCATCCGGGTGGCCATTCGCTGGACCGACTCAAGCCTCAGTGCATCCTTGCGGTAATGAGGCCTCCAGAATTGTACACAGTATTCCAGATGAGGCCTCACCATGGATCTATACAATGGCATAATGACTTCAGGCTTGCGGCTGACGAAACTCCTACGTATACATCCCATGATCTGCCTAGCCTTAGATGAAGCCCGCTCCACTTGATTGGCAGCCTTCATGTCTTCACTGATGATTACCCCCAAGTCCCGTAATGCAACAGTCCTTGCTAGGATCTCACCATTTAGGGTGTAAGTCTCGCATGGATTTTGACTGCCAAGGTGCATGACTTTGCATTTCTTGGCATTGAAGCTCAGTTGCCAGGTCCTAGACCATTGCTCCAATAGGAGTAGGTCGTGTTTCATATTGTCCGTTGTGCTCTTGCTTGTTATGTTACACAGTTTGGCGTCATCGGCGAATAACGTTATTTTGCCGCGAAGCCCCTCAGTCAAGTCTCTTATAAAGATATTGAAAAGGATTGGGCCCAAGACCGAGCCCTGCGGCACTCCGCTGATCACTGCCGGTGTACGGTACAGGGATTCAAACAGAGACTGGACGGATTCCTGAAGGATAAAGGGATCATGGGAAATTGAGAAAGCTAACCAGAAAATAAGTATAGAAACCCAGGTCGTGCATGTGCAAGACCGGAGGGCTAGGAAGGGAAACCAAGGCGGCATGGGGGCCCCTTCTGGTGATTTAGACAGGTCGTGACCTGTTTGGGCCGCCGCGGGAGCGGACTGCTGGGCGGGATGGACCTATGGTCTGACCCGGCGGAGGCACTGCTTATGTTCTTATGTTCTTATTACAGAGGGGGTGCCATTTACCACAACCCTCTGAAGCCTACCACCAAGCCAGTCCCCAACCCATTTAGTCAAAGTGTCACCTAATCCTATTGAACTCATTTTGCACAATAACCTGCGGTGGGGGACACTATCAAATGCTTTGCTGAAGTCCAAGTATACAATGTCCAAGGACTCTCCAACATCGAGCTTCCCCGTCACCCAGTCAAAGAAGCTGATCAAGTTGGATTGGCAGGATTTCCCCTTGGTAAATCCATGCTGACGGGGATCCCGCAGATTCTCCTCGTCCAGGATCATATCTAATTGATGTTTGATTAGAGTTTCCATTAGTTTGCTCACTATTGATGTGAGACTCACTGGTCTGTAGTTCTCAGCCTCTGACCTGCAACCTTTTTTGTGGAGTGGAATGACGTTAGCCGTTTTCCAGTCCAACGGGACTCTACCTGTACTAAGGGAGAGATTGAAGAGCACGTATAGTGGTTCCGCCAGGACGTCCCTTAACTCCCTGAGGACCCTGGGGTGTAGGTTGTCTGGCCCCATTGCTTTGTTAACCTTGAGTTTTGACAACTCACAGTAGACACTGCTTGTTGTGAACTTGAAGTTACTAAACGGGTCTACTGAGCCATCCTTTTTTTGTAGTTGAGGGCCGGAACCTGGCGCCTCGCGGGTGAATACCGAGCAGAAGTATTCGTTTAACAGTTCAGCTTTTTCCGAGTCTGCTTCTATATAGGTCCCGTCTGGTTTCTTGAGGCGTACTATCCCGCTTGTGCTGCGGTTTCTGTCGCTAATGTACCTGAAGAAGGATTTATCACCCTTCTTGATGTTCTTTGCTAAAGTTTCCTCCATTTGGATTTTGGCCTCTCTAACTGCCGTTTTGACGGCTCTTGCCCTAGTCAAATAGACTTCTCTAGAGTCCTGAGATCCTTTATGTTTATAGGAGATGAACGCTTTTTTCTTCTCTTTTATGAGGTCCGAGATCTCCGCAGAGAACCATTGTGGCTTATTGTTCCTACGCCGTTTACTCACTGATTTTATATAGCGATTTGTCGCCTCCTAAATGGTAGCTTTCAGAGTTGACCACAGTTCCTCTACGTTATCTGTTCCTGCTTGGTTTTGTAGTGCTTGATGGATGAAATCCCCCATACCCTCAAAGTTGGCATTCTTGAAGCTAAGGACCCTGGTCAATGTGTTAGTTTTGGCGAAACCCTTCCTGAGCTTGAACCATATCATATTGTGGTCGCTGGAGGCCAACTTGTCGCCCACTGAGACTTTAGTGACACTTCCACCATTTGTAAGCAATAGGTCCAGTATTGCCTGTTCCCTCGTTGGCTCCAATACCAGTTGCCTCATTTTAGCTCCCTTCATGGAGTTCAATAGTCTCCTGCTACTGCTGGATGCAGAGGAAAGTGTGTTCCAATCCACATCAGGCATGTTGAAGTCTCCTAACAACACTGTATCCCCACGCAAGGTGATATTCTCTATGTCACTGATTAGTTCTATATCTATGTCATCCTGTTGCCTTGGGGGTCTGTAAACAAGCTTCCATCCGCGGCGATGACGTCACTTCCTTTTCAAGCACAGAAGTTAACATCCATAGAAACATAGAAACATAGAAAGTTGATGGCAGATAAGGGCTATAGCCCATCAAGTCTGCCCACACCATTTACCCACCCTCTTAAGTCTACTGACCCCCTAAACTACAATTGAAATTATACTGTCACTCTACTGACCCGCTCATTCAAGTCCTAGTGACCCTATCCCTTGGCATGACCTCGTAGGGATCCCACATAGGTATCCCATTTGTTCTTGAAGTCTGGGATGCTGCGTGCCTCGACCACCTGTACTGGAAGCTTGTTCCAATGCTCAATCACTCTCTCCGTGAAGAAGTACTTCCTGGCGTCTCCACGAAACTTCCCTCCCTTGAGTTTGAGCGGATGTCCTCTTGTGGTCGAGGGTCCCTTGAGAAGAAAGATATTATCTTCCACCTCGACCCATCCTGTGATGTACTTAAATGTCTCAATCATGTCTCCCCTCTACCTACGCTCTTCGAGAGTGTAGAGCTGCAATTTGCTCAGTCTTTCTTCGTACGGGAGACCCTTTAGCCCCAAGACCAACCTGGTGGCCATCCGCTGAACCGATTCAATTCTGAGCACATCCTTACGGTAATGTGGCCTCCAGAATTGCACACAGTATTCCAGATGAAGTCTCACCATGGCTCTGTACAATGGCATCATGACTTCAGGTTTCCTGTTGACGAAGCTTCTCTTGATACAACCTATCATCTGCCGTGCTTTAGATGAAGCCTTCTCCACTTGAGTGGCTGCTTTCATGTCAGCACTGATGATTACTCCTAAGTCTCGTTCTTCCGTAGTCCTGGTTAAAGTTTCTCCATTCAGGGTGTAGGTTCTGCAAGGATTTCCGTTACCGAGATGCATGACCTTACATTTCTTGGCGTTGAAGCCCAGCTGCCAGATCAAGGACCATCTTTCTAAAGTACGCAGGTCTTGCTCCATAGCATCCTGTAGATTATAGCCGTTTACTATATTACATAGTTTGGCGTCATCAGTGAATAAGGTTACCTTGCCTTGAAGCCCTTGAGTCAGATCCCCAATGAATATGTTGAAAAGGAGTGGGCCCAGGACTGAACCATGTGGCACTCCGCTAGTCACCTCTGACATTTCAGAGAAGGTACCGTTAACCACCACCCTCTGAAGTCTGCCACTAAGCCAATCTTTAACCCATGCAGTTAGAGTCTCTCCTAATCCCATCGATTTCATCTTGTTCAGCAGCCTGCGGTGTGGGACGCTGTCAAACGCTTTGCTGAAGTCCAGGTACACGACGTCCAAGGACTCTCTTGAGTCCAGTCTTCTTGTTACCCAGTCAAAGAAGCTGATTAGATTGGACTGGCATGACCTACCCTTGGTGAATCCATGTTGGCTGGGATCCTGGAGATTTCCCTCGTTCAGGATCGTATCTAATTTATATTTAATTAGTGTTTCCATGAGTTTGCACACTATTGAGGTGAGGCTTACCGGTCTATAGTTCGCAGCCTCAGCCTTGCAACCCTTTTTATGTAGAGGAACGACGTTGGCTGTTTTCCAGTCCAACGGAACTATCCCCGTACTTAGTGAGAGATTGAAGAGCACTGCCAACGGTTCCGCCAGAACATCTCTCAATTCTCTGAGCACTCTTGGGTGTAAATTGTCCGGTCCCATGGCCTTGTTTACCTTTAGCCTTGCCAGTTCGTTGTAGACGTCCCCAGGTGTGAACTCAAAATTCTGAAACGGGTCATCCATGTCTTGTTTTATCATCAACTGTGGTCCGTGTCCCGGTGCTTCGCAAGTGAAGACTGAGCAGAAATATTCATTTAGTAGTTCTGCTTTTTCAGAATCCGCCATCGCGTAGTTTCCGTCCGATTGTCTAAGGCGTACTATACCATCTGTGTTCCTTTTCCTATCACTGATATACCTAAAGAAGGATTTGTCCCCTTTTTTAATGTTTTTTGCCAGAGTTTCTTCCACTCGAAGTTTGGCCTCCCTAACTGCTGTTTTGACCGCTGCAGATCTGGTCTTATATTCTACTTTAGTTTCTCTTCTCTGCGTACGTTTGTAGGAAAGAAATGCTTTTTTCTTCTCCTTAATGAGGTGCGAGATCTCTTCAGTGAACCATTGGGGTTTGTTGTTTCTTTGTCTTTTATCTACTGATTTTATGTAGCGATTAGTTGCTTCCATGGAAGTGAGCCTTGATGATGTGCGCAGGCAGATAGAAAAACTAAAAACTGACAAATCGCCGGGTCCTGATGGAATCCATCCAAGGGTTCTGAAGGAACTAAAGGAGGAAATAGCGGAACTACTGCAGCAAATTTTCAACCTATCTCTGAAAACAGGTGTGATTCCGGAGGATTGGAAGATAGCCAACGTTACGCCCATCTTTAAAAAGGGATCAAGAGGTGACCCGGGAAACTACAGACCGGTGAGTCTGACCTCGGTTCCAGGGAAAATGGCAGAAGCACTGATAAAAGAAAACATCGATGAACATTTTGAAAGAAACGAACTTCTGATAACCAGCCAACATGGTTTCTGCAGGGGAAGATCGTGCCTGACTAACTTACTGCACTTCTTCGAAGGAATTAACAAACAGATGGACAGAGGAGACCCCATAGACATCATATACCTAGATTTCCAGAAAGCCTTTAACAAGGTGCCTCATGAATGTCTACTCCGGAAACTGAAGAACCATGGGGTGGACGGAGACGTGCATAGATGGATCAGAAACTGGTTAGAAGGTAGGAAACAGAGGGTAGGGGTGAAGGGCCACTACTCAGACTGGAGAAAGGTCACGAGTGGTGTTCCGCAGAGCTTGGTGCTCGGGCCGCTGCTTTTTAACATATTCATAAATGATCTAGAAACAGGGACGAAGTGTGAGATAATAAAATTTGCAGACGACACCAAACTATTTAGTGGAGCTCGGACAAAGGAGGACTGCGAAGAATTGCAAAGAGACTTGGACAAACTAGGGGAATGGGCAGAGAGATGGCAGATGAAATTCAATGTTGAGAAGTGTAAAGTATTGCATGTGGGAAGCAAAAACCCGAGGTATAATTATGCAATGGGAGGGATGTTATTGAATGAGAGTACCCAAGAAAGGGACTTGGGGGTGATGGTGGACATGACAATGAAGCCGACAGCATAGTGCGCAGCTGCCGCTAAGAGAGCAAATAGAATGCTAGGTATAATCAAGAAGGGTATTACAACCAGAAAGAAAGAAGTTATCCTGCCGCTGTATCGGGCAATGGTGCGTCCACATCTTGAGTACTGCGTCCAGTATTGGTCACCTTACCTTAAGAAGGATATGGCATTACTCGAGAGAGTTCAGAGGAGAGCGACACGACTGATTAAGGGGATGGAAAGCCTTTCATACGCTGAGAGATTGGAAAAACTGGGACTCTTTTCCCTGGAAAAGAGAAGATTAAGAGGGGATATGATAGAGACTTACAAGATCATGAAGGGCATAGAGAGAGTAGAGAAGGACAGATTCTTCAAACTTTCAGAAAATAAAAAAACAAGAGGGCATTCGGAAAAGTTGAAAGGGGGCAAATTCAAAACAAATGCTAGGAAGTTCTTCTTTACACAACGTGTGGTGGACACTTGGAATGCAATTCCAGAGGACGTTATAGGACAGAGTACGGTACTGGGGTTTAAGAAAGGATTGGACAAATTCCTGCCTGAAAAGGGGATAGAGGGGTATAGATAGAAATTTACTGCACAGGTCCTGGACCTGTTGGGCCGCCGCGTGAGCGGACTGCTGGGAGCAATGGACCTCAGGTCTGACTCAGCAGAGGCATTTCTTATGTTCTTACGTTACGGTAAGTAACTGTGCTTTGCGAGCTATCATTGATTATTTTTCCCCTATACTAACTATACTCAAACTCAATTTATTTTTAGATGTTTTTTAGTTGTTTTAGAGTATTAGTTGCTCAGCCACAATCACAATCTTAATAGAAATGCTTAATTATCATTTTGCCACTTATCCTGGGTTCCAAAAGCTTTCTAACATTTCTATGTACTTAGCTTTTTTGCACCAATTTTTAATGTAGGCACCTTAGGTTCCCAATTAGAGTGACTAGATATCACGGTATGCCGGATTTCAACATATCTAGTCACTCTAATTGGGAACCTAAGGCACCTATGTTAAAAACCAGTGCACAAAAGCTAAGTACATAGAAATGTTAGAAAGCTTTTGGAACCCAGGATAAGTGGCAAAATGATAATTAAGCATTATTATTAAGATTGTGATTGTGGCTGAGCAACTAATACTCTAAAACAGGGGTGTCCAACCTTTTGGCTTCCCTGGGCCGCAATGGCCAAAAATTTTTTTTCTGTGGCCGCACAAACGCTGCAGTAACACAGAGGAGGGAGCTGGCAAGATGGTAAACACCCGGGGGCAGCAGAGGAAAACACTGCATTGCCCTCGACTGGGGCCGTGCAAAATACTTCATGGGGCCGCAGGTTGGACACCCGTGCTCTAAAACAACTAAAAAAAAGTCTTGAGAAAAAATAGAGTTTGACTCTAGTTAGTATAGGGGGAAAAAGAACCAATGATAGCTCGCAATAGGCAGTTCTGACAAAGACAAGTTCTTAAAATCAGATTGTCACGAGCACTTGAGGTTTCTATATCCCCATTAGAGTCATAATCATGTATATGAGAATAAAGACCAAAACTGAAAAAATTGGTATAAAATAATGATAAACTCTCCTTGAACCAAACCTATAACGGTGTAAAAAAATGTACCTCCAGTAACTATTAGATTAAAAATCTAAGTAAATAAATTAAAACAATAAGAGAACTATTCAGTACGGGCCCAGTACCCTCATGACAACCAGGTATTTATGAAGTGACAAGCACTTAGAAATCAATCTAAATAAATCCTGCCCCGTACATCATCTTGTCCTCATGTGTATATGATAATATATAAAATAATAAATAATGAAGTACAAAAACACCTCCAGGATGGTGTCAGAAGGAGAAAATATCACAAAGACGACCCTCCCAAACATCCGAAGTGAAAAATGAAAACTGTGAAAAAAAACAGTACAAGAAGAAATCACAAGGTAAAGTCCTTAATCTTGTCCAAAAAAATCCAAGTGATAGTAAACCAAAGCAAAACATCTCATAGAGAGTCCACAATGGGTGTTAAATGTTCATAAATAGTAAAACAAATCCGTGATGAAAGTAAGGATAACTCAAAAAATCATAAACCGCAAGAGCTGACAGGTATATAACCAAGCAATGAAAGTACTTAGCTCAGACGGCTGATGCAAATCCAAGGCGGAACCGAGTCCGCTTGATATCACCACTCATTTCCGCTCACTCGACAGGTCCTGTTTCAATGTCCCTCATCAGGAGGGAGCAAAAAATCAACGATTCTTGGAAGATGGCTAGAAATTCAAGGAACCGACCCCCATTTTTTTTCACCGTTATAGGTTTGGTTCAAGGAGAGTTTATTATTATTTTATACCAATTTTTTCAGTTTTGGACTTTGTCAATATTGGTATATATATTTTTTGGTTTTTGTTGGTCGTTATAAGAATAAAGAAACATGTATAATTCATGGTTTACACATGATACCTAGCATAAGACAAAAGTAAATACATATTAGACAACAAGAAAATAGTAAAAGAAAAAAAACGAGGATAGTATTTCCCTAATTCATGGGAAAAAAAATTTCTTTATATATTTCAAAATATAATACAAGAATCCTCTTGTTACAGAAAATCAGAGACAAAATATAAGAACACATATTGCATAGTACAGGGGTAAGCAATTTTGTTCCTCAAGAGCCGGAGCCAGGTCAGGTTTTCAGGATATCTACAATGAATATGTATTAGATTGATTTGCATGCACTGCCTCCTTGAGATGCAAATCTATCTCATGTATATTTATTGTGGCTATCCTGAAAACCTGACCTGGCATCTCGAGGTCTGGAATTGCCTACCCCTGGCATAGTATTATGTAAACAACTGAATCTAATAGTCACTCTTTCTTAGACCACTATAATAACTAAAGGAACAAGTGTATAAAGAGATAAGGAGATCTCTAACAATATTTCTATTTCAAGAGGGAAAAAGGCTTAACGTGATTCCATCCGGTTCAATTTCCTAATAACAGCCTTCAAGTCTGAATTAACTTTTTTGCATCCAGAAAACTACAAAGTTGCTCCAGCTCAAAATAAGCATATTTTATTCCAGCATATTTAATCATACATGGATAACTAAGTAAAAAAGTAGCTCCAATTTTTATAGTCTCCTCCCTCATACTCAGGAATATTTTCCTTCTCTCTTGATATGATAGAGACTTATAAGATCATGAGGGGCATAGAGAGAGTAGAGAGGGACAGATTCTTCAAACTTTCAAAAAATAAAAGAACAAGAGGCCATTCGGAAAAGTTGAAAGGGGACAGATTCAATACAAATGCCAGGAAGTTCTTCTTTACCCAACGTGTGGTGGACACTTGGAATGCGCTTCCAGAGGACGTTATAGGGCAGAATACAGTACTGGGATTTAAGAGAGGATTGGACATTTTTCTGCTGGAAAAGGGAATAGAAGGGTATAAATAGAGGATTACTGCTCAGGTCCTGGACCTGTTGGGCCGCCGCGTGAGCGGACTGCTGGGCAAGATGGACCTCAGGTCTGACCCAGCAGAGGCATTGCTTATGTTCTTATGAGTGGACTTAGTAACATCAGGAAAAATCCATATCTTTTCTCCCATAAACAAACTCTGGGAGAAATGAAAGAAAATTTTCATTATTGTATTTAAGTCCTGCTCAAACACAAATGAAACTATCAAAGTGCCGAGGTATTGAACTTCTTCCTGAGATATTTCAAGTATTCCGGTTAAGTTCTTTAGGTCTATTTCTTGAAGAGGATAATTTTCTGATTTTCTCTGCAAGTAATATATTTTGTTAATCGCTGATATCAAATCTGTAGCAGTTTTTAAAGTTTCCATTAGGTATTTCTTAAAGGTATCAATAGGTGAAACTATTTTTAACTTAGGAAAATTCAACACATGCAAGTTTAATCTCCTATTGAAGTTTTCCAATTGTTCAATTATATGTTGTAAAAAATTCCTATCTTTAATCATGGTTAATGATAGTTTGTAGTGAAGAAATCTCTTTATCTACTTGTTCAAATTTCTTATTAGTTTCTGTTTGAATATGTTGTACTAAGTTAGTCAAATCTTCCAATTTACTCACAACTTTAGAGATGTCTTCAGCTGATTTTGTTGCCGCAGTTTCAAGTCTCTGAACAATCTTGAATATATTTACCAATGTCATCGCTGAGGAGTCAGCTCCCTCTGCTACTCCAGAGATTATTGACTCGGCGTCTTGGTCAGCGAGTTGACCCCCTCCGCGTGGAGACACCATGCTCATCAGGCTATTGTCTCTCTCACATTGCGCGCTGCCTTGCGCTGGATTTGGTGGTGATTGGGCTGTTGGGGGGGAGAGAGATATTTCAAGGCCTAGGATTCCGGTGGCTCCTTCCATCGGAGCAACAGTAGGCACTTCTCCCGCAGCTGTGATGACCAGTGAGCTTGTTAAAAACCGCTCCATCAGCGATTGACCGGGTATGGAGGGGTCTCCCCGGACAATACTCTTGCTTTTTGTGTGAGGCATAGTTAAAGAAAAACCACACCAAAAAGTAATTTTCTGTAGAAGAAAGCAAGAAGAGCCAGAGCTCTGGTTCTAACAGCTCTCACGCCACCGCCATCTTGTCTCCACAATCCCCCCAAATTTTTATATAAGGGAAGTTTGCTACATACAAAGGACTAAGCCACATAGATCTTCACCTCAATTGTTCCTCTCTTTCGATCCTTACAGATTGGGCCTGCCTGTTACCAAAATAACTATTTTCACAGAGTTAGCATCCTATATTTCCTTTTGCTATTACCAGGCTGGGCTTCAGCTCGCGGGACGTGTTACAGCACACAAGGTCTGAGCTAGGACAGCATCATTGCCTTTTGCATTCCACTCCTATTGAAGATATTTGCAAAGCAGCTACTTAGTGATGGTCCTCAATTCACATATTCACATCTCACTACTGTCTAGATTCCTATTCCAGACGAGATGGCCAAGCAGGGTTACAGAATTTATTTTCTTCTTAATAGCCAACTCTCCCTCCATCCCATTGCAGTAAGCTAGGGAGTCCCACATGTGAGAATATCCTGTCTGCTTGTCCTAGGATAAAGCACAGTTACATACAATAAGAAAATAAGATTTTCCACTGCGGGGTCAGTAGTCTGCTCATGCGGCGGCAACTAGGTCAAAGACCAGTGCCCTATTTGAGTCTAGCCTTACTTGCATATGTTCTGTTCCAGTAGGAACTTAGCCAACCTTGTCTTGAATCCCTGAAGGGTGCTGTTCCCTATAACAGCCTCCGGAAGAGCGTTCCAGGTTTCTACCACTCTCTGAGTGAAGAACTTCCTTACGTTTGTATGGAATATTTTCCCTTCTAATTTTAGCAAGTGCCCTCTCGTTCTCTTCATCTTGGAGAGAGTGAACAATCTCTCTTTCTCTACTAAGTCAATTCCCTTCAATATCTTGAATGTTTCGATCATGTCCCCTCTCAGTCTTCTCTTTTCAAGGGAGAAGAGGCCCAGTTTCTCTAGCCTCTTATTGTACGGCAATTCCCCAAGTATCCGTAACCATTTTCAGCACTCTTCTCTGTACCCTTTCGTGTAGTACTATGTCCTTTTTCATGTACCGCGACCAGTGTTGGATGCAGTATTCCAGGTGGGGGCGTACTATGCCCAGTATAACAGCATGATAACCTTTTCAGATCTGCTTGTGATCCCCTTCTTAATCATTCCTAGCATTCTGTTTGCCCTTTTTGCCGCCGCCGCACATTACGCGGATGATTTCAGTGACTTGTCTACAAGCACTCCCAAGTCTCTTTCCTGAGGGCTCTATCCGAGTATAGCACTGGACATCCTGTATTTGTGCATATGCATCACCTTGCACTTATTACATTACATTAGTGACTTCTATTCCGCTTGTACCTTGCAGTTCTAAGCGGATTACATTAGAAGATGGCTGGACATTTCCAGGAAATTACAAAATGGATTGGATGCATACTAGAGGCTTTGAGGAGTAATTGAGGAAAGATAGCAAGAGGGGAGGGAGACACCGGGGGAGATTGCGGGGAAGGGAAGGAGAGCTCTAAAGATAAAGAGAGTTAAGAGAGTTTTGAGATCTTTTCGAAATGATTTAAAGTCTCTTGTTGCTGTCAGCAGGTTGGAGATAGAAGGGTCCAGTTTCGCTGCCTGCGTCGCTAGGTGGGCGTCATACATCTTCTTGCGCTGAGTTCCCTTGAGTGGTGGGTAGGAGAATGGGGTCTGGGTTCTCCGTAGTCTGGATGTGAGGTTTTGGTTTAGGCGGTTGTGTAGGTAGATAGGTGCAGTTCCGTTTATTGCTTTGAATAGTAGACAGTAGAATTTAAACTGAACTCGGGCTCTTATTGGTAGCCAGTGGGAGTCTAGGTAGGCATTGGTGATATGGTCAAATTTTCTGAGTGAGTAGATCAGTCTGAGGGCAGTATTTTGAATGGTCTGTAGTTGTTTTTTCAGGTTTGTGGGGCATGGTAGGTAGAGGATATTGCAGTAGTCCAATAGTCCCAAGATAAGGGATTGGACTATGATCCTGTATTGCTCTTTGTCAAAGAATTTTCTTATTTTTCGTAGGTTGCGCATGGGTGAAAAATGCTTTTTTGGTAGTTATGTTGATTTGGTCCTGCATTATGCAGCATCTATCTATCGATACTCCAAGGATTTATAAAGAAGATTGTATGGGGTATTTGGTGACATTTAATTCTAATTCTGTTATGGATGGGGTTTTGTCTTTTTCAAGAAGTAGAAATTTTGTTTTGTCTGAGTTTAGCTTTAGTTTGTGGTCTAACATACATTTTTCTACTGCTTCCAGTGTTGTTTCAGGCTGCCTGTTGAGGTGGGGTCTTGGGTGTTGAAGGGGAGGAGTATGGTTATGTCATCTGCGTAGCTGAATAATGTAATGTTTAGAATATCTAGAGTGGTACTGAGGGAGGATATGAAGAGGTTGAAGAGCATGGGTGACAATGGTGAGCCCTGTGGTACTCCACAGAGGTTAGACCAGGGGACTGATTTTAGATCATTTGATTTTACTCTGTATGATCTTATTTTGAGGAATCCTTGGAACCAGTTGTATACTCCGCCTGAGATCCCTATAGAGTCTAGTATTTGAAGTATTATGGTGTGATCTACCAGGTCAAATGCAGCAGAGAGATCGAGTTGGATTATCAACATCCTTCTTCCTTTGCTAAGATGCTGTCTGGCTGTATCTAGTAGAGTTGCCAGTAGTGTCTCTGTGCTATGGTTGGTTCTGAATCCTGACTGAGAGGGGTGAAGTAAGTTATGGTCTTCAAGGTAGTTGGTGAGGTATTGTGCGACTAGACCTATCAATTTAACGTACAGTGGGATTGAGGCGATGGGTCTATAGTTGGAGGGGTTGTCCATTGGGCCTTTGGGATCTTTCAATAGAGGGGTGATTATGATCTCACCTAGTTCTGGTGGGAATTGACCTTCCTTGAGAGTGATTTGTATCCATTTCATGAGGTTCACTCTGAATTTAGGGGTAGCGTTTGCTAGGAGAAATGAGGGACAGTTATTCAGATCGCATGATGCTTTGCTGTATTTTTTGTAGAGTCGGTCCATTGGACTAGTGAGAAATTGGTCCATGTCCTGTTGGCTGCTGTGGCTTCTTCCATTGTGGGGTTTGTTATTATCTCATTGAGTTGGGTTAGTGAGTTATTGAAGGTGGATCTGATTGTGATGATCTTGCATTTGTAGTGGTCTGCTAGTTGGGAGGCTGTTGGTGGGTGGTTTCCTTGTGTGGCTAGGAGAGGTTTGGTATTAGTGAGATTCTTTATTATATTGAAGAATATTTTAGTGTCAAGGGTTTTGGAGCCAACTAGTATGGAGTAGTAGGCTTTTCGTTTTTCCTTGATTTTGAACTTGTATTGTTTGATTAGGCTTCTCCATGCTACTTTGGTTTGTTCGTGGTTCTGTTTTTTCCAGGCTCTTTCGAGCTGTCTGCAGTGCCTTTTCAGTTGTAGAAGTTCGGTGTCAGACCATTTGTCGGATGGTCTGCAGATTCTGTTTTTTGATTTTATTGGAGCAAGCTCATTCAGTGTTGTTTCGCTTATGTTACACCAGTGGTGTATGAATTCTTTGGAGTCTGTGAAACCGATTTCAGGATCTACTGTGTCCCAGAATTTGGAGGGCTCGATTTTTTGGCGGGTTTTGAAGGATGTTTTTTGGGGTTTGGGTTTATTGTTGTTTTATGCCCAGTTAATGTTGAAGGTATATTTGAACCCCATTTGCCATTTCGCAGCCCATTCCTCGAGCGTATTTATGTCTCTTTATAGGTCTTTGCAATCCTTCTGTGTCCTCACTACTCTGAATAACTTTGTATTGTCCACAAATGTAATCGCCTCACTCGTCGTGCCAATTTCTAGGTCATTTATAAATATTTTGAAGAGCACAGGCCTGAGCACCGAACCCTGAGGCATTCCACTCGTGATGCTTTTCCAGTCCGAGTATTATCCATTCACCCTCTGTTTCCATTCTCTCTCTGTTTCCTATCCACCAACCAATTTTTAATCCACATGAGTATATCACTCTCGATTCCATGGCTCACAATTTTTCAAAGTAGACGTTCATGCGGAACCTTGTCAAACACCTTCTGAAAATCTAGATAGACGATGTCGACTGGATCACCCTTGTCTATCTGCCCATTTACTCCTTCAAAGAAGTGCAGTAAGTTTGACAAGCAAGATCTTCCTTTGCTGAAGCCGTGCTGACTGGTCCTCATCAGTTTGTGTCCATCAAGGTGATTGATGATGCAGTCCTTTATCAGCACCTCTACCATCTTTCCCGGTATCGAAGTCAGACTTACCGGTCTGTAGTTTCCCGGATCTCCCTTCAAACCTTTCTTGAAGATCAGCGTAACATTTGCCACTTTCTAGTCTTCCGGAATCTTTCCTGATTTGATCGACAGATTGGCTATTAGTTGGAGCAGTTCAGCTATAACCCCTTTCGGTTCCTTGATTACCCTCAGGTGGATGCTGTCCACCATAATAGGTGTTATTCAGGAACAACAGGCAGATATTCTCACATCCCTACCACCTCCCCTGGTTGGCTTCTTAGCTTGCTTATGGAACTGAGGTACCATGAGCCAGCATCGGGCAGGAAGGCACATGCACGGTGCGGGAAGTCACAAAGTTTATAAAAACTTAAAGTGGCAATACACTTTTACCACTATCCGTACTGGGTTCCGTTCATGATGTTACCCACATGTGAGAATATCTACCTGCTATCCCTGGATAATACCTGTTATGGTAAGTAACTGTGCTTTTTGCTGCATCCAAAATGAATGCCTCCAGAAATCCATGTAGACAGGAAGTGATGTCATCAACATGGTGTCTCTATAATGATTGGTGTGAAAAAAACTTGTGCATTGTCAAACTCTTGTGCAGCATTGCCACCAGACAGCATGTAGTGGCACACCTATCCAAGGTCCTTAAATTAGGCTTCCAGCTGCACAAACACTAGGAGACATGATTAGTCTAAAGCAAAACAGGAGCAATTCTATAAGGCACACTTAAATTAAGGCACTAATGACATACTAATGTGGGGTTACCATATTACTCCAGAATAAAAGAGAATGGATTGAGACATCTCGGTCTTACTTCTATTGAAAGTAATAAAATAAAACCTGGATGTCTCAATCCATCCTCCTTTTTCTGGAGCCATATGCTAACCCTACAATGTATACAAAATACTAACACACATGAGACTGGCCCCCTTAATTGGCAATATGTGTTTAAGTACTAGGCATTATTCTGTAAACATAAGCATTGCCATACAGGGTTTGATCGAAAGTTGATCAAGCCCAGTATTCTGTTTCCAACAGTGGCCACTCCAGGTCACAAGTACATGGCAAGATCCAAAAAGAGTAAAAACTAATTTTTTGCTGCTTATCCTAGGAATAAAAAGTGGATTTCCAAGTCCATCGTAATAATGGTTTATGGATTTTTCTTTATCCCAGAACAAGCAGGCAGAATATTCTCACATATGGGTGACGTCATCCACAGAGCCCTGGTACGGACACGTTAAAAGTGCATCGCCACTTTAACAAATTTAGAAAGTTTGCAATAGCCCATACTGCGCATGCACGAGTGTCTTCCCGCCCGATGTAGGCGCGTGGCTCCTCATTTCCGGTTTTTCTGTAGAGCACTGAAGTCACATTCTTCAATGATCTTCATTAAAAATTGCTTGCCTTCCCGCTCTCATGCTCTCTTTTGTCTATTTTGACATATTTCTTTTCTTGTTCGTGTAAAACAAAAAAAAAAAAGAATTTATATTTTTTCCGCCATCCATGGGGTTTCTCCTCAGCGGGGCCTTCATTCACGCCTCAGCCATCGAGTTTAATTTGGCTGAGGTGGTGTTCCTATCGATGTCACGCCCGCTGACGGGATTTAAAAAGTGCAGTCAGAGTTCTCGCACTGTATCTTTAACGGATCCTCAAAGTTGGTGCCTGCAATGTTTGGGTCCCGAACACCATGTACAGTCTTGTAAGTGCTGCTCCTCACTTCAAAAGCATACCATAAAAAATCACATCCTTCAACAAGAGAAACTTTTTGGTGTCAGCATGGAGGGAGATGCGCCGACGACACTATCTACGTCGAAGTCACCAGCATCTACGTCGAAGACATTGACACCGCCAGAGGCACCAACATTGACACCGGTGTCGCAGCACATCACGCCCACAGGTAAGCCATTCAGGGATGCAGGTCACAAAGGCATCGAGCCAATTCATGCCGACCACGTGTAAGTCCCTGCAACAAATGGTTCCATTATTGAGGGTGCTTTGTCCTCGGAGTCATCCTCTCCAGAACATGTCGCAGCACCTGTGGTACTGGTGCTTACTTTGAGGCAGAAGTTCAATACTTTGCTTCAAGAGGAGCTTGGGGACCAATTTCAGTTGCTGCTCCCAACACTGACTCTTCCGGTACCGGTCCAGCCTGAGCCTATTATTGCTAGGACTTCTGACACTGTCAATGCTCCATCGGTGCATTCCAAGGACTTCCAATGTCGATCCAGTCTTGCCACTCCAGCATGGAAGCATCACTCTTCCAATCACTGGTCCCCATCTGCTCAATATCATTCGTCATCTTCCAGACACTCTGACAAGAGCTCCATGAAGACTGGGAAAATGTCCCCAAAATGAAAACATTCAGAGACTCCAACGCTGGACTGGCAACCAGTCGAAGCACTGTTCTTCTCTGCTGCAAGACTCTGATTTACAGGATGATTCCGATCCCGATCCGTCACTTTCTACTATTAATGCTGATGATTCTCCTGCATTGAAATCTCCGAGACATACTCTAGCTAGAGCTTCTTCTCCCACTGAAAAGCTTTCCTTTACTCAATTTATTCAACAAATGGGAAAGGATCTTTCTGTGAAATTGGAGGCCGATTCCAAATACAGTGAGTTTCTGGAAACTTTAGATTATGAACACCCTCCTAAGGACATGCTCAAACTTCCTTTGCATGGATTTTGAGAAAGACTCTTTATAAAAATTGGGAATCGCCTCTCTTGGTTACCGGTAGCACCCAAAAAGTTTAATTCTCTGTACAAGATAATTTCTCTCCCGGGATTTGATAAATCTCAACTCCCTCATCAATCCCTTATAGTGGAGTCTACTTTGAAAAAAATCTACTCCATCAAAAGTTTAAGCATCAGTTCCTCCTGGTATGGAGGGCCATACTGTGGACAGATGTGGTCGAAGGCTCTATCAAAATTCCATGTTGGCTAATAGAGCTGTCAACTATAATTTCTATTTCTCATGCTACTTGAAACATCTCATGAAACAGTTTCCTGCATATCAAAAACATATTCTCTCTTATAAGTTGAAAGGTTTTCAACATCTCGTGAGCACTGTCCTACAGTTAAGGAAGTATCTAGTTCGTTCAGCTTATGACGTCTTCGAACTTAACATCCAGAGCCTCTTCTATGTCTGTGGCCATGAGGAGGCTGGCATGTCCTAGAGTCAGACATGGATGTTAACCTGCAGGACAGACTGGCCAACATCCCTTGCTTGGAGGATGAGCTTTTTGGAGAGACTACAGATACTGCAACCCAAAAGCTTAGTTAAACCTTAGTTAAACCCAAGTCCAAACCCTCAGCATCGAGA
This sequence comes from Geotrypetes seraphini, assembly GCF_902459505.1. NCBI lineage: Eukaryota > Metazoa > Chordata > Amphibia > Gymnophiona > Dermophiidae > Geotrypetes > Geotrypetes seraphini. The sequence goes on from NC_047091.1 coordinate 41,664,475, forward strand.
TCTTTCAGGCCTGCTTCTTCCTATCAGAGGCGTTTTTCAGCCAAAGCCTCTAAGCAGCAGCATCCTCCCAAGACCCAAACTGCTTCTTCTGCCAAGTCAACTAGGCCTTTTTGACCTGTTAATTCAAGAGTATAGTTCTAATCCCTCTGCTTCAGCCTCTCCCTCAGCCAATCGGAGGTCGCCTTCAACTCTATTTCCATCGTTGGGAGCTCATCACCTCTGATCTCTGGGTTCTACAAATCATCCGGGAGGGTTACTCTCTACATTTCAAAACTATCCCTCCAGATCATCCTCCAAGAGAATCTGCTTCCAACTCTCATCAGTCCTCTCGTCTTCTTCAGTAGGTTCATTCTCTTCTTCTCATGAATGCCATCGAGAAAGTCCCCATAGATCAACAGAACCAGGGGTTTTACTTCTGTTATTTTCTAGTAGTGAAGAAGACAGGAGGTCTCTGACCGATTTTAGATCTCAGAACCCTCAACAAGTTTCTGGTCAAAGAGAAGTTTTGCATGCTGTCTCTAGCCACTATATCCTCTCTTGGCTCACAACGATTGGCTATGTTCTCAGAATCTCAATGAAGCCTACACTCATATCCCAATTCACCTGGCTTCCAGAAAATTCCTCAGATTTCAAGTGGCACATCACCACTACCAATCACCACTACCAATACAAGTTCTGAAGAAACAAGATGGTGCGATTCGTTGCTAGTACAACATCTTGACATGAAGGGTCTTTAATCAAGTTTCAAGTTTCAAGTTTATTTAAATTTAATGGTTCGCTTAAGAATTCTAAGCGAATAACATTACAATAAATATTGGGGTAAAAACAGTTAAGATCATTTTTGTGAATTAAAAAAAAACATATTCGTGACCACATAACAAAACAGACACTACTGGAGAGGTTGGGAAAAACATGAGGGATGGAAAGTTACAATATTGTTGTTTCCTCATAGATAGGCGAAGAGAATTGGATAGGTTAGGATAGAACATTAGGATTGGGATACCTGAAGGTAAAAAGTTTTCGAAATTTATGATATTTTAAATTGATGAAAGGTGATTCCTATTTAAAGGTTAAAGGAAGCTTTAAACAGAAATGTTTTTAGATTAGTTTTGAATAAAGTGAGATCTTTAATATTTCTAATGTGTAAAGGGAGAGAATTCCAGATAAGCGGGGCTTTGACTGAAAAAATATCGTGTCGCCTAGTTCCTATTATTTTCAATGATGGGACCATAAGTAACTCCTGAGTATTAGACCGGAGAGAGCGATTTAAGGAATGTGGGATTAATAAGCGGTTAATAAACTGAGGTTCGTTTGTAGTTGTTGTTTTAAAAACTAGTAATGCTATTTTATATATTATTCTTTGATTAATGGGTAGCCAATGAGATTTCATCAGGTATGGAGTCACGTGATCGTATTTCTTTCCATGATGTATTAATTTTATGGCGGTGTTTTGAATTATTTGTAAACGTCTTTGTTCCTTGTTTGTTATGTTTAATAGTAATGAATTACAGTAGTCTAATTTGGATATTATAAGTGAGTGGACTAAAATATTTACTGATTTTGGCTCTAAGTACTTAGCCATTGAACGGATTAGACGCAAGCGGTAAAAACAGTTTTTAACTGTGTTGTTAATATGTTCTTGGTAAGAAAATTTACTATCGATGATTACGCCTAAAATCTTGAATGAAGTTGCTAATTCAATTGGTGTATTGTTGATCGAAAAAGGGATTGAGAGCTTTAGGTCTTGTTTTGAAGGAAAAAATAAAGCCCTTGTCTTGGATACATTTAGTGCAAGTTTATTTTGTGCTAGCCAACTTTTAATTTGTTCTAATTTTTGGTTAATTTGAATTATGTCATTTGGATTTTCCGGGTTGAATGCATGAGTCAACTGGATGTCATCTGCGTAAGCATAGGTGGTAAAACCTATGGATTGACTTAGGTTTAGTAAGGGAGCTAAAAAAATATTAAATAAGAGAGGAGACAAAATTGAGCCCTGGGGAATACCATAGTTTTGGGAAAAAGGTTTTGATATTGTATTATTAAAGCGTACCATAGAAGTACGGTTAGAGAGAAAAGAGGTAAACCATTGCAAGGCTAGATCGCTAACGCCTATAGATTGAAGTCTGTCAAGAAGAAGAGAATGGTCAATTGTGTCGAATGCAGCTGACAAATCAAGAGAAAATAAAATTACCGAGTTGTGGTGATCAAGGTTATATATGATGTTGGTAGTGAGCCCAATTAAGGAATACTCTGTATTGTGATGTTTCCTGAAGCCTGTTTGATTGGGATGTAATGTATTGGTAGAATTAGCAAAGTTAATGAGCCAGTCGTCCAGATAAGGGAAGACTTGAAGACCATGAGACCTCAAGGCCGCTACCATCACGACCAGGCACTTGGTGAAGACTCTAAGAGAAAATGCAAGGCCGAATGTCCAACAGCTTTGTCCTTCTCAAAGGCTTCAGTTTATTGGGGCTCTTCTTGACACCACTAAAATGAGAGCGTTCCTTCTGCAGGATCATCAGAACACTTTACTTCAACTCTGTCATCAAGTGGACCAGCTCCAGTCCATTTCAGCCAGACGAATGATGGTTCTTCTGGGCCATATGGCTTCAACGGTCCACATGACTCCTGGCAAGGCTATATCTCAGAATGTCTCAATGGACTCTAGCTTCGCAGTGGTCTCAGGCAACCAATCCTCTCTTGCATTAAATTTCTGTAACCTTGTCCCTTTGACGGTCGTTTCAGTGTTGGATGATTTCATCCAATCTTTCCAGAGGTCTTCTTTTTCACTTGCCTCCTCATCAAAAAGTGTTAATCACATATGCGTCAACTTACGCCTGGGGGTCTGGATGGTCTTCAGACTCAAGGTCATTGGTCCACCAGAGAGCAGAAGTTCCGTATCAATCTTCTAGAACTCAGAGTGATTTATTATGCTCTCAAAGCTTTCCAGCTTCTCATAAACAATCAAGTCCTCTTGCTTTGAATGGATAATCAAGTAGCGATGTACTATATAAACAAGCACGGAGGCACAGGATCTCTCCTTTGCCAGGAAGCTCAAAATATTTGGCTTTGGGCGACTGCTTGGAACATCTTCCTCAGAGCAGTCTACATTCAGGATGAACAGAATTACTTAGCAGACAAGCTCAGCAGAATTCTTCAACTTCATGAATGTCCGCTCAACTCTGTAGTTCTCCAACCCATCTTTGCTCAGTGAGGCACTCCTCAAGTGGACTTGTTTGCATCTCCCCACAACAAGTTGCCCCAGTTCTGTTCCAGACTTACTCACCTCACCATCTGAAGGCGGATGCATTTCTGCTGGATTGGACACACAAGTTTCTCTGCGCGTTTCCACCTACTCCTCTCATTCTAAAGACTCTTATCAAAGTCAAGCAGGAGGCCGCCACCATGATTCTCATAGCTCCTCGGTGGCCCAGGCAGCTTTGGTTCTCCCTTCTATGTCAGCTCAGTGCCAGAGAGCCAATGCCTCTACCGATATTGCCATCTCGGCTTACGCAGAGTTAAGGTGCACTTCTACATACCAACCTTCAGTCGTTACAGCTGACAGCTTGGTATCTCTTGGGCTGAATCCAGATGATCTTCACCTTTCTCAGTCTGTTCGACTTATTCTAGAAGCCCCTAAGAAACCAGCCACTCAGCAATGCTATCATCAAAAGTGGACTTGTTTTTCTTCTTGGTGTCTTCTTCATTACTATGACCCAAAATCCATCTGTTTCACTAGTCTTGGATTACCTTCTTTATTTGTCTGATTCAGGTCTCAAGTCTACATCTATTAGAGTCCATTTCAGCACTATCACAGCTTTTCATCAACCAGTTGAGGGTAAATCTCTCACTGCTCATCCTCTTTTCTCTAGATTCATGAAAGGGCTTTTCAATGTTAAACCACCTCTCAAGCCACCTCCAGGAGTCTGGGACCTTAATGTGCTGCTTTCCAGATTGATGAAGCCTCTATTTGAACCAATGTCTATGGCTCATCTCAAGTTTCTTACCTGGAAAGTTATTTTTCTCATTTCACTCACTTCTGCCAGAAGAGTAAGTGAACTTCAAACATTAGTGGCAGATCCACATTTCACTGTGTTCCACCATGACAAAGTGGTTCTTTGCACACATCCAAAGTTTCTGCCAAAAGTCGTCACTGAATTTCATCTCAATCAGTCCATTGTGCTTCCAGTTCTTCATACTCTGCATTGCAAGCAAGCTTTGGCCTATTATCTCAGTAGGATATAGGCTCATAGAACATCTCATCAACTTTTTTGTCTCCTTCAATCCTAGCAAGTTGGGGCATCCTGTTTCCAAGAGAACGATTTCCAACTGATTGGCTTCCTGTATATTGTTCTGTTATGCTCAGGCTGGGCTGCAACTGGAGAGTCATATCACAGCCTATAAGGTTCGAGCTATGGCAGCTTCTGTAGCTTTCTTTTGATCTACTCCTATTGATGAAATCTTCAAAGCTGCTACTTGGTCCTTGGTTCATACTTTCACCTCATATTACTGTCTGGAATCTTTTTCCAAATGGGATGGGCACTTCGGCCAGTCAGTATTACAAAATGTATTTTCTTAAAGGCCATTATCCCCATGGAAGAAAAAGCCTCAGGTTTTATTTAAGGTAGAGCATGAATGCTCAAACCTCCTCCACCCACATCATTGGCAAAAAAACTTCTGCAGGGAATGTGCAAGTGTCACAAACTATGCTAGTGCAGGACTGAAATAGCTGTTGCCTCTAAGTCGTAAGGAACTAAGTGATATTTAAATAAAAGCCAACGTTTCACGGTAAAAACCGTTTCGTCAGGGCATGTAAGAACATAAGCAATGCTTCCGCTGGGTCAGACCTGAGGTCCATCGTGCCCAGCAATCCGCTCACGTGGACCTGTGCAGTAATCCCCTTTTCCAGCAGGAAATTGTCCAATCCTTTCTTGAACCCCAGTACCATACTCTGCCCTATAACCTGCCTCTGTCCTTTGGAAGTGCATTCCTGGTGTCCACCTCACGTTGGGTTAAGAAGAACTTCCTAGCATTCGTTTTGAATCTGTCCCCTTTCAACTTTTCCGAATGCCCTCCTGTTCTTTTATTTTTCGAGAGTTTGAAGAATCTGTCCCTCTCTACTCTCTCTATGCCCTTCATGATCTTGTAAGTCTCTATCATATCCCCTCTAAGTCTTCTCTTCTCCAGGGAAAAGAGTCCCAGTTTCTCCAATCTCTCCGCGTATGAAAGGTTTTCCATGCCTTTTATCAGATGTGTCGCTCTCCTCTGAACCCTCTCGAGTAACACCATATCTTTCTTAACCAATATTGGACACAGTACTCCAGATGCGGACGCACCATCGCCCGATACAATGGCAGGATAACTTCTTTCATTCTGGTAGTAATACCCTTCTTGATTATACCTAGCATTCTATTCGCTCTCTTAGCGGCCGCTGCGCACTATGCCGTCGGCTTCATTGTCAAGTCCACCATTACCCCCAAGTTCTTTTCTTGGGTACTCTCATTCAATAACATCCCTCCCATCGTATAGTTGTACCTCGGGTTTCTGCTTCCCACATGTAATACTTTACATTTCTCAACTTTCACTCTCCAATACGTTTCTGTGAAAATAAATATATAAATACTATCTGTGTCTAATTCATTCACCGCAGTGTTTCTTAAAAATCTCTAATGAGAGTACTCACTGAGTTGCTTGCTCTTTCTCACCAGCATCCTGTTGCTGCGACCATTTCTCATTTGTAATTTATACAGCTGTTTAATTGACTTCTTTTGGAATTTCCCTCAATATTGGGTGTCACTTTAAATATTATTTCCCAGACCTAGACTCCCGGTTTTTGAGCCAGAGACTTTTCTCCCTTTAAAGGGAGTTTTTCTCTCTGGCTTTGTTTTCCAGCAGCAGACCAGTGATAGTATTTGATAACTCCCTTAGAAAATTTTTGTATTCTGGGAATTTTATCCTTTGGATTTTGAGGTCCATTTTGATATGTTTTTTACTGAGTAAGGTAACACCAGATATTGAAGGCTGACACTCTATTTCAAATTTGTTAGCTTGGAGGTCACCCATATGTGAGAATATGCTGCCTGCTTGTCCTGGGATAAAGCACAGTTACTTACCATAACCGGTGTTATCCAGGGACAGCAGGCAGATATTCTCACAACCCACCCACCTCTCCTAGGTTGGCTTCTAATCTGGTTTACTAAACTGAGGAGCCGTGCGCCTACATCAGGCGGGAAGGCAGTCGCATGTGCATGGTGCAGGTTATCGCAAACTTTCTAAATTTGTTAAAGTGGCAATGCACTTTTGTTAAAGTGGCGATACACCGTACCGGGGTTCCATGGATGACGTCGCCCATACGTGAGACTATCTGCCTGTTGTCCCTGGATAATACCTGTTGCGGTAAGTAACTGTGCTGTTAGGAACTTAATCTTATCTTTTTTGAACACTGCTAAGCTAACTGCTTTTGCTACATTCTCTAGCAACAAATTCCAGACTTTAATTACATGATGGGTGAAGAAATATTTTCTGATTTGTTTTAAATTTATTACTTCATAGTTTCATTGTGTATTCCTTAGTTTTTGTATTTTTGTAAAGAGTAAATAAGCAATTCATGTGTACTCATTTCACTCCACTCCATGTATCATATCTCCATTCAGCCATCTCTTCTCCAAGCTGAAGAGCCCTAACCTTTATAGCCTTTCCTCATAGAGAAGTACTCCCATCACTTTTATCATTTTTGTTGTCCTCTGTTCCTTTTCTAATTCCACTATAATCTTTTTTTGAGGTGTAGTGACCAAAATTGCACACAATATTCGAAGTGTGGTTGCACAATGGAGTGATAGACGAGCATTATAATATCCTCAGTTTATCCTTGGACAAGCAGGCAGCAGTATTCTCATGTGTGGATGAAGTCATCCACGGAGCCCAGTACAGACAGTGCTAAAAGTCACTTTAAACTTCTTAAGAAGCTTTGAGAGTGCCCATACACGTGCAAGTACCTTCCCGCCCTACATCAGTTCATGGTTCCTCAGTTCTTAGTTTTCTACAGAGTGAAGTTGTTGTTTTTGGACTCTGTCCAAATTAGTTCCCTTCCAACTCAACTTAATTTTTCACCATTTATGCTTGTTTCTTTTGTTTAGTTTTATAAATAAAATAATTGTACTTCAGTTTTTTCTTTTACAAAAAAAAGTTATATATTTTTCCCCTCAGTCAGACCTTTGGGACTTTTTCTCTGTTTTTTGTTTCAAATTACGTTTTGCACTCTGTTTGCAACCATTGCGTGTTTATACCTTGCCACCAAGATTTCTCCTAATGTCGAGGCCGCCTAGCAGGTTCAAAAAGTGCTCTCGCTGCCAGCAGCCTGTCTCCATCACTGACCCGCATAACTGGTGCATTTAGTGTCTGAGCCAGAGCACTGAGTAGACACTTGCATCCACTGTCTACTTTACAAAAATGCTCTCTTAAGGCTCAACGCATCCAGCAAGAGAAGCTGTTTGGACTAGCCATGGCCTCCGGCAGCAAATCAATGTCATCTGTACTGCATCGATGCCTCCCTTGACGTTGGACTCCATTTTTGCTTCAGGTAAACCTGTTAAGAAGTCATCCTCTTCATATTTAGTATTGCAGGCATCTTCAGCATTGAGTCCCTCGATGCATGCCATGCATCGATGCCATCACTGATCTTCTTCAGTGCAGGTTGTGTCTCCTTCAGGGCGTGCTTCTTCATCAAGGTCACCCACCTCTCGACACCCTGCTGCAATGATGGTACCAGATGTTGAGTCAACGGTACCTGTTGTAGCCATCACCAGGGTCTCTAAGCAGGGAACAACAGCGCCCCTAGTGGCCACAGCTAAAACTGATCTAGGCATATGACTCAGAAAGGAGTCAGCCCTGCAGGGACTGAAATACTATAAAAATGAAACACAAAATTCTGATTGCAAGAAAGTTCTTAATATGGTTTTAGTAGTCATAATGTGCCAAAGCACCTCAATCAATTCAAGTTCAGCAAAATTCAGCAATAAGGAAAATTCTAGCACAGCTTCCAGGATTTTCCCTTCCAAAATCAAAAATGTCACTTTTAGCATAACCAGTTTCTTTACTGTTTTGTGCAAAGTTCTCTTCCCTTGCCTCTCAAAGCAGGGAACTGGTAAGTCCAGCTCCTCAGCTGTATCAGTACCAAGCTCTTAAACATTCAAAAAACCAAAAACAAATTATGGAAGCCCACAGCTGCCATAAGCACTGATAGGGCCGAGAGAATTGCCTTAGGTTTGCCTTAAATAAAGCTCAAGAATCAGCTCCAAAAATGCCCACCTGGATAGTGGCAAACCTCTCCCTCTAAAGACAATCTCAGCTTCCTACAAGCTTCGGCTGAGAAAAAACATAGAAATCAAAAACCCACAGTTTCTGTTTAGTTTCTTGTGTAGGCACCAACCTGTGCCCCACCCCCAAACTAAGTCAAAAGCAAATACTTGGGGTTTTCAAAACGGAGTCCGTAATGCTGCCACTATACATCACACAGTTCTGGCAGTAAATGCAAAGGGAAAAAATATCCTCGGCAAAATAAGCAGTAGCCAAAACAGCCTCATTAAGTGTCCCAAAAATTCAGCAAATCAAAAGTACAGCACTGCCTTTAGTCCTGTTTGGTAACCAAACTCACATCCATTACTTCTGGCTCCTGGAACAAACTTGTAGGAATCGGCTCTTCCTCCACTTCCTCTGGTGAAGTTGCTGCCAAGTCCATAGAGGAGCCAGCCTCCTCTATCTCCATAGGGACTGGGCCATTGCCCTGCTTGGAGCTGGAAGCCTCTTCAGGGGAGAGAGGCTTGTTCCTCTTCCCTAACGTTTCTAACAGCCTAGAGAAATCTACTGGCTTTTCATGTGGGGAGCCACGCCCTGCCCTGGCTGATCTGGATCTCACCTTTGTCTCTCTCTGGCTCACCTGGTGGACACTAGAGAAATTACAGGGACCATGGCAGGCACAGAGCCTGACTGGTCACATGGTGCAGTCCTTCCAGGGCCAACTTAAGAAGTTTTTCTAAAGGGATCTCGTTGGCTTATTTAAACTATATACGACACTGGTGCTTGCATCGACTCTCTTGGTACCGGCCCAGCCTGAGTATGGCACATCGAGGCCCCAGGGTACCGAATCCAGCTCTCCATCTAAACATCAACGGACATAGAGATCCTGCAGTACCAATGCTCGCTCTTCTAAATCCAAGAGATCATCGCACGGTACCGATTCACATTTGCTTCGACGTAAGTCAAGATCTACACATTCTCAATGTTGACATCTAAGGAGTTCTTCTTGATTCTCTCACAGTCTCCTCAGACCAAGAAGCATCCATTTTCTCCTTCCTATAGAGAATTTCCTGGAGTTAGGGACGTTGATTCTGATCTATCTGTGCAAAATACTGATACTGATCTTGAACCCACGTTATCTGCTGCAAAGTCATATGGCATCCCATCTTCTTCAGCAGGATTATGCACATTGGAAAGATGCTAGGAATTATTAAAAAAGGGATGGTTAACAAGACTAAGAATGTTATAATACCTCTGTATTGCTGCATGGTGTAACCTCACCTGGAGTATTGCATTCAATTCTGGTCTCCTTATCTCAAACAAGATATAGCAGCACTGGAAAAGGTTCAAAGAAGAGCAACCAAGATGATAGAGGGATTGAACTCCTCTCGTATGAGGAAAGACTAAGAAGATTAGGGCTCTTCAGCTTGGAAAAGAGACAGCTGAGGGGAGATATGATTGAAGTCTACAAAATCATGAGTGGAATAGAACAGGTACAAGTGGATCGATTTTTCACTTCGTCAAAAATTACAGACTAGTGGACACTCGATGAAGTTACAGGGAAATACTTTTAAAACCAATAGGAGAAAATATTTTTTCATTCAGAGAATAGTTAAGCTCTGGAACGCATTGCTAGAAGATGTGGTAAGAGCGTATAGCGTAGCTGGTTTTAGAAAGATTTGGACAATTGCATGGCGGAAAAGTCCATAGTCTGTTATTGAGAAAGATATAAGGGAAGCTATTGCTTGCCCTGGATCAGTAGCATGGAATGTTGCTACTCTTTGGGGTTTTGGCCAGGAACTAATGACCTGAATTGGCTATCATGAGAACGGGCTACATGGCTTGATGGACTATTGGTCTGATCTAGTAAGGCTGTTCTTATGTTCATATGACTATCTTTCACTAAATCTTTGCCTGTTAGACTGGAGTCAGACATTGAGCTGAGAGCAGAACTTCTTGAGGCATTAGATTTTGATGAGCCTCCTAAAGAGCTTCTAAAATTGCCTCTTCACACTTTACTTAAGGAACCTATGCTTAAGAACTGGGAGACTCCCCTCACTCTTTCCATAGCTCCCCAAAAATTGACTCTTTGTACAGAATACAATCGGGTCAAAGAGGGAATTGAGTCTACCGAAGAGAACACGTCTGAAACAAAAAATAAGGTAGAGTCTCTATGGACCAAAATTCCGGAAATGAATGGAACAGAAACGAAGGTCAGCATCTACTACCGACCCCCAGGGCAATCCAAAGAAACAGATGGAGAAATGACGGACGAGATTAAATGCAACTGCAAGGGAGGCAACACAGTTATCATAGGTGATTTCAATTATCTGGGGATAGACTGGAACCTAGGTACCTCCGGCTGCAGTAGGGAGATCAAGTTCCTGGATGCTGTGGGTGATTGCTTCCTGGAACAACTTGTGAAGGAAAATACAAGAGGAAATGCAATTCTGGACTTAATTCTTAATGGACTACGAGGACCAGTGCAAGATGTAGAAGTAGAAGGGACGCTGGGAAGCAGTGATCACAATATGATCCGCGTCAACTTGGACACGGGGGCGAAACAACGATCCAGAACGATGGCTACGGCACTGAACTTCTGAAAAGGGAATTACGAAGGGATGAGATTCATGGTGGGGAAGAAGATAAGCACTGTAAAAATGCTAGAGCAAGCATAGCCCCTTTTTAAGACACAGTCACTGAGGCACAAAATCTATATATACCGCGTATCAACAAGGGATCCAAGAGGAAAAAGAACAAGGAACCGGCGTGGCTCACTGTAGCAGTGAAGGAAGCGATCAAAGACAAGAAGACTTCATTTAAAGAATGTAAAAGGTCAAAAATGGACAAAAACTGGAAAAAGCACAAGCAACATCAAAGCAGGTGCCATAAGGCGGTAAGAGGGGCCAAAAAAGAGACTATGTGGAAAAAATAGCCAAGGGGGGCAAAAAAACTTCAAGCCGTTCTTTTGATATATTAAGGGGAAACGACCTGCGGATGCTGTGGGGCTGTTGGATGACCAAGGAATAAAGGGAGTGCTAAAGCAGGACAAGGCCATCACCAACAAACTGAACACATTTTTTTGCATCTGTATTTACCAAAGAGGATATATGCAACATACCAGAAGCCGACATAGGAAAAGAAGACGTGAAACTGACTGGGTTGATGGTCAGTCTAGAAGAGGTATGCAGGCAGATTGATAGGCTTAAAAATGACAAATCCCCTGGACTGGATGGCATCCATCCGAGGGTAATAAAGGAACTGAAAGGGGTTATAGCTGAACTGCTTCAACTAATAGCCAATCTGTCGATCAAATCGGGAAGGATTCTGGAAGACTGGAAAGTGGCAAATGTTACGCCGATCTTCAAGAAAGGATCTAGGGGAAATCCGGGAAACTATAGACCGGTGAGTCTGACCTCGGTACCGGGAAAGATGGTAGAGGCGCTGATAAAGGACCGCATCATTGATCACCTTGACGGACACGATCTGATGAAGACCATTCAGCACAGCTTCAGCAAAAGAAGATCTTGTTTGATGAACTTGCTGCACTTCTTCGAGGGAGTAAACAGGCAGATAGACATGGGTGGCCCGGTCGACATTGTATATCTGGATTTTCAGAAGACGTTTGACAAGGTCCCGCATGAACGACTACTTCGAAAAATTGCGAGCCATGGAATTGAGGGTGAAATACTCACTTGGATTAAAAACTGGTTGGTGTATAGGAAAGAGAATGGGGGTAAATGGACAATACTCGGACTGGAATAGCGTCACGAGTGGAGTGCCGCATGGTTCGTTGCTTGGACCCGTGCTCTTTAACCTTTATAAACGACCTGGAAATTGGAATGACGAGCGAGGTGATTAAATTTGCAGACGACACAGGAGGATTGCGAAGAAGTACGTGACATAAACACGCTCGAGAAATGGGCTGTGACATGGCAAATGAAGTTTAACGTGGATAAGTGTAAGGTGATGCATGTCGGTAACAAAAATCTTATACACGAATACAGGATGTCTAGGGCAGTACTCGGAGAGACCCTCTAGGAAAGAGACCTGAAAGTACTGGTTGAAAAGTCAGTGAAACCATCTGCGCAATGTGCGGCAGCGGCGAAAAGGGTGAACAGAATGCTAGGAATGATTAAGAAGGGGATCACAAACAGATCGGAGAAGGTCATCATGCTGCTGTATCGGGCCATGGTGCATCCTTACCTGGAATACTGCGTCCAGCACTGGTCACCTTACTTAAAGAAGGACATGGTACTACTCAAAAGGGTCCAGAGAAGAGCGATCAAAATGGTTAAGGGGCTGGAGGAGTTGTCGTACAGTGAGAGATTACAGAAACTGGGCCTCTTCTCCCTTGAAAAGAGGAGACTGAGAGAGGACATGATTGAAACATTCAAGATAATGAAGGGAATAGACTTAGTGGATAAAGACAGGTTGTTCACCCTCTCCAAGGTAGGGAGAACGAGAGGGCACTCTCTAAAGTTAAAAGAGGATAGATTCCGTACGAATGTAAAGAAGGGGCACGCGTGCGCTAGTGGTGGGAGGGGAAGGAGGGGCGGAGAGGAGGTCGGATGTTGGCACCTCCACCAAGATGGCACCCGGGGCAGAGCGCACCCCCCCTCCCCCATCCCCTTACTGTGCCACTGAGGAGGTGTCATGCCTTAATCCTTCCAAAAGTCAACTGCTCCATCAGATCACCTTTTTGTACCCTGGATATGACTGAAACCGGTCTAACTTAGGATTACCTTCTTTGTAAAATTGGACATTTCTTCCCATTCGGCTGTTGCTGTTGAATGTCCTGATTATGGGACCTCCCTAGTCCTGTCTACAACACACCCCTTGCTATTTGGACATTCTACAGTGTTGGATGTCCCTGTTCTGCCTTTGCAAAATCAGAATTTGGACATTTCAAGCACATGGACATCCATTTGGGCATTTTGAGATGTCTATATGCTTCAAAAATAAGCTCCTTAGCTGCTGCTGCTGCACACTGAACACAAGGTTTCACTATATCATCAACAGCAATACCAAAATCCTCTACCTGGGCAGTCACTCCTAATGTGGAACTGTGCATCAGGTAGCTAAAGTTTGTATTCTTTTTCCCTACATAAGAACATAACAATATCCTTACTGGGCCAGACCAACGGTCCATCAAGCCCAGTAGCCCGTTCTCGCGGTGGCCAAACCAGGTCACTAGTACCCGGCCAAAACCCAAAGCGTAGCAACATTCCATGCTATCGATCCAGGGTTTGCTCCATGTCTTTCTCAATAACAGACATTGGACTCTTCCTCCAGGAAATTGTCCAAACCCTTCTTAAAACCAGCTACACTATCCGCTCATACCACAACCTCTGGCAATGCGTTCCAGAGCTTAACTATTCTCTGAGTGAAAAGAAATTTCCTCCTATTGGTTTTAAAAGAATTTCCCTATAACTTCATTGAGTGTCCCCTAGTCTTTGTAATTTCTGACAGAGTGAAAAATCGATCCACTTGTACCCGTTCTACTCCACACAGGATTTTTTAGATTTCAATCAAACTCTACTGCTTACTTTTCAAAGTAACCCATGGTATGGTCCCCAATTACCTGAACAACCGTCTTTGCCGCTACAGACTACCCAGATCAAGAAGAACTCAGAATCTTTTCACCTTCCCCCCTCATAATGGTACCCGACGTAAGAAACTTTACGACAGCCTTCTAGCAACTCAGGCAGCGAAAATTGACCCCACCATCACCAAACTGATGATCAAAACAACAGACATCAAAGTGTTTCGGAAAGAAATCAAAACATTTCTTTTCAAAAAACACGTCCTTACTTAATATTCCCCTCCTCAATCGCACATGCACTCTCCCCAGCAAATAACACACTAGTCATCCCCTTGAACCTCATTTACCAAAAATATCCAAACTCCTAAATAAGCATCTCCCTTAGGTATCCATTTAACCTTCTCCTAAATAAGCATCTCCCTTAGGTATCCACTTAACTGATTCCTTCAAAGTTAGGTATCTTTCTTCAGTTGCCTATATTGTTTTCCCCACTGAACCTTGTAACTACTTGAACCCTGTCAAGTTAGTCTATCGATAAATCCAGATATCTTATACTTGAATTTCTATACCACAACATGTAATTTACTTAAATCGTTGTAATGTAATTCTCTCGGTAATGTCCTGATCTCTTTAACTGTAATCCGCTTAGAACCGCAAGGCACAGGCGGAATAGAAATCACAAATGTAATGTAATGTAATGTAATCATATCTCCCCTACAAGCTGAAGAGCCCTAACCTTTTTAGTCTTTCCTCATACAAGAGGAGTTCCATCCCCTTTATTATAATGGATATATGAAACATGGGGCAGAAAATGATTTTTACAAGATATGTGATTATGATGGGAAGCTGTGGAAGGTACTTTTTAACTTGAAGAACTATTAAAAATAAATCCTAACCTGGATAAGATGTACCACATTTTAAATGTTTTATAAGGGGTGTTCAATAATTTATCTACCTGAATATGAAGGAAAGTAGCAAGCGTATTGAAACAAGTCTGTGCATGTTGTGGCATTTCTCAAGATTACTTATGCACAGTTGCAGCTCAATGCAAGTCTAATATTCCAGGAGACAGGATGTCAGACGAGTTCTCGTGCGAATTAAGAAAGAAACTTCTAGATTTTATAAGTTTGCTGTTTGAAGCTTATGTGAAGTTTAAAGTATTTGAATCCCTACGGCAGGCTTTGTCTCTGGCAGTGTTCAAGTCCAAGTCAAAAGCCCACCTCTTTGAGACTGCTTTCAATTCCTAACTCCTCTCATTTTGGGCTCTGCTTCACCAACGCTATGTCATGTCTGTCTGTCCAAGTTAGACTGTAAGCTCTTTAGAGCAGGGACCGTCTATTAAATGTCAAAATGTACAGCACTGTATACACCTTTCAGCACTATAGAAGTGATAAATAGTAGTAGTAGCAGTGCTTAGTTCCCCAGTGGAAAGCTTTACTACAGGAACCGGAGATCCAGTCGGAAAAGGACTGGGATGACTAGGAGTCTGAGTCGATGTCTTTACTCCCTCAGAGTGAATCCTCATAGAGGATTTCGGGTCTTAGGTGAGTGTTCATAGCCAAGAGTCTATGGCAGCCCTAGACTAGGAAGAGAACCCAACAGTATGCAGCCTTTTCAAACTGGCTGACTTGATGGAAAGGCCTTCTGAGGGTGCCAAAGCTATGAGAAAAATATACCCGATGACTCCTGATTTCCAGCAGCTTTTTATTCCACCTAAAGTGGATTCATTAGTAGCGCAGGTAACTAAGCGTATTTCACTCCCTAGTGCGGGAGGAGTGATCAAGTTTCAAGTTTAATGGTTTTTTTTGATTAATCGCTTAATCATATTTCTAAGCGATGAACAATTTAAAATTACAATTAATGGGAGACAATACAATACAAAACTATATATAATAACATTAGGGATTAAAAGTTTAACTTAACAAACTCATATACAGAAGGAAAGAGGGGAGGTGAAATACAAAATCAATATAGAAAAGGATCTTAAAGGATGCACAGGATCACAAGACGTTGCGTGCTGATCACTGGCTACCGATCAACAAACGATGTGTATTCAAAGGCCTAGTAATGGCCTACGAACTCTTCCATGTCATGGTACTGGCCTATATGGTCTCCAAACTTCTACCCTATACCCCAAATTAACTTACCTAGTCCTCTGACCCTCTATGAGAGTGCGCCAATCAAATTCCCTGAAACTTCTGACAAAGTGCCCGACTCTCCACTGTCATACTATTTGCCATCTTTGTCCTATTATACTATGCACCATATTTACCATATTATGTTTGTCACACTGTGCTTCAATCTCTCATGTCATGTCTGCCACACAGTGTGCTGTTCCATGTTTTCTATGCTGTGTTTCATCACCATGTTTTGTAATACTAGGCTCACCATACTATTTCTCACCATACCATGTTTGTCATTTTATGTTTTACCATGCTTTGTTAACTCTTTTTCCATTGCCATTCTATCTCCTACCATACTATGTCTGAGATTGTGGTACAGGGGTTGGAACTGCAGCCTCAGCACCCTGAGGTTGTGGGTTCTGACACATACTGCTCCTTGTGACCTTGGACAGGTCACTTGTTTCCCCAATACCCCAGGTATATTAGATAGGTTGTGAGCCCACCGGGACAGACGGGCAAAAATGCTCGAATATCTGAATTTGGTGATCCGACACTGGTGCGCCGACAATCCCGCGATGACATTTGCATGCAGGACAAGTGTGCGCTGCCGCTTTCAGGCCTTCCCTGTGGGGACAATCCCCCACTACACTTACAACTCTTTGCTCTCCCTTGCACTACACTTCAAGGGGTGTGTCTGGGGTGGAGAGGACCCCCTCCCCCCCACTACAATGAAAACTCCTGAAGAGCGAAAACAGGAATTTTCAGTGTACTGGGTGGGGTTCCCCCAACCCCTCCCCCAATGGGAGCGTGAGGAATTATAAGTGTAGTGTGGGGTTCCCCCCAACCCCCCTCCTAAGAACACTAACAGGAAGGCCTGAAAGCGGCAGAAGCAGCGGCACACATTTGTCCTGCACGCAAATGTCACCCCTGGATTGTCGGCGCTCCAGTGTCTGCCGTGCTTTCGACAGTGTACCATTAATTCATGCAAACCGTTCTGAGCTCCCCTTGGAGAACATTATAGAAACTGAATAAATTATGAATTGCCTTTATTTATTTATTAAGATTTATCACCTTTTTGAAGAAGTTTGAGTCAAATACACATAATAATAATAACAGTTTATATACCGCAGGACCGTGAAGTTCTATGCGGTTTACAATGATTAAAAGATGTTACAGATTGAGTAGATTTAGCAAAGTTAAGGGTTAGTGATTAACAGTTCTGGGGATCAGTAGTTGTGGACTAAGATTATATTGGTCAGTTACCTAAATACGTCAAGAACAGATATGTTTTTAGGTGTTTCATAAATTCCCCATAAGTAGTATGCATAAGCATTTGTTCTAGATCTTTACCCCATAATGCTGCTTGATATGAGAAAAGATGTTGATGATGACTTTTAAATTTACATCCAACCGGTGGGAAAACAAAATTCAGATGTGAGCTTCTCTTATGTTTGTTTGTTGTGAAAGAGAAAAGGTCAGTTATATTTTTAGGGGCCAAACCGTATAGTACCTTAAAGCAAAAACATCCAAACTTGAACTTCACACGTGCCTCCATCGGCAGCCAATGTAGAAGTCGGTAGGAAGGTATTACATGATCGAACTTCTTCAACCCACAATAGACAATTAAAGCAGTTAAAATATTCAAATAAGAATACAAGGTATGGCATAGCATGCTACATTATAATGGGGCTCATTTTCAAAACAAAAAAACATCCAAAAAGTGACACAGAGTGGTTTGGACATCTGTGTAGACACAAAAGGGCTGATTCTACAAACGTGTGTCCCAATTGTAGGCGGTGGAAGGCATCCTACTGCCATCTCACAGCTAATCTGGACACACATTTTTAAAAAAAATGCAGGTGGGGAAGGATGCATGGTGTGGCATGGACATGATCTCCATGGGAAATGGCCTTGGGTGTCTGTAAGCATCCCTATGCGAGACAAATGCCTTAAATGTACTCCTGTAAAATGCTGGCCTACATTTAAGGTGTCTGTTAGTAAAAGTAGATGTGATTCTCTATAGGATGACGATGCATGATTGATACGTGATCAGCAGCCACCAAGATCGGGATCCTTTAGAGAATCAGGCCCATAACGTCCAACAAGTATAATCAAATATTTTTTTTAACGCTTTCTGCGGTGCTGGACACCCATGTAAAGACATCCAAAAAGTGAGCATTTCATAGGTGGAATTTAGGCATGACTTGGGTGGTGTTAGGAGTTGAACATTTTCATGCCATAACAAATAGCAATAAGGTAACAGTTTGTCTTTTGTCCCACCAGCAATCTGATTGTGTTGGAGACAGGAGAGCTACTACTACTATGAAATATTTCTATAGCGATACCAGATGCACGCAGCGCTGCACAGAGTCACAAAGAGTAAGAAAACAGTCCCTGCTCGAAAGAGCTTACAACCTAAACAGGCAAGACAGACAAACAGAATGTCATGGATGCAGTTAAGGGGAACGGTTAATCAGCGGTCTGGGTTGGAGGGCAGAGGAGTAGTGTTAAGGATTGAAAGCTATATCAAAAAGGTGGAAATTTGTCTAAATCCAAGTTTATTTATAATTTGGGCAGCTGAGTGTGTATTACTTGTTTGTGTCCCTGCCTCAGCCTTCACCTAGCTAGTCCTGCTTTTCTCACCCCAATCCCCTTCCCCTCCAACCTACTACTTGCCTCTCAAACCCCCCCCCCCCCCCCAAATTGCATTCTCATTTACTCACCTTGCTCTGTGTCACTGTGTTGTCTCTCTCTGTCCCATGTGCCAGGAGCTGCAGAGTGAGTGCTGATTGTCTCACTTGCGTCTGCAACATGTGAGGGGTAGGCTGACTGAGTGAGTACTGCTGGTGCTGTATCTGGGACAGTGAGTGTCTGGAAGTTATCTAGGGAGGAGAGCACAAAATTGGCTACACACAGTGGCAGTAGTTAGTGGGGACAGTGGGCTAAACCTGTGGTGGTGGGTCATGGATCACTTCAATGCACTGGTGCAGTGGGAGTTATGTTAGAGGCAGAAAAGAGCAGTCAGGGAGGGCCCCGCAGGAGATATCCCTATATGAGGTTTTCTGAGCCTAGACCTGCTTCCTGGCCTTCATTGATCAGAAGTGCATTGACAGATACTGCTTCAACAGGGCAGCCATATACGATCTCTGTGAGCAGCTCAAATCCCTCATCCAGGCCTGCACCCACAGGATCAACTCCATACCTATCCCCCTCAAAGTCACCGCTTTCCTCGCATTCCCGGGCACCGGCATCTTCGTCAGTCCTAGTGGCCAACATAGGACTTGCCCAGCTATCCAGCTCCTACTCCTCACCCAGTTCCTACAGGCCTTCCTCACCCACATTCAGAATTACATCACCTTCCCTTCCACTGCCCAGGTCTTACAGAACACCATGGGTGAGTTCTACATTATAACCCGCTTCCCCTCGGTAATAGGCGTCATTGATTGCACACACATTACACTCAAACACCCCGAGGCTACCTATAGAAACAGACATACCATTCCATAAATATGCAGGACGTGTGCCAGGTACCCAAGATCCAAGTTGCCTATATCCTACAGCATTTCAGCATCCACACCAGAATGACCCAAAGGGAATTCACCAGTGGCTGGCTGCTAGGCAAACAGCACACAGATATACCAACCCCACACCCCTCTCTTCCCCATCATTACCCTCCAACACATCCGCTGTCTTCAACTTGTCCAAATCATCTCCCCTCCAGCTTAACCACAACTAACAAACTCCCCCCATCTCTTCCTTTATGCTTCCCCCCACAGATGACAGAAGTTATCCTCAGCGAACTGGCTCATGACCCCCACCTATAAAGTCCTGCAAAGGAAGTCTACAATAGGCAGCACAGAAATACCAGGGCCATCACTGAGCACACCTTTGGTCAGCTAAAAAACAAGATTCTGCCATCTAGATTGTTTCGGGGGGGGGGGGGGCACAGATACTTATTGCATGCTGCACAATATGGCCCTATGCTGAAGGCAGACTCTTCACAGGCCCAAAAGCAGGATCTACCAGATGCTGAGGATAAGGATAGCCTGGGTGCCTCATAGAAACCAACTTCATGTAAAGGTGAGTATCTATTGGTGCATTACACCTCTCACCCTCACCACACCCCTCACCCTCAACTCACTACTCATACACAACTCTCCCCCATACACACCCTCCAGCCTCTAACCATGAATGAGGGGTAAAGGTGGAGTTTGGGGTGCTCTGCGATCATTGTGGCCAAAGACCTGAGCCTCATAGCAGAGGCAGAGCTCCACTAGTGACTCAGTCACCCCTAGGGAGTAATTGGGTCCCTTCTTTTCACCATCACACCCACTTTCATTCACACATTTTCTCACAGACTCACTGGTGGTCACACACCCTTCCTATCACACCCTTTCTCACTGCATGTCTCTCACTTTCCCAATCTCTCACACTGACACTCACAATTTCTCTCAGAAATTGATTTTTTGAATGCTACTACCTAGCACCTCCAACCTCCACACTCCGCTCTACTATACCAACAAAAAAAATCAGCATGCCATGTGCAGGTTTTTATATGGGCATGTAGGACGCTGGTGAGGACCGTGTGACAACGTTTTGACATCATTATAACATGTGCCAGGATGGCCAAGCATATACATCTAGGGCAGTGTCCTGCAAACTATTCCGCCCAGTGGCACACTAAATGCAGTGCCCTGGCCGGAAGGCACCCAGAAATTGATGTGATGATGTCATGCACATGCGTGACATCATTGCATCAACGTCAGCGCTTGTGCGGAGGCCTGTCTTGCCGCGACCCCGCCGTTACAGTGATCTGGGAGATGCAGGGAAAAGAGAGGTGCCAGCCAGGAGAAGAGTCGTCTATGTTAGCTGATTTCCGTGGCGAGAGGCACATCCTGTAGGCAGGCAGCCTGCATGGACGACTCTCTTCGCCAGTGTGTCGTGGCACACACAGTTTGTGATACACTGGTCTAAGAGATCATATAATCAATTGAACTTGACCAACTTTGGACATCTTTTGGGTCGTGTTCAGTTCTTAGTCATCTTTACATTCTGTCTGTACACAGTACGTCTATTGTTCATAGAATTGAATGAGTTAGACATCTTTTGATTATCGCGTGTTTCTTGAGGATATCTAACACTGCCGATGTACATGTGCACATGCACGTTCTATTGATTATGCTCCTCAATGTTTTTAAAAATTTTCTGAAACTCTTATAATTAGTCTGAGAAGTAACTTGATCTAGTTTTTCCAAGATTTAGCAGCCTGATAGGCAAAGGTTGATGTACACATTCTAACATATTTTTTCCTCACTTCCAGATATTTAAATGAGGATATCATTCTTAGATTGTATGTCTTTATATTTCTTTGACAAATTAACAAATTCATATAACTTGACGCCTTTTCATAATTTTAAACAAAAACAAAAAAATTAAACCATATCATAGTTCCTACAGGAAGCCAATGTAATTTCATCTGATATGGTGAGATTCTATCACTCTTTTTCAATCCAAAAATCAATCGAATCACCATATCTTGTAATGTTTGCAATCTACATTGTAAGGATTTTGAGCAATTCAGATTAATAATATTACAGTAATCAATCAATGACAAGAATAATGATTGAACCAGCAATCTAAAATGGTGTTCTCCAAAGAAATTTCTTATTCTCCTTAATTTCCAAAATAGACCAAAAGACTTCTTTATTACTAAATTTATATTAAATTCTAAGGATAAATTTCCATCAAGGTGGACACCTAAGATCCTAATTACTGATGATATTTCATATTCAGCACTATTTAAAGTTAGTGATCTATAATAGTGAGATATATTAGGGTGATCAATTATAGAAGTTTTGTCTTTTTGTTATTTAATTTCACATGAAATTGGGCCATTCAACAGTATTACATTTATACAATTAACCACGTCACCCAATGCCAATTCCACAATTATAGGAATAGGTCACATAACAGTGACATCATCCGCATATATGAATGTACAAAAACTTTCTTTTTCTAACATAAAAGCTAATAAATGTATAAATACATTAAAACAGTGTTCTTCAACCACTGGTCCATGGACCGGTGCCGGTCGGCAGAAATTTCCTGCCGGTCCGGCATGTGCATCGGGCCCCAGATAGTGCTCTTCAGTCACCAGTC
Organism: Geotrypetes seraphini; assembly: GCF_902459505.1. Classification (NCBI taxonomy): domain Eukaryota; kingdom Metazoa; phylum Chordata; class Amphibia; order Gymnophiona; family Dermophiidae; genus Geotrypetes; species Geotrypetes seraphini. Next base: position 41,686,597 of record NC_047091.1, read on the forward strand.
TATGGTGCGATCGATGCAGCGTTGTCTTCAGGCCAGCTCCCTCTTCCTCAGTGCTGTAGTGCACAAAGTCGTGGGCAGAGGCTTCTATGCGCATCCTGTGCCTGAACCGGAAGCCTTCTCTATGATGTCACAACGAAGGCTTCCAGATGAGGTGCGGGACATGCAAGGAGCTGCTGCCCAAGGCTTTGTGCACTGCAGCACTGAGGAAGAGGGAGCTGGCCCAAAGATAACACCTGGGGGCAGCATAAAAAGGCCAGGCGGGAGCAGGCCAGAAGGCAAGGCACAGCACGGAGGGAGACAACAACGGTAGGGGAAATGATTTTATTTTTGTAATTTAGTGATTGATTTACATCTGCTGTCTGTTCAGGAAGAAATGCATTTGTTTCTTTTCCTCTGGGGTTGTACTGCATGTAGAGTCTTGCATCTTAGGGTTTGTTTGTATATATTAGTACTTTTAGTTTTTGGTCCCGTATTTGCATGGGGTTATCTCTTTTCTGGTAGGAATGAATATTAAGAAGCATACAGTATGCTTTAAGGAGTTTAATTTTGTGGTTAACCATTAAGTGTTGTTAATATGATTATATTGTGTGTGTATATATGAAAAATGAATGGAAAAAATGGTGTTACAATTAGTACTATTATGGGGGTGGGGTCTGGGGCAGAGATTGGGTGGAAATGGGCAGGGTCTGGCCCACGAGTTAGCCCAGTGTTCTTCAACTGCCAGTCCACGGACTGGTGCTGGTCCACAAAATAATTATTTTATTTCCGCCAGTCCATAGGTGTCAAAAGATTGAAGAGCACTGCATTAAAGAGTGTTGGAACTCCAGCTATCTAAGACTATAGAATGCATTTTAACCTTATATGTGTAAGATCAAACTGCATAATCAACATTCTATTACTCTAAGAAATTCTGGATTTCATTCCATCCATCAATGTCTCTGACACTGTTTCAGTACTGTATCCTACTCTAAATCCTGATTGAGAGGAATGTAAAATATCAAATTTATCCAAATACTTTATCAGCTGTTTGTTTACCAGACCCTCCATGATTTTTATCAAGAAAGGAATGGATGTAACTGGTCTATAATTTGAAAACTAATCCTGAGTATTCTTTAACATTAGAGTTAAAACAATCTCTCTTAAAACATTAGGAAAAATTCATGTTTGTAATCCATCATTAATCCATCTGAATAAGAAAGTTTAAAATTTAAATGGGGCTTCTCTTAAAAGATATATACTGGACAGTAATCTAAGGGCTCCTCTTATCAAGCCGCGCTAGCGGGGTTAATGCGCGCGACTTTTCATCATACCCCTGCGCTGGCCAAAAACTAACGCCTGCCCAAGAGGAGGCGGTAGCAGCTAGTGCGGCCGGCATTTTAGCGCACGCTATTACGCCTGTTAAATCGCTAGCGCGGCTTGATAAAAGGAGCCCTAAATGACAACAAGCCTTAACATATCTATTATACTTAATTTGAAAATCACTCCAGTTTACTTTATCAAACTTTATCCAAATTTGATTCACTAGAGATATATTTTCATCATTTTTTTAAAAAAGAAGGACTATCTCTTTTTGCTATGCTCGGACTGGGCTGACACTTGAAGGCCATGTCGGTGCACATAAAGTTTGAGCAACAGTGACTGCAGTAGCTCATCTACATTCCTCGCCCATTGAGGATATCTGTAAAAGAAGCCACCTGGTCCTCAGTTCATACATTTGCATTCATACATTTTGGAGAATCGTTCCAGATGGATTAGTTGGTTCAGCCAAGCAGTTCTCCAAAATTTATTCTCCATTTAGATGCCAGCTTCACTCCAGCCATTTTAGTTTTGCCAGGCTCATGGTACTTCTCAATAACCTCAGAGGCATGATCATAGTAACATAGTAACATAACATAGTAGATGACGGCAGATAAAGACCCGAATGGTCCATCCAGTCTGCCCAACCTGATTCAATTTAAAAAAATTTTTTTTTTTTTTTTCTTAGCTATTTCTGGGCAAGAATCCAAAGCTTTACCCGGTACTATGCTTGGGTTCCACCTGACGAAATCTCTGTTAAGACTTACTCCAGCCCATCTACACCCTCCCAGCCATTGAAGCCCTCCCCTGCCCATCCTCTACCAAACGGCCATACACAGACACAGACCGTGCAAGTCTGCCCAGTAACTGGCCTTAGTTCAATATTTAATATTATTTTCTGATTCTAAATCTTCTGTGTTCATCCCACGCTTCTTTGAACTCAGTCACAGTTTTACTCTCCACCACCTCTCTCGGGAGCGCATTCCAGGCATCCACTACCCTCTCCGTAAAGTAGAATTTCCTAACATTGCCCCTGAATCTACCACCCCTCAACCTCAAATTATGTCCTCTGGTTTTACCATTTTCCTTTCTCTGGAAAAGATTTTGTTCTACGTTAATACCCTTTAAGAATTTGAACGTCTGAATCATATCTCCCCTGTCTCTCCTTTCCTCTAGGGTATACATATTCAGGGCTTCCAGTCTCTCCTCATACGTCTTCTGGCGCAAGCCTCCTATCTTTTTCGTCGCCCTCCTCTGGACCGCCTCAAGTCTTCTTACGTCTTTCGCCAGATACGGTCTCCAAAACTGAACACAATACTCCAAGTGGGGCCTCACCAATGACCTGTACAGGGGCATCAACACCTTCTTCCTTCTACTGACTATGCCTCTCTTTATACAGCCCAGAATCCTTCTGGCAGCAGCCACTGCCTTGTCACACTGTTTTTTCGCCTTTAGATCTTCGGACACTATCACCCCAAGGTCCCTCTCCCCGTCCGTGCATATCAGCTTCTCTCCTCCCAGCATATACGGTTCCTTCCTATTATTAATCCCCAAATGCATTACTCTGCATTTCTTTGCATTGAATTTTAGTTGCCAGGCATTAGACCATTCCTCTAACTTTTGAAGATCCTTTTTCATATTCTCCACTCCCTCTTCGGTGTCTACTCTGTTACAAATCTTGGTATCATCTGCAAAAAGGCACACTTTTCCTTCTAACCCTTCAGCAATGTCACTTACATACATATTGAACAGGATTGGCCCCAGCACCGAACCCTGAGGGACTCCACTAGTCACCTTTCCTTCCTTCGAGCGACTTCCATTAACCACCACCCTATGGCGTCTGTCCGACAGCCAGTTTCTGACCCAGTTCACCACTTTGGGTCCTAACTTCAGCCCTTCAAGTTTGTTCAACAGCCTCCTATGAGGAACTGTATCAAAGGCTTTGCTGAAATCCAAGTAAATTACATCTAGCATATGTCCTCGATCCAGCTCTCTGGTTACCCAATCAAAAAATTCAATCAGGTTCGTTTGGCACGATTTACCTTTTGTAAAGCCATGTTGCCTTGGATCCTGTAACCCATTAGATTCAAGGAAATACACTATCCTTTCTTTCAGCAACACTTCCATTATTTTTCCAACAACTGAAGTGAGGCTCACCGGCCTGTAGTTTCCTGCTTTATCCCTGTGACCACTTTTATGAATAGGGACCACATCCGCTCTCCTCCAATCCCCAGGAATCACTCCCGTCTCCAGAGATTTGTTGAACAAGTCTTTAATAGGACTCACCAGAACCTCTCTGAGCTCCCTTAGTATCCTGGGATGGATCCCGTCTGGTCCCATCGCTTTGTACACCTTCAGTTTTTCAAGTTGCTCATAAACACCCTCCTCCGTGAACGGCGCAGAATCTACTCCATTTTCTCGTGTAACTTTGCCAGACAATCTCGGTCCTTCTCCAGGATTTTCTTCTGTGAACACAGAACAGAAGTATTTGTTTAGCACATTTGCTTTCTCCTCATCACTCTCCACATATTTGTTCCCAGCATCTTTTAGCCTAGCAATTCCATTTTTTATCTTCCTCCTTTCACTAATATATCTGAAAAAATTTTTATCTCCCTTTTTTACATTTTTAGCCATTTGTTCTTCCGCCTGTGCCTTCGCCAAACGTATCTCTCTCTTGGCTTCTTTCAGTTTCACCCTGTAGTCCTTTCTGCTCTCCTTTTCTTGGGTTTTTTTATATTTCATGAACGCCAACTCTTTCGCCTTTATTTTCTCAGCCACTAGGTTGGAGAACCATATCGGCTTCCTTTTTCTCTTGTTTTTATTGATTTTCTTCACATAAAGGTCCGTAGCCATTTTTATCGCTCCTTTCAGCTTAGACCACTGTCTTTCCACTTCTCTTATGTCCTCCCATCCTAACAGCTCTTTCTTCATGTACTTTCCCATTGCATTAAAGTCCGTACGTTTGAAATCTAGGACTTTAAGTATCGTGCGGCCGCTCTCCACTTTAGCCGTTATATCAAACCAAACCGTTTGATGATCGCTACTACCCAGGTGAGCACCCACTCGAACATTAGAAATACTCTCTCCATTTGTGAGGACCAGATCCAATATCGCTTTTTCCCTTGTGGGTTCCATCACCATTTGTCTGAGCGGAACCTCTTGAAAGGCATCCACAATCTCCCTACTTCTTTCCGATTCCGCAAACGGAACATTCCAGTCCGCATCCGGCAGGTTGAAATCTCCCAACAGCAGAACCTCCTCTTTCCTTCCAAACTTTTGGATATCCACAATCAGATCCTTATCAATTTGCTGCGATTGAGTCGGAGGTCTGTAGAATACACCCACGTAGATAGAAGTTCCATCTTCTCTTTTCAGAGCAATCCATATCGCTTCTTCCTCTCCCCAGGTCCCTTGCATTTCGGTCGCTTGGATATTGATCTTTACATAGAGAGCTACTCCTCCACCTTTATGATCATCTCTGTCCTTCCTAAAAAGATTATATCCCGGTATGTTTGCATCCCATCCATGTGATTCACTGAACCATGTCTCTGTGATAGCAACAATATCTAGATCTGCCTCTAATATCAGGGCTTGCAGATCATGAACTTTGTTGCTTAGATTGCGAGCATTTGTGGTCATCGCTTTCCAGCTATTTTTCAGCGATAATCTCCTTTTTTGTATGGATTTTTGTGTCGTTTCACTTTCCGTTGCACTACTAAGAAATGAGTTGCTGATATTGCTTATGTTGCAGCCTTTACTACTATCACATCTTTTCTTTTGCCGGAGGTGGTCTCTATAATTGTCCTTTGTACATACACCACCCCCACCTTCTAGTTTAAATGCCTAGAAAAATATTGTCTAAATTTCTCTGCAAGGTTTCTTTTTCCTGCTGTAGTAATATGTAGCCCATCAGTGCAATATAGCTTATCCCAGGACAAGCAGGCAGCATATTCTTGACTGATGGGTGACGGCACCGACGGAGCCCCGGTACGGACAATTTTAGAGTGATTGCACTCTAAGAACTTTAGAAAGTTCTAGCTCGGCCGCACCGCGCACGCGCGAGTGCCTTCCCGCCCGACAGAGGCGCGCGGTCCCTCAGTTTCTTAGTTTCCGCGGAGCTAAGAAGACGCGTTTTTTTCAACGGCTGTTGAAACTTTTTTTCTATTGCCTTCCCGCTCGCGTAAACTTTTTGGCTTTTGGCCTTATTTCGTTTCTTTTTTTCTTTTGTAAAAAAAAAAAAAAAAAAAAAAATATTTTTTCCTTTTCTTAATTTGATTTTCCCCGGCGGGGCCTTCTGCCACCATCGAAGCCTCGGCCTTCGATTTGGCGGAAGCCGTTTTTCCTTTCATGCCCCCTCAACCGGGTTTTAAAAAGTGCCAGCGGTGTGCTAGGCCTATATCTCTCACGGACCCACACAACTGGTGTTTACAGTGTTTGGGTCCTGAGCATCAGGCCTCTACTTGCACCCGCTGTGCTACTCTAAAAAAACGGACATTAAAAAATCGCCAGATACAGCAGCGATTACTGTTCGGTACCGAGATGTCCGACCCCGTTCCTTCGACTCCGGCTTCGGCACCGATTCAGTCGGCACCCTCGTCTTCGACGCCGCGTGATTCCACACCGGCATCTCAACAGTCAGGTAAGCCGGCTAAGAAGCCTTCCCCGCTGGAACGTCTTCCGGCCTCGAGTGCAGTGAGTCCAATCCTGCCGCCTGTAAGACGCCAGCGGAAGCGCTCCGCCCCTATAGAGGTGAGTCCCTCGACATCGGGCTCCTCATCTCCGGGGCGTCGAGCGGCACCGCAGGTACCGCAGAAGAAAAAAGCGGTACCGGTGCCATCCCTCGATGACCGCATTACGGCCATCCTTCAGGTGCAGCTTAAGGAGCAATTAAAAAGACTCCTTCCTGCTATCATGACACCGAACCTTCCGGTGCCGGCCCGCACCGAGCTATCGGTACCGGTTGTGGAACAACCCGTATCGATACCGATTGTGGAACCCGTATTACCCGCTTCCACTGTTTCGGTACCGCTTCACCTAACCTCATCGGTATCGATGCCAGTTCTTGCACCGGAGCCGAGAGCTCACCATCAATCGGTACAGACTTCGGCACCGGTGCGACCGATAACATCTCCTGACTCGGTATCGATGAGGTCGGGTAAGTCGGTGCGCAAAACCCGACACATTCAAACGTCGACACCGGAGTCTCAGGACCATGCTTCCCATGTCAGGGATCCTGATCTGTGGGGGGACTCAGAGGAACCCTTTCTTTCTGAAGGCGAATGTTCCTCAGAGGAGGAGGATTCGGCTGTCCCTGACCCATCCTCCAAACAGGTCACTTCCTCTTTCTCCTGTTTTTTGAAAGAGATGTGTGAATCCTTGTCCATTCCTTTGGAGGCTGAATCCAAAAAGTCTAAAGCTTTTTTGGATGCCCTTGATTTTGATCAGCCTCCAAAGGAATTTTTGAAACTTCCCCTTCATGACATCTTGAGGGAAACTTTCTATAAGAATTTAGAGACTCCTTTAACTGTCCCAGGGGCCCCACGTAAACTGGATTCTCTATATAAAGTAATTCCCATTCCTGGGTTCGACAAACCTCAACTTCCACACGAGTCATTATTTGTCGAATCCACCCTTAAAAAGACTTCAGGAGCCAGTGTATATGCATCTGTCCCTCCTGGCAGAGAAGGAAGGGCCATGGATAAATTTGGTAAGAGGCTCTACCAAAATGCTATGTTAGCAAATAGGGCTAGTAATTATGCTTTTCATTTCTCTTTTTATTTAAAGCATCTCCTTACCACCATGGCTTCTTTCGAAAAATATCTTCCTTCACGAAAGCATTCCTCTTTTCACACCTGCTTGTCGTCTCTTTTCCAATTGCGTAAGTTTATGGTTAGATCCATATATGACACCTTTGAACTTACATCCAGAGCGACAGCAATGTCGGTGGCTATGCGCCGTTTGGCCTGGCTTCGGGTATCCGAGCTTGATGTTAACCATCAAGATCGGTTAGCCAACGCCCCGTGCCTAGGGGATGAGCTCTTTGGGGATTCCATGGACTCAACCACACAAAAGCTCTCGGCTCATGAGACGCGCTGGGATACTCTGCTTAAAAATAAAAAGAAGCCTCCTCCACCAAAACCATATAGACAGCAGTCGGCCTATCAACGCCGCTTCACAGCTCGTCCATTAACTACCACTGCTCAGCAACCCAGGCGTCAGAGGCAACAACAACGTCAGCCTCCCAGACAGCAGCAGCAACAACAATCTGTGAAACAACCTCCTCAGCAGAAGTCACAGCCCTTTTGACTTCATTCTCCACAGTATAGCCAGTATCCCTATTCCTGCTCTCCTGCCTCAGCCTATAGGAGGTCGACTTTCTCTGTTCCTCAGCCGGTGGGAAGTAATCACGTCGGACCAATGGGTCCTCAACATCATCTGCCACGGCTACTCTCTCAACTTTCAGACTCTTCCACCTCAAAGCCTGCCAAAAGAGTCTGCTTTGAACAGTCCTCAATCGGCCCTCCTTATTCAGGAGGTCCAATCCCTCCTCCTTCTGAACGCTATAGAAGAAGTTCCTCTAGATCAAAAGGGGCAGGGATTCTACTCCCGTTATTTTCTAGTCCCCAAAAAAACAGGAGATCTCAGACCCATCCTAGATCTTCGCGATCTCAACAAACATCTGGTAAAAGAAAAATTCAAGATGCTTTCTTTAGCCATCCTTTATCCCCTTCTAAATCAAAACGACTGGCTATGCTCCCTCGATCTCAAAGAGGCTTACACTCACATACCGATCAATGTAACCTCAAGACCATATCTCCGATTCATGATCAATCATTGTCATTACCAATACAAGGTACTGCCCTTCGGTCTAGCCTCATCTCCAAGGGTATTCACCAAATGTCTCATTGTGGTAGCGGCATTTCTACGCTCTCACTACCTTCATGTATTCCCTTACCTGGACGACTGGTTGATCAAAGCCACATCCGCTCAAGCAGTTCTCCTGGCCACCAACCAAACCATCCAGTTTCTACAAATTCTGGGGTTCGAGATCAATCTACCCAAATCTCATATCATCCCCACTCAAAGACTTCAATTCATTGGAGCGATCCTAGATACACTCCAAATGAGAGCTTTCCTACCATCCAATCGTCTTCAGACCCTTCAGTCTCTATGTCAGCAGGTGCTTTCACTACCTTCCATCTCAGCCAGACAGATGATGGTACTCTTGGGGCACATGGCATCCACAGTTCATGTCACACCTCACGCACGTCTTCACCTGCGCACTCCTCAATGGACCCTTGCTACTCAGTGGTCCCAAGCGTCGGATCCTTGCTCACGACACATATCTGTGACATTATCTCTGCGTCAGTCTCTTCAATGGTGGTTGGTATCCTCAAATCTATCCAGAGGTCTTCTGTTCCATCAGCCTCCTCATCAACTAGTCATCACCACCGACGCCTCTCTGTATGCATGGGGAGCTCACTTGAACGAGTTCCAGACTCAAGGTTTTTGGACAGCCCAGGAAAAGAAGCATCAAATCAATTTCCTGGAACTCAGAGCGATGTTTTATGCCCTCAAGGCCTTCCAACATCTTCTCTTTCCTCAGGTCCTTCTGTTGTGCACAGACAATCAGGTTGCGATGTACTACATCAACAAACAGGGTGGGACAGGCTCTCGCCTTTTATGCCAGGAAGCCCAGAAGATCTGGACTTGGGCCATAGATCACCATCTCTTCCGGAAAGCTATATACATTCAGGGGGCACAGAATTCTTTAGCGGACAAACTCAGCAGAATTCTCCAACCTCACGAGTGGACACTCGATCCTGTAACTCTGCAGTCTATCTTCACTCAATGGGGCACTCCTCAGATAGACCTCTTTGCAGCTCCTCACAATCATCAGCTGCCCCTATTCTGCTCCAGACTTTACTCTCCGCACCGTCTAGCAGCAGATGCTTTTCTCCTCGACTGGTCGAATCTGTTCCTGTACGCCTTCCCTCCTCTGCCTCTCATGTTGAGAACCTTGTTCAAGCTCAAGAGGGAAAGAGCCACCATGATTCTAATTGCTCCGAGGTGGCCCAGGCAACATTGGTTCTCCCTTCTACTTCAACTCAGTTCCAGGGAACCTTTTCTTCTTCCTCTGTTTCCATCTCTGCTTACGCAACAGCAGGAAACCCTTCTACATCCCAACCTCCAGTCTCTACACCTGACAGCTTGGTATCTCTCGGGCTGACTTCGACTGATACTCTTTTGTCGCAGCCCGTTCGTTCCATTCTGGATGCCTCCAGGAAACCAGCCACTCTGCAATGTTACCATCAAAAGTGGACGAGATTTTCTTCCTGGTGTCTTCTTCATCATCTTGATCCCACTTCCCTGGCAGTGGAGACGTTGTTGGATTATTTACTTTCTTTGTCTGACTCTGGCCTTAAGTCCTCTTCCATCAGAGTCCACCTCAGTGCCATTGCAGCTTTTCATGAGCCAGTCCATGGAAAACTTCTTTCAGCTCATCCCCTGGTATCCAGGTTCATGCGTGGACTTTTCAATGTGAAACCACCTCTTAAAGCCCCTCCTGTTCTCTGGGATCTCAATGTGGTTCTTTCCGCCTTGATGAAGCCTCCATTTGAACCATTGGCTACATCTCCTTTCAAGTTTCTCACTTGGAAAGTGCTTTTCCTTATTGCTCTTACCTCTGCCAGGAGGGTCAGTGAGCTTCATGCACTTGTCGCAGATCCACCTTTTACGGTTTTTCACCATGACAAGGTGGTTTTGCGTACACATCCAAAGTTTCTCCCTAAGGTTGTCTCTGAATTCCATCTCAACCAATCCATTGTTCTACCGGTTTTCTTTCCAAAACCTCATTCTCATTCTGGGGAACAAGCTCTGCATACTTTGGATTGTAAACGGGCTCTAGCTTACTATCTAGAGCGTACGAAACCCCACAGATCAGTTCCTCAACTTTTTCTGTCCTTTGATCCGAATAAATTGGGACGTCCTGTTTCTAAACGTACGTTGTCTAATTGGCTGGCAGCGTGCATTTCATTCTGTTATGCTCAGACCGGACTGACACTGGAAGGTTCTGTCACGGCCCATAGAGTCAGAGCTATGGCAGCATCTGTAGCTTTCCTCCGTTCCACTCCTATTGAGGAAATCTGCAAAGCTGCTACTTGGTCCTCAGTTCACACTTTTACATCTCATTATTGTCTGGATGCATTCTCCAGACGGGATGGACACTTCGGCCAATCTGTTTTGCAAAATTTGTTTTCATAATGGCCAACCTTCCCTCCATCCCTCTTTTTGTTAGCTTGGAGGTCACCCATCAGTCAAGAATATGCTGCCTGCTTGTCCTGGGATAAAGCACAGTTACTTACCGTAACAGGTGTTATCCAGGGACAGCAGGCAGATATTCTTGCGTCCCACCCACCTCCCCGGGTTGGCTTCTTAGCTGGCTTACACTAACTGAGGGACCGCGCGCCTATGTCGGGCGGGAAGGCACTCGCGCGTGCGCGGTGCGGCCGAGCTAGAACTTTCTAAAGTTCTTAGAGTGCAATCACTCTAAAATTGTCCGTACCGGAGCTCCGTCGGTGCCGTCACCCATCAGTCAAGAATATCTGCCTGCTGTCCCTGGATAACACCTGTTACGGTAAGTAACTGTGCTTTCTTGTCCTTCCATGTATTTCCCCATCCTCCTATGTACCTGAAGCCTTCTTGATGACACCAGGCTCTGAGCCATCTATTAAAGTCCTCTATGTTTTTCACTCTTTGCTCTCCTTTTCCATATGCAGGCAGTATCTCAGAAAAAGCTAAAGTCTTTACAAAAGGTTTCACGCCCTCACCAAGCTCCTGAAAAGCTTTCTGTGCTGCAATGTGGAGTTGTTGGCCAGGTCATTTGTTCCCAGATGGATAACAACATCAGTGTTAAAATCCTTAGTTTCTTCCTTAATTATAGTCAGTATTTGCCTGGAACTCCTGGTAGCTGAGGATCCTGGAAGACATTTCACTATTTTGGTCTCCTCGCCCTGTGTTCCAAGGTTAATGCCTCTGATGATGGAATTCCCCAACAGTAATAGTTTTCTGTTTTTGGCTTTTTTATTTGTACTTAGGGTGCGCTTGTTCTCTTGAGTTACCTTCATTGGTTCCAGTCCCACCTCCCTTCTGTTTTCCTGAGTATCACAGTGCACTAGTGGAGCGAAGGAATTCTGTAGAGGTAATATTAGTGAAGGTGGATGTTTCTGTGTTACATGTCGCAGTCTTCCTGAGCCTACTGTGACCCATTTATTCCTGGGCTGTTTTATTCTTTGAGGTAGAGGTGGTAAGTTGGTATGATTTTGTGGAGTGATGGAAGCTGCTTTAATTGTATTCAATTCCTGTTTAAGTTTGCAGAGCTCCTCCTTAATACTGGCAAGTTGAAGACAGATGGGGCAAGCCTTAAGCCTCCAAATAATTGGAATTAAAGCACCACAGTGATTGCATAGAATAAAGGTCATCTTGATTGGTTGCGAAGTGACTTGATTTGAGTAGTCCTGATTATATGGGTCTCTATATATGAATAGTGGTTCCTGGGGTTGGTGGGACTATAAGTAAGACTACTAGTAAGGCAGAAATATAGGCTCTATACTACCTAAAACACAGTATTTTAAACAAAACTGCAGGTTCTATCAGTGCTACCCTAAAACACAGGATTTATAACAGGATTTTCCCTACTTTAGTCACCCTGAGCCACAGGCACCAGAAATATAGGCTTTATACCACCTAAAACACAGTATTTTAAACAAAACTGCAGGTTCTATCAGTGCTACCCTAAAACACAGGATTTATAACAGGATTTTCCCTACTTTAGTCACCCTGAGCCACAGGCACCAGAAATATAGGCTCTATACCACCTAAAACACAGTATTTTAAACAAAACTGCAGGTTCTATCAGTGCTACTCTAAAACACAGGATTTATAACAGATTTTCCCTACTTTAGTCACCCTGAGCCACAGACACCAGAAATATAGGCTCTATACCACCTAAAACACAGTATTTTAAACAAAACTGCAGGTTCTATCAGTGCTACCCTAAAACACAGGATTTATAACAGGATTTTCCCTACTTTAGTCACCCTGAGCCACAGGCACCAGAAATATAGGCTCTATACCACCTAAAACACAGTATTTTAAACAAAAATGCAGGAAGAGGAAATAAGATTTAACAGAGGAAAGAGAAGGATTTTTTTGTGCTTTTTTTATTTTTTTTAGTAAGAAACAGGGAGGAGAAGAGAAATTAAGCAGATATAATGCTGAAAACCAGTCAAAAGAGCAGAATATGAAATGCTGAATAACTTAGCTTTTAGATGTTTACAGGGCAGCCTTGTTCACAGCAATGTCCCAAAGATAATGCAATTAACCTTAGAAGTAAAACAGAGCCCCTTCCTTCCCCACCTAATCAGACACAATGGCTAAAAACTAGTGAGTCAGAAATATAGGCTCTATACCACCTAAAACACAGTATTTTAAACAAAAATGCAGGTTCTATCAGTGCTACCCTAAAACACAGGATTTATAACAGGATTTTCCCTACTTTAGTCACCCTGAGCCACAGGCACCAGAAATATAGGCTATATACCACCTAAAACACAGTATTTTAAACAAAACTGCAGGTTCTTATCAGTGCTACCCTAAAACACAGGATTTATAACAGGATTTTCCCTACTTTAGTCACCCTGAGCCACAGGCACCAGAAATATAGGCTCTATACCACCTAAAACACAGTATTTTAAACAAAAATGCAGGAAGAGGAAATAAGATTTAACAGAGGAAAGAGAAGGATTTTTTTGTGCTTTTTTATATTTTTTTTAGTAAGAAGAAGAGAAGAGGAGAAGAGAAATTAAGCAGATATAATGCTGAAAACCAGTCAAAAGAGCAGAATATGAAATGCTGAGTAACTTAGCTTTTAGATGTTTACAGGGCAGCCTTGTTCACAGCAATGGCAGCCTTGTTCACAGCAAGCTATGGAGTCCCACATGTAAGAATAGACTGCTGCATGTCATTGGATAAAGCATAGTTACTCCCCTGTAGCAGGTATTATCCGAGGACAACAGGCAGCTATTCTCACAACCCTCCCACTTCCCCTGGTTGGTTTCTTAGCTTTTTTACTGAGCTGATAGTCCTGTGAGCCAACATCAGACGGGAAGGTACCAGCATGTGCATGGTATAGGCAGTCTTAAAGATTTAAAGTGACAGTACACTTTTTGACTGTCCATGCCAGGGTTCCATAGGTGATGTCACCCACATGTGAGAACATCTGCCTGCTGTCCTCGGATAACACATGAACCAAAATGCTATGTTGATGAGAGACTGATTGAGTAAGGATTTTTGAGGGATTAGTAGGGTCGATGGGGCAGAGAAATTATCATTGGCATATTCGAATAAGGTGACTCCTGGAGATTGAGCAAGTGTCAGAAGAGGTTCTAGGAAGATGTTGAATAACACTGGGGCTAGGTTGGAGCCTTGTGAAACCTCACATGGGGGAGAGAAAGCATTGGAGAGGGATTCTTGAAATAATACTCAGGTGTGACTGCTGAGATGAGCCAATTGTAGACTGTATCAGAAACACTTATGTTTTAAGTCATTGTAACAATAGTGCATGATCAATGATATTGAAAGCATGATCATGATATGAAAGCAATAGTGCATGATCAATGATATTGAAAGTGAGATCCAATGATAAGAGAAGCGAGCATAGATGATGATCAAGATGATAATATACAAATGTAACCAGGCCTATCAGGGAAAGTTTTGTTGAATAGTGGTGTCAACCCAGTTTGACGGGGGTGAAGAATGTTAGTCTTCCCATCTTGCAGATTTTTTCAACAAAACAATCTTTTTGACAATTTGGGTTTGAAAGCTAAGGTTTGCAATGAAATTGTAGTTAGAACAAGCTAATTGTTTAGGGTCTTTGATTTTGGGTCATATGATAGCATCTTTCCAGGCTGCTGTGACTTCTCCAGTGGTAAGACTGTTGAATATCATAGAGTGAATGTTAGGGCCAAAATTTTATAATAGAATCTAGAATGGGATCTGACCAATGTTGCATTTGGCCACACAGAGTGCTTCTCTCCCCCCCAAAAAAAATTGAACTCAGGGTCTTTTTGTCAAGAATTTTTTTATTTTACCTTTTCTTTGGTAAATCAAAATTTTAAAGTGAATACAAAATTAATACATGCATGCAGCTATGCTTCTTGTAAGGGCAGCAAACCATTTTGTAAAGAAAGTAAGTAAAAGAGGAAAAGAAGGCCGCTTTGGTTCTCAAAAGTAGTAGCTGAAAAGGTAAGGACAAAGAGGTTAGCTTTCATAAACCACAAAAGATTACAGAAAGACAGGCTAAAATATCTGGAAAAATTAAGAGAAGCTGGTTGAGTAGTCAGGAAAGCAAAGATACAAATGGAAGAAAAAAAAAATAGCCAACATGGTAAAACGGGGGGACAAGACAGTTTTTAGGTATATTAATGCTAGAAAGAAGTGCAAAAGTAGTATTGTGAGAATGGGAGAAATATGTAGAAACTGATAAAGATAAGGCATAATTGCTTAACAAATATTTCTGTTCTGTGTTCACAGCTGAAGCGTTGGGAGCAGGACCGCAGAAGACAAACTCCTGTTTTAAGGCCTGTTCAAAACAGGCATGGCTACAATGTTGACTATAATATCTATATAATTTTTTCATAACTCAGATCATGAGGGGCTGTGGACAGTCGCATGGGTTGAGGAGAGCAATGTAGATGGCACAGTGGAAACCTTGTCTGTGAAGGTTTTGGCAAGAGCCTGAGCTGGGAGAAGAGAAGTTGTGTTAACTGGGATGTGTGGTGTAGTGATAGAATATAGAATGGAGTATAGAGTGGACGGGTTACTGGCTTTTTGATATATGGGTAGAAATGTGTTTCATTTTTACTGTTTAAATGGACAATTTGTATTGGGAGGCACATGCATTATAGAGGTCCAATTTGGTGGGAGACCGGTGTTTAATTCATCGATGCTGTGCTTTTCTGAGATAGCATTTGAGCAAAATTAGATTAGGTCCAAACCAGTAAGCTCTTTGATTAGGACAAGATGGTATAGGAGCTGAGAGAGGGGCCACAGTATTGAGTAGTGAGCAAAGAGCTGAATCCCAGAAAGCATTCTGCTCCCTCGAGTGGGAGTTTGCTGAATGAATCTAAAGATAGAGAGAGATTAACATAGATAGAATCTGGGGTTTAAATAGACTTGAACAATAAAAAAAAATGGTATCTAATGTGTGCCCTGCAGTGTGAAAAAGACAGTTAATATAGATGAGAGATGGAGATTTGAGAAAAAAGTTAGAAATTCCTTAACTGAGGGTCTGATAGGATCATCTAAATATAGACTGAAGTCGCCTAATTTTACAGGATATTGAGTGGAGATGCAATGGTCTGCAATTAGAAAGCGGAGTGCTGAGAGAGAAGACACAGAGGGTGGGGGAGGGTGATATAAGAGAAGAAAATCTAAGGGGACATGAGTAAAAAGACAGAATGAGAAAAATTAGAGATTAGGAAGGGGGTAGATGAATGGAGGTGAGTGGAGAATATAACTGCTAGCCCCCCCCCCCCTCTTTTCAATCTTGTCAGCTTATGTGACAGTAAGTGAAACCAGCCAGGCAAGTAAGATTTAGAAATGCATGGTCTCCCTCTGAGAGCATGTTTCAGTTAGGCATAAAAGGGCAAATTCTGTAAAGGATGTCTAAAAGTTAGGTGTCGCTTATTTTATTGTACTGTTTTATTTGTACATTTTTGTATTTGAAAAATTTCAATAAAATGTTGTTACAAAAAAAAAAAAAAAAAAGTTAGGCGTCGTTTAGACATCCAGCAGCACAACGCTGAGTGCAATTCTATTAAGCATAGACGCACAATAGAGAATTGCACTCAGCGGCACTCAGTGAATTTAAGTGTGTCTATATAGTTAGGCGTCGCATAGATGACTTCACAATGTCTATAATGTTATCACGTTTTAGCGTTATGACATCATTAGAATGGCTGTTTTATACATTAAAATTGTATGCAGTAAAATGGCATGCAGAAAGCAGCCCAATTTTACAGAAGCACCACTATTATATTTTATTTATTTATCTTTTAATTATTGATATTCAGCTTCTTTATCATATTTCCCTTCTCAAGAGGATTAAGTGACTTGCCCATGGTCACAAGGAGCAGTGAAGGGTTTGAACCCACAACCTCAGGGTACTGAGGCTGTAGCTCTAACCACTGCATCACACACACTCAGATATTAAACCACATGTCAATTCAAAAGCCAAGCTTATATCCTCTTGATTCATAAGCAATCATTTCTCTAGGATAAATATCAAACATGTACCTTCAACACTTATCCAGTTCTTCTTTTGGCCTCTGTGTTCCTCAATCAAAGCACTTGAAAAAAATTATATATATATATATATATTGCATACTAAACCTTCTATATTTTGGTGTAAAGAGGACTCCTCTTTGATAATAATGGAAAATGAGGTTTAATAATGGGAGCCAGGAAAGGGCCTACAGAGGGATAGAGGGCACTATTTGTTGTTCCATGTGGATCCAAGGTTTAGAGAAACACCCCCCCACCACCACCCATTCAGCAATAATCTGTAACTGAGCAGCCTGGTGGTATAACGCAAAATGAAGTACCCCCTCTCTGGTCTGGTAAAACATTACCCTGCTCACCCTGGGTGGTTTTTTCTTCCAAATACAGAAAAATACCTTACGATTTAGAAGATGACAAAATCGCTGAGGAATAGCAATTGGGAGGGCCATTAGAAGATAAACAAACTTCGGCAAAGTCACCATTTTTACCACATTGATAAGCCCCAACCAGAAAGTACCCAGGCCCTCTTAGCAGTCCAGGTTCCGAAGCACCTCCCGGAGCTTAGCAAGGAAGTTACATTTATATAACTGTGAGTGAGCAAGTAGGGTTTATAACCAAGATAGTGAATGGATTTAACTGTCCAAAGGAATTGGGACTGTAAGCTAGTTACCTCATCTGGAGGTAAGTTGATATTTTATTCATGTTTATCTTAAAACCGAACACCAAACTTATATCTAGCAAGAATATCCATTAAGCCTGTAAGGGAGCCTGCAAGGTTACTCAGAGTGAGGAGGATATCAGCAAACAATAGAATACAATGTTCTGTTGATCCCAACAGTATAGTTTCAAGTTTATTTAAAATTTGATATCCCGCTTATCAAATATCTAAGCGGCATACATAAAAGTAAAATTGTTTAAATAAATATGGAGTGTCAAATATAAAGCTCACAAACAGAAGTAAGTTATATATTTGGTTAGGTGGGAGAAAAACAATAATTGATAAGACAGAAATACAAAAAAGGGTAAATACAATAGGGAGGGAATAAATTATTCATATATGCAGTGAAAATTGGTGAGTGTTTATGTAAAATACATCTTTAAATAAAAAAATGTTTAGGTTATATTTAAATTTATCTAAAGAGGATTCTTCACGAATGAGCGATGGCAATGAATTCCATAATGAAGGGGCAGTTACGGAAAAAATTGATTTGCGCATGGTATCATAGACTATTTGACATAATGAAGGTATGACTAAGAGATTTTGGTTACTTGATCGCAGTGATCTATGTGAATTGTAGGGAATGATCATTCTATCGATGAATCCTGGAGAGTGGAGCATTCTTGATTTAAAGGTTAGAAGTAATATTTTGTAAGTTATTCTGTGTGAAAGTGGTAACCAGTGAGCATTAGGAGCGGTGTTACATGGTTGAATTTTTTGGCCTTAGATAAGAGTTTAACTGCAATATTTTGTATGATTTGGGCCTTCTGAGTTCTTTCTGGTTTACTCCCTTAAACGAGTGTAAAGCGTTACAACAATCTAGTCGAGAGATGATTAGCAAATATATTACAATGTTTAAGGACGGGGTTTTCAAAAGATTTGCAACCTGTAGAAGCATTTGTAACCTGAAGAAGCTTTTGTAGAAAGATTTGTAACCTGTAGAAGCATTTTTGTACTATGGAACTAATTTACTGATAGTAGGATAGTTTACTATCAAATGTCACACCAAGAAGTTTCATAATATTTACTAATTAAACAGGTGTAGATTTAAGACAAATAGGGGAGATCAAGCAGTCAGTACCATTACAAGGAAACAGCATAGTTTTTGATTTAGGGATAGTGCTAGCATGTCATTTAGCCATTGACTAATGTTTTCTAGTTTGTTATTAATGTCTTGAATGGCCTTTGGATTATTGGAATCCACGGGGTGAAGTAGTTGGATATCGTCGGTGTAATCATATATGGTAAATCCTATTGATTGGCCCAAAGTCAGAAGGGGGGTTCAAAAAGATTTTGAATAAAAGAGAGCATGGATCCCTGAGGTATTCTGTAATCTTGAGTAAATGATTTTGAGGAGATCTTGTCAGTTACGTTCAAGGAGTGCTCTAAAAAATAAGAAGAAAACCAATCAAGCGATTTATCTAAAATTCCGACAGATTTTAGTCAATACAGAAGAAGACAATGGTCTATGGTATCAAAGGCAGCAGAAAGATCTAGTGATATAAGCAGTACAGATTTCCTGTGATCAATGCAGTAGAGAATTGAAGTTGTAAGCCCAATTAAGGAATGTTCCATTGAATGGTTTAGTCTGAATCCCATTTGATTTGGATGGAGGACGTTGGTTTTTTCTACGAAACTGATAGCTGATTGAAAACAATTTTTGTCCTTTGCTAAAAAAGGGAGGTTTGCTATTGATCGGTAGTTTGAGCAATCTGTGGAAGATGTGTTATAATATTTGATCTTAGGATAAATTGTTGCTGCTTTCCAATTTTGGGGGAGTTTTCCTAAAGATAAACTACTTTTGATCATGCTATGGATAGATGTTCTGAAAATTGACAAGTGGTGTTTCAAAATGATTTTTTGGGGGGGGGATTGAGTACTGGTATGAACCAGTTAAGTTCATAGTTTGAATCATACTTTGAATTTTTGCTAAGGTTGGAATCGAAAATGTTGAAAATTTGCTAAGAGAGAGACTGGAAGATTCCGATGGTGAAATATCTTTGTAGAAGGATGAGAAAATTGGTTTTGTATTTATTTTATTTTGGCTGTAAACTGGAGGGCAAGATCTTGATATATGAGGGGCTATTTTCAGTTTTCTGGTTTGATTTTTTTTTTTTTTAATTTCCAGTAAGGGATTTTGCTATAGAATAAAAAGCAGATGTATTTTTAGTTTTAGATATGTGTTATGTATAGTATTTCTTTTTGGCCTGAACAATCGCAAGTTTATAGAAGTTTTCTTTCTCTTTGTATTGATTTAAAGAGGTCTGAGATTTGTCTTGTCTCCATTTTCGTTCTAGAGAATTAAGTTGTCATTTAATTAATGATAGCTCAATAGTATACCATGGATTTTTATTACGTGTTGTTGAAGTAGTGTGACAATTAAGTGTGACATTTCTGCTGAGGACCTAATTAAATAAGCTTAGGGCTCAACCATTAATGCAAAAAGCAAGGTGGACAAAGCATACCTCTGCCTAGTGCCCTGGAAAAGTTCAAAGGGTTCAGCAAATTAGCCATTAACTTTCAACAAAGAGAGGGGATGTCTTTAAAGTGCCTGAATCTAGTGCAGGAAGGGCCCAGAAATTCTATATGATGAAGTATCCATCACAAAGGGCCAAGAGACCCTGTCAAAAGCCTTTTCAGCATCTAAGGATAGGAGAACTGATGGAATACTATTAGTCCAAGCAGCATCAATAAGATGCAGAACTCTGCAGGTATTGTCTGAGGCAATATTGTCTGCCCAAAAGAAAACCAGATTGGTCAGGATGCACAATAGCCGGGAGGATCGTTTCTAGTCTCAATGCCAGTGTTTTGTTAGAAATTTTGTAGTCGGTGCCCAAGAGAGATATAGATCGATATTAACCACACAATTGAGGATCTTTCCCTGGCTTTGGTATGATAGTAATTGCTGCTAAACACCAGAGAGATACTACCCATTTGGCAAAACATTTATAGAAGTGGTTACAAAACCCGTACAGCCATGGGGCCTTGGAGTTATGTAAATCCTGGATAGCCCAGGTCACCTCCTGTAAAGTGATAGGTTGTGATAGTAACTCATTTTCAGAGCATGAAATAGCAGGAAGTGGGTCATCTGCTAAAAATGCAGAGATCATAGAATCAGTAGGCGAGAGGATGACAAAGTGCACCCACTTAAACCGGTGCGTCTCCCAAGAAGTAAAAAGAAAAAGCTGGAAGATAACACCCCACACACACACACACAAAAAAAAAAGGAAAACATTCAGAGGGAAAGGACTGAGTCCTCCAGGACTCAGTTCAGCTAACTCAAAATCCAAGGCAATGAGTGGAGTAGGTTCCAAAAGAGTGATCAGCAGAACCATAGTTCACACCAAGAGAGAAATAAGTAATTATCAGCCAGCGCTGACCCTGAAAAAATACACAGCAATCTCTCAGCCCTCTCCATGGGCCTTTGCAGAAGGAAGTTGGATGTCAGAAAACTGATGAATGAGACAGCCTTTCCCTCTGGATATGCGCAGCCATTTAGATCAAAGCTATAGAAGAACATAAGACTAGCCTTACTGGATCAGACCAATGGTCCATCAAGCTAGTAGCCAGTTCTCACAGTGGCCAATCCAGGTCACTAGTACCTGGCCAAAACTCAAGGAGTAGCAATATTCCATGCTACTGATACAGGGCAAGCAGTGGCTTTCCTCATTTCTTTCTCAATAACAGACTATGGACTTTTCCTCCAGGAACTTGTCCAAACCTTTCTTAAAACCAGCTACGCTATCCGCTTTCACCACATCCTCTAGGAACGCGTTCCAGAGCTTAACTTTTCTCAGAGTGAAAATAAATTTCCTCCTATTAGTTTTAAAAGTATTTCCCTGTAACTTCGAGTGTCCCCCTAGTCTTTGTAAATTTTGATGGAGTGAAAAATCAATCCACTTGTACCCACTTGTACTCCACTCAGGATTTTGTAGACTTCAATCATATCTCCCCTCAGTCCCTCTCTTTTCCATCCCCTTTGCCATCTTGGTTGCTCTTCTTTGAACCTTTTCTAGCGCCACTACATCTTTCTTGAGATAAGGAGATCAGAATTGAACGCAATACTCCAGATGAGGTCACACCATGGAACGATACAGGGGCATTATAACATTTGTAATCTTGCTAACCATCAATTTTTTAATAATTCCTAGCATCTTGTTTGCTTTTTCCGCACATTGGGCTGAAGGTTTCATCGTATTGTGATTCAGGTCATTCTTCCTAATGTGTATCACTTTGCATTTGTCCACCTTAAATTTCATCTGCCATTTGGATGCCCAGTCTTCCAATTTCCTAAGGTCCGCCTGCAACTTTGAACAGTTTAGAGTCATCTGTAAATTTCATAACATCACTCATCGTTCCAATTTCCAAATCATTTATAAATAGCAGATCATTTAAATAAATTAAATAGCACCAGTCCCAGTAAAGACCCCTGCAGCACTTCACTGTTTTCTCTCCTCCATTGAGAAAAAATGACCATTTAACCCTACCCTCTGTTTTCTATCCGATAACCAATTCCTAATCCACAACTGAACTTTGCCACCTATCCCATGACACACTCATTTTCTCAGGAGCCTCTCGACGCGACGAACTAGAAATCATTGGCATAACAGAAACATAGTGGAATGATGAAAATGAATGGGATACAGTTCTACAGGGATACAAGCTATACAGAAGGGATAGAACAGGGCAGAAAGGGGGAGGTATTGCCCTATATGCTCAGGAAGGAATAGAATCTGTTAGAGGGGGAAAGAGAAGCTGGAGTCCCTCTGGATCAAGATTCCTAGACGCAAAGGTTCAGACACAAAAATTGGCCTTTACTATCGCCCCCCCAGGACAGACGGAGGAAACAGACTCAGAAATGATAGAGGAAATAAAACAAGGATGTAAAACAGGAAATGTGATGATCATGGGAGACTTCAACTTCCCGGGGATTGACTGGAACCTGGGAACCTCAAACTGTGGCAAAGAGACGAAGTTCCTGGAAATGATAGGGGACTGCTTCCTAGAACAAATGGTGGGAGAGCCGACGAGAGGAGACGCCACCTTGAACTTGGTCCTAAATGGCATTACTGGTCAGACAAAAGAAGTAGAAGTCATGGTCCTGCTTGGGACGAGCGATCACAACATGATCAACTTTAAACTTGACATCGGGACGAGGAAACGTACCAAAACCTTAACCACGACCTTCAACTTTAAAAAAGGAAGATATGATAGCATGAGAGCCATGGTAAAAAAAACGGCTCAAGAAAAGGATGGATAAAATCAGAATGGTAGATCAGGCATGGTCCCTACTAAAAAATACTATCACTGAAGCACAAAACCTCTACATTCCACAGATAACCAAAGGACGGGAAAATAAAGGCAAAGGAGAACCGGCATGGCTTACTAGAGAGGTGAAGGAAGCCGTAAAAGAAAAGAAGGACTCCTTTAAAGAATGGAAACGCACGAAAACAACTGAAGCTCGGAACAAGCACAAGGATGATCATAAGAAATGTCACAAGGTGATGAGGGATGCCAAAAAAGGACTACGAGGAGAAAATAGCGCAAGAGGCCAAAAACTTCAAGCCCTTCTTTAGATACATAAAAGGAAAAAAACACGCAAAAGAGGTGGTGGGACTGTTGGATGACCAGGGAAGAAAAGGGAACATCAAGGAAGACAAATAAATTGCAGACAAACTAAATTCCTTTTTTGCATCTGTCTTTACGAAGGAGAACACCGCAACAATAGTAGTGAAAGTGTTCAGAGGAGTAATAGAGGACAGCCTCACCACAGTAGAAGTGGATTTGGACTAGATATACTACCAGATTGACAAACTTAAAGGTGACAAATCCCTTGGAACTGATGAAATTCACCCGAGAGTCTGAAGGTTGAAATCGGAGAGCTATTGCAAAAACTTGCCAACCTGTCAATTAGAACTGGTCAGATACCGGCAGATTGGAAGATAGCGAACGTTTCACCAATTTTCAAAAAAGGATCAAGAGGAGAACTGGGCAACTACTGACCTGTAAGTCTTGCATCTGTTCCTGGAAAGATGGTAGAAGCACTGATTAAAGATAGCATTGTCTGGCACTTGGATACACATGACCTGATGGGAGCCAGTCAACACGGCTTCAGGAAAGGGAAATCATGCTTGATGAATTTACTTCAATTTTTAGAAACCGTGAACAAACAAATTGATAATGGAGAACCGGTGGACATAATATACTTGGACTTCCAAAAAGCGTTTGACAAGGTTCCACACGAAAGACTTCTCAGGAAACTACAAAGCCATGGAATAGAGGGAGATATACTAAGATGGATAGGCAAATGGCTGGAGAACAGAAAGCAGAGAGTGGACATAAATGGGAAGTTCTCAGACTGGGAGAAAGTGACTAGCGGTGTGCCCCAGGGCTCGGTACTTGGGCCCATCTTATTTAATATTTTCATAAATGACCTAGAAGAAGGAACATCCAGTGGAATCATCAAGTTTGCTGACGACAGAAAGCTATGCCAGGCAATCAGATCACAGAAGGATAGCGAGGTACTCCAGAGTGACTTGTGTCAGTTAGAGAAATGGGCGGAGAAATGGCAGATGAAGTTTAATACGAGTATAGAATGTCAGGTGCAACTCTAGGTAAGAGTGAACAAGAAAAGGACCTGGGTGTACTGATAGATAGGACCCTGAAACCGTCAGCACAATGCGTGGCGGCGGCAAAGAAAGCAAATAGAATGTTAGGTATGATAAAGAAAGGAATCACGAGTAGATCGGAGAGAGTTATAATGCCACTTTATAGGGCAATGGTCAGACCACACTTAGAATACTGTGTCCAACATTGGTCTCCCAACCTAAAGAAGGATATAAAACTGCTGGAGAGAGTGCAGAGACTAGCAACGAAGCTAATAAATGGTATGGAGAACTTGGAATACGAGGAACGACTTAAGAAACTGGGACTGTTCTCCCTTGAGAAGAGAAGACTGCGAGGGGATATGATTGAGACTTTCAAAATACTGAAAGGAATCGACAAAATAGAGCAGGAAAAAAAATTATTCACCATGTCCAACGTGACAAGCTAAGGGGGGACAAGTCCAGGACAAATATCAGGAAATTCTGCTTCACGCAATGAGTGGTGGACACCTGGAATGCTGTCCCAGAGGAGGTTATTGCGGAATCCACCGTTCTAGGATTTAAAAGCAAATTAGATTCACATCTCCTTATGAGAGGCATAGAGGGATATGGATAACTAAAATTACACCAGGTGTGCGGATCACCGGACTCGATGGACCATAGGTCTGATCTGGAGATGGCAGTTCTTATGTGAGGAATTTTATCAAAAGCTTTCTGAAAATCTAGATATACTATATAAACCAGCTCACCTTTATCCACATGTTTATTCACACCTTCAAAGAAGTCAAGCAAATTGGTGAGGCAAGATCTCCCTCAGCTCCCCCATGCTGACAAATCATGTTTGTTTAGGTGTTCCCAAAATTTTATTTTTTTATAATTGTTTCTACCATTTTGCCCAGAACTGAAGTGAGGCTTACCGGTCTGTAATTTGCCGGATCTCTCCTGGAGCCCTTTTAAAAAATTGGTGTAACATTGGCCACCCTCCAATCTTCAGGTACTACTGACAATTTTAGCAACAGGTTACAGATCATTAACAGCAGGTCAGCAATTTCATGTTTGAGTTATTTAGACCTGCTCGCCGACTTTGGACTTTTCCTCATCTGGAGTATAGTGTTCATTTCTGGTCTCCTTATCTCAAGAAAGATATAGTGGTGCTAGAAAAGGTTCAAAGAACAGCGACCAAGATGGTAAAGGGGATGGAACTCCTCTCGTATGAGGAAAGAATAAAACAGTTAGGGCTCTTCAGCTTAGAAAAGAGACAGCTGAGGGGAGATATGATTAAAGTCTACAGAATCCTGAGTGGTGTAGAACAGGTACAAGTGGATCGATTTTTCACTCCGTCAAAAATTACAAAGACTAGGGGACATAGTAAAACATAGTAACATAGTAGATGATGGCAGATAAAGACCCAAATGGTCCATCTAGTCTGCCCAACCTGATTCAATCTAAAAATTTGTTGTTTTTTCTTCTTCTTCTTAGCTATTTCTGGGCAAGAATCCAAAGCTCTGCCCAGTACTGTTCTTAGGTTCCAACTACTGAAGTCTCAGTCAAAGCTCACTCTAGTCCAGGGGTCTCAAAGTCCCTCCTTGAGGGCCGCAATCCAGTCGGGTTTTCAGGATTTCCCCAATGAATATGCATGAGATCTATGTGCATGCACTGCTTTCAATGCATATTCATTGGGGAAATCCTGAAAACCCGACTGGATTGTGGCCCTCAAGGAGGGACTTTGAGATCCCTGCTCTAGTCCATCTACACCCTCCCAGCCACTGAAGCCCTCCCCAGTCCATCCTCCACTAAACGGCTATATACAGACACAGACCGTGCAATTCTACCCAGTACTGGCCTTAGTTCTTCGATATTTACTATTATTTTCTGATTCTAGATCCTCTGTGTTCTTCCTACGCTTTTTTGAACTTTGTCACCGTTTTCCTCTTCATCACCTCTCTCAGGAGCGCATTCCAGGCATCCATCACCCTCTCCGTAAAGAAGGATTTCCTTACATTGCTCTTGAGTCTACCACCCCTCAACCTTAAATTATGTCCTCTGGTTTTACCATTTTCCTTTCTTTGGAAAATATTTTGTTCTACGTTAATACCTTTTAAGTATTTGAACGTCTGAATCATATCTCCCCTGTCCCTCCTTTCCTCTAAGGTATACATATTTAGGGCTTCCAGTCTCTCCTCATACATCTTTTGGAGTAAACCTCATATCATTTTTGTCACCCTCTGGACCACTTCAAGCCTTTTTGTGTCCTTTGCCAAATACAGTCTCCAAAACTGAACACAATACTCCAAGTGGGGACTAACCAATGACCTGTACAGGGGCATCAACTCCTTCGTTCTTCTACTGGTTACGCCTCTCTTTATACAGGCCAGCATCCTTCTAGCAGCACCTTGTCACACTGTTTTATCGCCTTTAGATCTTTGGACACTATCACCCCAAGGTCCCTCTCCCCATCTGTGCATATCAGCCTCTCAACTCCCAGCATATATGTCTCCTCTGATTATTAATCCCCAAATGCATTACTCTCCATTTCTTTGCATTGAATTTTAGTTGCCAGTTATTAGACCATTCCTCTAACTTTTGTAGATCCTTTTTCATGTTTTTCACCCTCTCCTTGGTGTCTACTCTGTTACAAATCTTGGTATCAGAAAAAAGGCAAACCTTTCCTTCTAACCCTTTAGCAATGTCACAAACATATTGAACAGGATCGGCCCCAGCACCAAACCCTGAGGGACTCAACTACTCACCTTTCCTTCCTCCGAGCGACTTCCATTAACCACCTCCCTCTGGCGTCTGGTTTCTAATCCAGTTCTCCACTTTAGGTCCTAATTTCAGTCCTTCAAGTTTGTTTGAGAGCCTCCTATGAGGAACCATGTCAAAGGCTTTGCTGAAATCTAAATAAATTATAACTAGCATATGTCCTCGATCCAGCTCTCTGGTCACCCAATCAAAAAATTCAATCAGGTTCGTTTGACAAGATTTACCTTTAGTGAAGCCATGTTGCCTCGGATCCTCTAACGGTTAGATTCTAGGTTAGACCAATTCTTATGTCCATCAAGCTCAGTAGCCCGTTCTCATGGTGGCCAATCCAGATCACTAGTACCTGGCCAAAACCCAAGGAGTAGCAATATTCCATGCTATCAATCCAGGGCAAGCAGTGGCTTCCCCTATGTCTTTCTCAATAACAGACTATGGACTTTAACTCCAGGAACTTGTCCAAATCTTTTTTAAAACCAGCTATGCTATCCGCTCTTACCACATCCTCTGGCAATGCGTTCCAGAGCTTAACTATTCCCTAAATTAAAAAAAATTCCTCCTTTTGGTTTTAAAAGCATTTCCCTGTAACTTCAAGTGTCTTTGTAATTTTTGACAGAGTGAAAAATCGATTCATTTGTACCCACTTGTACTCCACTCAGGATTTTGTAGACTTCAATCATATCTCCCCTCAGCCGTGTCTTTTCCAAGCTGAAGAGCCCTAACCGTTTTAGTCTTTCCTAATATGAGAGGAGTTCCATCCCTTTTACCATCTTGGTCGCTCTTCTTTGAATCTTTTCTAGCACCACTATATCTTTCTTGAGATAAGGAGACCAGAATTGAGCGCAATACTCTAGATGAAGTTGCACCTTGGAGCGATACAGGGGCATTATAACATTCTTAGTCTTGTTAACCATCCCTTTTTTAATAATTCCTAGCATCCTGTTTGCTTTTTTGGCCGCTGCCGCTTTTCTGTCTACAATGATACCCAATGATACCCTTTTCTAGAATACGGTAATTATGATTCAGGTTATTCTTCCCAATGTGCATCACTTTGCATATGTCTAAATTAAATTTCATCTGCCATTTGGACAACCAGTCTTTCAATTTCCTAAGGTCCGCCTGCAATTTTGCACAATCCGCATGCATTTTAACAACTTTGAACAGTTTAGTGTCATCTGCAAATCTAATCACCTTACTTATTCCAATTTCCAGATTATTTATAAATAAGTTAAATAGCACCTGTCCCAGTACAGACCCCTGCGGCACTCCACTGTTTATTCTCCTCCATTGAGAAAAATGACCATTTAACCCTACCCTCTGTTTTCTATCCGAAAACCAATTCCTAATCCACAACTGACCTTTGCCACCTATCCCATGACACACTCATTTTCTCAGGAGCCTCTCATGAGGAATTTTATCAAAAGCTTTTTGAAAATCTAGATACACTATATCAATCGGCTCACCTTTATCCACATGTTTATTCACACCTTCAAAGAAGTCAAGCAAATTGATAAGGCAAGATCTCCCTCGACTGAACCCATGCGGACTCCATCTTAAATCATGTTTGTCTACTTGTTCCACAATTTTTAAAAAAATAATTATTTCTACCATTTTGCTTGGCATTGAAGTGAGGCTTACCGGTCTGTAATTTCCCGGATTTCCCCTGGAGCCCTTTTTAAAAATCGGTGTAACAATGGCCACCCTCCAATCTTCAGGTACTACAGACGATTTTAGCGACAGTTTACAGATTACTAACAGCAGGTCATCAGTTTCATGTTTGAGTTTTTTTAGTACCCTGGGATGTATACCATCCAGTCCTGGCAATTTATAACTTTTTAACTTGTCGATTTGGCTTAGTACATCTTCAAGATTCACTGAGATTTCTTTCAGTTCCTCTGCATCATCACCCTTGAAAACCATTTCTGATTCAGGTAGATTTCTTACATCTTCTTCGTGAAGACTGAAGCAAAGAATTCATTCAGTCTTTCCGCTATGGCCTTATCCTCCCTAAGCACCCCTTTTGCTCCTTGATCATCCACAGATTCTCTTGCAAGTTTCTCTTCATATTCTTTCTTAGCTGTCTTTATCAATGCTTAGCATCTAACTTGCCAGTGCTTGTGTTCTTATGTTCTTATGAACTTGTTCATACCTTTCTTAAACCTAGTATGTCTACTCCTCTGGCAACGAGTTCCAGAGCTTAACTATTCTTTGAGTAAAAAAAAATACTTCCTGTTGGGCATTTGGCCATTGCTTCACCTAATCCATAGATTAAGCTGACTGTGGAAGGAGCACTTCATGCTCGGTGTCAACTTTGTCCAGCAACAATCTTGGCCCTCACATTCAAGGGTTTTTTTCCATCATGGCTTCTGCTAGAAAAATAGTGAAGATCACTGCTCTAATTGGTGGGGATGGGGGTGTGTGACTGAAGTAAGATTCTGCTGACATGTAATTTATGTAGGGGAGTTTGTAGCAGTCCACCTTTTTCAGCTTTTCTATTGGAAAGTGAATTGGTATTCTGTATCTGCAGTGCTTGCTATTTGTGTCCCGAGATTTAGTGCTTTTATGGTATGGAAGGTTTGCGTAATAAATTCTGAATAGCTTATTTGCAAGGTTTTGTTATCTTTCACCCAGATAGGCCCAGATTCTTTAAACAGCACCTGAAGTTAGATGTCTAGATCAGCAGATTTTGGGAGTGGTTTGACTGAGGCAGCTAAGTTAGGCATGCTCATTTAGGTCAAGAAAATCCTGTCATAAATGGGAGTGCACCTAAGTTTTCAATACTTACTGGTGCTTAAAACCGCTTATGTGCAGCTAGGTGCGATTCTATAAATGACGCTTAGGGGATGATTGATAATTGTGCTCTCCAGCACCTAGAAGTTAGAATCAGGGCAAAAGTGTCTAGCAGTAGAGAGATTTCATGTTGCTGTTACTGAAGTGATACCATAACATGTATATATTTTTTTCCTATGGCAAGTTGTAAGGGGAAACATCCTAAATCTGCTGTCTACAGACTCCGGAATAGGTAAAAAAATTTTAAAAAGTCTTGATATTGAAAGTAAGTTGAGTGTGAATTTGTCTGCAATTCAATTACATATAGACAAACTGTGACATGTCAAGTCCAGATTTCTAACTGATAAAGTAAGTAAAAATATAAAATCTTTAATGAGGAAAACAATTTTTTAGCATTTTGCTTTCAATAATAGTTTTGTTTTGGGGGTTTTTAAGGTAATTCTTTTTAAGAATAGCTTATTTCCTTGAACCAGCTTTAACTATAATAAAATATTTTGGCTTATTTTTTGTTGAGCTACAGACTGTAGTGTCTGTTGCATCACACATATGAAATTGGTCTGTCAGGTGTTGCAACAGAATAAAAGTTTGCTTTAGACAGTAGATGGGAAGGGGGTGGGTGTTGATATATGACGGAACAAGGATGGGTCTGGTGGTTTCTTGTTCTAGCTTTGCCACAGATTGTGTATGTGTGACTCGATTAGCTTATACATTCTTTAGAACAAGAAACTCATTTTATCTAAGATACTTGCCTGATATGCTAATTGCTGTATGAAATCTGCACAAAAAAATTCATACGACATCTGTTTGTGTTAGTAAATTCCAGAGATTGAAGATAAGCAGGTCAGTTTATCCATTATAGTGACCTACAAGATTTTTTGGAAGTGTGTCAGAGCAAATTACAAGGTGCCAATTTTGTCATTTTATTTTAGTTTATTTTTTACTCCTTTCAGGATACTTGCCCAGGGTTAGACTGTACTGCATCTTCCAGTGAGGAAAACGATGACTATACTTGGACCCCATACCAGAGGAGCCGATGCTCACATCATGGCAACCGTAAGAGAAAGAAAGGCCATGGTTTCCGGCAACTCAAAACACTGAAGAAACTCCACTACCCCTTTCCACTGAAGAAGAAATGTGTCAATGGTTTTATCATGTTCTGCAGGTTAAATCGAAAGCAATACATCCGGTAAACATAATGGTATTGATAACTAGGATAAATAGAATATATCTGCAAAGGGGATGTGGAAGAGGGCACATCTACATGTATAGTAGAAAGAGATAAGGGAGATTGTTTGTAATGGGAACAGGAACAGAACTTCTGGAATGAGAGAAATAGGAGCAGAAATATGTTTGAATTTGGCTTTAATTTAATTTAAGCTTGATTTGGCTTTTATTTAATTTATTAATTTTGTATATTTTTACCAAAGTATAAGGCAGTTTATAACCATGGTCCAGTAATGTTTCATTTTCTATTTATGTATGACAGAATAGACTCCTGGGTATTCTTTTGTATTTTGTACAAATATCAGGGGGGCATTCCAAGAGGCAAAGTTTGGAAAGAATGCACATACATAGTATATGACAGCAGATAAAGAGCCACATGAGCTCTCTAGTCTGCCCAACAAGGTAGCCAGAGCTGCACCTGCCACTCTATGTAGGCTAAGCTCCTTCATAATCACATACTGGCATCACATTTCAGCAGTTGGTAATTTACCACAAAATCAACCAGTTATATTCAACACAATCATGGAAGAGTGGTTTTATAATTTTGATTGCAACAGTCACATTCATTGTCATAAGAACATAAGAATTGCCGCAACTGGGTCAGACCAGTGGTCCATCATGCCCAGCAGTCCGCTCATGCGGTGCCCTATTTGAGTCTAGCCTTACCTGCGTATGTTCTGGTCCAGCAGGAACTTATCTAACCTTTTCTTGAATCCCTGAAGGGTGCTTTCCCCTATAACACCCTCTGGAAGAGCATTCCAGATTTCTACCACTCTCTAGGTGAAGAAGAACTTCCTTACATTTGTACGAAATCTATCCCCTTTTAACTTTAATGAGTGCCCTCTTGTTCTCTTCACCTTGGATAGGATGAACAATCTCTCTTTCTCTACGAAGTCAATTCCCTTCAATATCTTAAATGTTTCTATCATGTCCTCTCTGTCTCCTCTTTTCAAGGGAGAAGAGACCAAGTTTCTCTAGCATCTCATTGTACGACAACTCCTCCAGTCACTTAACCATTTTTGTTGCTCTTCTCTGGACCCTTTCGAGTAGTACTATGTCCTTTTTCATGTACGGCGAACAGTGTTGGACGCAGTATTCCAGGTAGGGGCGTACCATGGCTCGGTACAGCGGCATGATAACCTTCTCTGATCTGTTTGTGATCCCCTTCTTAATCATTCATAGCATTCTGTTGGCCTTTTTCGCTGCGCATTGCGCGGATGGTTTCATTGACTTGTCTACAAGTACTCCCAAGTCTCTTTCCTGTGGCTCTCTCTGAGTATAGCACCAGACATCCTGTATTCGTGCATATGATTTCTGTTACTGACATGCATCACCTTGCACTTATCCACGTTGCCATTTCACTGCCCATTCCTCGAGTGTGTTTATGTTTCGTTGTAGGTCTTGGCAATCCTTCTAACATAACATAAAATTCACTTGGATACCGCAAATACCATTAAGTTCTATGTGGTTTACAAAAATTAGTAATACAAATGAATAAGGATCCAGATTCTAACTTCCAAAAGATTCCCTAAAAAGATATGTTCTTTAGCACTCTCCAGACCAGTAGAGGTTAACTTTACAAATGGGTATATATCTAATCATGACCAGCAGGTGGAGACTGAAAACAAAACTGTGGGACAGTATATCCTATCCCCTCTTCTCTATTTCCCTCAGTCTTCTTTCAGTCTCCAGCAGGTGTTGAGTGATCTGTACCCATCTCCCTTGGTAGGGCTGTTGGAATTTGTTTAAGGGGTTTGTTGTCCCTGTTTTTAGCCGGACGGAGCTTGGGCGGGCCCTGTTTGGGGGTTCATCCGACCTCGGGGGTGTCAAACCCGGCGGGTCTCGAGCGGGGTCCCTCCCCCCACTTCCTCCACCTCCCCACATTTTTTTAGAGGAGCCTCAGCAGTAAGCCTTGCCCCCTAAATCAAGCAAGGCATATTGCTTCGAGAGCCTGTGGAGTCTGTTCTGTAAAAAAAAAAAAAAAATCCTGAGATAGTGCTGGTCTGGAGGGTTGTTTCCCTTTAAGAAAACTGTATTTTACTGTATTTTTTCATCTAACCGGCACTTTTTTTTTCTAGCTAGGTCGCGTATGGAGCAATTGTGCCCTTCTCCGGGGGAGGGGGACCCAATTAGGTCCAGCCGCGAGGCACTCGCGGCCGGCCTGAACTCGGCGGTTTGGGTCGGTGAGGTGGTGGAGCTCCGTCGGCAGCGGCTGCAGGCGCCCAGAGCTCCCCGCCGATGGTGCCTCGCAAGTCGGCTTGGAGCAGTGGGGAAGCCCGGTCTTCTCCAACCGCCCACGGAGGGATTCCCCGAAAGATTCCCTCTCAGCTGATTTTTTGATAGCTGATGCCGACTTGCCTGTTTTAGCGGCTGGGACTGTTCAGTCTTCTCAGCCGCTACAGGCCATGGAGGGAGCTTTTTTGGCGGGAACTTCGCCATTTTCTCTGTCTGGCCCCTCCATTTTGTCTGCAACCTCAGGTGACCTTCCCCCTGTATTGCAAACACAGGGGCAGGTTTCAGTTGGGACCCCTGCTGGGGCAGGGAGTCCCTGGGGACCCCCAGGGGTTTTTTGTCCCCAATTTATTTTCTTTCTTTGTGCAGACAATTGGGGGTCCCACGTGCACCTGGGGGGTTTCGGGGGTGGTTTCCCTCCGCGCCCCCTATGGCTTTGCCTCCCTCTTCGTTTGGCGTCCCCTCTTCCTCCTCCCTCATCCAAGCGCCCGCGGGGGGGCTTGGATTGCGGAATGGTGGTCGGAGTAGCGGGTTGGCATGGTTGAGGACCTGGCTGCTTTGGCGGGCTTCCAGGATCCTCTAGAGGGGACGCCCGCTGGCAGCGGGGCTGCGGGTTTCCCGTCTTCCAGAGCAGATGCGTCCGTGGTGCGCTTTTTATTCTGAGGGATGAGCTTTTAGACCTGATGTAGCAGGTCTCCTTGGTGCTGCATTTTTGAAGTTGCGCCGCCGGAGACCCCGCGTATGGGGGCCCCTCTGCTTCAGGGGGTCTGTCCTGTTTCCCGCTCTTTTCCTGTGCGTCAGGATTTTCGGGATTTTGTGTTTCGTCTGGCGCGTAGCATGGCTCGTTTGTATCCCATCCCTGAGGGGGATCGGGCTACTTTAGTATCGCCAGTCGTAGACGCGGTGGTCTCGGCGATTTCTAAGCGGCATATCGTCCCTGTTGAGGGCGGGTCTGCCTTGCGGGACTCTGAGGAGCGCAAATTGGAGAATATCCTTAAGCTCAATTTTCAGGTCTCGGCTTTTGGGGTCCAGTCGGCTATTTGTGGGGGGCTGGTCGCTCGCGCCGTTTTTCGGTGGGCTGAGCGCGTCCTGGATCGGGAGTCTGATGACTGGTCTCTGGTGGATCAGGAGGTGGCACAGATTGAGATGGCGGCCTCGTTCCTCTCTGATGCTCTTTATGACTTAGTGCGGATCTCGGCTAAGTCTATGGCCTTTGGAGTGGCCGCGCGGCGTATTTTGTGGCTGCGCGCTTGGGCGGCGGATGCTGCGTCCAAAGCTAAACTTACTAAATTTCCCTTTCAGGGGTCTTTTTTGTTTGGGGAGGAATTGGATAGGTTGATTCAGACTCTGACGGACTCTAAGGTTCCCCGTCTGCCTGAGGACCGTGCCCGTCCTGCGTCTCGGGGTGGCGCTGCCCGGGGGCGTTTGCGGGAGTTTCGCAAGTATCGCCCTGGGCGTGGGGCTGCTTCTTTCCCGGCTCCGGGATTTTCCAGGGGTCGGTTCTTTCAGCGCATGCAGCCCTTTCGGGGGGCCCGTCGGGGGGCAGGGAATCCCTTCGCCGGCTCCCCCGCTTCCCGTCCTGCGCAATGACTCCTTGCCGGCGCCCCCTTTGGTTCCGGTGGGGGCCCGGCTGCGCGAATTTTTCCCAAAGTGGGCCGAGATCACGTCCGATCAGTGGGTCCTGGAGGTGGTGCGGGACGGTTATGCTCTGGAGTTCGCCCGCTCTCTGCCGGACCTTTTCCTCGCTTCTCCATGTCAGTCTCCAGGGAAGACGCAAGCTTTTCGCCAGACCCTGCAGCGCTTGCTGGATCTCAAGGCAGTGGTGCCGGTGCCCCCTCCGGAGTGGGGCACCGGCAGGTACTTCATTTACTTTGTGGTGCCCAAGAAGGAGGGGACCTTTCGGCCCATCCTGGATTTGAAAGGGGTCAACAGGGCTCTCAAGATTCCTTCTTTCCGCATGGAAACTCTGCGGTCGGTCATTCTGGCGGTTCAGCCGGGGGAGTTCCTCACTTCTCTCGATCTGACGGAGGCCTACTTGCATGTTCCCATTCGGGACTCTCATCAGCGCTTCCTGCGCTTTGCGATCTTGGGGCGGCTCTATCAGTTCTGTTCGCTTCCCTTTGGTCTAGCCACGGCTCCCCGGACGTTCACCAAGGTGATGGTGGTCGTCGCGGCAGCCTTGCGGTCGGAGGGCATCCTGGTTCACCCCTACCTAGGCGACTGGTTGATTCGGGCAAAGTCGTTGCAGGAGAGCTCCCGGGTTACGGCTCGGGTGGTGGAGTTTCTCCGGTCGCTGGGCTGGGTGGTCAACCTTTCCAAGAGTCGGTTGGTCCCGGCTCAGCGCCTGGAGTACTTTGGGGTTCTGTTCGACACCTCCTTGGGGAAGGTCTTCCTTCCAGAGGCCCGGGTGAGCAATTTGCAATCGCAGATTCGCCTGCTTTTGGCGTCCCGGTGTCCTCGGGCGCGAGATTTCCTCCAGGTCTTGGGGTCGATGGCGGCGTCCCTGGACGTGGTGAGGTGGGCGCGGGCCCACATGCATCCTCTTCAGTATGCTCTGCTCCGGAGGTGGTCTCCCCAGAGGCAAGATTTGGATGTTCCGGTGCCCCTGCGGGGGTTGGCGCGCGGCAGCCTGCGCTGGTGGCTCCGGACCCCTCACCTGGTTCAGGGGGTGGGTCTGGATCTCCCGCAGTGGACGGTGCTCCTGACGGATGCGAGTCTCCTGGGTTGGGGGGCTCAGTGTTTGGGTCACTCAGCTCAGGGCACCTGGTCCGCGGAGGAGGCTGCCTGGTCGATCAACGTGTTGGAGACCAGAGCGGTCCGTCTGGCGCTGTTAGCTTTCCACTCCCTTTTGCTGGGCAAGTCGGTCAGAGTGCTGTCGGACAATGCCACGGCGGTGGCTTATGTCAATCGTCAGGGGGGCACCAGGAGCACTCCGGTGGCGCAGGAGGCGGCTCTGCTCATGGTTTGGGCGGAGTCCCATCTGCTGGACCTCTCGGCCTCTCATATAGCCGGGGTAGAAAATGTTCAGGCAGACTTCCTCAGTCGTCACTTCCTAGATCCAGGAGAGTGGTGTCTCGGCGCCGGGGCGTTTCAGTTGATAGTGCAGGCTTGGGGGCAGCCCCTGATGGACCTGGTGGCCACGGTGGCAACGCCAAAGTGCCCCGCTTCTTCAGTCGTCGCAGGGACGGTCTGGCCGAGGATCTGGATGCTCTGGTCCAGCCGTGGCCAACGGAGGGGCTGTTGTATGTGTTCCCTCCTTGGCCGCTGGTGGGCAGAGTGCTTCTTCGCATTGTTCACCATCCGGGTCGGGTGGTGCTGGTGCCTCCGGATTGGCCTCGACGTCCGTGGTATGCGGATCTGGTGAGGCACCTGGTGGCGGATCCTCTTCCTCTGCCTCTCTCGGACGACCTTCTGACGCAGGGTCCCATTCCCATGTTCGACCCGTCTCCCTTCTGTCTTACGGCGTGGCTCTTGAAAGGGGTCGCCTTAGCAAGAAGGGATATTCAGACAAGGTGATCTCTACACTGTTGGGGTCCCGGAGGCTTTCTACCTCTCGGGCTTATGTGCGGGTTTGGCGTCTCTTTGAGGAATGGTGTCGGGCGCGGGGAGTGACCTCTTTTCGCGCTTCCCTGCCTAACATTCTAGAGTTCTTGCAGGATGGCCTGGATAGAGGCCTGGCTTGGTCTTCTCTCCGGGTTCATCTTGCGGCCCTGTCGGCTTTTCGAGGGTTGGTGTCAGGTCAGCGTTTGTCGGCTCTTCCTGATGTGATTCGGTTTTTGCGGGCGGCCAAGTTGCTTAGGCCTCCCCTACGGCCCTCGGTTCCCTCTTGGGATCTTAATCTGGTTCTCTCTGTTTTTGGTGCGCTCGCCTTTCGAGCCCTTGGATGACTGTTCTTTGAAAGACCTTACTTTGAAGGCGGTCTTTTTGGTGGCCATTACTGCTGCTAGGCGTGTTTCTGAGCTGCAGGCTTTCTCTTGTAGGGCTCCCTTCTTGGAGTTTTCTAGGGAGCGTGTCGTCTTGCGGCCTGCTCCTTCCTTTCTGCCGAAGGTTGTTTCTCCTTTTCATGTCAATCAATCAGTGGTTCTCCCGGTCTTGGGTGGTCGGGAGGGCTCTTCTGAGCAACGGCAGCTGCGCAAGTTGGATGTCGGTCGGGTCCTTCGCTCTTATGTGCAGTGGACCCAGGAATTCCGGAAGTCCGATCATCTTTTTGTCCTCCTGGCGGGTCCTCGTCGGGGAGCTGGCGCTTCTAAGGCTACTATTGCGCGCTGGATCAAGGAGACGATTGCTTCCGCTTATCTTCTGAAACAGCAGTCTGTTCCGGAGTTTCTCAAGGCTCATTCCACTCGGGGTCAGGCGGCTTCTTGGGCTGAGTCGTCACTCGTGCCTCCAGTGGATATTGGTAAGGCTGCGGTTTGGTCCTCCTTGCATTCCTTTGTTCGTCATTATCGGGTTGATGTGCAGGCGCGTCAGGACGCAGTGTTCGGGGAGCGTGT
Organism: Geotrypetes seraphini; assembly: GCF_902459505.1. Lineage (NCBI taxonomy): Eukaryota > Metazoa > Chordata > Amphibia > Gymnophiona > Dermophiidae > Geotrypetes > Geotrypetes seraphini. The sequence goes on from NC_047091.1 coordinate 41,724,057, forward strand.
ACTGGTATCGGCCCTTCGGGGGTCCCACCCGTGAAAGGGACTGCTTTGGTACGTCCCATTCGTAAAGTTAACCTCTACTGGTCTGGAGAGTGCTAAAGAAGGAGAAATTAGGTTCTTATCTGCTAATTTACTTTCTTTTAGCTTCTCCAGACCAGTAGAGGTCCCCACCCTGTCTGTTGTTGTTGTTCGGGCTGTTGCGCGGGCAGTTTTTTTGTGTTTTGCTGCGGGTTCTAGTATTTTTCTAGGGCCGGGGAGATTTGAAGAACAGCGGCTGTGGCTCGGCTGGCTTAGCTGGCGAGCTGTGGGGACATTTTCCTTCGGGTATTTCTCCTCTGCATTTTCCAACAGCATTTTTTGGGTATGTTAATTGTTACTCCTGTTTGGAGTATTGTTTTCTTTCTGTTTTCCAGTTCTTGGTTCTGCTTGGCTATTCGGCAGACTGAGGGAAATAGAGAAGAGGGGATAGGATATACTGTCCCACAGTTTTGTTTTCAGTCTCCACCTGCTGGTCATGATTAGATATATACCCATTCGTAAAGTTAACCTCTACTGGTCTGGAGAAGCTAAAAGAAAGTAAATTAGCAGGTAAGAACCTAATTTCTCCTATTTAAGGCACAACGAAATTGTTGGTATGAAATTGGAAATGTAAATATATAAGAACATAAGAATTGCCGCTGCTGGGTCAGACCAGTGGTCCATCGTGCCCAGCAGTCCGCTCATGCAGCGGCCCTTTCGTCAAAGACCAGCGCCCTAACTGACACTAGCCCTACCTGCGTATGTTCCGGTTCAGCAGGAACTTGTCTAACTTTGTCTTGAATCCCTGGAGGGTGTTTTCCCCTATGACAGACTCCGGAAGAGCGTTCCAGTTTTCTACCACTCTCTGGGTGAAGAAGAACTTCCTTACGTTCGTACAAAATCTATCCCCTTTCAATTTTAGAGAGTGCCCTCTCATTCTCCCTACCTTGGAGAGGGTCAACAACCTGTCCTTATCTACTAAGTCTATTCCATAGTTAAATCCCTAGTTCATGAGGCTGCCTGAAAAGATAGCAGTCATTCCTGAAATTTCTTTACATGGGCAAATTTACATCCCTTAACTGAGGGGAATGAAAACAGCGGATGCGATTTTCTAAGATGTTTAGAACTTGTAATAATAAAAGATTCCATGAGATACTCAGGAATTGAGCCTGTTAGTGCCTTAAAGCTTAAACTTAACCTGTGTCTCAACTGGAAGCCAATGCAGTCGACGATAAGAATCAGTAATGTGGTCAAACTTCCTCAAGTTGAAAATCAGTCTGACTGCTGCATTCTGAATTATGCGCACTCTATGGAGGTTTTTCTGGGTACCAACAAGATGAACAATGTTGCAATAGTCTCTCAGTTGGGGACTCCTCAGATAGACTTGTTTGCGTCCTTCCTCAACCACAAGCTGCCCTAGTTTTGCTCCAGGCAGTTTTCTCCTCAGCGTCTAGAAGCGGATGCTTTTCTACTGGATTGGACACACAAGTTTCTCAATGCATTTCCTCCAATCTCTCTCATCCTCAAGATGCTTGACAAGCTCAAATGGGAGGAGGCTACTATGATTCTCATAGCTCATCGCCCAGACAACCTTCTACTTCAACTCAGTATCAAGGAACCAATCCCTCTTCAAATTTTTCCATCTCTTCTCAGGCAGTCACGGATTTCTTCTACATCCTAATCTTTAGTCGTTGCACCTGACAGCTTAGTACCTCTCGGGCTGACTTCAGCTGACCTTCATCTTTCCCAGCCTGTCAGACTTATCTTAGACAAAAACACAAATGGAGGACAAAAATATACACTCCTTCTAGTGAGAAAGCGTGAAATAATCAAATCAAAATAATAAAAAACAACATGCTAACATCAGAAATAGAAAATATTTTTAACTAGTATACTTCATTTTTACAAAGGCAGGTAGTGCTCAGAGACATGGAGGAAAAAGGGGAACAAATTCCCCAAAATACCACCCAATTATTGCAGTACTTTAGTGTACTGTAATGAAATAAAGTTGAAAAAACTTATCTTTAGTTCTTTAGCCAAAGAATTATAACTAAAGATAAGTTTTTTTTCAACTTTATTTCATTACAGTACACTAAAAAATACCATCTGTTGTGAATCTGTATGTAATACAATGATTGAGTGGTGAGGTTTTGGGGGGAATTTGTTTCCCTTTTTCCTCCATGTCTCTGAGCACTACCTTCCTTTGTAAAACCCAAGTATACTAGTTAAAAATATTTTCTATTTCTGATGTTAGTGTGTGCTTTTTATTATTTAGACTTATCTTAGAAGCATCAAGAAAACCGTCTACGCAACAGTGTTATCAGTAGAAATAGAAATGGTTTTCCATGTAGTGTACTCTTAGTAACAAAGAAGTTGATGGCAGATAACGACCCGAATGGTCCATCTAGTCTGCCCAACCCTTTTCAATCTTAAAATTTGTTGGGGGGCTATTTTTTTCTTCTTCTTCTTCTCCTTAGCTATTTCTGGGCAAGGAGCTAAAGCTCTGCCCGGTACTGTTCTTAGGTTCCAACTCTGAAGTCTCTGTCAAAGCTCACTCCAGTCCATCTACACCCTCCCAGCCATTGAAACCCTCCCCAGCCCATCCTTTACCAAACGTGAAAGGTCACTTGGACACACAAGTCAGAGGCGTGAAGAAAGTACAAGAGGTTTATTACAGCATGCTGGACTCTAGTGCAGTTAACAACCTGCCTACTAGAGTACTAGAATCAGGAAATGCACGGACTTTTATGCCCTTTTCACTAAGCATACACAAACTAATATATGCAAAAACTACAATTTTCTTTTGTTACTTCTATAACTTTTCTACAATTATTATTGGTCCTAAGCCAGCACTTATGATACGTTCAGGGATACAACTTATAGTCCTATAGGAAACTAGCTCATTTTTCTGCTTATCTAAATCTTACAGTTCTAAATGTTACATGTACAGGAGGGTAGGGTACATCATGGCTCAAACTCTTATCTATTTAGCTTACAATGTGGTAAGGTAGGGACATACATTTTAGGCAGATGAGGTCAATAGATTGTACACTGTTTTCAGCTATGTAGGCCAGAGCAATATTTTAAATAACAGTTAACTATTTCATGACCCTACATTCCCCCCTTTCAGGCTGGCGTACGTAAGGAGCCAAGCCTGACAAAATAAAGTTAGGGGTCAGGAAAATCGGGGTACCCAGTGGGTAAAGGACGATACTGACAGAGGGCAAGGGCCAATGCAGCAGTGGAACGGTTGACAACAGAGTCCATAGTTCAGTGGAGCAGCTTTATGGCTATGGGGACCACACAGGGCAGGCAGCAAAGGAGCAGAGAAGACAGGGCGGCAACCAGCAAGATGGTCTTCATTGCTGAACCAGAGGGCAACCAGGAGCCGAAGGTTCCAGAGATCCAGTCTGCAGTAAGGTCACGCCAGGTCTGGACAGGAACATGAGCTAGTTTGGTGATGCGGTCTACAACTTTCTCAATCACTTTACCATAGTCATCAAGTTCAAGGCAGCAGTTGGAGAGGTTGAATTTACCACAGACACCACCTTCTGTCTAGAGCAGGGGGTCTCAAAGTCCCTCCTTGAGGGCTGCAATCCAGTCGGGTTTTCAGGATTTCCCCAATGAATATGCATGAGATCTCTGTGCATGCACTGTTTTCAATGCATATTCATTGGGGAAATCCTGAAAACCCGACTGGATTGCGGTCCTCAAGGAGGGACTTTGAGACCCCTGGTCTAGAGCTAGGCAGTTCTGATAGATAGCAGTGCACATTTTAGCATTCGCTCTGCCAATGGTACTCAAAGTTCGGGAGGTCTCATTAGTTATCAGTTCGAGTACAGCTTGTAGACGAATAATGCAGTTCAGCATATAGATTGGGGTTCGATAGCCCCCAGGTGTCATCCTCGGTCCATGTGGCAGGTCCGTAAACAGCAATGATCCATTCTGCAGGACAGTCATCACCTCATACCACCTATTTTAAGGGAATTGGTGGAAGTAGACTGCTTTTGGCGACCCCTGGTGTTGAATACATGGGCTCCCAGGTGTTCACCATCGGCCAGCGGTAACAGGAAGAAGCAGGGATGGATCATGCCAAGTACACATGTACCAGTCCAGTTAGCAGGCAACCAAGAGTAGGCAAACAGATCACAGAGCCAATATCAACTATCAGGAGCTGACCATCATTCATAGGAAGTTTCATTGAGCAGTGTCAGAAGAGCGCTGAAAACAGTGGGAAGCAACAATGGAGGTTCGCAAGGCCCATCGTGAAGGTCTTGGACCTGACATAAAAGTGAGGGTCTGTGAAGTCAGGTTTAACATGTCCAGATGCTTTGCCTCCCATAGCCACTGTTCTCCCATACCAGTCCCTCCTCATACAAAACAATTGCTAACATTAAGAATCTGGCCTATAGTTTCAGCAAACTGTATAAACAGATTTCTAGTGATTACAGGATATCAGTATCTACTTTCATAATTTCATAAAACTGGGGAAACACCACAAAGTGATGGACAGGAGCACTTGAGCGGGATACAATACGGACATATACATCAGTACCTGGGTCTCACCTTTTACCATCAATATACAATGCCATGCGGTCTCTGGCCTTCTGGACTTGGACATTGGCATTCCAGTTATATGGGTCAGTAATAGTGAAAACCATGGGATTACAGTAGCCTGTAGTACACAAGGGGCCGGAGCTAGGACTTATAGTAAGGGAGGCAGAGGAGGTATTAGGGGGATATTTGTGTGGGTTATTGTAGGTGGCCCACGAGACACATTCCTATAAAGGACAGGCTCCACCATTAGTGAAGGTTTCCTCATAGGGGCAGTTCTTAAAGGCATCAGGTTATACAGACATATATATGTAGCACATTTGGTATAATAACGCTGTCAATCTAGGGAGCGGCACAAAACTATATTAGGGGCAAAACCATGACCTTGGGCAACATCAAATAGCACACATGTATCAAAATACAAAGGGGAGCAGTTACCGGACTGGAGGAGAGCTGTGGGGTGATCCGTTGCTGGTCCTGGAATCCATCAACAGCGGCGGCTTTCATTCCTGTTCAGCGGCGCAGTCAGGCATTCACAGAGACGGACCCCTGACGTCATTGGGTCCGTCTCCAACAGCGTTAAAAGCAGCCGCAGTTGCGGTTGCGGCCGCAGCCGCGCAGCCGAAGGGGCGTGCCCTAAGGGGTACGCAAGGCCCCTTGGGAGCCCCTTAGGTGCCACGTGGAGTCCAGGAGACGGTAGTGGGTAACTTTATTTGGGACACTTAGACCCGGCTCGGATTCTGCTCCTTATTGTTGGATCTAAGAAGTTTATTCCATGTCTACACTAGTGAAGACGTCGTTGAAGTTTGTTTCTTCTTAATAATGCCTAAAAGACGAGGAAGGAACACCGGAGGAGCCTCCCGGCGACCCTTAATCCCAGTGGTCACTATCGATGATTTTCTCCGACGCCTACAACGGGAACAAGAAGGGTCGGGTGCTAGCTCATTGGAGATACCGCCGGAGAGTAGTGCGGTGGGTTCCCCTGAGCATGATATCACTCTTAGCCCCAACGTTAGGACGCCACCCCTCCAACCTACACCGCAAGCTGCCAGCTCCCCAAGGGACCAGAACCCACCTGAGGAGGTGGTTTTTTTCTTTGTCCACAGAGGCTAGTATGGAGGGCTCGCTGAATATGACAACGCAGAGTGGGATGATCTCTCTGCAAGGACTTGCGACTGGGACAACAGAGGTTGGGGGAACACAAGACGTCACTGAGGTAAAGCTAATTTCAGAACATTTAGATACTACACCATTACAACTTTTTTCACCTACAAAACCTCCTACAGTCACACTCGAAGCATTATGGGACTTGGTAGTGAATTTGGGAAATTCCTTAACTCCTCAAATAAAAAGTTTGGATAAAGAATTAAAAGAACAAAAGGAAGAAATAAAAGTTATAAAGCAGGACATGTCACAATTTAAAACAGAGACACAAAATACAAATAAGGAGTTAATGTTATTGAAACAGAATCAAGATATGTTGGTTAAAGATAATATACTACTCAGGAGGAAGTTGGAAGTGCAGGAGAATAATGGTCGAATAAATAATTTGAGATTTATAAATTTTCCAAAGATCCTGTCAACTTCTCCTAGAGAAATGGTGAAAAGATATTTTATGGAAATTTTGGAAATTCCTGAAAACTCCTTACCTCCTCTTACAAGAGTGTATTACCTACCTGCCAAGCCCCATCCTAAAGAAGAAGGAAAGATTGAGGAACCCCAGGAGAAGTCATTGGACATTTCGGCAATGCTGGAACAATCAGACAGAGATTTGGCTGTTCCAGCTACTCTATTGTTATCTGTTGCTCTGGCTCCAGACAAAGATTGGATATTAAAACGTTTCTTTAAAAATAGGTCCAAAGACTTCCTGGGGCAGCATATTCAGATTTTCCCTGATGTCTCTAGAGAGACTCAAAAAAGAAGGAAATAATTTTTAATTTTAAAACCTGGAGTGATGCAAATAGGGGGTATTTTCTTTTTGAGATATCCATGTAAATGTGTAGTTAGATATTCGTCATTGAAGTATATATTTACAGAGCCATCTCAATTGATTAGTTTTCTCTCAATGAAATGTCTTGAAAAAGGAATAACAACGTCCATGGAAAGTTAGTTCTCTGCACTTAAGTTAGATTAGGATTTTTCTTATTTAAATAATATGAATTATATATGTTCTACTCTTAATTGTGGATCCAATAATATTGAGGACTATTGTGAGACCAACTAGGTCAGTATTTCCTTATAGTACATATTAATTTTGGATTTTTAGTTTAATATGTTGTTTGATCTCACTTTACTGTACAAGATGTATATGCTTGGAAATATTGTAAAACTTTATAAACAAATAAAAAAAAAAATACAAAGACACCAGGCGAGTGGGGTCTACAATAAGAGTCTAGTTGATAAGTGGACCCTCAACATTATCAATGCAGATTTCCGCCCACTTTTAAAATTCATCACCAGTAGGTTGGAAACAGAAAATACCCTCAGATGTTTGACACTTTCTGTACTTAACTCCATCAGGCAAACAAACATCAGGCAAAAGGGCTAGAGGCACTTGTTAAGTACAATAGGAAAGAACTACAGAAGAAAGAAACATAAGACAGTGAGGGCAACACAAATATCAGATATATATATACTAACATAGGAAGTGTGAGATAATAAAATTTGCAGATGACACCAAACTATTTAGGGGAGCTCGGACCAAAGAGGACTGTGAGGAATTGCAAAGAGACTTGAACAAACTAGGGGAATGGGCGACAAAATGGCAAATGAAGTTCAACGTTGAGAAATGTAAAGTATTGCATGTGGGAAGCAGAAACCCGAGGTACAACTATACGATGGGAGGGATGTTATTGAATGAGAGTACCCAAGAGAGGGACTTGGGGGTAATGGTGGACAGGTCAATGAAGCCGACGGCACAGTGCGCAGCGGCTGCTAAGAGAGCGAATAGAATGCTAGGTATAATCAAGAAGGGTATTACAACCAGGACGAAAGAAGTTATCCTGCCGTTGTATCGGGCAATGGTGCGCCCACATCTGGAATACTGCGTCCAGTTTTGGTCGCCATACCTTAAGAAGGATATGGCGTTACTCGAGAGAGTTCAGAGAAGAGCGATACGTCTGATAAAAGGGATGGAAAACCTTTCATACGCTGAGAGATTGGATAAACTGGGTCTCTTTTCCCTGGAGAAGAGGAGACTTAGAGGGGATATGATAGAGACTTATAAGATCATGAGGGGCATAGAGAGAGTAGAGAGGGACAGATTCTTCAAACTTTCAAAAAATAAAAGAACAAGAGGGCATTCGGAAAAGTTGAAAGGGGACAGATTCAATACAAATGTCAGGAAGTTCTTCTTTACCCAACGTGTGGTGGCACTTGGAATGCGCTTCCAGAGGACGTTATAGGGCAGAATACAGTACTGGGATTTAAGAGAGGATTGGACATTTTCCTGCTGGAAAAGGGAATAGAAGGGTATAAATAGAGGATTATTGCTCAGGTCCTGGACCTGTTGGGCCGCCGCGTGAGCGGACTGCTGGGCAAGATGGACCTCAGGTCTGACCCAGCAGAGGCATTGCTTATGTTCTTATGTTCTCATTTTTCTTTTAGGCACAACTTAGAAAACTTCAAATAGTTGTACTCTAGACACTTGCTAAAGGCAGTGGTGAACCACAGGCAGTCAATTAAATTCAAACACTTGTAAAAAATTATATTCAGAACACCTGCTAAGTACAGTGGTAAATATTCAGAACTTTTGAGGTCTTAGAAAGCTTCAGCTGAAGATCCGTGTTGTAGTGGAACCAAGTTTCGTGTCCGGACACCTTGACAACTGTAAGAGAAGAAATTAGGATAGTAAAAGGACCTATCCATCTAGGTTTCAGGGGGTCTGACTTCCAAGTTTTAGCCATACCGTATTTCCAGGGACATACCCATGAACTTGTGTAGCTATCGGTAGTGGGGCCCTTTCCAGGACCCATTTGTGGAGCTCTTGAAGAGCTTTAGCTAAAGATTGGACCTGACTCTGGACGATATCTGATCTCAGAGTAGCAAAGGAACCAGGATCTGGGTTCACAATGGGTGGTGGCCGGCCGAACATGAGCTCAAATGGGGTCAATTTAGTGGGTTTAGATGGGGTGCATCTACTCTGAAATAGGACAGAAGGCAGCAGGACAGGACAGGACAGATTGGTTTCTTCAGTTCGTTTCATGAGAAGGGTTTTAAGAGTTCTGTTCATGCTTTCAGCTCTGGGGCTGGTAAGCAACATATACTTTCCATTCAATTTGGAGGGCCTGAGCAGTTTGTTGGATGACATTGGCAATGAAAGCGAGGGCCGTTGTCGCTGCCTATGGAAACAAGGAGACCGAAGCACGGAATTATATCATTCAGGAGGTGTTTGGTTACGTCCCTGGCGCGTTCAGTGCAAGTAAGGAAGGCTTCAACCCATCTAGTCAGGGTGTCTGTGAAGACTAGGAGGTGACTGAAGGAACGGGAAATGGGCATATGGGTGAAGTCTACAGACAGAACCTGCATCGGATATGTTCCAATGGGTTGGTGTCCAAGAGGTGGGATTTTGTTCTAGAACCGACCACACACTGTCGTACCGTATTCTGGACTAGCTGATCAAGGTGATTGATAAAGAAATGTCTCTTGAGAGTCATTTTCATAGCGGGTTCTCCAGAGTGTGCCAGATCATAGCATCTTTTGACAATCGTGAGGGCCAGGTGTTGAGGAATGAATATGAGGGTACCCGCTGTGCTCGTGTTTGAAGTATCAGTGTGTGGGTCTGGATTGGCACTTGAATTGGCACATATTATCCACCCCCCTTTCAGGACAGACTGGCCCGAAAGAGTACAGGCCCAAGTCTGTTTCTGAGAAGTGTATTGGGGTGTAAGGGAGTCCAGAAAAGGAATGATGGTGTACAGAGGAGCCGAAGGAAGGGGGCAGAGGCTAGCAGCTCGGGCTGTGTGGTCGGCAAGGGCATTGCCACGAGAGACAAGGTCCGGCACACGTCTGTGAGCACGGCAGTGCATAACAGAAACACATGAGGGTAGTTGTACAGCCTCAAGAAGGTCAAGAATGAGGGGAACATGATGGATCAGGCGGCCAGAGGCTGTAATGAAACCTTCGATGTTTTCAGATGGCCCCATGGGATACAAGGTAAGGAAAGCATATTTGGAATCAGTGTTGATGTTGCAAAACTGAGAGGCAGTAGGGCGCAGGGCAGAAGTGAGGGCTACAGCTCAGCTTTTTGGACGGAAGTGCCAGAGGGCAAGGGCCTGAGTCAGAAGTTTTTGGAAGCAGCAGAAAGACCTCTCCTGGAGTTGGGTCCAGACAAAAGGGGCTGAGTCCGCGCCCCTAGTGGAATCATACAGAGGGCGGACAAGGTAGAGAAATCAGGGATCCAGATGGGACAGTATCCTGCAATACTGAGAAAGGTGCGCAGAGCCTTGCAGTTATCAGGGACAGGGAGACTACAGACGGCCTGCACCTGGGTGTGGGAAGGGACCTGGAACCCTGGGAAATATGAAACCCAAGGTAGGTGACAAGAGGAAGGCATACTTGAAATCAATGTAAATATGGCCATATTTAAAAGGCAGACCCACTAGAATGGTTTTCAATCCCAATTCTGTATCAGGTTCCTACCCCAAAGAGCTGACTTGTAAAAATTAGGCTAAAATTCAGCTTCAGGTCCACCCACTAAACAGGGTAGTCTGACACAAGTGCTCTCTAAAGCGGCAAACCCTTTACTATCATCTGACACGCAAAAATATTTACTTCCATACAAAAGCATTCCTAAAAATTACATTCTTATACCTAAAAGTTACATTCTTATACGAAGCTTACATGATTTATAAACAGAAATACAAAACAAAGATTGGAATATACAGTAAAACTTTGGATTGCAAATAACTTGGTTTGCAAGTGTTCTACAAGACAAGCAAAACATTTGATTAAATTTTAACTTGCTATACCACCAACGTCTTGCAATACAAGTACATACAGTATACAAGCATCACATTATCACAACTGAGCCAATGGTTCCTCTCTATATGACGCTGCAGGAGTGCAGTGACTGTTCCAAACGAGCAAGGGCTTGCAATACAAGTATATATATTTTTGTATTAAAATTTTGGATTGTGAAACAAATCGTCTGAGTTTCCATTATTTCCTATGGGGAAACTCGCCTTAAAACACGAGTGCCCTGGACTACAAGCATGCGTCTGGAACGAATTATGCTCTCACAAAAGATAATCCATACACACAACTTTACACCTTTTTTTGTTACAATCTACATGCGTCTCACTGCTATTATGGTAAAAGCAGAAGGAGAGACCTACTCCCCCTCCCTTCAGAATTTCACAGAGGAGAGAGAGTAACTTACAGATCAAAGAGATCAAATTACAGATGTAGTCCTTTTTAGACTTAAATTTGGACAAAGAACTTTTTTTTAGTATGGAATATAAGTTCCAGAAATCATATTTTTTTGTTTACATTCATTTCTGAATATACATAAACATTTTATAACATAGCCAAAAACTTTAAATCTAAACCTACTTATCTGGTCCAGGAGAAACTGCATTTGAAGTGCTAAACACTTCATGGCCCTTATCAGCACAAAAGGAGGAGGAGGGGTATTCCCCCCTCCTGCTTTGAACAACTGACAGTTTGAAAGTACACTGATACATTTGGACAGACAGAACTCATAAGGAACCCGGAATACTGCAGGACTTGGAAATCAGATGAAGGGAAGAAATTGGCAAGGTCTGAAGCAAGGGTGGTGCTGAATAGAGTGGGGCTACTTTTTAAAGCCCTGGGGTAGACGGGTCCAGGTTACTTAGGAGGTTTGTCCAGGGGAAGGGTTTTCCCATTGGAATGCAAAATTGGCTGACTGGAAGAGGAATCGGCAGCAAAAGAATGCATCCTTGAGATAAAAACCTGATGGGTTATGTCCTCTTCCAGGGAGCCAGAGGGGGCCAGCCCACACCAAATGTCAGCCATTCTAACTGGCACAGACGAATAAGGGTTGATTTGTTAAGTGAAGTCCCATAATCAGAGCCAAATCCCAATCCCTTTTTTAAAATTAGCTAACATTGTATCAAGGGGTCCCCATAGGTAGACTGACATCCCTCCTTTGTGCAATGGAGGACAGAAACACTTCCCTGTATTCCTGGCCCTGCCCGTCTCCGGACTAGGGAAACGCAGTACTAACAGGTCCGCACTCGCTTCGTCCTCAAGGACGTCTCAGACACTCTCAAACACACAAAACACAACAGTTTAGATACTCAATCAGAAAATAACAGTTCCTAGAATCCCTCCCCACGACTTCAGCGACGGATCAAGTGGCTCAGGGTGACTAAAGTTGAGAAAATCCTGTTATAAATCCTGTGTTTTAGGGTAGCCACTGATTTGTTATAAAATCTGCATTTCTGTTTAAAATACTGTGTTTTAGGTGGTATAGAGCACAGTTTTTCAACCGCCGGTCCGCAAAAAAATGTTGCCGGTCCGCGAAGGATTCGGGTCCCCAGCCACAGCAAAAAATGCCGGCGTCAGCTGACGTGCAACTTCCTGTTGCCGTCGCTATGCCAACACTCCTGCCTTCCACTTCCTACTCCTGCCGCGTATGTCTCCGCACCCCCAGACAAGCAGGGGCAGCTTTGTGTGATTTTAACTTCGGCACACAGCTGCCCCTAGGCAGTATTTTAGCGCGGTTTCATGAGGCAGCCTCGGGGCCTTTGATAGGCCGGCCCATATCGCATCATCAAAGTGGGCCGGCCTACCAAAGGCCCCGAGGCTGCCTCATGAAACCGCAGCTAAAATACTGCTTAGGGGCAGCTGTGTGCCGAAGTTAAAAGCACACAGAGCTGCCGCTAGCCTACATAGAGGAAACATTTGCTGGAGAGGGAAGGGAGTAGGGGTGCTCCTGGACAAGGGAGGGGAAAGGGCTACTGCTGACAGGGGAGAAGGGAAAGGGAAGAGACGAGAGTTACTGTTGGATAAGAGGAGGAGGAAAGGGAGAAGGGGTACTCCTGGACAAGGGAGGGGAAGGGGCTACTGCTGACAGGGGAGAAGGGGAAGGGATGAGAATTACTGTTGGATAAGAGGAGGAGGAGGAAAGGGAGAAGGGGTACTCCTGGACAAGGGAGGGGAAGGGGCTACTGCTGACAGGGGAGAAGGGAAAGGGAAGGGACGAGAGTTACTGTTGGATAAGAGGAGGAGGAAAGGGAGAAGGGGTACTCCTGGACAAGGGAGGGGAAGAAGGGGAAGGGATGAGAATTACTGTTGGATAAGAGGAGGAGGCGGAGGAAAGGGAGAAGGGGTACTCTTGGACAAGGGAGGGGAAGGGGCTACTGCTAACAGGGGAGAAGGGGAAGGGATGAGAATTACTGTTGGATAAGAGGAGGAGGAAAGGGAGAAGGGGTACTCCTGGACAAGGGAGGGGAAAGGGCTACTGCTGACAGGGGAGAAGGGGAAGGGATGAGAATTACTGTTGGATAAGAGGAGAAGGGGTACTCCTGGACAAGGGAGGGGAAGGGGCTACTGCTGACAGGGGAGAAGGGGAAGGGATGAGAATTACTGTTGGATAAGAGGAGGAGGAAAGGGAGAAGGTGTACTCCTGGACAAGGGAGGGGAAGGGGCTACTGCTGACAGGGGAGAAGGGGAAGGGATGAGAATTACTGTTGGATAAGAGGAGGAGGAGGAAAGGGAGAAGGGGTACTCCTGGACAAGGGAGAGGAAGGGGCTACTGCTGACAGGGGAGAAGGGGAAGGGATGATAATTACTGTTGGAAAAGAGGAGGAGGAAAGGGAGAAGGGGTACTCCTGGACAAGGGAGGGGAAGGGGCTACTGCTGACAGGGGAGAAGGGGAAGGGATGAGAATTACTGTTGGATAAGAGGAGGAGGAAAGGGAGAAGGGGTTCTCCTGGACAAGGGAGGGGAAGGGGCTACTGCTGCAGGGGAGAAGGGGAAGGGATGATAATTATTGTTGGATAAGAGGAAGAGGAGGAAAGGGAGAAGGGGTACTCCTGGACAAGGGAGGGGAAGGGGCTACTGCTGACAGAGGAGAAGGGGAAGGGATGAGAATTACTGTTGGATAAGAGGAGGAGGAAAGGGAGAAGGGGTACTCCTGGACAAGGGAGAGGAAGGGGCTACTGCTGACAGGGGAGAAGGGGAAGGGATGAGAATTACTGTTGGATAAGGGGAGGAAGAAAGGGAGAATGTACTGTTGGACAGGGGAGGAGGAACATTGGAAGGAAACAGCTGGCAGGGAGATTAGAGGAGGGGAAGGAGTCAGGATGGAATGGAGAGATCAGATGAGGGAAAGGGGAGAGACAGAGGAATGACAAAGTAGAAAGAGATTGATGCTGGGAAGGGGGATCAGATGAAAAATAAGGAAAGAGGGACAAAGATGCTACATCTGGTGTAGGAGAAAGGGGCATAGAAAGAACGTAGATACCATATAGAAGGGAGAGAGGTAGAGGGCAGACAGTGGATGGAAGAGGCAGATGCTGGATTGAAGAGACAGAGGGCAGACACTGGATGGAAGAGAGTGAAAAGAAGATGAAAGCAGAAACCAGAGACAACAAAAGGTAGGAAAAAATAATTTTATTTCTATCTTGTGATTAAAATACCGTATTTGCCGGCGTATAAGACGACTGGGCGTATAAGACGACCCCCCAACTTTTACAGTTAAAATATAGAGTTTGTTATATACTCGCCATATAAGACTACCCCTTCTTCCGCACACCTTCTGCACAACAAATAAAACTTAAAAGAACATCAGAATTTATTTCAACAATTTTAATTAATTCATTAAAGCTGAATAGAACAATAAACCCATGGGAGCTGCCATGCTATTTGTTTTCTAAACTGTTAACCAAACTGAAACGGTCAATGATAGAAGGAAGATAACACATAGAGGGAGAGAGCAAGTACCGGGCAAGTCCCTAGCAAGTTTGCTGGCATGACAGTTTCCCTTTAAAAGCCTTCAAAAGCCTCCTGTTCGCCCCCGCAACTTCCTTAAGGGCTAGACTCCACACACGGCCGCATGTGCGAGAGACGTAGTAAAGAGAAAAGGGGTGGGGCCAGAGCGCCGCTGCTTCCCGCTGCGCAGGATGAAGGAGCTGGCACCCTTGTCACACTGATGTCCCGCCATGGCCCTGCTGATGTCCCGGCAGGTTTACTAGTACCGTAAGCACCGTAAGGATGTAAGGAAGGAGATGTTAGGGCATGTAAAGTAGAGAGTTGCGCAGGGACAGAAATCCCACCCGTCCCTGCCAAAGTCCCACCCGTCCCCACCCTTCCCCACGAGGAATCCCACCCATCCCCACCCGTCCCCGTGAGGAATCCCTCCGTCCCCACCCGTCCCCGCGAGGAATCCCCTCCGTCCCCGCCCGTCCCTATAAACTTCAGAAATAATTATTTCATTTAATTATGCTACTGAATTAAAGGCTCTGGTAGAAACCCATTTACAAATAAGCAAAAAGACTTTATTAATTTGAAAATATTAATTGGGAAGAATACATACTTTGTAAACGGGTTTCTACCAGAGCCTCTAATGTTTATAAATTTTTATCAACACAACTAATATACTACTTTATCCTGAAGCAAAAAAAAAAAAAAGAAATAGAATTCTTTTCCTACCTTTGTTGCCTGGTTTCTGCTTTCCTCATGTTCTCATTCAATTCCTTCCATCCACTATCTCTCTTCCTTCTTCATCTTCCATTTGCTCTGTTACTGTGCCTCTCCCTTTCTTCCCCCTTCCAAATTGGTCTGGCACCCATCTTCTTCTCTCCGCTCCCCCCATAGTCTGGCATCTGTCTTCTTCCCTGCCAGCGTCTTCTCCCTACTCTCTCTTCCTCATTTCCTTTGTGTCCTTCTCCCCCCATCTTCCCCATGTCCTTTCAGCGTCCTTCTCCCTCTCTGTCTTCCCCATGGCCTTTCAGCGTCCTTCTCCACCCCTTTGTCTTCCCCATGTGCTTTCAGCATCCTTCTCCCCCCTCTGTCTTCCACAAGTGCTTTCAGAGTCCTTCCCCCCCCCCGCCCTTCCCATGGCCTTTCAGTGTCCTTCTCCACCCCTTTGTATTCCCCCATGTGCTTTCAGCGTCCTTCTCCCTCCTCTGTCTTCAAGTGCTTTCAGAGTCCTTCCCCCCCTCCTGTCTTCACCATGGCCTTTCAGCGTCCTTCTCCCCCCCTCCTTCTCTACCGCCCCGGGTGCAGCACAGCCGGCCAGGTCCCCTTACTTTTGTGGCACTTCCCCGACCGACCGACAACAGCCCCGGTCCGACAAACCTCCCTGCCCTTAACCGCGAATCTAAATTACCTGCTGTAAGAAGGTAATTTAGATTTGCGGCTACAGGCAGGGAGGATTGTCGGACCCGGGCTGTTATCGGTCGGTCGGGGAAGTGCCACAAAAGTAAGGGAACCTGGCCGGCTGTGCTGCAACCGGGGCGGGGCGGGCCGCCCCTCTCCCTTGGTAGCCACTCGAACCGCGAGGCTACTCTCCTTCTCCTTATCTGCCCTGCCTGCAGCACAGAGCCGAACGGAAGTCTTCCCGACGTCAGCGCTGACGTCGGAGGGAGGGAGGGCTTTGTTTAAGCTTTGTTTAAGCCCTCCCTCCCCTCCGACGTCAGCGCTGACGTCGGGAAGACTTCCGTTCGGCTCTGTGCTGCAAGCAGAGAAGGTAGGGAGAAGAAGAGCCGCGTACATCCAGAAGACTGAGTACATCCAGCCCCGCAGGAGCCCCGCGACCCTCGGAGGCGTCCCCATGGGATCCCGCGATCTAGGGGGCGTCCCCACGGGATCCCCGCGACCCTAGGGGCGTCCCTGTGCAGCTCTCTAATGTAAAGTAAGGGCATGTAAACAGTACCCGGCGTATAAGACGACCCCCGACTTTGGGGAGGATTTTAAGGTACTGAAAAGTCGTCTTATACGCCGGCAAATACGGTATATCAGATTTAAAATATGTATCCTGCTAGAGCTGATGTTAGACATAACTGGGGAGTGCAAAGCCCAGGCAGTGCGTCTTTAGCTTCCAGCTGGCTTAGGGCTCTCTCTGACCAGGAGGCAGTTGCCCTAGTTCCACTCCCCTAACACCATTCCTGCCATGTGTGACTGGTATTCTGTTAGCATGATATTTGTGTAGCATTCTGTAATAATTTGGCTTATTCAGTTTTCTTGATAGTAGAGGGGATATATGTGAAGGGGAGGGGAGATGGGGGTTTTGTTGATCCTTGCCCTGTATTATTTATATTTATAAAATGACAATTGTACAGAATATTGTTTCTTTTTATACTTTAATAAAATATGTTCAATATAAAATCATAACTATTTGAGGCTTGTGCGGATGGGATCGGATGGTTAATGGGACCGAGCTCGCGGGGATGGGGCGGCAATGGGGTTTTTAAATATTTCAGTCTTATTAGTTTGCCGGTCCACGAAATAATTATTTTATTTCTGCCGGTCCATAGGTGTAAAAAGGTTGAAGAACACTGGTATAGAGCCTATAGTTCTGACTTACTAGTTTTTAGCCATTGTGTCTGCCGATTAGGTGGAGAAGGGAGGGGCTCTGTTTTACTTCTAAGGTTAACTGCGTTATCTTTGGGACAGACTAAACACGTTCTTCTCGTCGGTCTTCACAAAAGAGGACACATCCAATGTTCCGGAACCGGAAAAATTCTTCAAGGGGGACCAAGAGGAAAAATTATCGTGCATGGAGGTAAGCCTCGAAGATGTACTCAAACAGATAGATAGGCTAAAAACTGACAAATCGCCAGGCCCGGACGGAATTCACCCAAGAATACTAAGAGAACTTAGAAACGAAATAGCGGAGTTACTGCAACAGATTTGTAACCTATCCCTGAAAACAGGGGTAATACCGGAACACTAGAGGATAGCAAATGTTACACCTATCTTCAAGAAAGGAACCAGAGGCGACCCGGGGAATTATAGACCGGTCAGCTTGACCTCAGTTCCGGGGAAGATGGCCGAATCATTGATCAAGAACAGTATCAGTGAGCACATAGAAAAAAATAAGCTGATGAGAACAAGCCAGCATGGTTTCTGTACTGGAAGATCCTGCCAAACAAACCTACTGCACTTCTTCGAGGGGATAAGCGGACATTTGGACAAAGGTGACCCCATAGATATAGTATACCTAGACTTCCAGAAAGCCTTCGACAAGTTACCTCATGAGCGCCTTCTAAGGAAACTGTGGAACCACGGGGTGGAAGGGGACATACACAGATGGATCAAAAACTGGTTGGCAAACAGGAAACAGAGGGTAGGAGTAAAGGGACACTATTCTGACTGGAAAGGGGTCACAAGTGGCGTCCCACAAGGGTCAGTGCTGGGACCACTGCTATTCAATATATTTATTAATGACTTGGAAACAGGGACAAAGTGTGAAGTTATAAAATTTGCGGATGACACAAAACTCTCCGGTAAGGTTAGATCTGTAGAGGAATGTAAAAAACTCCAAAGGGATCTGGACAAACTGAGTGAGTGGGCAGATAAATGGCAGATGAGTTTTAATGTGGAGAAATGTAAAGTTATGCACATAGGGAAAGGGAACCTGATGTACAACTACATGATGGGGGGGATGACATTGGGAAAAGGCAACCTAGAAAAGGACTTGGGGGTTTTGGTGGATAAAACAATGAAACCGGCAGCACAATGCGCAGCGGCCTCAAAAAAGGCGAACAGAATGTTGGGCATTATCAAAAAAGGTATCACTACCAGAACCAAGGAAGTTATCCTCCCGCTGTACAGGGCAATGGTGCGACCGCATCTGGAGTACTGCGTCCAGTACTGGTCGCCGTACCTAAAGAAAGATATGGCGATACTCGAGAGGGTCCAGAGAAGAGCGACAAAAATGATAAAGGGCATGGAAAACCTCTCGTATGCTGAGAGGCTGGAGAAGTTGGGGCTCTTTTCCCTAGAAAAGAGGAGACTTAGAGGGGATATGATAGAAACTTATAAGATCATGAAGGGTATAGTGAAGGTAGAGAGAGACAGATTTTTCAGACTGGCGGGGGCAACAAGAACTAGAGGACACTCAAAAAAATTGAAGGGAGATAGTTTTAGAACAAATGCTAGGAAGTTCTTCTTTACCCAGAGGGTGGTGGACACCTGGAATGCGCTTCCAGAGGGGGTGGTTGAGCAGAGTACGGTTTTGGGTTTCAAAAAGGGATTGGACGAATTCCTGAGGGGTAAGGGAATCCAGGGGTACAATTAGAGGGTTACTATACAAGACAAAATGCTCTTGAGTAATAGATCACTACAGGTCATTGACCTGGGGGGCCGCCACGGGAGCGGACTGCTGGGCATGATGGACCTATGGTCTGACTCAGCAGAGGCCATGCTTATGTGCTTATGTGCTTATGACAGTGCTGTGAACAAGGCTGCCCTGTGAACTTCAATAAGATAAGTTGCTCAACATTTCATATTCTGCTCTTTTCACTGCTTAATTTCTCTTCTCCCTGTTTCTTACTTAAAAAAAAACAAAAAAGCACAAAAAATAAACCCTTCTCTTTCCTCTGTTAAATCTTATTTCCTCTTCCTCTTCATAGGAATAAGGGTAAAACTTATAGTCCCACCATATATAGAGACCCAAATAATCAGGACTACTCAAATCAAGTCACTTCACAACCAATCAAGATGACTTTTATTCTATGCAATCACTGTGGTGCTTTAATTCCAAGACATACTATTTGGAGGCTTAAGGCTTGCCCCATCTGTCTTCAACTTGCTAGTATTAAGGAGGAGCTCTGCAAACTTAAACAGGAATTGAATACAATTAAAGCAGCTTCCATCATACCAACTTACCACCTCTACCTCAAATAATAAAACAGCCCAGGAATAAATGGGTCACAGTAGGCTCAGGAAGACTGCGACATATAACACAGAAACATCCACCTTCACAAATATTACCTCTACAGAATTCCTTCGCTCCACTAGTGCACTGCGATACTCAAGAAAACAGAAGGGAGATGGGACTGGAACCAATGAAGGTAACTCAAGAGAGCAAGCGCACCCTAAGCACAAATAAAAAGGCCAAAAACAGAAAACTATTACTGTTGGGGGATTCCATCATCAGAAGCATTAACCTTGGAACACAAGGCGAGGAGACCAAAATAGTGAAATGTCTTCCAGGATCCTCAGCTACCAGGAGTTCCAGGCAAATACAAACTATAATTAAAAAAGAAACTAAGGATTTTAACACTGATGTTGTCATCCATCTGGGAACAAATGACCTGGCCAACAACTCCACACTCGCAGCACAGAAAGCTTTTCGGGAGCTTGGTGAGGGCGTGAAACCTTTTTGTAAACACTTTAGCTTTTTCTGAAATACTGCCTGCATATGGAAAGGGAGAGCAAAGAGTGAAAAACACAGAGGACTTTAATAGATGGCTCAAAGCCTGGTGTCATAAAGAAGGATTCAGGTACATAGGAGGATGGGGAAATACATGGAAGGACAAGAAGCTATATTGCACTGATGGGCTACATATTACTACAGCAGGAAAAAGAAACCATGCAGAGAAATTTAGACAATATTTTTCTAGGCATTTAAACTAGAAGGTGAGGGTAGTGTATGTACGAAAGACAATTTTAGAGACCACCCCCGGCAAAAGAAAAGATGTGATAGTAGTAAAGACTGCAACATAAGCAATATCAGCAAATCATTTCTTAGTATTGCAACGGAAAGTGAAACGAAACAAAAATCCATACGAAAAAGGAGATTATCGCTGAAAATAACTGGAAAGCGATGACCACAAATGCTCACAGTCTAAGCAACAAAGTTCATGATCTGCAAGCCCTGATGTTAGAAGCAGATCTAGATATTGTCGCTATCACAGAGACATGGTTCAGTGAATCACATGGATGGGATGCAAACATACCGGGATATAATCTTTTTAGGAAGGACAGAGATGGTCAAAAAGGTGGAGGAGTAGCTCTCTATGTAAAGATCAATATCCAAGTGACCAAAATGCAAGGGACCTGGGGAGAGGAAGAAGCGATATGGATTGCTCTGAAAAGAGAAGATGGAACTTCTATCTATGTAGGTGTAGTCTACAGACCTCCGACTCATCGCAGCAAATTGATAAGGATCTGATTGTGGATATCCAAAAGTTTGGAAGGAAAGAGGAGGTTCTGCTGTTGGGAGATTTCAACCTGCCGGATGCGGACTGGAATGTTCCGTCTGCAGAATCGGAAAGAAGTAGGGAGATTGTGGATGCCTTTCAAGAGGCTCTGCTCAGACAAATGGTGACGGAACCCACAAGAGAAAAAGCGATATTGGATCTGGTCCTCACAAATGGAGAGAGTATCTCTAATGTTCGAGTGGGTGCTCACCTGGGAAGTAGCGATCATCAAACGGTTGGGTTTGATATAACGGCTAAAGTGGAGAGCGGCCGCACGATACTTAAAGTCCTAGATTTCAAATGTATGGACTTTGATGCTATGGGAGAGTACCTAAAGAAAGAGCTGTTAGGATGGGAGGACATAAGAGAAGTGGAAAGACAGTGGTCTAAGCTGAAAGGAGCGATAAAAATGGCTACGGACCTTTATGTGAAGAAAATCAATAAAAACAAGCGAAAAAGGAAGCCGATATGGTTCTCCAACCTAGTGGCTGAGAAAATAAAGGTGAAAGAGTTGGCGTTCGTGAAATATAAAAAAAACCAAGAAGAGGAGAGCAGAAAGGACTACAGGGTGAAACTGAAAGAAGCCAAGAGAGAGATACGTCTGGCGAAAGAACAGGCGGAAGAACAAATGGCTAAAAATGTAAAAAAGGGAGACAAAAATTTTTTCAGATATATTAGTGAAAGGAGGAAGATGATAAATGGAATTGCTAGGCTAAAAGATGCTGGGAACCAATATGTGGAGAGTGATGAGGAGAAAGCGAATGTGCTAAACAAATACTTCTGTTCTGTGTTCACAGAAGAAAGTCCTGGAGAAGGACCGAGATTTTCTAGCAAAGTTACACGAGAAAATGGAGTAGATTCTGCGCCTTTCACGGAGGAGGGTGTTTATGAGCAACTTGAAAAACTCAAGGTGGACAAAGCGATGGAACCAGACGGGATCCATCCCAGGATACTAAGGGAGCTCAGAGAGGTTCTGGCGAGTCCTATTAAAGACTTGTTCAACAAATCTCTGGAGACGGGAGTGATTCCTGGGGATTGGAGGAGAGCGGATGTGGTCCCTATTCATAAAAGTTGTCACAGGGATGAAGCAGGAAACTACAGGCCGGTGAGCCTCACTTCAGTTGTTGGAAAAATAATGGAAGTTTTGCTGAAAGAAAGGATAGTGTACTTCCTTGAATCTAATGGGTTACAGGATCCGAGGCAACATGGCTTTACAAAAGGTAAATCGTGCCAAACGAACCTGATTGAATTTTTTGATTGGGTGACCAGACAGCTGGATCGAGGACATGACTACACTGACCGAGCAGTTTAAGATTTAGGGGAGGAAGCTGAAGCTGAGGACAGGGAAGATAGCCTTTTCAGAGATCCTGCCAGTACCAAGGGCAGATGCGAGGAGGCAGACCGAGCTTCAAGCAACAAATGGATGGCTAAGGCGATGGTGTGACGAGGAGGGTTTCCTCTTTGTACGGAACTGGTCAACCTTCCTGGGGAAAAGCAAGCTCTACAGGAGAGACGGACTGCATTTGAGCACGGCTGGGACGAGGATGCTGGCACGTAACATCCAGACCTGCATAGACATGACTTTAAACTGATAACAAGGGGAAAGCCGATAGTCGACCTGACCTCGACACATCGGACCACAGTATCGAGCAAAGATACTGAGACAGAATCTGGCAATAGTGGACTAGAGACAAAATGGACATTTTATGGACATAAACCCAAAGATGCAGCACAGGGACCCGATGGGAAATTAGAGCTAAAGAGCAAGACAAGGAGGAAACAGCCGGAACCAGAGGGCTATCAAAGAACAAAGAAGCGGGCAGAGGACGGGATAGACACACCACATGAGGCAGCACGTGAGGAGACCAGCAGGAACAACAAAACAAGAGTAGATCCAAAAGAAAAGGTAACAAACTGGGACTTAAATTGCCTATATACAAATGCTAGGAGCCTAAGGACTAAAATGGGGGAGCTAGAAGTTATAGCCGGAAAAAAGGACCTAGACATAATAGGAATCACAGAGATATGGTGGTCGGAGGACAACAAATGGGATGTAGCCCTACCAGGGTACAAACTCTACAGGAGGGACAGGGCACACAAGAAGGGGGGAGGAATAGCACTGTACATAAAGGACTCCATTCCTTCATCCAGAACAGAAACAACAATAAGAGCAGACAGTCTGGAGTCGCTATGGGTTAAACTGACAGGAGGGGAAGGAGCTGACATCAAATTGGGTCTGTACTATCGCCCACCAGGACAGCCAGAAGCAAATGACCTGGACCTGGAGGCCGAACTGAGACAGGTGTGCAAAAGTGGAAGAGTGGTGGTTATGGGGGATTTTAACTACCCGGGAATAGACTGGGACATTGGGCACTCAAATTGCACGCGAGAAACTAAATTCCTAGAGGCGATAAAGGACTGTTTCATGGAGCAACTGGTCACGGAACCAACGCGAGGGGATGCCACTCTAGACCTAATTCTCAACGGGCTAGAGGGACCCGCAAAGGAAGTGGTGGTACTAGCACCATTAGGGAACAGCGATCACAACATGATCCAGTACAAATTAAACATGGGAACATCAAAGGTGAAAAGAACCACAACGACAGCACTTAACTTCAGAAAAGGAAACTACAAGGACATGAGGAAGATGGTAGGAAAAAAAGCTCAGCAACAGCTCAGGGAAGGTGAAGAACGTAAAGGAAGCCTGGACACTGCTTAAAGGCATAGTGCTCGAGGCACAAGACCTGTATGTCCCAAGGTTTAGGAAAAGGTGCAAAAAAAATCGAACTAGAAACCCAGCATGGATAACAACTGCAGTTAAAAAGGCGATAGGCGACAAGAAATCATCCTTCAAGAAATGGAAAAAGGAACCAACAAAGGAAAACCTGGAAGAGCACAAAAGACACCAGAAAGAATGTCATCGAGAGGTCAGGAAAGCAAAGCGAGAATATGAGGAAAGACTGGCAGGAGAAGCAAGAAACTTCAAACCCTTCTTCAGGTATGTGAAAGGGAAACAACCAGCCAGAGAAGAAGTGGGACCACTTGACGACGGAGACAGGAAAGGAGCGATAAAGGAGGAAAAAGAGATAGCTGACAGGTTAAACAAATTCTTCTCGTCAGTCTTCACCAGAGAGGACACATCCAATATTCCGGAAACCGAGATGATTATAAACGGAGAACACGATGAAAGGCTGGTACAACTAGAGGTAAGCAAAGAGGATATCCTCAGACAGATAGACAGACTAAAGAGCGACAAATCACCGGGCCCGGACGGCATCCACCCAAGGGTACTAAAAGAACTGAGAAACGAAATAGCAGAGACACTTCGCCAAATATGTAACCTCTCCCTAAAAACAGGGGAGATCCCAGAGGACTGGAAAATAGCAAATGTCACGCCCATCTTTAAGAAGGGATCAAGGGGTGACCCGGGAAACTACAGGCCTGTGAGCTTGACCTCGGTTCCAGGGAAAATGATGGAAGCAATGGTAAAGGACACAATCTGCGAACACATAGAAAACAATGGACAACTGAAGGCGAGCCAGCATGGCTTCTGCAAGGGAAGGTCATGCCTCACGAACTTGCTGTACTTCTTTGAGGGAATAAACAGCCAGATGGATAAGGGGGAATCCATAGACATCATTTACCTTGACTTCCAAAAAGCCTTCGACAAGGTACCTCACGAGCGGCTACTTAAAAAGCTGTGGAACCACGGGGTGCAAGGGGATATCTACCGATGGATCAAACACTGGTTGGCAGGCAGGAAACAGAGGGTTGGAGTAAAAGGCCAATACTCAGACTGGCAATGGGTCACGAGCGGAGTTCCGCAGGGGTCGGTGCTTGGACCTCTACTGTTCAATATATTTATTAACGATCTGGAGGCAGGGACAAAATGTGAGGTTATCAAATTTGCTGATGACACCAAACTCTGCAGCAGGGTTAGAAACACGGAAGACTGTGAAGACCTGCAAAGGGACCTAACGAGACTGGAAGACGGCAAAAAAGTGGCAAATGAGTTTTAACGTAGAGAAATGCAAGGTCATGCATGTAGGGAAAAAGAACCCGATGTTCAGCTACAAAATGGGGGGAACACTGCTAGGGGTGAGTAACCTTGAAAGGGACCTGGGGGTGATGGTCGACACATCACTAAAACCATCGGCGCAATGTGCAACAGCCTCAAAGAAAGCAAACAGAATGCTGGGCATCATCAAAAAAGGTATTACAACCAGGACGAAGGAGGTCATCATGCTGCTGTATCGCGCAATGGTGCGCCCGCACCTGGAGTACTGTGTTCAATACTGGTCGCCGTACCTCAAGAAGGACATGGCGATACTCGAGGGAGTGCAGAGGAGGGCGACTAAACTGATAAAAGGTATGGAACATTTTTCATACGCTGACAGGTTAAAAATGCTGGGGCTGTTCTCCCTGGAGAAGAGGAGACTTAGAGGGGACATGATAGAAACCTTCAAAATCCTTAAGGGCATAGAGAAAGTGAATAAGGATAGATTCTTCAAACTGTGGGGAGCCACAAGCACTAGGGGTCACTCGGTGAAATTGAAAGGGGACAGGTTTGGAACAAATGCTAGGAAGTTCTTTTTTACCCAGAGGGTGGTGGACACATGGAACGCGCTTCCGGAGAATGTGATAGGCCAGAACTCTGTACAGGGGTTCAAGGAGGGTTTGGATAGGTTCCTAGAGGATAAGGGGATAGAGGGATACAGATATAACTTGAGGTAGGTTACAGAAGTGGTCAGAAACCACTTCACAGGTCGCAGACCTGATGGGCCGCCGCGGGAGCGGACCGCTGGGCGAGATGGACCTCGGTCTGACCCAGTGGAGGCAACTTCTTATGTTCTTCTTATGTTCTTATGACATATGCTAGATGTAATTTACTTGGATTTCAGCAAAGCCTTTGATACAGTTCCTCATAGGAGGCTGTTGAACAACGTGAAGGGCTGAAGTTAGGACCCAAAGTGGTGAACTGGGTCAGAAACTGGCTGTCGGACAGACGATAGAGGGTGGTGGTTAATGGAAGTCGCTCGAAGGAAGGAAAGGTGAGTAGTGGAGTCACTCAGGGATCAGTGCTGGGGCCAATCCTGTTCGATATGTTTGTGAGTGACATTGCTGAAGGGTTAGAAGGAAAAGTGGGGGTCACGTGATGCTGTCTGCCTGAGCGGTCGCACGCCGGAGAGCTCCTGCCTCATCCCTGCTAAAACCGGCTAAAATACCGACTCCTTTGTGTCCCCACGGCAGAAACGAGCAGGTGGGACAGGGACTGACACTCCGCTTTCCTATTTTCTATTTTTGATTGTCGGGAGTGACTGCAGCGGCGGGGGGGTCCCGTGGTGCTGCCTGCCTGGACGGCCGCGTGGCGGTGAACTTCGGCCTCATCCCCGCCAACCTCGGCACTCATACCGCCGATTTTGAGTCCCCACGGCGGCAACGAGCAGGTGGGACGGGGACTGACATCCCGCCTTTCTATCTCTGTTCCTCGGGGGCGACTGCGGCGACGGGAGGGTCACGTGGTGCTGACTGCCTGGACGGCCGCGTGGCGGATAATTCCGGCCTCTCCCCCGCTAAGCCCGGCACACATATCAACTATATTGAGTCCCCACGGCTGAACCGAAGCAGGTAGGAAGGGGAATACCTCCCAGTTTTTTGTTCATCAACCGGGGAGACTGCAGAGGCGGGGGGGGCCACGTGGTGCGGCCTGCCTGGGCGGTCGCGCGCCGGAGAGCTCCTACCTTACCCCCGCTAAAAGTGACGGGCACTACGGGCCGTTTAGCGTCCCCGAGGCGGAAACGAGCAGGCGGGCCGGGGACTAACAGCACGCTTTTCCCTTCCTGGTCCTCGGGAGCGACTGCAGCGGCACGGGGCATGCCCATAAAAACGGCAAAGGGCGCCCGGGACAAATCCTCTCTTACCCCCTCCAAGATGGCGGCGGAGCAGGCCACATTCACTATCCCCGCCGGCGACTGGATCACAGACATCACGAGGTCGGTCACGGCGGCGCTGGCAGATAAACTGAATAAAATTCAATCAGCGGTGGATGAAATGCACGAGAAATTTGACTCCCACAGCCAGCGCCTAACAGAGGTAGAGCAGCGCGTGTCCAACCAGGAGGACACGTGTGTGACGCTGACGGCCCAGGTGGAGGAACTCACACGGACGTCTCGGGAGTTGCAGGCGGCCCTGGAGGAGCAGGAGAACAGGAGCCGACGGAACAACCTGCGGCTGGTAGGGCTCCCGGAGACGGTGAGTGACCAGGACCTCTATATGATTTTCAGCAAGTGGCTCCCTGAGACCTTGAACCTGTCGGGGGGAGCGGAGGCCTTCGCCTGCGAACGGGCGCACCGCATTGGAAATCGACCTCTGGAGGGGAGTAGGGCGAGAACCGCCATAGCCCGCTACTCTAACTGGAGGGAAAAAGAACTCATACTCCGGGCCTTCCGAAAGGCGGGCACCTTGGATTACAACGGATCCCGAGTGCTTATATTCAATGATTACTCTGTGCGGGTGGCGGCCCAACGCAAGCTTATGGCGCCCTCCTGCACTGACCTCCACAACAGAGGTGTTAAATTCGCGCTGGTCTATCCGGCGAAGCTCCGAGTCTGGCATGAGGGCAAAACTCTCACCTTTAACAGCGGAGAGGAGGCCAGGGCGTTTCTGGCAACTTTACCCGCCTAATGTTACCTTAAACCGGAGGTGGCTGCTTTGCGGCTCGCCTGTAGATGCGGCTCAGTACTCCTGGGAGCTGTGTTGGAGTCCTTTTGAATCTATCCTCTGCGCGTTCAGCGGAACCGTGAGACCAAGCCGCTATTGCGGTGGTGGGGCTCCTTTCCTCGACTTGGATATGTTTCCCGAACCCGAGCGGCTAGAGTGACCTGAGTGATACGCGCTTGGCAGTGAGGGGCTGCGGTGCTTACGTCTTTCCAGTGGACTCCTGTATCTCCGTCGGCTAAACTCACCCTTGAATGACTCTCTTTGATCTTGGTGCGGGCCGCCCTGGATGGAGGGGATCCCTTTCGAAGTGGCATGCGGCAGCTCTGGAGCACTTTCTTGGACTTCTTGGTATCACCTATTCCCTGTTCACTGTTTGTGTTTAACTTCCTGTTTTTGCATTAAATGTGGGGACTATATGTTAGGGGTATTGTTATGTGGGTGGGGGGGGAGGGCTCCGGGCAGGTTGGGGGAACTGTATGGGTTTGTATGCTGATGGGATGGGATCAGCCTGGGGGGTAAGAATGGGGGGGGGAGGGTGGAGGGAGGGTTCAGGGGGGGGGAGTGAATGGGAGCGTGTGGTTGTGTATGGGATGAGTGCACAGGGGGGTAGGGTGGGGGTCGGGGGGGTGGATCTGGAGGGCACAGAGGTATCGGGGACAGCGAAGCTTAGCTGGGTGGCTTCGCCTGGGCCCACTTATTCTTTTTGTATTGGACGAATGTGTATCTGGCGGATGGAGAATGGATGAGTTCACACTCTTTGGGAGGGGTGTTTCCTTCTGGATTGTTGTGCTGCATAGAGCTACTCTCTCACTGTTATGGCTGATTTAAGAGTTGTAACCTTTAATGTCGATGGCATCAGGTCCCCGGTAAAGAGATCCCGTATTCTTACCAGCTTGCGACATTTGAATGCGGAAGTAGCGTTCCTGCAGGAGACCCACCTCACTCAGATCGAACACTCTAAGTTGCGAAGAACTTGGGTTGGGGATGTTTATTCCTCCTCCTCCGGGGGCAGGAAACGCGGGGTGGCGATACTGTTGCACAAGAGATTACCATTTACCTTGCATAAACAATTGATCGATCGGGAGGGGAGATATGTAATTGTGCTGGGGGAACTTTGGGGTTTAAAATTGTTACTCTGTAATTTGTACGCCCCCAACTCTTACTGTCATAAATTTTTCTCCTCTGTTCTCTCCCTAATTTCGGCTTACCCGGATTATCAGGTGGTCCTGGGGGGGGACATGAATATCACTGCAGACCCGGGGGTGGATTGCAGACCTCCCAGGAGCAGTCTGAGGGATCATGATAATAAGGGGGTGGGCTTCCTGATGCAGCATTTAGGTCTGGTGGATGTATGGCGGACACTACACCCATATGACTCGGAGTTTACTTTTTACTCTCATGTACATAGGGTGTATGCCCGCCTGGATTATATACTACTAGACCAACGGCTGTTCTCTAGGGCTACTAGATCGGAGATAGTAGATTCCACGATCTCGGATCATGCTACTGTGGATCTCACATTGACGCTGGCAGCTGGCAGGAAGGCCTCCTCTTGGAAAATGGCATTACACCTGTACCAAGACCGGGAATTCCGGTCGTATCTTCGGGCACGTTGGGCGGATTACCAGGCTACAAATGACACCCCGGATATTGGACCAATATCTTACTGGTATGCTTCCAAGGCAGTCCTGAGGGGGCATGTGATTGCATACACTGCGGCTAAACGCAAGGCCCGGGGCGCTGAGCTTCTCTCACTCACGAGACAGCTGCATGGTTTTCGCAGGGCCCACATCTCCTCTCTTTCGGATAAGGAGCGACAGGAATACAAGATTATACGTGACCGTATTGAGACTCTACTTCATCAACGAGCGGAGCAGACCCTTGCGTTTCAACGGTATAACCTGCATAGATGGGGAGGGAAGACGGGGAGACTTCTGGCGAACCTAGTGAGACCTTATAAGAAACGTCAAATTATTACGGCAATCCGCGATGCTGGGGGCACTCGACATGTAGGGGAGAGCCGAATTGCGGAACAATTTGTTAAATACTATGAAACTCTATACGGTAAGAGACCTCTAGATGAGATGGCCCTTCAGGATTTTTTCAGGGGGTTGTCACTACCTCGCCTGGAGGAGGATCAGGCTGCCTCTTTGAGCCTGCCGATTACCGAGGCTGAACTCCGTGTCACCATTCGGTCCCTTAAATTGGCAAAGGCGCCCGGCCCGGATGGGTTTGGGCCCGAATACTACCGCATTCTAGAAGATCTGGTGGCGAAACCCTTGAGTGCAATGTATAACGAAGTGGCAGCGTCAGGGGGCTCCTTTCCGGATAACATGGCTCATATAGTTCTACTCCCTAAGCCGGGCAAGGATCCGGATCTGGTGGGGTCGTTCCGCCCGATCTCCCTACTAGATCAGGATATTAAGCTTCTGGCTGCGACTTTGGCGAGACGTTTGAATGGTCTTCTTCCCGATCTCATTCACCCAGATCAGGTTGGGTTTGTGCCGGGTCGATACGCCTCTATGAACTTAATGAAGGTCTTGGGAGCGATTCATGACAGGGTAGGCAGGGGGGGACAAGAGGCGGTGGCGGGACTGGATATGGAGAAAGCATTCGATAGCATCTCTTGGGATTATCTCTTTTGGGTCTTACGTCGGGGCGGATTTCGGGGTGCTTTTCTGGCCTGGGCTTCTGCCCTATATCACAACCCCAGGGCGCGCCTAATGATCAATGGGGGTTTGACGGAAGATTTCGGTCTGCAGAGAGGAACTAGACAGGGGTGCCCGCTCTCACCGCTCCTTTTCCTACTGGCTATCGAACCCCTAGCGGCGAAAATCCGGCAGGATGTGACAATTCAGGGAGTTGTGGTACGGGGACAGGAATGCAAAATCAGCCTGTTTGCTGATGACATCTTACTCTACTTGGATCATGTTTCCGTGCATTTGCCCAGAGCTCTGGAGGTGATTCGAGCCTTTGGAGCACTGTCGGGATTACAAGTTAACTGTAGTAAATCGGAACTTCTGCTACTGGCTGGGGGCCGGGCGGAGACCTGGCACGCGGTGTTGCCTATCGCACCCACGACTAAACCAATGAGATACCTCGGCATATACCTCAGCACTGATCTTCCTACGCTTTACAACGCAAATATCCGCCGGCCCCTTGAGGCCATAGCAAAACTGTGCCAAGCTTGGCAGGACCTGCCACTGGGGATTCTGGGTCGGGTGGCCTTAGTGAAAATGAGTCTGGTACCGAAACTCTTGTATCCCTTGCAGGCCATGCCACTGTGGCTTACCAGGAGGGATGAGCTTGTCTTTAAATCTACTATCTCTCGATTTGTTTGGAGGTCTCGCACTCCTCGGATAGCGATGTCCAAGCTTATCTTGGATAAATCACTGGGGGGACTTAATGTCCCGGATATTCGGCTTTATAATGTTGCCTCTCTCCTCCGTTGGATTCACGAGGGCTATAGTGAGTGCCCCCGCTACTCCCCTCGAGGTTGGTTGGCGAGCTGGAGTGCCCCCTTTCACTTTATGAACCTCATACATCGACATGATGATCCTGGGAGGCGCTATACGGTTTGTTCTCGTTTTCTGCGCCCGTTCAGACTGGCATGGCGTTGGTGGAGGTGACGACAGCAACTACCACCGGACATATCCCCTTTTGTGCGCCTGGAGGGCAACCCCAGGTTCCCACCAGGCAGGGGAAGATCTGTATTTCAGCATTGGTCGGCCCAGGGTTGTAGGTTGATGGAAAACGTACTTGACCTGTCTCCGTCTGGGTTTCCCTCCTTCCAGCAGGTCCGGGACGCGTGGGGTCTTCCCTCGAGCTATATGTTCTCTTATTTTCAGGTTCGTCACTACTGGGAGACGGAACGTAGGGGAGTGGCGGGGGCCTGGGTCAGGGGCCCCCTGGATATCTTCTTCTCGGCCACACAGCCCGCGCTAAACTCCCTGGCGCGCTGGTATCGCGTCCTTAAGTTGTCTCTTGACACGTCGGTACTTACACCGGTGCGTACATCCTGGGAACGAGACCTGGGGCAGGATATTTCTGAATCACAGTTCACTGCCTGCTTTACAACACTATATTCCTACACTAAATCAGCAGACTTCCAGGAACTCCAGTATAAGATCCTTCATAGGGCATACTTTACGGCACAGAGGGGAGCGCGAATGGGAATATGGGAGAGCGGTCTTTGTATTAAATGCAAGAGCAGTGCCGGAACATATATACATTCCTTTTTGGAGTGCACACGGCTGGATGTGTGGAGGGAAGCCCTCCCCTTGTTGGAACAAGTGGTGCAGCGCACTGTGGAATGGGACTATGGGTTCATACTCCTGGGTCTGCAGACATCCCTCCAGGACCAGGGATTCACCATACCCCAATGCAGGTTTCTCTATAATGCTATTTTAGTAGTAAAGAAACTGATCTTGACATACTGGATGTCTGAGGAGCCCCCTCCGCTGCCGCACTGGAGGTGCCGGCTTCGAGAGGTAGCTCTGTTTGAAATTGGATCCCAAGCGAGAACAACGAGCGTGCTTAAGCAACATTACGCTGGATTATGGGCGAGACTGCGGGACCTGGTGCCGTCGACAGCACGAGAGGGGGACCAGGGGCCTTCTTAGCAGGGAACTGATTTTCCGTTTCTTGGCCGGCCCTTGGGGTTTTGCCGCCTTTATCTGACTCTTTACAGCCTTCTTTGTCTCTCTCTTTTTCTTTTGCTTTTCCTTTCTATACTTTAGTGCCCTGGGAGGGGGGGAGGGAGCTTCCTGGGATATGAGTGAATGGTCTGTATGAATGGCTGCAGATGTGTGCGCTTGATGATCTGAGTGTTGCGTGGGTTTTTTGGGGGTTCTTCTCATGAAAAAATGGCGGGAGATCACTGCTCCAGACGGGTGACCTTCCTTCTCGAATGTTCCTCTCAGCTTATGCCCTCAATGCTCTTTTTGTCCTGCTCTGTTTTTTGTCTATCACTTGCATGGGGGGGTACCCTGGGGGACGTATTGCTATTGTTGATGCCTGTTTTGAGTGTTGGACTGTTATTTGTCTTTTCAAATGATTGCTGTTGCGCCCTGCTGGGCGGTGTATTCTCTCTCGCTGTCAATAAACATATGTTTAAAAAAAAAAAAAAAGAAGGAAAAGTGTGCCTTTTTGCAGATGATACCAAGATTTGTAACAGAGTAAACACCGAAGAGGAAGTGGAAAATATGAAAAAGGATCTGCAAAAGTTAGAGGAATGGTCTAATGCCTGGCAACTAAAATTCAATGCAAAGAAATGCAGAGTAATGCATTTGGGGATTAATAATAGGAAGGAACCGTATATGCTGGGAGGAGAGAAGCTGATATGCACGGACGGGGAGAGGGACCTTGGGGTGATAGTGTCCGAAGATCTAAAGGTGAAAAAACAGTGTGACAAGGCAGTGGCTGCTGCCAGAAGGATGCTGGGCTGTATAAAGAGAAGCGTAGTCAGTAGAAGGAAGAAGGTGTTGATGCCCCTGTACAAGTCATTAGTAAGGCCCCACTTGGAGTATTGTGTTCAATTTTGGAGACCGTATCTGGTGAAGGACGTAAGAAGACTTAAGGCGGTCCAGAGGAGGGTGACGAAAATGATAGGAGGCTTGCGCCAGAAGACATATGAGGAGAGACTGGAAGCCCTGAATATGTATACCCTAGAGGAAAGGAGAGACAGGGGAGATATGATTCAGACGTTCAAATACTTAAAGGGTATTAATGTAGAACAAAATATTTTCCAGAGAAAGGAAAATGGTAAAACCAGAGGACATAATTTGAGGTTGAGGGGTGGTAGATTCAGGGGCAATGTTAGGAAATTCTACTTTACGGAGAGGGTGGTGGATGCCTGGAATGCGCTCCCAAGAGAGGTGGTGGAGAGTAAAACTGTGACTGAGTTCAAAGAAGCGTGGGATGAACACAGAAGATTTAGAATCAGAAAATAATATTAAATATTGAACTAGGCCAGTTACTGGGCAGACTTGTACGGTCTGTGTCTGTGTATGGCCGTTTGGTGGAGGATAAGAACATAAGAACATAAGAACTGCCATCTCCGGATCAGACCTTCGGTCCATCAAGTCCGGCGATCCGCACACGCGGAGGCCCTGCCAGGTGTACACCTGGCGTAATTTATAGTCCACCATATCTTTATATGCCTCTCTTAAGGAGATATGCATCTAGTTTGCTCTTGAAGCCTAGGACGGTCGATTCCGCAATAATCTCCTCTGGGAGGGCATTCCAGGTGTCAACCACTCTCTGAGTGAAGCAGAACTTCCTGACATTAGTCCTGAACCTGTCCCCCCTTAGCTTCATTACATGTCCTCTAGTCCGTGTCAAATTGGACAGTGTAAATAATCTTCTCTGCTCTATTTTGTCGATTCCTTTCAGTATTTTGAAGGTCTCGATCATATCCCCACGCAGTCTCCTTTTCTCAAGGGAGAACAATCCTAGTGTTATAAGTCTATCCTCATAGTCCAGTCTCTCCATACCCTTCACCAGTTTTGTTGCTCGTCTCTGCACCCTCTCCAGCAGTTTTATATCCTTCTTTAGGTAGGGAGACCAATGTTGGACGCAGTATTCCAAGTGTGGTCTGACCATTGCCCTATAAAGCGACATTATAACTTTCTCCGATCTACTCGAGATTCCTTTCTTTATCATGCCCAACATTCTATTTGCCTTCCTTGCCGCTGCCGCGCATTGTGCCGACGGCTTCAGGGTCCTATCTATCAGTACACCCAGGTCCTTTTCTTGTTCACTATTCGCCAGAGTTGCACCTGACATTGTATACTCGTATTCCTTATTTTTATTGCCTAAATGCATTACCTTGCATTTCTCCACATTGAACTTCATCTGCCATTTCTCCGCCCATGTTTCTAACCGACACAAGTCGCTCTGGAGTTTCTCTCTATCCTCCTGCGATCTGATCGCCCGGCATAGTTTTGTATCGTCTGCAAACTTGATGATCTCACTGGATGTTCCTTCCTCCAGGTCATTGATATAAATATTAAAAAGGATCGGCCCAAGTACCGAGCCCTGGGGTACACCACTAGTCACTTTCTCCCAGTCGGAGAACTTCCCATTTATGCCCACTCTCTGCTTTCGGTTTTCCAGCCATTTGCCTATCCATCTTTGTATATCTCCCTGTATGCCATGGCTTTGTAGTTTCCTGAGAAGTCTTTCGTGTGGAACTTTGTCGAACGCTTTCTGGAAGTCCAGGGGAGGGCTTTCTGGATGGGCAGGGGAGGGCTTCAATGGCTGGGAGGGTGTAGATGGGCTGGAGTAAGTCTTAACAGAGATTTCGGCAGTTGGAACCCAAGCATAGTACCGGGTAAAGCTTTGGATTCTCGCCCAGAAATAGCTAAGAAGAAAAAAAATAAAAAAAAATAAAAAAAAATTTAAATTGAATCAGGTTGGGCAGACTGGATGGACCATTTGGGTCTTTATCTGCCGTCATCTACTATGTTACTATGTATGTTAGGCACAGCCAGGGGTGATTGCATAAAGAATATATTATAGAAATAGGCTTACAGAAAAGTAGTATTCATAGGCATTACAACAATTAAGCATTACAATTAAGCAGAGAGCAAAGCAGTTTCCCTGCCTTACATAGTTCAGAGACAAAGAGACAGAGAGTCTGAAGTTCTAGGGAGCCAGAGAGAGAGAAAGAAAGAAAGAAAGAACAAGAGATAGATAGATAGATTGATATAGATTGTTGTGTGTTGCAGAGAGGAGGCTTTTATAGCTTGGAATCTTATTCTGAATATAGAAACTATTGTATGTCCCAGTATCTTTCTGTTTAGAATTTGTAAACTGTTTGAAACAATGGTTAATTTAATTGATAAGGAGAGTGTGATACTTGCAGGCATGGTAGATGGGATTAGTCTCTGGCTTCTTTGTCCCATTCAAGCAGCCTGTCTTCTTGATAAACAATCCAGTCTGGCTGAATGATTAATGTATGTGAATTCTGTGCAGAAGCACAGAATTCTGCATCCAGAGTTAGATTGATATAATTTCCCATAGGCCTTCGCTGACATTAGTAATGCCAACTAAGAATGCTAGCAATAGCTATGCTGACATGTTCCACCATGACAAAGTTGTGCTTCACATCCATCCCAAGTTCCTTCCTAAAGTCATCACAGAATTTCATCTCAATCTATTGTACTTCCAGTGTTTTTCCCTAAGCCTCATTCTCATTCTGGAAAGACGGTTCTTCACACTCTAGACCTGCAAAAGAGCCTTGGCTTATTACTTGCAGAGAACTCAGCCACATAGAACTTCTCCTAAACTTTTTGTCTCCTTTGATCCTAACAAATTGGAACGTCTTGTATCCAAGAGAACGATTTCTACATGGTTGGCGGCTTATATCGCCTTTTGTTATGCTCAGACTGGGCTCCAATTGGAGAGTCAAGTCACAGCCCACATAGTCTGAGCTATGGTAGCTTCAGTTGCTTTCCTACGCTCCAGTCCTATTGATGAAATCTGTAAAGCTGCTACTTGGTCCTCAGTTCATACATTCATATCACACTACTGTTTGGAATCTTATTCCAGACGGGATGGTCACTTCAGCCAAGCAGTATTGCAAAATTTATTTTCCTAATGGGCAAAACTCCCTCCATTCCATTCTAGTAAGCTAGGGAGTGCCCACATGTGAGAATATGCTATCTGCTTGTCCTGGGATAAATCACAGTTACTTACTGTAACAGGTGTTATCCAGGGACAGCAGGCAGATATTTTCACAACCCATCCACCTCACCTGGTTGGTTAGTGAATTTTGGTAAATAAAATCTTCAAATTCTGGTCTTGCTGTATTCCAGTTCCCTGGTGTTATGTAGCAGAGCATGCAGGTTATGGATCCTTTGAGTGCGGTGCCTGAGAGTTGGCAGGCTAGTAGATCCATGTATGGGGTGGATGTTTTGTCTAGTATATTTAGGTTTAGGGCGTTTCTGACTAAGATGGTTAGATTTCCTCCTCTTTTATTTTCTCTGCAGACCACTGTTATCTTATATTCCTTTGGGCAGACTTCCATTATCCTGGGATCTGATTCTGTTAGTTAAGTTATCTGATTCTGTTAGCCAGGTTTCTGTGAGGAAGAGGCAGTTTAGAGTCTCGTTTTCTATCCAGTCTGATGTTTAGGTAGGCAAGTGTTTGTGTGGTGCAGTCTTTTTGGGTACTGTAAGACGTTTTTGGGTAGATGAGTGATCTTGGGTGAGGTTTGGTCTTGGAGGGGGTTTGTCGGTCTTCTTCCCTCTGTTAGTGTGATGGTGTAGTGAATGCAGGTCTGGCAGTTTATGTTTCTGTCCACTGTGATTCGTCTGGCTGGTGGTGAATTATGTTAGTAATTGAGATAATTGGTATTGGGGAGATGTTGTTTGCTGCCGCCTTCCAGTTGGTTAGGAGCAGGGTGATCAGTAGGATAGCTTGTGTTTGTTTTTGTGGTATTGTTTTCATTGTGAAAGATGGGAGGTAGGATATGTGGGAATGTGGTTGTAGGTGATTTTCTGGGGGTTAGGAAGTTATTTTTTCTCTTGGATGTTGTTGAGCTGAAGAGGAGTAAAATGGAGGACATCTTCCTCCTTCCTCTGCTTATTGGTCTCCACTAGGGCTGAGGAGGAATCAGCTGGAGCGTCGGTGAGGAGGGGATCCTCAGTTGCACCGGTAGCAGGTAGAAAAATGGCAGAGCCAAAGGAAAGGGAGAGATTTTTCAAACAGGTTTCCCACTGAGCCCTTGTTTGGCGGCTGGAGCGTGATGGGCAGAGTGCTCTCCCGCGCCCGAGAGATCCTCAGTCGCTCCGGTAAAGGGGATGGAGCTCCTTTCTTATGACAACATAAGAACATAAGAATAGCCTTACTGGGTCAGACTAATTGTCCATCAAGCCCAGTAGCCCGTTCTCACAGTGGCCAATCCAGGTCACTAGTACCTGGCCAAAACCCAAGGAGTAGCAATATTCCATGTTATCGTTAGAGGGCAAGCAGAGGCTTCCCCCATGTCTTTCTCAATAACAGACTATGGACTTTTCCTCCAGGAACTTGTCCAAACTTTTACTTAAAACCAGCTATGCTATCCGCTCATACCACATCTTCTGGCAACGTAAGAAGACTTGAGGCGGTCCAGAGGAGGGTGACGAAAATGATAGGAGGCTTGCGTCAGAAGACGTATGAGGAGAGACTGGAAGCCCTGAATATGTATACCCTAGAGGAAAGGAGAGACAGGGAAGATATGATTCAGACGTTCAAATACTTAAAGGGTATTAACGTAGAACAAAATCTTTTCCAGAGAAAGGAAAATGGTAAAACCAGAGGACATAATTTGAGGTTGAGGGGTGGTAGATTCAGGGGCAATGTTAGGAAATTCTACTTTACGGAGAGGGTGGTGGATGCCTGGAATGCGCTCCCGAGAGAGGTGGTGGAGAGTAAAACTGTGACTGAGTTCAAAGAAGCGTGGGATGAACACAGAAGATTTAGAATCAGAAAATAATATTAAAGATTGAACTAGGCCAGTTACTGAGCAGACTTTACGGTCTGTGTCTGTGCATGGCCGTTTGGAGGAGGATGGGCAGGGGAGGGCTTCAATGGCTGGGAGGGTGTAGATGGGCTAGAGTAAGTCTTAACAGAGATTTCGGCAGTTGGAACCCAAGCACAGTACCGAGTAAAGCTTTGGATTCTCGCCCAGAAATAGCTAAGAAGAAAAAAAAAAAAATTTAAATTGAATCAGGTTGGGCAGACTGGATGGATCATTCGGGTCTTTATCTGCCGTCATCTACTATGTTACTATGTTAATATTCTCTGAGTGAAAACAAATTTCTTCCTATTTGTTTTAAAAGTATTTCCCTGTAACTTGATTGAGTGTCCTCTAGTCTTTGTAATTTTTGATGGCGTGAAAAATTGATCCACTTATACTTGTAGACTTCAATCATAGATCCCCTCAGCCATCTCTTTTCCAAGCTGAAGAGCCCTAACCATTTTAGTCTTTCCTCATAAGAGAGGAGCTCCATCCCCTTTACAATTTTGGTTGCTCTTCTTTAAACCTTTTCTAGTGCCACTATATCTTTCTTGAGATGAGACCAGAATTGAACACAATACTCCAGATGAGGTCGCATCATGGAGCAATACAGGGGCATTATAATATTCTTAGTCTTGTTTGCCATCCCTTTTTTAATAATTCCCAGCATCCTGTTTGCTTTTTTGGCCGCCCCCGCACATTGAGCGAACGGTTTCATTATATTGTCTATGATGACACCCAGATCCGTTTCTTGGCCGCTAATCCCCAAGGTGGACCCTAGCATCCGGTAACTGATTCAGGTTATTCTTCCCAATGTGCATCACTTTGCATTTGTCCACATTAAATTTAATCTGCCATTTGGACGCCCAGTCACAATCCACCTGCGTTTTAACAATTTTGAACAGTTTAGTGTCATCTGCAAATTTCATCACCTTAATCGTCATTCCAATTTCCAGATCATTTATAAATAAGTTAAATAGCACCAGTCCCAGTACATACCCCTGTGGCACTCCACTGTTTACTCTCCTCCATTGAGAAAAATGACCATTTAACCTTACCCTCTGTTTTCTATCCGATAACTAATTCCTAATCCAAAACTGAACTTTGCCACCTATCCCATGACACTTTAATTTTCTCAGGAGCCTTTCGTGAGGAACTTTATCAAAAGCTTTCTGAAAATCTAGATACACTATATCATCGGCTCACCTTTATCCACATGTTTATTCACACCTTCAAAGAAGTCATGC
Source organism: Geotrypetes seraphini (assembly GCF_902459505.1). NCBI lineage: Eukaryota > Metazoa > Chordata > Amphibia > Gymnophiona > Dermophiidae > Geotrypetes > Geotrypetes seraphini. The sequence goes on from NC_047091.1 coordinate 41,763,233, forward strand.
AGATCTCCCTCGGTCGAACCCATGCTGACTCCGTCTCATTAAATCATGCTTGTCTACGTGTAGCACAATTTTATTTTTTATAATTGTTTCTACCATTTTGCCCGGCACTGAAGTAAGGCTTACCAGTCTGTAATTTCCCGGATCTCCCCTGGAGCCCTTTTTAAATGTTGGCATAACATTGGCCACCCTCCAATCTTCAGGTACTACAGATGATTTTAGCGACAGATTACAGATCACTAACAGCAGTTCAGCAATTCATGTCTGAGTTCTTTTAGGACCCTGGGATGTGTACCATCCAGTCCTGGCAATTTATCACTTTTTAACTTGTAAATTTGGCTTAGTGCATCTTCCAGATTCACCGAGATTTCTTTCAGTTCCTGCGCATCATCACCCTTGAAAACCATTTCTGGTTCAGGTAGATCTCTTACATCTTCTTCTGTAAAGATCGAAGCAAATAATTCATTCAGTCTTTCCGCTATGGCCTTATCCTCCTTAAGCGCCCCTTTAACTCCTTGATCATCCAACAGTCCCACAGATTCCCTCACAAGTTTTCTGCTTCTGATGTACCTAAAAAAATTGCTATGAGTTTTTGCCTCTTTTGCAAGTTTCTCTTCATATTCTTTCTTAGCTGTCTTTATCAATGCTTTGCATCTAACTTGCCAGTGCTTGTGTTTCTTCTTATTTTCTTCATTCGGATCCTTTTTCCATTCTTTAAAGGATGTTTTTTTTTTGCTCTAAAAGCCTCTTTCACTTCACTTTTAACCACGCCGGTTCTCGTTGCCTATTCTTTCCACCTTTACTGATACGTGGAATACATCTGGTCTGGGCTTCTACGATGGTATTTTTAAATAACATCCATGCCTGGTTTACAGTCCTAACCTTTGCAACTGATCTTTTTAGCTTCTTTTAAACCATTTTCCTCATTTTATCATAGTTGCCCTTTCGAAAATTAAACGCCCCTAAACTAGATTTCTTTTGCGATGTTACTCCCAGTATCAGCTCGAATTTGATCACGTTATGATCACTGTTTCCCAGCGGACCCAACACAGTGGTTTTCAGGACCCATCCTGAATTCCTCCCCAAATTTTTCATGGAATTTCACCTGAATCAATCCATTGTGCTTTGTTTATTTCCCAAAGCCTCATTCTCATCCTGGAGAACAGCTCTACACACTTTGGACTGTAAACGTGCCTTGGCTTACTATATGCAAAGGATTAAGCCACACAGGACTTCACCTCAACAGTTCATCTTTTTTGATCCTAACAGATTGGGCTTGGCTGTCACCAAGAGCACTATTTCCACATGGTTAGCGGCCTGTATTTCCTTCTGCTATGCTCAGGCTGGGCTTCAGCTCTTGAGAGGCGTTCCAGCTCACAAGGTCCAAGCTATAGCAGCCTCATTGATGACATTTGCAAAGGAGCTACTTGGTCCTCAATTCACACATTCACTTCTCACTACTGTCTAGAATCCTATTCCAGAAGAGATGGTCATTTCGGCCAAGCAGTATTACAGAATTTATTTTCTTCTTAATGGCCAATTCTCTCTCCATCCCATTACAGTAAGCTAAGGAGTCCCACATGTGAAAATATGCTGCCTGCATGTCCTAGGATAAAGCACAGGTACTTACCGTAACAGGTGTTATCCAGGGACAGAAGGCAGATATCACATCCCTTCCACCTGCCCTGGTTGGCTTCTTAGCTTGATTATGAAACTAAGAAACCACGAGCCTGTGTTGAGTGGGAACACAGTCACGTATGCATGGTGCGGGCAGACTTGAAGCTTCAAAAGCTTAGTCACAGTACACTTTTGCATTGTCCATACCAGGCTCCATGGATGACATCACCCACATGTGAAAATATCTGCCTGCTGTTCCCGGATAACTGTGCTATCTCCACCACCACCGTCCCAGGAGGACATTCCAGGCATCCACCACCCTCTCTGTGAAAAAGTACTAAATAACATTACTCCTGTCTTTCACCTTGTAAACTCAATTCAAGTCCTCTAGCTCTACTGTTTCCCCCATCTCTACTAAAGATTTGTATGTACTTTTCAAGTATTTAAACATCTTCCCTGTCTCTCCTTTCCTCTAGGTATACATTTTTAGATAAAGTCTCTTCTCATACTTCTTTTGGCACAAACCCCATACCATTTTTGTTACTTTTCTCTGAACTGCTTGTCCTTAGCAACCCTCCATTGCTCCAGGTACCATAGTTAGAATGTGAGCCTACTGGGACAGTTAGGGAAATACTTAGAGTACCTGATTAGATTATGAACCCGATTGAACTGCTCAGATGGCTATGTCAATGGACGGTATATCAAATAAGAAATAAATATGGACAATACATTCACATTTATGGGTAACATTATCCAATGGACCACGGTGCAAGAAAATTCCCAGCTTCTTTTCTAGAAGCTTTTGGGTGTCCCATTGCTCATGCATGTGTGCCTTCCCATCCACCATTGCTGCATGGGGCCAGCCAGTCTCATTCAGTGAAGATGTCTTTTCAATGTCTCCTCTGTTTGTGGTTTGCATCTGATCAAAATTACAGCCTTACAGCCTCTTTTTTTTCTGAGTGCTGCAGAAGTCCAGAGTTCTTATTTTCTCATCTTTTTAGCTCCTTCGTGTTTTTTCGGCCTTTATAAGTTTCTTTTCATTTTCTACAACCTGTTGACCTGCCTAGGACTGAGTGTTCAGTTGGGATACAATTTTTTTTTTCTTTTTATCGTTGAGTCATTTGATTTTACTACTATTTTTCCCTATGTGTCCTAAAAACCTCCCAGTGGTTTCAAATGGTACACCCCCATGTGGCAAGACTATTTTGAGAAAACTAATACACATTATTTGTGTTTGGCATGCTTAGGCCTGGCCACGATGCCTTCTCTTGTCCTTTCTGTCTTCAGATGTCCAAGAGAACCCTGAAGACTCAAGAACAGTGCAGAAATATATTTGGCACTGAGAAGTCCAGCCATCAACATCAGAATCTGAGCCATTTGTCCCTATGGCTCTAGGAGCTGCATTGGACACTGGGGATACTTTGACATTGAGGAGGTTTCCATATTCCTCAGCATTAAACATCAACAACACCCATCGGATTCGGGCATCCTCAGATCCAACACCGAGGACGCAAAGATTTAATAGCGTCCTTATCAATGCTGAGGGACTACAATGTAGTACCTCTTTAAGGCACAGTGTCAGGAGCACTAGAGCATCAGCATCATTAACACTCAAGAAGTGCTTGCTCTGTGAAGACCACTCTCCCTCCAGGAATTTGACACCAGCATGCCAGCCTCCATTGAGCTGGGACCAGTCTTCTGATTCCTCAACCTAGCCCCTGCGTTTTCTAGTGCCTGTCAGCAAGACACAGATCTACGCCATGCTCCAGGAGAATCTGGGGCGACTTCTCACCTGACACGATGCCATGTCATTAAGGATGTTGATGTTCGACCTGGCATCAGTCCAGCCAATCCTGGAGGCCCATGCCCTTACTCTTGGTTGAACATCGACACCAATGCCTGAAAGGGTATTGGGGTCAGTAACAGTTGAGATAGTGTTGGTTCCAGCCCCTTGGAGGGAAGCCTCTTCGAGGTCCAGACCCTCACCATAATCTGAGCCTTCCCACCAGCTAGTCATTCGAAGCACATGGGGGTGATATGATTATTAGTCTGGTTCTGAGTCAGTCCACTTTGAAGCTTCTGAGGAAGAGCCAGATGATGTCTTGGAGACAGGATCTCTGTAACTTCCATCAGTTCCTTCCCCACTAAGTAAGAAGTCATCACCCCCAGTTTCATCAGGGAGATGACTAAGGTCATCCCATTTAAGCAGGAAGTCAAGAATAAGCCCTGGGCAGAAATGTTAGACATCCATAACTTTGGTGCCCTGCCTAAGAAAGCTCTGATAGTGCCTGTTCACAAGATCCTCAGAGCTATACAGATGAGACTTTTTGAGACTCTCTCTTTCATAAGAAGGCCGACTCGATGCATAGAATCAAAACACCTCCCCCCCCCCCCCCCCCCGAATTGAAGAAGCTGAAGCTGCTTCACCACTCTATGGTTGTTGAATCTTCCCCCCCCTACACATTGGGCTCAGGCTCCCCTACAGAACTTCAGCACCCCTGTTTAAATTACATGTCTGAAACTAACTAAAAATATTCAGCCACACATGATTAAGCCAAGACCGACTAATTTGTGGGAAGTCCTGGGGCAGAGATTTTCAGAACTTAACCAAATAAGATTATCACATAAATTGGGCCGCATATAAAGCTATCCTATCTTTACGAGGTTCAGCTTATGCAGTTAAGTGCTGAATATTGCACTTAACTACACAAGTGTTTTCTGGCCATGTATGCCTGGATATTCAATGCCTAGCACTGAATATCTTAGAATAAAGCCGGTAGCCAAAACAAAATGCTGACAACCGCTGGCTGAATATTGTCTAATGTGAGTAGAAGGTATCTGCAAACTTTATCCATCTATGCTTTGTTGAAGGTTACTTGATATAAAAAAAAACAAATATTGAGATATCACCAACTACTGAAGTTAATATGATATGCATCAGAAGACGTAGGAAAAGATCTTTGAAGATGAAAATATGCATATCTTAGAAAAGAGGAGAGGAGGGATAGGAAGATATGATACAGACATATATGAGTAGTTGTGTGCCTCAAGGATTGGTAGTGGGACTGATTCTGTTCAATATATTTGAGTACAGCAAGCAATAAAAGGGAATACAGAGTACACAGCAAACAAAATATCACTCAATAATGGGCATAGACGCTTGAAGATCTGGGACATGTATTCCTTTATTCCAGAGAAAAGAGACCCACCACTGTCAGTGTTTCGGCTCTTAGCCTGCCTCAGGGGTCTTTTGAGCAACCATATAATTATTTTTTTTTTCCAAACTTTGATTGAACTGTGTTAGATTTTTTTAAATTTCACGGTAACAGGTCTTCTCCGGCTTCTCTGTTCAAACTTTCCAAAAATACATGTCCCAGATCTTCAAGCATCTACACTCATTATTGAGTGGTATTTTGTTTGAAATATATTTGAGTGACATTGCTGAAGAAAATATATTTTTGCAAAGACATGAAGATTTACAACACAGTCGACTCACCAGAGGATACAGAAAATATGAGAAGAGATCTGCAAATATAAGAAGAATGGTCTAATGTTTGACAGTTAAAATTTAATGTGAGAAGTGCAGATTGGATTTTGTTCCCCAAGTGCATCAAAGGAGCTGTATGTATTAAGGGAAGAGAGGCTGATATGCACAGACTAGGAGCAGGATCTTAGGATAATAGTGTCTAAGCAACTCAAGGTAGTGAAACAATGTGACAAAGCGGTGGCCATAGCCAGAAGGATGCTAGGTTACATAGAGAAGGGAATCATCAGCAGAAAAAGGGAGGTTTTAATGCCCTTATACAAGTTGTTGGTGAAATGCCACTTGGAATATTGTGTTCAGTTCTGGAGGCTGCATTATGATAAGGACATTAGAAGACTTGAAACAGTCCAGAGGAGGATAAAAATATCAGGATTGTGCCAAGGCATGTATGAGAAGAGACTTGAAGACCTGAATATATATACCCTAGAGGAAAGAAGGATAGGGGAGATATGACACAGATGTTTAAATACTTGAATGATATAATTTACAAACAATTTTTTTTCAGAGACAGAGAAGTAGAAAAAAACTAAAAGACATGATTTGAGATTGCAGGATGGTAGACCCAGGAGTAACGTTAGGAAATATTTTTTCATGGAAAGCGTAATGGATGCCTGAAATGCCCTTCTGGTGGTGGTGATGGAGAGTGGTGACAAAAACCATGATGGAATTCAAAAACACATGGGATAGATGCAAAGAATTCCTAAATAGAAAGATGTTAATAACAAAACTAGAGAATGACACAGAGACAACTTTTTCCCCATCTCCAAAGGAACTCATTTTCCTATCCCATCCTGTGAGTTCTTTTCCTGTCCCTGCCCCATTCCTGCAAACTCCATCCTCATATGCACAAGCCTCAAACACTTTAAAATCATAAGTGTTTGAGGCTTGTGCAATTAAGGCAAAGCTTAGAGGGATGGAACAGGACCAGGGAAATCGAGTTCCTGTGGGGACAGGGACAAATTTGTTCTCAACAAAACTTGACACAACAGTTATAAGTTCATTTAGGATGCTCAGGAGCAATGTTCCCTCTAATTTTTCATAGGCTGTGTGCGCATTTTAAAGAAAAACTAAATTTGAGTGCGTTATAAAAATGATTGCCAGAGGGCCCGGAGTTCAGTTATGGGCAGGTCTTTGAGTTTAGTCTGAATTAACGAAAACACAATGTAATTTTAGTTACACTTTATGTTAGTTACACTTTATGTAACATAAAGTCTCATTTCAATAAACATAAATTATGTTTCATTGAGCGCTACCTATAATAATAACTTTATTTATAATAATAATAACTTTATTTTTGTATACCGTCATACCCAGGGAGTTCTAGGCGGTTCACAACAATTAAAACAGAATTACAAACGGTACAGTATCAATTGATCAGAGTTGCAGGCAGCAAAGTAGTTGAGTTTAGAAGGAATAGGAAAGAGTGTGTCGGGGGGGTACAGTAGGAGGAGGGAGTTAGGTTTTGGTTCTTTGAGGAGGGGGCATTAAGGGTCCTGGCTTTGGAAGAGGTAGGTTTTGAGTAATTTTCTAAAGCTGAGGTAGGTGGGGGCAACGAGGAACATTTGGACTATCCATGGGTTTAGTTTGGCAGCCTGGAAGGCGAAGGTTTTGTCGAGGAATTTATTGGAGTGACAGAGTTTTAGGGAGGGGAAGGCAAACAGCTGAATTCTGCGGGAGTTCTCTTTTCTGTGGTTCAGGATGAAGTGTGGGTTGATGTAGCTTGGGGATAGACCAAATACTGTTTTGTAACAAAAACTTAAATAATAAATAAGGTATCATTGTACTTTATACTTAAAATTTGGAAAATAACAGCAATTTAGTTTCAAAGTTTTTCCCTGCAATCTTTCATATTTATCCAGTCCGAATAAATTCTGTCAAGATCTGTTGAGCCTTCATCTTGAAGGTGACTCTTAACACGCATCAGCATTTCCAAATGCTCTAAATGTAAACGATTTCTTTGTTTACTCTTCAAATTGTTCATTAGACTAAAACCATGCTCACAATCTGAACTAGATGCTAAGAATGTGGCACCAATGTCCATCAATTTTGCTAAATCTGCAAATTGATCATTCTGAAATGCAAATTTTGTCATATCTGGAAAGCTGTTTATCAGATTGCTTTTGATTTTTTTCTACAACAAGGAATTTAAAGTCATTGTATTGCTGAATAATAACACTTTCCTCCAGAAGAAATTGTTTATACTTTAAACAAAGAGATCTGATATCTCCATTTCCGAAGTCAAAGTCGCATTGTGATATTGCTGTACAGTCAAAAGCAGACCATTCCTCAACTTCATTTTCAGGAAATCTTTCACCCAGATGCAAACATAGGATGTTGATGAAGGTTAATATGGAATTAGTATCCACTGAAACTTTTTCACCAGACCTCATCCTGTTGTCAAGAAGACTGTTGACTTTATCACTCCACTTAACCTTGTCGCCTAAGTATTGCATTTGAAGTTTGTTCAATTTACCCTGTGCAAGATGATAAGCTTCCAATGGTGTCAAACCACTTTTTTGAAATGCCATGGTTAAGGAAGCCAGTTCTGATAAGACATCATTCAAAACTTTAAGTGTAATATGAAATTATTCACTGTTCAGCTTCTTATAGCAGTACTTTGCAATAGGATCATTGTCTTCTTCAAAATATTTTAACAGGGGATCATAATTTCGTATAATTGCTTTAAGTGCAAAGTATCTAGATAACCAGCGCACTTCATTCAGAGGTCTGAAAGCAATTGAATCACATTCAGATGCATCTGCTATTTCTTGAAATTTGCATCGTTTAGTAGAAGACCGACACAACACCGTGTACACAGTTCTCATTACAGTTTCTACTTCTTTCATCAATTTTTCTTCTTTCCATGAATCAGAAAGTCCCAAATCTTCCTGATGTGCAACACAATGTTGCTGCACTAAATGTGGAATGTCTTTTCTCAGCTGTGCTGCAACACCATCTATTTTGCCCAACATAACAGAGGCACCATCAGAGGTGAACATAACCATTTTATTCAGGTCAAGTTTCCTATAGAATTCCCTAATTGCTGTTACTATTGATGTAGCATCACATGCTTCCAACTGTAGCATCCCACCAAATGATGTCCTATACTCATTTGAATTGACTGGCCGATACTTAAAGTAGAGTATTAAGTACTTGTTGACAGAAATGTCTGTGCTTTCATCAACAGTTAACGTATGATACGTTGCTAATTTAATGTCTGCCATACGATCATCTTGCACGATGCCATTGATAATTCCAAGAAATTCAAGCGCATAGTTTTTGCTTCTCCAGCTATCAGGTATACTCGCCATGTGCTCATTGATATCTTAAACAGAGAGCATTGAGATATTCATCTTAATGGGCAGCACAACATTGTCGACAAGAACCTTAATTTCATCAGGACTGGAATGCTTCCGTTCATTACTAATTTGCCTGTTTTCTTTTTTGGTTGGGCTTTCAAGCAACATGTTAACCAGTACCCCTCTTAAATTCGGATTTTTACTCCTGAGTTTCCTAATACTGTCGGTATGAGATTTACTTGATAGATGGCGTTTCAGAAAGTCCAGTTTCCAAACATCATCCCATATTTTCCCAGTAGATAATTTTCCAGTTGCTTTGGCATCTTGACAATAACAACACACAACTCCATTGTCTTCGTCATATGGTAAATATTTCACACAGTCAAACACGCATTGTATTTCGAGATTCCAGTGTCTCCATTTCAACAATTTCTTCAAGCCATTCAGACCTAAAAGCTGTTGCAGCTCTCTTGCGTTTTACACTTTTCACCATTCGCGGTTTAGACATTTTAAGAGTTATATCTGGTTGCAATTTAATAAACGAATACAGTTTTACAACCGCAGTACCACGGTGTACACTACGATTCCACGAAATAAACAATATGGCAGAACAATTTGACCTTTCCACTGCTTTCGACGTTGTCCACCATGATATTTTTGTTTACAAACTCTCTGAGATAGGCATCAACTCCACAGTCCTAGATTGGTTCTCTAAATTCCTCCGCTCTCGTTCTTACATTGTTAACATGAATGGCACCTCATCCTCCCCCTGGAAACCGAATTGTGGAGTCCCGCAAGGCTCTCCACTATCTCCTATCCTTTTCAACATCTATATGTCCTCCCTAAAACTCCTCCACCTATCCCCCCTTGAAACAATTTACACTTATGCCGACGACATCCTCGTCCTCCTCGACAGGGCCGCCATCAGGGCAGTACTACCAGTCCTGCATTCAGGGGCCCGGAGCTGACAGGGGGCCCGGGCTCCCCCAGGGTCCTAGGCAGTGTTCTAAGGCAGGGGCGCCAGTAGCTCGCCAAGGCAAAGTGAGTCGATCACCCAGGACTCACTTTGTCTTGGCGATCTAATCTATCAGGCCGATCAGTCTTCCTCTCCCCGACGTCAATTCTGAAAGAAGGGAAGAAAGATTGGATGCACAGTCAGAAGAAGAAAGTGCAACTAGAGACTCATGAAATCACCAATGATAGGAAAAATGATTTTATTTTAAATTTAGCAAAGTGGAGGCAGTATTACCACAGTTTTCAAAGGAATTTGCCCAAATAACTTAATAGTTAACTGGGTAAATTCCCAGAGATGAAAACTTCCCTTCACTTACTATGCACAGTTCTGAATTTATATCTGCTGTCTATATTTTACAATATGGTCCCTTTTACTAAACCGCAATAGTGTTTTTTAGCGCAGGGAGCCTATGAGCGTCGAGAGCAGCGCTGGGCATTCAGCGCAGCTCCCTGCGCTAAAAACTGCTATTGTGGTTTAATAAAAAGGATGGGGGGTATATTTGTCTATTTTTGTATGGTTGTTACTGAGGTGACAATGCATAGAGTCATCTGCCTTGACCTCTTTGAAAAAAACCCAGAATAGGAATGATAATTAACATTTTCTCAGTGTATAGTGTGCTTTGTGTTTTTTAATTTTATTGTTGGTAGATCATTTTGACTTGGTCATTTTAAAGTAGCTCACAAGCTCAAAAAGTTTGGGCACCTCTGAGCTAGAGCATTGAAACTGTGTATTTCTATTTTATCCCCCCTTTTACAAAACTGTGGAGCGTTTTTTAGTGCCAGCTGTGGTGGTAGCAGCTCTGATGCTCAGAATTCTATGAGCGTCAGGGCTGTTACCACCGTGGCTAAAATCCACACTACAGTTTTGTAAAAGAGTGAGGGGTTAGTTTGTGATGACATATTCCATACTAGTGTTTTCTGTGTTCTGTGTGTTCGAAAGACATGTTTTTCTGTTAGGATTGACGGTGTAGGATTGATCTGTGCTGGTCTGGCTTGTTTAGTTTTACAATGGGTGTATTGATGTACTGCTCACTGCAATATGTAAGATGCTGCCTTTTCCTAGGTACTCATGTGTGACGTGTGGTTTGTTACTAAAAATCATGTTTTACAGATGGGGGGGTGCCAAAAAATGATGGGCCCCGGGTGTTACATATGCTATGTAAGCCACTGTATGTAGAGATACCAGAAAGCTGGCGTAGCAAAAACTTTAAGTAAATTGTTATTCTTCTAAGTTTTGAGTATTTAACCCTCCCACAATCTCACGGGCACTCGTTTCAAGTTTCAAGTTTATTGAGATTTTGATTTAAACGCAATATCAAATATTTTCAATGCGTATAACAAAAATAAATTTGGGGAAATAATTAAACCATTTGAACAATAAACATACAAACATATCCATAGATGATTAAAATTACATAAGGAGTACAAGGATAAACTACATTTGTTTAAAAATGCGTTCTCCGCGCCTGCTCATAAATTTGTTGACTGGAAGGATCCAGCAATGTGGCCAGATGTCATTCAGGACAAAGACAGAGAAAGAATTGTGCAATTTGGATTAATGATGGAAGATGATTTAAAGTAAATGGCACAGTCTATGAGTAAAGATCTTGACGGACGTTCTTTTTATGAATATCTCCTCTATGCCAAATCACCCAATGGACGTGAGAAGATTTAAAGGACTGGGTTAGGTGGAGCATTAGCAGAAAAGTATGTGTGTATTCGGCCCATGAAAGAAGGGGGTGGGTGGAAGGGGGGGTGGAAGGGGTGCGTGGGGGGCCCAATAGGATTGCTCAGTAAGGGGCCCAGAAATTTCTGATGGCGGCCCTGCTCCTCGAGACCGATTCGAACCTCACTAACCTGTCTAAGAACATATCCTCTTGTATAATGAACCTACAATCCTGGGCCCACACTGTACAAATGAAATTGAATGAGCCCAAAAAAGACTTCTTTGGCTCGGCCCAAAACTGGACCACCTACCCACCTCCATCCCACTACCCTCTGGCTCCTCTCTGCAGCTTGAGTTCTCGAGCAATGTCTTGGGCGTCATCATTGATTCCACATTGTCCTTCAATGACCACCTCCAATCCTTGGTAAAAATATGCTTTTTCAGCCTTCACATGCTAAGGAAAGTTAAATCCTGCTTCCATCAAAAACATTTTACCCTCCTTGTCCAATCCATCATCCTTTCCAGATTGGACTATTGCAACTCTATCTACTTAAGTCTAACTTAAGAAAAACCTCTACAGACTTCAGCGGATTCAGAATGCCGCAGCCAAGCTCATCTTCGCTAAAAGTAAATTTAACCATGTCTCCCCGCTCCTGGCCAAGCTTCACTGGCTTCCGATAATCGCCAGGGTCCACTATAAATGCGCCTGTTTAGCTTTCAAAATCCTACACGGTATCCTCCCTTCCTTTATCCCTCTTTCTTGGAATTCCTCAAACCCTAATACCACCAGATCCTTCCACAAATTAAAACTATCCTTCCCCTCGCTAAAAGGCATTTCCCACACAGGAAAGCTAGGGACCTCCCTCCACTTCAAAATCACAGCTCTGGAACAACCTTACCTCCCCTCTTCGGAACTTGAGCTCTCTCCAAGTTTTCAACAAACATCTGAAAACCTGGCTTTTCTCAAAAATTGTAAGCCTCTCTCCAACTTAGGAATCAAGAAATCTCTTATATCTGGCATCCCAAGTCCTCTAAATATTCTTCACACTTCTACCTCTAACCCTCTGTTGTAGTTCCTTCCTATTTCATCTACTGTAAACCACGCTGAGCTCTACGAACATGGAGATGATGCGGTATACAAACCTAAGGATTAGATTAGATTAGATTAGGAAGTCAAAGAATCGGAATTGTTTCATATCCTATGGGCCATAGAAACATAGAAAAAGACGGCAGATAAGGGCCGCGGCCCATCTAGTCTGCCCACCCTAATGACCCTCCCCTATTTATCTCTGTGTAGAGATCCCACATGACGATCCCATTTCTTCTTAAAATCAGGCACGCTGCTTGCTTCGATCACCTGAAGTGGAAGTTTATTCCAGTGATCAACCACTCTTTCGGTGAAAAAGTATTTCCTGGTGTCGCCGTGCAATTTACCGACCCTGATTTTCCATGGATGTCCTCTTGTCGCCGTCGGACCTTTGAAAAATAAGATATCCTCTTCTACCTCGATACGGCCCGTGAGGTATTTGAACGTCTCGATCATGTCTCCCCTCTCTCTGCGTTCCTCGAGTGAGTATAGGTGTAATTTATCCAGCCGTTCCTCGTACGGGAGATCCTTGTGTCCCGAGACCATCCGGGTGGCCATTCGTTGGACTGACTCAAGCCTCAGTACATCCTTGCGGTAATGAGGCCTCCAGAATTGTACGCAGTACTCCAGATGGAGCCTCACCATGGATCTATACAACGGCATAATGACTTCAGGCTTACGGCTGACGAAACTCCTACGTATACATCCTATGATCTGCCTAGCTATGGGGCACGTGACGTGTCATGTTCAACTGCCAAAGATAACGGAATCACGTGAATGACTTAAAATTTATATTATAGTGCTTCAATAAATATGATAAATGGGAAATCGGAACATCTGGTCTTCTGCAACATTTCATTTTAGCAGTAAAAATCATTTTAGGCAAAAATTTATTTTTTTGTGCGCGCTATTTTAATTTGTGTGCGCGGGTTCGGCAAGTTGTGTGCGCGCGCATAAGCGCACAGCTTAGAGGGAACAGTGCTCAGGAGTGGTGCTTAAATAGCAGCTCCAGCAGTCGAGAAGTGAAGTCAATGCCAGACATATATGTGACACCATATATGGCAAGATAGATCAAGATGGGCTGACATGAGCTTCAATGGCAACTCCAGCAGTGGGAAAGTGAGGACAATTCTGGATGAATTTCTATGGTCTCCAACAGCTACCCAACTAGCAGACTACTTCAAAAACAAGATTACCATACTCAGAACCTCCTTCAATAACTCACCAACCCACCTCGACGAGATAATAATAAACCCTACAACAGGAAATACCACTGCAGCTGACAGATACTGGACCAACTTCCCAGTGGTACAATGGTCGGACATGAACCGACTCTACAAAAAATATAGCCAAGCGTCATGTGACCTGAACAACTGCCCCTCGTACCTGCTTACAAATGCCTCCCCCAAATTCAGAACCAACCTCATGCAATGGATTCAAACTACTCTCACGGAAGGCCAATACCCACAAGACCAAGGAGAAATCATAATCACCCCAATACTGAAAGATCACAAAGGCCCAATAGATAACCCTTCCAACTACAGACCCATCGCCTCAATTCCATTATATGCTAAACTAATAGAAGGTTTGGTAGCACAATACCTCACAAATTACCTAGAAGACCACAACATACTTCACCCCACACAATCAGGGTTCAGATCCAACCACAGTACAGAGACACTACTAGTTTCTCTACTAGATATAGCCCGACAGCATCTTAGCAAAGGAAGAAGGATGCTGATTATCCAACTCGACCTCTCTGCCGCATTTGACCTGGTAGATCACACCATACTCTTCAGATCCTAGAAGCCATAGGGATCTCAGGAGGGGTATACAATTGGTTCCAAGGATTCCTCAAAACAAGAACATACAGAGTAAAAACAAAAGATCTTATATCGGATTCCTGGTCTAACCCCTGTGGAGTACCTCAAGGGTCACCTCTGTCGCCCATACTCTTCAACCTATTCATCTCCTCCCTTGGTACTATTCTAGATAACCTAGAAGTAACTTCATTCAGCTACGCAGATGACATAACCATACTCCTCCCCTTCGACTCACAAGATTCCACTTCAATAGACAACCTGAAAAGAACACTAGAAGCAGTGGAAAATTGGATGCTAGACCACAAACTGAAGCTCAACCCGAACAAAACAAAATTTCTATTGCTTGAAAAGGACAAAACCCCATCTATAACCGAGTTAGAAATAAAAGCCACCAAATACCCCATACAACCCATTCTTAAACTCCTCGGAGTTACACTAGACAGATGCTACACCTTGCAGGTCCAAATCAATAAAACAACACAAAAAGCATTCTTTACCATGCGCAACCTACGAAAAATAAGAAAGTTTTTCAACAAAGATAAATACAGACTCATAGTCCAAGCCCTAGTCCTGAGTCTAGTGGACTACTGCAATATCCTCTACCTACCATGCCCCACATATTTAATATAACAACTACAGACTGTACAGAACACAGCCCTCAGACTGATCTACTCACTTGGAAAATTTGATCAAATCACCAATGCCTTCCTAGATTCACACTGGCTACCTATACAAGCCCGCATTCAATTCAAACTATACTGCCTACTATACAAAGCAGTAAACGGAATTGCACCCACCCACCTAAATAACCGCCTAAATTGGAACCTCTCATCCAGGCAATCTCCATTCACCTTACCCCCTTTCAAGGGAACTCAGCGCAAAAAGATGTACGACCACCTACTAGCAACACAGGCAGCAAAATTGGACCCCTACATCTCCAACCTGCTCATAGCAACAACTGATTACAAAACATTCCTTAAAGAAATCAAAACCCTGCTATTCAAAAAATGTATCCAGCTAGCTTAACCCCCCTCTCCTCCCCTCTTGCAATCTCCCCCCTCCCACCCTCTACCTGTATTATCCTCCAAAGACTCAACAATGTGACAGTTTCTACTCTTTAACATCCTCGTATTCTTCCAGCATCATCCGATACTTTTCCTATTCTCTCCACCTATCTGGTACCCTCTTCTCAAAACTTTATTATGAACCAGCTCCTTAATTGTACAATGTATCCAGCTCCTTAATTGTAACTTTTTCCTGGAAATGTCCAGTTCTCTTAATTGTAACTTTTGTTCCTGGAAATGTCCAGCTATCTTCTGACGTAATCCGCTTAGAACTGCAAGGTACAGGCGGAATAGAAGTCAGTAATGTAATGTAATGTAATAAATAGCAAGACAGATCAGGATGGGTTGTAGTGAGTTTCAACAGCAACTCCGGTAGCTGGAAAGTAGGGCAGTGCAGGGCAGACTTTTTTATGGTCTGAGCCTTGAAAATATCAAGGTCAGATCAGGATCAAGTATGCATATTTTATACCATATTCAAATTGTATTTGCTTCAGAGGAGAGGGGAAGACATTGTATAGTGGAACTTAGCAAGTAAAATGTAATAATACTATTGGACTATAATAATACTATTGGACAGCACGGATTCTGTAAGGGAAGGTCATGCCTAACAAACCTTCTGTACTTCTTTGAGGGAATAAGCAGTCGGGTGGACAATGGGGAACCCATAGACATCATTTACCTCGATTTTCAAAAGGCTTTCGACAAGGTGCCACATGAAAGGCTGCTTAGGAAGCTGTGGAACCACGGGGTGGGAGGGGATGTGCACAGATGGATCAAGCACTGGTTGTCGGGTAGACTGCAGAGGGTCGGAGTAAAGGGCCAATATTCTGACTGGCGGGGAGTCACGAGCGGTGTGCCACAGGGATCGGTGCTGGGGCCGTTACTCTTCAACATATTCATCAATGACCTAGAAAAGGAGGCAAAGTGCGAGGTTATAAAATTTGCAGACGATACCAAACTGTGCGGCAGAGTTAGGTCCAGGGAGGAGTGTGAGGACCTGCAAAGGGACCTGGACAAGCTGGAAGACTGGGCAAACAAATGGCAAATGCGCTTTAACGTGGAAAAATGTAAGGTCATGCATATAGGGAAAAAGAATCCGTTGCTCAACTACAAATTGGGGGGGGGCATTGTTGGGAGACAGCGGTCTTGAGAGGGACTTGGGTGTGCTGGTGGATGCATCACTGAAGCCATCTGCACAGTGCGCAGCAGCCTCAAAAAAAGCCAACAGGATGCTGGGCATCATAAAGAGGGGCATAACAACCAGGACGCGGGAAGTCATCATGCCATTGTATCGAGCGATGGTGCGTCCACATCTGGAATACTGCATTCAATATTGGTCGCCGTACCTCAAGAAGGACATGGCGGTACTTGAGAGAGTCCAAAGGAGAGCAACCAAACTGGTAAGAGGGCTGGAACACTGCCCATACGCCGAGAGGTTGGATAGGCTGGGGCTCTTCTCTCTGGAAAAAAGGAGGCTCAGGGGAGATATGATAGAGACCTTCAAGATCATGAGGGGCATGGAGAGGGTGGATAAGGACAGATTCTTCAGACTGAAGGGGACAACAGGTACGAGGGGGCATTCGGAGAAACTGAAGGGAGATAGGTTCAAAACAAATGCAAGGAAGTTTTTTTTCACCCAAAGGGTCGTGGACACTTGGAATGCGCTACCGGAGGAAGTGATCAGGCAGAGTACAGTACAAGGATTCAAACAGGGATTGGACGGATTCCTGAGGGATAAAGGGATCGTGGGATACTGAGAGAGGTGCTGGGATGTATCACAGGTATAGAAAGCTAACCAGGTAATAAGTATAGAAACCCAACCAGGTCGTGCATGTGCAAGACTGGAGGGTTAGGACTTCGATGGGAAGCTAGGACTTAAATGGGAAACCAGGGTGGCAAGGGGACCCCCTCTGGGGATTCAGACAGGTCGTGACCTGTTTGGGCCGCCGCGGGAGCGGACTGCTGGGCAGGATGAACCTGTGGTCTGACCCGGTGGAGGCACTGCTTATTAGAGAATGACACGGTGAAAAAATTGGTCCCCGTCACCGCCCCGTCCCCGTCTCACCATCCTCTGCACCGCCACTGCCACCCCATTCACCGCCCCGTCACCGCCACTGCAACCCCATTCACCGCCCCGTCACCGTCACCGCTGCATACATAAAAGCCTCAAACGGGTACGATTTTATATACTTTTCTTTATTTACGTATAAAGGAAACATTCTTTAAAACTTTAAAACTTAGTTAAATATTAGTTAATAACTATACAAAAACAAAACACGCAGAGAAAAAATTAATTAATATAAATTCTCAAAACTGACACATTTTGATCACTAAATTTAAAATAGTTATTTTTCATACAGTTTTTCAATCACTAATCTTCCACCACCCCTGGGGCTAGCAATGCAAAAACAAACACGACATGTACTTTAAATGCTTACAATGTTAGCCTACATGGTAAGTAGACGCGGCCGCTGTACCTAATCGCGGCAAAGATCTCCCTGCCGTGATTAGCATAGTGACCGCGGCTACGGCTGCAAGTCTCCCCTCCCCCCAGCGATCACGGCAGGAGGGCACCCAACCCCTCCTGTAGACCCCCCCAACGGCCCTCCCGACAATCGCAGCAGAAGGGTACCCAACCCCTCCTGCCGGTCCTCCCAATGGCCTCCCCTAAGATCGCCGGCAGGAGGGTACCCAACCCCTCCTGCTGGCCCCCCCCCCAACGAACCCTCCCACCCCGGAACCCCCTTAGTCTTACTTTCCAAGTTGGACCGGACGGCTCCTCACACGTATGGCCAGCAGGCTTGCCTCCGTCCAAATAAGGCGGGCCCGCCCCTACCCTGCCCAACCCACAGGATCCTAGGGCCTGATTGGTCTAGGCACCTAAAGCCACTCCCGCTATAGGAGGGGCCTTAGGTGCTTGGGCCAATCAGGCCCTAGGATCCTGTGGGTTAGGCAGGGGAGGGGAGGGGCGGGCCCGCCTCATTTGGACGGAGGCAGGCCTGCTGGCCAGACGAGCGAGGAGCTGTCCGGTCCAACTTGGAAAGTAAGACTAAGGGTGGTGTTTCGGGATGGCGGGGTTTGTTGGGGGAGGGTCCGGCAGGAGGGGTTGGGCACCCTCCTATTGGCGATATAGGGGGCCGTTGGGGGTGCCGGCAGGAGGGGTTGGGCACCCTCCTACCAGTGATCATAGGGGGGCTGTTGGGGAGCTGGCAGGAGGGGTTGGATATCCTCCTGCTGCGATCGTCGGGGGGGCTGTTGGGGTAGGCAGGAGGGGATGGGTACCCTCCTGCCACGATCGTTGGGGAGGGCTGGTTCTGTCGGCATGAAGGGCTGAGGGCGATCGTCGGGGGGGGGGCGGGTTCTATTGGCAGGAAGGGTTGATCTGACAAATGAGGAGCACGGTGAAACACAGGTAAATAGCGGTTCCTAGAAGGGGGGACATTGGCCTGCGGGGACAAATCTATTCACCGTTTTTGCGGGCGGTGAAAGGATTTGTCCCCGCGTCTGCGGCGATTTGCTAATGAGGTCACCATAACCCGCAGCCAAACCGCAGCCACGCAGCGGTTCGCTGCGGGGGTCGCTCCCCGTGTCATTCTCTACTGCTTATGTTCTTATGTTCTTATGACTGTTGTTTCAGTAATTCTTTGATAACGAATGTGAGTTCTGAGCAGACTGGATGAACCATGCAAGTCTTTATCTGCCATCATATACTATGTTTATTATGTTACATTATTTGAAAGGTATTGATAAACATTTTCTAAAGATGAGAAAACTGTAGAATAACAGGACATAAAATAAAGCTGAAAGAAGAAAATTTAAAAGCAATTCCATGAAATACTTTTTCATAGAAAGGTTGGTAGATGCTTGGTGTGTCCTCCCTTGGTGTGGTAGGGACTAAAATAGTGATAAAAAGCCCTGGGATTAAAACAGAGGCTCTTTATATTAGCAAAAAGATGGAATCAAAGTATAGAGCATTTCTGCTCAAAGCAAAATATGAATGACTTTCACATTTCAAAATAGCATAGAGGAGAACATAAGCAGTGCCTCTGATGGGTCAGATCAGAGGTCCATCGTGCTCAGCAGTCCACTCACGCGGCGGCCCATCAGGTCCAGGACCTGTATAGTAATCCTCTATCTATACCCTTCTATCCCCTTTTCCTTCAGGAAATTATCTAATCCTTTCTTGAACCCCAATACTATACTCTGTCCTATCACACCCTCTGGAAGCGCATTCCAGGTGTCCACCACCCTTTGGGTGAAGAAGAACTTCCTAGCGTTGGTTCTGAATTTGTTCCCTCTTAATTTTTCCAAATGCCCTCTCGTTCTTGTAGTTCTTGAAAGTTTGAAGAATCTGTCCTTCTCCACTTTCTCTATGCCCTTCATGATCTTGTAAGTCTGTCTCTGTCATGTCCCCTCTAAATCTCTGCTTTTCCAGGGAAAAGAGCCCTAGTTTCTCCAATCTTTCAGTGTATGAAAGGTTTTCCATACCTTTCATCAAACGTGTCGCTCTTTTCTGAACCCTCTCGAGTATCGCCATATCCTTCTTAAGGTACGGTGACCAATATTGGACGCAGTACTCCAGATGCGGGCGTACTATCGCCCGATACAACGGCAGGATAACTTCTTTCGTTCTGGCTGTAATACCTTTTTTGATTATACCTAGCATTCTATTCGCCTTCTTAGCGGCCGCTGCGCACTGTGCCAACGGCTTCATTGTCTTGTCCACTATTACCCCCAAGTCCCTTTCTTGGGTACTCTCACCCAATAACAGCCTTCCCATCGTATAGCTGTACTTTGGGTTTCTGTTTCCTACATGCAAGACTTTACATTTCTCTACATTGAACTTCATCTGCCATCTCGTTGGCCACTCCCCTAGTTTGCTCAGGTCCCTTTGTAAATCTTCGCAGTCCTCTTTAGTCCTAGCCCCACTAGTTTGGTGTCATCTGTGAATTTTATTACTTCGCACTTCGTCCCTGTTTCTAGATCATTTATAAATACATTGAACAACAGCGGTCCGAGCACCGACCCCTGCAGAACACCACTCGTGACCCTCCTCCAGTCCGAGTAGTGGCCCTTCACTCCTACCCTCTGCTTCCTACCTGCCAACCAATTCTTGATCCATCTGTGTACGTCTCCTTCCACCCCATGGTTCTTCAGTTTTCGAAGTAGGCATTCTTGAGGTACCTTGTCAAAGGCTTTTTGGAAATCTAAGTATACGATGTCTATGGGGTCCCCTTTGTCCATCCGTATGTTAAATTCGTTGAAGAAGTGCAATAAGTTCGTTAGGCACGATCTTCCCTTGCAGAAGCCATGTTGGCTTGTTATCATAAGTTTATTCCTTTCTAGATGCTCATCGATGCTGTCTTTTATCAGTGCTTCTGCCATTTTCCCCGGAACCAAGGTCAAATTTACCGGTATAGTTAGAGGAGTACCACACATGACAAAATGTCTTAAATAAAGGATCACTTACAGGTCACTGACCTGGGGAGCAGCCGCAGGAGCAGACTGCTGGGCGGGATGGACCTGTGGTCTGACTCAGCCGAGGCAATGCTTATGTTCTTATGTAGTTCCCTGGGTCACCTCTTGATCCCTTTTTAAAGATGGGCGTAACATTGGCTATCTTCCAATCCTCTGGGATAACGCCTGTTTTCAGGGATAGATTACAAACTTGCTGTAGTAGTTCCACTATTTCCTCCTTTAGTTCTGTCAGGGCCCGGGGATTTGTCAGTTTTTAATCTTTCTATCTGCTTGTGTACATCTTCAAGGCTTATCTCCTTGGATGTTAATTTTTCTGCTTGGTCTCCTTTGAAGATTTGTTCAGGTTCTGGTACGTTGGATGTGTCCTCTTTTATAAATACTGACGAAAAGAACATGTTTAGTCTTTCCGCAACTTCTTTCTCCTCCTTCACCACTCCTTTCCTATCTCCTTCATCCAGCGGTCCCACCTCCTCCCTTGCTGGCTGCTTCCCTTTAACATATCTGAAGAACGGTTTGAAATTTCGTGCTTCCCTGGCTAGCCTCTCTTCGTATTCTCTTTTTGCTTTTCTAACCACGAGGTGACATTCTTTTTGATGCTTCCTGTGCTCTTTCCAGTTCTCAGTTTTGTCCTTTTTCCAATTCCAATTCCAATGAATTCTTCTTATCTCCTATCGCTTTCTTCACTTCTTTAGTTATCCACGTCAGGTCTTTTGTTCGGTTCTTTTTGCATCTTTTTCTGAATCTAGGGATATTCAGATTTTGCACCTCGCTCACCGTGTCCTTGAATAAAGACCAGGCTTGCTCTACAGTCTGCCATTTCTTTGAGCTCTTCCTAAGTTTCTTCCTTACCATTACTCTCATTGCTTCATAGTTTCCTTTAGTGAAGTTAAAAGTTGTCGCTGTGGTTCTCTTTTCCTTTGGTATTCCTACTTCAACTTTGAACTTGATCATATTGTGATCGCTGTTTCCCAACAGTCCCACTATTTCCACTTCCTTTGCAGGTTCTCTTTGCCCATTAAGGATTAGATCCAGAGTGGCATTCCTTCTCGTTGGTTCTCTGACAAGATGCTCCATGAAGCAGTCCTGTATAGCCTCCAGGAATCCGGTCTCTCTAGCGCATTTTGAGTTTCCAAGACTCCAGTCTATCCCGGAATAGTTGAAGTCTCCCATAACAATCATGTTACCGCTTTTGCATTCTCGCTTCATCTCGGCTTCCATTTCTTCATCATTAGCTTCAGTTTGCCAAGGTGGACGATAGTACAGGCCCATCTTTATCTCGGGCCCTTTCCTTCCTGGTATTTTAACCCATAGTGATTCCAATTTGTTGGTCATCTCTGCTGTGTCCACTCTAGTCAAGTTATGCTTTCTTTTATGTATAGGGCTATTCCTCCTCCTTTCTCACCTGACCTGTCTTCGCGATAGAGTTTGTACCCTGGCAGTGCTATGTCCCATTTGTTTTCTTCATTCTACCATGTTTCAGAGACTCCAATGATGTCCAGGTTTTCTTTACTGGCCATGACTTCTAATTCTCCCATTTTGTTCCTTAGGCTCCTTGCATTAGTATACATGCAATTTAGGTCCTGGTATTTTTGGTCTTCATTTCCTTTCCCTGTGCTATGATCTTTATTTTCTTCTCCGTAGAGAGTAGCAATTACAACCCTAATCATCTCTCTGGGCAGATTAGATAGGCAGGTCATTTGCTAAGTTTCTATATATCAGTAAACAGAAAATAAATATGAGGTCTATTCAAAACGTTCCATGACAGTTTGATTTTGTCTCCAAGCGATTCAACACCACTGATGACATAAAGTAAAATTCGATGCAGCAACTTTTGATGATTCCTGAATATGCATTTAAGGACTGTTTCCAGAAGTAGAAATGATGTTGGGAAATGTGTATATGTAGGGAAGGGGAATACTTTGAAGGGGACCCAATGAAATAAGTTTAAGATTGTTTAATAATCTATATATATAAAATCGGATGTATTTGTGTGTGTGTGTGTGTGTGTATGTAGATTTCAACCAAACTGGGTATACATATCACTTACTATCTGAGAAAAAATACTGGGGGGGTGGGAAGGGGGGTGACATGTAAAAATTTTCAAAAACAACAGATAATTGGGATAAATAAATATCCGGGTAACGCCGGGTAATCAGCTAGTTGTTGTTGTTTTTTTATAAAATCAGTTCTGGAACCTTTTGAACTGACCTCGTAAATGTGTAACAGGAGAGGAAAGCCATGCATGCATAGGGTGAAAAACATTAAAATCTTTAAGAGAAGCATGCAGAAAAAAAGATGCAGAGATAACAAGATAGAGTAAGCGAAAAGCAAGTATGGGAGGACAATGGGAGACATGTACGTACACACATATCAGGTGATAATCCTGAGAACCAAAAGCAACCTTGTTAGGCAGTAGTTATAAAAGCAGAAGGAAAACCTGACCTGGTCCTACAGCTTCCTTCTGAGGTTTGAGAATTTTCTCTAAGCACTCCACTTTCTTTTTGCAGAGCCCGCCCTGGAACGGCTTCCACCACAGCCACTAAAGAGTTGGCATATTTATGGCGAGTGATGTCCAAACAGGAGCGAAGACCATACTGGTGAGTTATATGCTTGTATTAATAGGGAATCACTTATCTTAAGCTGTAGTTCTGTAAAGTACCATTTTATAAAAAGAGAAGCCATGAGGCAGCTTGAACTCTTATGTTGTACAGTGGATCTGCTCCTTCTTAGTACTCATGTGCTCAAAGTTTTACAAATGGAAAATTCTTGTTGTCTTTCCTAAAGTAAATGGCACAGAGTTCTAATATGCATAGTAATTCGTATGTGGGTGTTTTTAGCTTTCTTTTTCTAGGATTCCTCAGATTTTTTTCATTTTCTTTTAATTACTTAGTTTTATTATTTTTGTCATTACTTTTGATTATATAATAATAATAACTTTATTCTTCTATACCACCATAATCGTGCGACTTCTAGGCAGTTCACAACTGAAGAGAGCTGGACAATCAGCGAGTTACAATATGCAGATAGTCAGTGAAATTACAGTATACAGAATCTTAAAATGCAGCAAATTACAATATACAGTTTGTTTAGAATTTCAGAAGGGCCTTTTTAGAAAAAGTGGCGAATTACATAATACAATTTGTTAAGAATTTCAGGGGGGACATATTAGGAAAAAAGAAATGGAAATTAGTGTTTGGTGTAGTTAATGTTTAGGTGATACATCTGTCGAATAAGTCAGTTTTTATGACTTTTCTAAAGACGAGGTAGGTCAGTCTAGCTCTATTAATGTAGTTGTCCAGCCAGTGTTGTTTGTTTGCTTGGTACATAAAAGTTCTATCCAGGAAGATTTTGAATTTATAGCCGGTAATGCTAGAATATGCAAATAGATTGCAATTTCTGGTTTGCCTCATGGGACTGTATAATACGAAGTGTGATAACAAGTATGTAGGAGTTAGTCCCCAAACTAGGTTGAAGCATATGCAAGAGAACTTGAATATTATTCGTGCCTCAACTGGCAGCCAGTGCAGTAGTCTGTAGAAGGAGCTGACGTGGTCACTTTTTTTCAATCCAAATATCAAACGGACTGCTGTGTTCTGAACAATTCTAAGTTTCCTCACTGTTTTTTTTTTGTATACCCATATAAATGATATTGCAATAATCCAGTGTAGAAAGTACTAGTGATTGCACTAGTAGTCTAAATGATAATGGGTCGAAGTATTTTTTGATGGTCTTTAATTTCCATAATGTCAGGAAACACTTTTTTACCACTAAATTCGTGTGTTCAACTATTGTCAAATGTGTGTCTAATGTGACTCCCAATATTTTTATTGTTTTAGTAATCGGGTAGTTGTGATCTTTTATATGTAACATTGTTTTGGTAATTTTGTCCGTTGGGCTTGCACTATTTTAGCCACTATTTCACCTAGGTCAAGTGGAACACGTGGAGGGGCATAATCAAAAAACATGTCTAAGTCGATTTTGGGCCTAAGTCGCTAGTTTCCCAAAGTCGAACATGTCTAAAGCCCATTCTTGAAAAATACATCCAAAATATATATATTTTTTTAAATCATCTACTTGTACGTCCAGTCGTTTGATTGTCCAAACCGCTAAGTCGTCTATCTTTATACCCCATTCTCGTCCAAATATTCATCCAAGTCAAAAATGCCTAGAACAAGACCTTTTGGATGTGTGTATGGGGGGGGGTCAGCAAAGTTATGAACTGGCCACCCAGACATGGCAACAGAGTAGTGGGGCACCTTACACAGTATTGCTGCGAACTTCACAAAAAGGGTGCCACATAAATATCTCACCACAACTCTTATAGGTCATGGTGAACCCCCCCACAAACCTATATTTTGAAAGGGAATGGTAAATACATTGGTGTGATATATAGGCCTCGTTCACAGTTAGAAGAAGTGGACAGAGATTTAATAGTAGACATTCAGAATATATCACAAAAAGGGGAAGTTTACAAATAGGTGATTTTAACATGCCGGATTTTGATTGGGGTATCCCCATTGCAGGGTCTTCTAGAAGTAGAGAGATCTTGGATTCTTTACAAGGAGAACTGTTCCAGCAGTTGGTAATGGAACCCACGCGGGATGTGGTCATACTGGACTTGGTGCTTACAAATGGAGAAATTGTTTCTGATGTTACAGTGGATGATCATCTGACATCCAGTGATCACTGCATGGTATGGTTTAATATTAAGATGGGTATAGAGAGGGCTCATTCAAAAGTAAAAGTTCTAAACTTTTTAAAAAACTAACTTTGTTTAGATGGAGGATTACGTCAAGGAACTGTCTGGATAGGAAATGCAGTGGGCAAAACTGAAAGGAGTTATTGTAATAATAATAACAACTTGATAACTTTTATTCTTATATATTGTCCTACCATAAGTTCTAAGCGGTTTTCATCCTAGAAGACTGTACATTCAGTGAAACTTACATAAACAGTTTTGAAAAGAGGATACATCCAATCTCATTTTATCCATTTATCAAATAAGTAGGTTTTTAACAACTTCCTAAAAGAATAATAGGCTTGGGCTTGAGGTATAAGGGTACTTAACCAGGAGTTCATTTCCCCCCTTGAAAAGACAACCCTTTTTGTGAGGTAAGTATATAAAAGTAAGAGGAAAATAAGGCCGCTTTGGTTCTCAAAAGTAGTGGCCGAGAAGGTAAGGAATAAGAGGTTAGCTTTCATAAACTACAAAAGATCACAGAAAGAGGAAAACAGGCAAAAATATCTGGAAAAGTTAAGAGAGGCTGGTCGAGTAGTTAGGAAAGCAAAGATACAAATGGAAGAAAAAATAGCAGACACAGTAAAACATGGAGACAAGACATTTTTTTTAGCTATATCAGTGATGGGAAGAAGGGCAAAAGTGACATTGTGAGACTCAAAAGTGAAGGGGAGGAATATGTAGAAGCTGATAAAGAAAAGGCTGAATTGCTTAACAAATATTTCTGTTCTGTGTTCATGACTGAAGCGCTGGCAGCGGGACCACAGAAGACAAACACAAATGGGGATGAGGAGTAGTAGACCCTAATCAATATTCAGAGGGTTGTGTTCATGAGGAGCTAGCTAAATTAAAGGTACACAAAGCGATGGGGCCGGATGGTGTACATCTGAGGGTGTTGAAGGAACTTAGGGAAGTTCTAGTGATTCTGCTGACTAAATTTTTCAATGCTTCTCTAAAGTTGGGAGTGGTACCAGAGGACTGGAGAAGGGCGGATATGGTCCCTCTACACAAAAGTGAAAGTAAGGATGAAGTAGGGAATTACAGGCCAGCAAGTCTGACATCTGTGGAAGACAAATTAATGGAAACACTTTTAAAACAGAGAATGGTGAAGTTTCTGGAATTCAGTGGATTACAGGACCAGAGACAACATGGATTCACTAGAGGTAGGTCTTGTTAGACAAATCTGATCAATTTCTTTGATTGGATGACCAGAGAATTGGATAGAGGGAGCGGTGTACATAGATTTTAGCATGTGGTGTGGTGTACATAGATTTTAGCAAGGCCTTTGACAGTGTTACACACAGACATCTAATAAGTAAACTGAATGCCCTCGGGATGGGCCCCAAAGTGATGGGCTGGGTCAAGAACTGGTTGAGTAGAAGACAACAGAGGGTAATGGTTAACAGAGATCGTTCTGAGGAAAGGGATGTTACCAGTGGTGTACCTCAAGGTTCTGTTCTTGGGCCTGTTCTTTTTAACAGGTACTAGTGACCTGGATTGGCCACCGTGAGAACATGCTACTGGGCTTGAAGGACCATTGGTCTGACCCAGTAAGGCTATTCTTATGTTCTTAAGTGATATTGCTGAAGGGCTGTCAGGTAAAATTTGCCTCTTTGTGGATGATACCAAAATCTGCAATAGAGTAGAAACCCAGGATGGTGTGAATCACATGAAGAAAGTTTAAGTTTAAGTTTATTAAGTTTATTAGGATTTTATATACCGCCTATCAAAGTTTTCTAAGCGGTTTTACAATCAGGTACTCAAGCATTTTCCCTATCTGTCCCGGTGGGCTCACAATCTATCTAACGTACCTGGGGCTATGGAGGATTAAGTGACTTGCCCAAGGTCACAAGGAGCAGTGCGGGGTTTGAACCCATAACCCCAGGGTGCTGAGGCTGTAGATCCAACCACTGCACCACACACTCCTCCGAGTGTCCGAAAGACCTAGCGAAGCTTGAAGAATGGTCTGAAATTTGGCAGCTAAAATTTAATGCTAGGAAATGCAAGGTCATGCATTTGGGCTACAACAACCCAAAGGAACAATATAGTTTAGGGCAGTGATCTCAAACTTGCAGCCCGGGTGCCACATGCCAGGTAATATTTTGAGGCCCTCGGTATGTTTATCATAATCACAAAAGTAAAATAAAACTGTTTCTTATCATATGTTCTCTAGCTATAAATTACAATATTATTATTAAGACTTAGCCAAAAGGAAATATTTATAAACTATAAAGAGTTTTACCTCATGCAAAATTGTCATTTCTTTAATAAGGCAAGAGCAAAAGTGGAAATGTCCAATCAGAATGGTGCACAAAAAGTGTCTTTCAACTCATCTGATAAATCCAAATGTCTTTATTCATCCAAAATAACTCATTCATCCAAAGTAACTCAATGACTCTTTAATAAGACATTAACTATTTTTTCTGAGGCCCTCAAAGTACCTACAAATCCAAAATGTGGCCCTGCAAAGGGTTTGAGTTTGAGACCACTGGTTTAGGGGGTGAAGAACTTATATGCATGACAGAAGAGCATTACTTGTGATTGTATGTGATGATCTTAAGGTGGCCAAACAGGTTGAAAAAGTGACGGTGAAAGCTAGAAGGATGCTAGGGTGCATAGGAAGAGGTATGGCCAGTAGGAAAAAGGAGGTATTGATGTCCCTGTATAAGACTCTAGTGAGACCTCATTTAGAATATTGTGTACAGTTTTGGAGATCACACCTTCTAAAAGATATAAAAAGGATGGAGTCGATCCAGAGAAAGGCTACTAAAATGGTGTGTGTTCTTCATCATAAAGTGTATGGGCACAGACTTAAAGATCTTAATATATATACTTTAGAGGAAAGGCGGGAGAGGGGAGATATGATAGAGACTTTTAAATACCTATGTGGTATAAATGTGCACGAGTCGAGTCTCTTTCATTTTAAAAGAAGCTCTGGAATGAGAGGGCTTAGGATGAAGTTAAGAGTTGATAGGCTCAGGAGTAATCTAAGGCAATACTTTTTTACAGAAAGGGTGGTAGATGCATGGAACAGTCTTCCAGTAGATGTGATGGAGACAGAATCTGTGTCTGATTTCAAGAAAGCCTGGGATAGTCACGTGAGATCTCTTAGAGAGAGGAAAAGATAATGGTTACTGCAGATGGGCAGACTGGATGGGCCATTTGGCCTTTATCTGCCATCATGTTTCTATGTTTCTATTTTGGGGGGTTCTCCCATGCATCTGTGCCATAAATGTCAAGAACTAGATAATTTCTTTGGAAGGGTGGGGGAAATAGTTGTACATTAATGTCTATAAGTTTAATGTGCATTTTGTGTAAACTTATGTATATTGAAATTGTTTGTTTGCACTATGGTAGTTTGGAAATTTAATAAAGATTTACATAAATAATTCCTTTGGCCATGGCCATTGGCATTGCCCAAAAATTCAAACATTTTGGAAGACATTGCAGAATTATCTGCAGTCTTTGCTTGGGCATTCTCTCCCCTTTTTCTGGAAGGTATAATATTTCTTAATACAGGACAGTTGGGGGGACACTATCTGGTATTGGAGGAACAGGTTTCCTACATTAATAATATGGGAGTCTATATCAGCCTGGTATTCTTGGAAAAAGACCAAAGACTTTCTATCTATTTGGTCTCCATATTTGTTTACCCTTTCTCCCATGTTACGAAGAGGATACAGCATACCGGAACCCATCAGGATATATGCTGGAAGTGAAAATGGGAAACTGACAGGGTTGATGGTCAGTTTAGAAGAGGTATGCAAGCAGATTGATAGGCTTAAGAGCGATAAATCCCCGGGACTGGATGGCATCCATCCAAGGGTCATCAAGGAACTGAAAGGGATCATAGCTGAACTGCTTCAACTGATAGCCAACCTGTCGATCAAAATGGGAAACATTCCGGAGGACTGGAAGGTGGCAAATGTTACGCCAATCTTCAAAATAGGTTCAAGAAGAGAACCGGGAAACTACAGACCAGTGAGTCTGACCTCGGTACCGGGAAAGTTGGTAGAGGCGCTGATAAAGAACTGCATCATTGATCACCTTGACGGACACGGTCTGATGAGGACCAGCCAGCACGGTTTCAGTAAAGGCAGATCTTGTTTGACAAACTTGCTGCATTTCTTCGAGGGAGTGAACAGACATATAGACAAAGGCGACCCGGTCGACATTGTATATCTGGACTTTTCTTCAATGACAGACTCTGGAAGAGCGTTCCAGTTTTCCATCACTCTCTGGGTGAAGAAGAACTTCCTTTTGTTCATACGGAATCTATCCCCTTTCAATTTTAGAGAGTGCCCTCTCGTTCTCCCCACCTTGGAGAGGGTGAACAACATGAAGGCGTTCGACAAGGTTCAGCATAAACGGCTACTTCGGAAAATTGCGAGCCATGGAATCGAGGGTGAAATACTCATGTGGATAAAAAAACTGGCTGGAGCATAGGAAACAGAGAGTAGGGGTGAATGGACAATACTTGGACTGGAAAAGCGTCACCAGTGGGGTGCCGCAGGGCTTGGTGCTTGGACCCGTGCTCTTCAACATCTTTATAAATGATCTGGACTTAGATACGACAAGCGAGGTGATTAAATTTGCAGATGATATGAAGTTATTGAGAGTAGTGAAGACACAGGGGGATTGCGAAGATCTGCAACGTGACATAATGGAATGGGCATCGACATGGCAGATGAGGTTCAATGTGGACAAGTGTAAAGTGATGCATGTCGGTAACAAAAATCTCATGCATGAATACAGAATGTCCGGGGCGGTACTTGGAGAGACCTCCCAGGAAAGGGACTTGGGAGTTCTGATCGACAAGTCGATGAAGCCGAAAAGGGCGAACAGAATACTAGGAATGATAAAGAAGGGGATCACGAACAGATCGGAGAAGGTTATCATGCCGCTGTACCGGGCCATGGTGCGCCCTCACCTGGAGTACTACGTACAGCACTGGTCGCTGTACATGAAGAAGGACACGGTACTACTTGAAAGGGTCCAGAGAAGAGCGACGAAGATGGTTAGGAGTTTGGAGGAACTGCCGTACAGCGAAAGATTAGAGAAACTGGGCCTCTTCTCCCTCGAACAGAGGAGATTGAGAGGGGACATGATCGAAACATTCAAGGTACTGAAGGGGATAGACTTAGTAGATAAAGACATGTTGTTCACCCTCTCCAAGGTGGGGAGAACGAGAGGGCACTCTCTAAAATTGAAAGGGGATAGATTCCATATGAACAAAAGGAAGTTCTTCTTCACCCAGAGAGTGATGGAAAACTGGAACGCTCTTCCAGAGTCTGTCATTGAAGAAAACACCCTCCAATGATTCAAGACAAAGTTAGACAAGTTCCTGCTGAACAAGGACGTACCCTGATAGGGATAGTCTCAGTCAGGGCACTGGTCTTTGACCAGAGGGCCACCGCATGAGCGGACTGCTGGGCATGATGGACCACTGGTTGGGTTGGGGAGGGGATGGACTTGAAGATTTTCTGTTTTGTTTTCATTATCTTCTGGGATTACATGAATTTTTAACTGTTAAAATAGGGCCATATTGGATAAGAGTTTGGAAATTTCTGCACTACAGTGTTCCATTTGTTTCAAAGCACACCACTAACTCTGGGCTGAAGAAAAAGAGGATATGGTTAGAGGCAACATACTGCTGCAATTTTCCTTCCTCTCCCATCATGTAGTGTATTATTGAGTGAGGGGATCTGAGAGAGAAGAGATTGCCTAAAAAGGGGTAAAGGGATATGGACTTGAGGGAATATGTGTGCAATATGATCAAAAGTGAGTGAGTGAATCTGAGGAGGGAGGAGATAGATTATTAAGGAATCAGAGGTGCTGCAGTGTATGAGCAAGGGATTGGGAGAAAAAAAAGTGTAAGAGTATAGAGAGTGTAGATAGTATATTGAAAGGTGGAAAGAAAGTGAGTGAGTTGATCAGAGGTGCTATATGATGGTAGGGGATCATCACTCACTCGATCTAGGATCTCATCCTTTTCCTCCTTGGGTGGGTTCCCGTTCTCATTTTCTTTTTCTCTTCTTCCTCTGATCCCATCCTTCCCTCCCAGTATAACTCCATCCGTACTCCTACATCCCATCCTATCTGAGATTCTATCTCCATGTTGTTTCTATGAGATCCAATTTTTCTTTCCTCCATTCTCCAGATCCTTTCCCCTTTTCCTAGTTTTACCCTCCCTTCCCAATACCAATCAGTAGGATCAAATGATTTAACCTGGCACACATGTAATATCTGGTAAAGACTTTGTTTATTTTTATTTTAGTGTTGAAACATTTTTATTGAAAATAAGTGCCATACAAATTAATAAAATAACATTCAACAGAAACACCCCACCGAAAATCCCCAACCCAACCCACCTACACTACTCCCCCCCTCCCTCAACAAAGCTCCATGAGGGAACCATGACCCACAAAACAAGCCAAACCTACTACAAAACAGAACCCGGGAATCTGGATTCTTATAATCCCCGGGCCCCAGGAACCCACACAGGACCAAGTGCCATCATAACAATTCCCCCCTAATACCCAGTCAAATCACACAATACGAGAAAACCATCCCCCCAACCCCTCCTCCCTCCATCACCCAATACAAAAAAACGAAAAACATAGTCCATCCGTTATCCAATATCAAACCCTAGAAACAAAAGGAAATTCTCAGGTAACAACCCACACAACCTCCCAGTTTTGTCCCCACCATACCTCACGCCCACCAACTACCCTCCCAAGCACTCCCACCCACCCTCCACAAGACTCACAACCCATTCAAGAGCAGACTGCACCCTTTGGGATGTAAAATCTGAATATAGGGATCCCAAAGCCACAGATATCGTTGACCCCCCCTTTCCTAGAACCTTTCGCATCTCTGGCTTCTCAACATGCCAAATGGTGCACATTAGCCTGCCAAAGCCAATACCCTGGAGGCTCACAAGAAGTCCAATATTTCAAAATAATTTTCCGAGCCACCAAGGCTAGCTTACGGCATAATAGTTTATGCACCCCACCCATCGTCCCATAAGCCCCAGATAAATCCAGTACCAGTTGTTCCAGGGTGCCTGCCAGAGCCAAGCCTAGCCCAGAACATATAAATTTTAAAATCTCCTGCCAATATTGTTGTATGAGAGGACACCCTCAGAACATATGGCCAAAGGTCCCTTCCCCTCACTCGCATTTAGTACACAGCATAGACTCGGCACCCCCACAATAGTAATACTGTTGGGGCGTAAGATATGCTCTAAAAATCACCCTAAAATAACATTCCTGGAGGGACGCACTGCGGGTCAAGGCTGGAACTCCATTCATCTGTGCTTTCTAAGGTTAAAAGGGGATAGATTCCGTACAAACGTAAGGAAGTTCTTCTTCACCCAGAGAGTGGTAGAAAACTGGAACGCTCTTCCGGAGGCTTTTATAGGAGAAAACACCCACCAAGGATTCAAGACAAAATTAGAGAAGTTCCTGCTGAACCAGAACGTATGCAGGTAAGGCTAGTCTCAGTGCACTGGTCTTTGACCTAAGGGCCGCTGCAGGAGCGGACTACTGGGCACAATGGACCACTGGTCTGACCCAGCAGCGGCAATTCTTATATTCTTATTCCAGTCCCATAATGGGACCTGCAAATCTTTTTCCCATCCCCTACAATATAAACTCACGTCCTTACAAACTTCCACATTCCCCAATCCCTTATAAAGCAGACACCAACAGCACCTCCTCAATATCAAAACCAAAATATTCACGCAGGCAGGAACCAATATGGTCTCCCAACTGCCCCTGATCTAAAGTGGCCCAATAATTCTTAAGTTGACTATATGCATATACAAATTACCCCATTTTTCCCCAACCCGGCTCTGCAAGGCCGCATACTCCTCCAGATTCCCTTCCTGATTCATAATATGCTCCAACTGCCAAACCCCCTCTTGTTCCCAACTGAGAAAAGCCATATTTTCATTTCCCGGCAGAAAGGGGGAGTGCCCACATAACAGTATTTGGTCAGTGATATACAGGTCCCCATCCAAATTACATACCAGCCACTTCCACGCAACCTGCATGGATCGCACCAACAAACTCTGGCGAAATCAAGCAGGGAGCAGCGCTCTAGGGAAATGCACCAATAAAATTTGTTGCTCCAGGGCATAATAAGCACGCTCCATCTGCATTGGGGTAAACTTAGTCAACCCCAGCATCCAATCCCCTAAATGGTGCAATAAGCATGCATAATTATAGCGTTGCAAACTAGGCAGCCCAGTCCCCCTGTAAACACTGCAAGGGCAGTTTAGGCTTCTTAGCTGCTCAAACAAATTTAGAGAACATGCCAGTTACCTTATTAAGATCCTTCTGCAACAATCACAAGGGGAGTGTTTGAAATAAATAGAGCCACTTGGGCAATATCATTATCCTAATCATCTGACTCCGCCCCATCAAAGAATAATGGAAGCAATTGTCAACTTTCCAGCCAACATCTCGTATCCAGTAACATCTTAGGCACATTCAACCGATACAAGGCTTGGACATCCATAGCAATCTGGACCTAAAAGGTATCGAAATGAACCCTATGCCCACCGCAAGTAAAAGTGCGCCCCCCACCCCTCCTGGACATCACCTCATATTTAGCCAAATTAAGCCGCAATCCAACGTAATCCCCGTATTCATGCAGCAACTCCAAGAACGCTCCAGGTCCACAATATACATCAGCAAGTCATCTGCATAAGCCGCCAATTTAAACTGCTGAGCCACTACTTGAAAGCCCTTGATTTCAGGCATCACATAAACATCACTAATAAGAGGATCCAAAGTCAAGGCAAAGCGCAGCGGAAATAAAGGGCAGCCTTGCCACATCCCTCGAGAGATATCAAAAAGTTCAGATTCCAAACCATTTACCAGAATACAAGCCTGTGGGGAAGCATACAAAGCCCGCACCGCTGAGAGAAAATGGCCCCCCAATTCCATATACCTTCAAGGTCTCAAACATAAAATCCCACCGTACCGTCAAACGCTTTTTCGGCATCAAAACTGATCAACAGAGCCCTTGACCTCTGAGAGGCCCTCAACTCTAGTGACAACAGAAGTTTATGCATATTCCAGGCTATCGACCTATCCTTGACAAAACCAACTTGCGCTTCATGCAGAATCCGCAGCAGCACCTAAGCCAACCGATTCACCAGTATTTTGGCCGGCAATTTAACCTCCACGTTTAACAAAAATATCGGGTGAATTTTTTCACTGTTCCCTCTAAGCTGAGCAGGAGTCCTCCACCCACAGTCTCACCAATAGAGGGTGCTGTTTTACTGTCACATTTTTCAATTGTGAGGGACAGGCAAGTTCTGCAGGACTCCAGGGAACATACCTGTCCTTAGCGACTGAAAATATTCCACCCCCTAGTGGTAGCAATGCAGCTGGAGGACACCTGCTCAGCTTAGAGGGAACACTTATTCCCTCCGGCACCGTCTGGTCCCTGCCAGGCTTTGGGAGCACCAAAATCCGCGCAATATTCAACATCTCCGGCATGGCCCTTGCCTGGATCATTGCATTGAAAGTTTGAGCCTAAGATCTTGTAAAATTCGTTACGAAGCCCGTCCTCCCCAGGGCCTTTAACAAGGGACTCTGCACAATCGCCACATACACCTCTTCTGGTGTCACCAAGGCTTTCAATTTCGCCCACTCCTGCAAATTCACCCGGGGATGGCTTATATTCTGCAGATACATTTGCCCGCATAGTCCCCCCTCATCCAGAGGAGCATGCAATGTCCGTTAGTAATTCTGAAAGATCTCACAGATGCCCCCTATACGTGGTGACCTGATGCCCGCTCTTATTCTTCAAGGTCATTACCGTCTGTGGACCCCTCTCTGAAGTAATTAGACGAGACATCAATTTACCCCCCCTTCTGACCATAACGATATAACTGGTATTGGTAATATGCCATGGAGTTACTTGCCCGCTTGTGTAGCAACTCATTGAGAGCCACCTGGATTTCCAAATACTATCCGCTACTGACTGGGTATGACCATATTGATGACGTGCCTGCTTTAAGGCCTTATCCAAATGTAATATTTCCCGGTCCTGTGTTTTTCTCTCAAAACTAGTAAAACTTATGATGGCCCCCTGTAGCACTGCCTTAGCAGCTTCCCAAAAGAGCACCGGGTGGTCCTGATGCACTGCATTATTAAGGACATAGTTCTTCCATTGTTCTCTCAACATCACCCGAAGGGCCTCCCTCTAAGGTAAGCCAGACCAAAGCATGATCAGAGATCATTACCGCCCCAATTTCCGTTTTACTCACCGACCAAAATAACGGGCCCGACACCAATAGATAGTGGATAAGAGGAATGTGTATTATGCGCCCGTGATAAGTGGGTATAATCCCTTTCTTCTGGGTGTAACACCATCAACCAAGTCCAACAATTGGCCCAGTCACTCCTGTGATCGAGAATGCCTCCCAACACCCGCCGTCCACGATTAATCCATACCAGTGTCCCAGACGGCATTGAAGTCGCCACCTACAAATATCAGGGCTCCCTGATAGTTCAACAAAGCCGTCGCCACCATCTTTTGAAAGAGGGGATCATACCCATTTGGAGCATATAAACAACAAAAAATCAACCTCTTCCTGGCCATCACCCCCCTACAAATTACATACCTCACACCCAAGTCCTATCTACCCTCTTCTCACTTCCCTCAGAAGCCACACTGCAGCTCGAATTCTCTAGCAAAGTCCTAGGCATCATTATCGACTCTTCTCTTTCCTTCAACGACCACCTCAACTCCCTGGTAAAATCATGCTTCTTTAGCCTCCACATGCAGAGGAAAGTGAGATCCTGCTTCCGCCAACAACATTTCGCCGTCCTTGTTCAATCTATCATCCTCTCCAGACTAGACTATTGCAATTCCATCTATCTAAGTTTAACTAAAAAAAGTCTTCAAAGACTTCAGCTAATTTAGAACACTGCGGCCAAGCTGATCTACGCAAAACGCTAATTCTATCATGTTTCCCTACTTCTGTCCAAACTTCACTGGCTCCCAATAATTTTCAGAGTTCATTTCAAATGCATCTGCCTAGCTTTTAAGATCCTACATGGCATCCTCCCTCTACTAATCCCGCTTTCATGGAACTCCTCGAACCCTGACACCACCAGGCCCACCCAAAAACCTAAACTATCCTTCCCCTCGCTAAAAGGTATCTTTTATGCGGGAAAATTGGGCAAATCTTTCTTTTTCAGAATCACAGAACTCTGGAATAATCTTACCGCCCCACTACGGATTCTGGGCTCCTTCCAATTATTCCGTAAGCACCTAAAAACTAGGCTCTTCACAAAATAGTAATGTTCTCTTCCTCCCTGGACTCAACATCCAACCCTCTATGCTACTCCTTCTTTTATTAAACTCTTGTAAACCGTGCCGAGCTCTATAATTATGGAGAGGCTGTGGTATATAAACTTAAGGTTTAGTTTAGTTCTAACAATTCAAGATTAGTCACTACCTCTTTTCGGAACAAAATAGCTACCCCTCTCTTTTTGTCCACCCCATCTGCTGCCACATAATCCCCCACCCATCAGCGTTTAAGCTAACTATGTTCCTTCCCGTCTGAGTTTCCTGCAGTAGGGCCACATCAACCCAATGGCACTGTAAATGTTGCAATATTTTGGACCATTTGATCGGCAAGTTTATACCACCCACGTTCCAGGTGACCACCTTAACTATTACTCACCAGAGACACAATCTCCCTGCTGCTCACTACCCCACACCCCAACGCAGTCAGCCCAGCCTCCAACTGTGTACCCCTCCGGATGGAATATGACCAATCCCAACAACCCCCCTCCCCAACCCATACCCCTCCTCCTCCCCCCCAGTCCCCTCCCCCTGCCATCTCCAACCCCATCTCCTGCCATCTCCAGCCCCATCTATGGCTGGAGCTGTCAATTCAAGGAAGGCCCACCAGTAGCAAGGCCGCAGCAATCTCCCCACTCATACATTCCCATTCGTACTTCCCCACTCACCCCCTACTCCTCAACAGCCTGCAGACCCCTATACAAATAGACACCCCCACCCATCCCCATGTACCACACTCACACTATCCCAAACACAAACTGCACCCACTCAATTAGTCCCCCTCAAACCCAGAATTCCTACACAAGGAATGAAACAAAGAAAACAGTCCAGCACAAGTTCTCCACCACTACATCAGGGCAATCAGCCAACCGCGGGTTCAGCTGGTACACCTCATCGCTGTCGTGGGTGCACTCTCTGACACTTAGCTGGATGGTCTCCTCCATCTCGCCGTCCAGCCGCACTGCTCACGTCTGCTGGTACTGCAACCCCCAACAGTTCCTTTAAGGCATTCCAAGCCTCCGCCAGGGTTTTAACCCTCTTGTGTACCGATCTGATGGTTATCAACATGGCAAATGGAAACTGGCAGCAGTATTTATA
This sequence comes from Geotrypetes seraphini, assembly GCF_902459505.1. Lineage (NCBI taxonomy): Eukaryota > Metazoa > Chordata > Amphibia > Gymnophiona > Dermophiidae > Geotrypetes > Geotrypetes seraphini. Next base: position 41,800,989 of record NC_047091.1, read on the forward strand.
GCCAGCCTGCTGAAGATATCTGGTGACTCCTTGAAAATTCCACCGTTTCTGCAGGGTGATGGCTGCTAGATCTCGAAAACCAGTTACCGGCAGCCCATTCCACACATAATCACTACGGCGTCTGATCGTTTGTAGAATAGTTTCCTTGACAGCAAAAGAGGTAAAGAAAAGAACAATATCCCTGGAGAGGTTTCCCTGTGCTCGTCCAAGGGCTCTATGTACCCTTTCAATCTGCACTCCAGGGCCTCCCATGGGCTCTTCCTGTGCTAGCCGCAGTAGATTCTCACAGATTGCTTGCGCCACATGCCGCACGTCTTTAAATTTCTCCTCCTCAGGCACCCCTTGCAGCTGCAGATTACATCCTCCAGTTTGTCCCAAATGTCCACAACATCTTTCTGGAGAGCTGCCACCTCACCCTGCGTGCCAGTGAGGTCCTCCACCACTGCATCCACTCTTGTCTCCAGCTCTCCTTGCTGACGGGTCACTTCCTGCAGCTCCTGCTTTATATCTACTACCACTTGTTTAATGTCAGTGCGGATTAACCATATGTCTTCCCGCAAACTTGCCAACAGTTCAGTAAAGCCGCCCAACTCCAGGGGGGCTGCACACACCATCCTGCAGCCTTGCTCCATGGTATGCACCTCCGTGCTGCACTCTGCTGCCTGTCCCAGCACCATCTTGGATGCGCTTGGGGATCCAGGCTGTTTTTCATTGCCCGCTCCTGGTTTGCCGTTGGCATACTTAAAATTCTCCAGTTTGCGCCAGGTAGATGTGGCCATCGTGCATTCCCTCAGGAGCAAAGTGGGGAAGCAAATATGCTCTTTTTCACCGCTGTATAAGCACTTTGAACATCGGCCTTGACGGAACTTCAGCCCCTAGTGACCTGCCACATCGATGACATCACTTACTCCTACATTTTGATTTTAATCTTTTAAATTAATTTAATAAACAAATATATGCATGGATTTTTCCCTCTTCCTCCTGTCAGCCTATGTATAGGTTAATTTGTGAAAAAGGACTTTTATAAGATTGTATCGGCCTGTAAAGACGTTCCCAGGGGCATAGTTTGATCAGAGAAGTTGTTACAATGTACTGACATTTTCAGAAAAGTAAATTGTACATCAAGAGTTGTATATTTGTAAAAATAAATAGGCACCTATGTTGTCATTGTAAAATAGGCACCTTTTTGGACATGTTGTAAAGGCATCCTGTTATAAAATCAAGCCCATAACGTACTTTTTGTTGTTTTTGTTTGTTTGTTTGTTTTTTGCAACAGTGTTAAAATTAATTTGATGCCTTTACATTAGATGGTCTTATAACTGTAAATGGAAATAATTTGCTGTTCGGTATGAGAGCAGATCCCTAAATCTGTTTTCTTGTCAAACAACCCTGTACTATTTCAAGTTGGCTACCGGAGGAAGTGATCAGGCAGAGTACGGTACAGGGATTCAAACAGGGATTGGACGAATTCCTGAGGGATAAAGGGATCGTGGGATACTGAGGGAGGAGCTGGGATGTAACACAAGTATAAAAAGCTAATAAGTATAGAAACCCAACCAGGTCGTGCATGCGCAAGACCAGAGGGTTAGGACTTCGATGGGAAGATGGGACTTCAATGGGAAGCCAAGGTGGCAGGGGAGCCCCTTCTGGTGATTCAGACAGGTCGTGACCTGTTTGGGCCGCCGCGGGAGCGGACTGCCGGGCAGGATGGACCTATGGTCTGACCCGGCGGAGGCACTGCTTATGTTCTTATGTAAAAGAAAAAAAAATGAGCTCAAGCCTGCCAAAAATTAGATTTCTCTGCCCTGTTATAGGAAAGTTTTCTTGCATTATTTTTTCTATTTTTGCTTGAGGACAACCATAAGCTACAGTAGGTACTCCTGCATGTATTACTCAGAGAAAGCAGGGTTGGTTACTTGAGCCCTGATGACAGCACTATAAGTTAGGTGGCAGTAGGTGCCCCTACTGCTGCCTAACTTAATTGTTTTAATTGGTTCAGTCAACGAAGTAATTGACTGCACCAATTAAAACACCATTTTTAAAAAATGGAGGTGCTTGTAGGCGCCTCCAAGAACGGCACTGTTGTTCAGACTAAGGAGGTGCCATGCAGCACCTGAGGCCACTGTAGACATGGATAGCACCAGAAGTGACCTTAGGCACCTCTGTAGACGTGATTCTCATCAAAGGTAAGCGCCAGAAATGTAGGCCTTTAAACCCCTGGCCTACATTTCCAGCACCTATTTTTCACATGGTGCCATTATGTGATTGAAAGTGGGTTGGCACTGCTTTTGTAAGCAGTTGCTGATTATGGCGCCTTTTGAAGAATCTGGCCCTTCTTCTCTAGAGAGAGCAGTTCAGCAGTAACACTTATCCATCCTTCCTTCTTCCCTCCTTCTATGAATTTGAGCTCATTAGCTCATACAAGAGTAAGGCATGTTAAGATTGTTTCTGGAGCATGCACACTAATCCATCTAAAATTTCTAAGAAAGATTTGGAAGGGAGAATCTATTTGGTCTGGTGAACTGTTGTCCTCGGAGATCATGTATTAAAGGTGAGGAACCCTGTTTTAGAGAATCTGGTTATTGAGCTACCCAGACCTAAAAGTGATTATATGTCTCTTTGCCCATCCTCAGAGCTGTCTGGTTTCTAAGATAAGTTTTCTTTTCCTGTGTACTGCCCTTAATCCCTCCAGTCATAGAGGTGACAGGTTTAATAGCCCATTGCCAATTCCCAAGCCATTCAATGCTAGAACTGAAATGTTTGTACCAATCCTTCAGCCATCCAGTCCTAGTAGTGAAAGATTTCAGATCACTAAGCAAGTCTAGCAAGTGGTCCGATCTTCATGTCTGCTTCTGCAGCACTTCTGTCATAATCATCTTCCTTTTGCTTTTCTTCCAGCATCAAGGCTCGGAAGTTCAGCCGACTACACAATCGGGTAATGAGGCAGGACCATGTCTCTAGTGAGGAGGAGGAGGAGGTAACTCCAAAGCCCCTGCATCTCCTGCTTGCGGAGAAGACTCTGTATTCAGTGGACTTTCACCGGTTTGTACCATCGCCCCTTTACCACCAGTACTGTGCCTCTCTGCACCCAACCTCTTACACAATATAAAGGGATGCATAAAACAAGAGACTACAGGATAAGAAAGTCTTTGGAAGTATCCTAGAACTACAGCCACAGTATAAGATTGAATCCAGCACAACTTGTTTGACACCCTACCTTCAACTAGCTGGTATGATTTAACTCCCTGTTCAACTTCTCTTCTAGGATGTCCCGATGAAGGAGGGACATTTGAAAGCATGGGGTGGGGTAGCCGCTGAAGAAAGCATCTATCCAGTACTCCTTGATGCTTTTAGTCTCAGTTTCCATTCTGTTTCAATAAAACTCCAGAGCAGATATGGTTGGATTTTCATTGTGAATCTCCTTATGTGTCGGGAGTTTTTCTGAATAGCTATTTCTGCCCAGTCAATTTTGAAGGAACGGCATTCCTTCTCATAGCAAGTAAACATAACAGTGAGTCTGTTCTGGTATTAGTTTTCCTTATGGATCCATCATTTTCGACCCATCTGGTTCTTTTTTCTTCTTCTTCTTTTTCTATTTTCTTTCCTTTTTGCATCTTTGGATTTGTTTAACTGGAGCCAGCAAACCACATGCTATCTGAAGAGGGCAGTTTATCATTTATCTAGCCCAGCCTCACAAGCTGTTGTGAGAACCTGGTACAAATGCACCCCAAGTTTTGATCACTAACCACTAATCATAACTGTTGTACCCCTCCTGAAACTGTATGCTGTCTGTGCAGCATTCTGAACCCTAGTTAGCCAGAGAAGAAAATGCCTGATTCAGAAACTCAATCTACATGGCAGCGCACATAGAGAATGACTTGGGGACAGAATTTGTCCCCATCCCCGCAGATAACCTCGGGAAAACATTCTGTGTTATTTTTTACTGTCTATCTCAACCTCAGTCCTTCTACACCAGCATTCTTCAATGCAAAGCTTGAGGGTCATTGGCTGTGCCCATTCATACTCTGATTCTTATCTCTGTCTTTAAAGAATAACAGGGATGGTTTCCCGTGGGAACAAGGACAAATTCTGTCCTTGTGTCATTCTCTAGGCACACACAGTACTACTTTGAAGATGCCAACCAACCTGGTTCTCATTCTGATTGTAATTGTGAAATAACACAGTTTCTTTCCATCTTGTAGGTAAAAAATAGTGCAATTGACTTGAAGATCTAACAAAATATTTAAATATAAAGTTTAAAGCACATCTGGCAGTTTTCAGGAGAAATCTACAGTGCTACCAAATGTATCTAAAATGGAGGGAAACAAACCAAGTACATAGAATACACCTCCTCCCTCTCCCCCCCCCTCCGCCCCAGATATTTTAACTCTGTGGTCAGCATTACTTTAAATGCCAACTACAATTTTTTAAAGTTGTACCCAGATATTCAGCTCTGAATATCCAAGTATAATGTATCCACAGGAACTTATCCAGGTACTTAGATTATTTTTGTTGTCCTAACTCATCCTGATAGTTATCTGGGTACTGGCACTGAACATCAGCAGTACCCTGATAACCTCTGGCTCTGCCTGGACCATTCTAGCACTACTGAATAGTGCCAGAGTGCTCAGTAAAGATTTTCAATGAATTATCTAGGTAATTCTGCTGAAAATCAGGGTATGGGCCTGGTGAATGGCACTTTACCAGGTAGGAGCTGCTCCTATCCAGGCAAATGCCGCTGAATATTGGAGCCATAACATATTTACCCCACCCCCTTTACAAAACCATGCAAAAGGTTTTTAGCGCCAGCCAGCGTGTTGAATCCTCTGTGCTGCTCCAATGCTCATAGGAACTCTGACAGAACAGCGCAAAAAACCTCTTGCGCAGTTTTGTAAAAGAGAGGGAGGGGTTAACGTCTAATGACATAACAAAACTCAATGCCTTAATTCCCTGATGAAGGTTTCAGTTGGGAAACCAAAACATTATATTTTTTAAGCATTCATTTTCTTTGTGAATTGCCTAACTTGACTCTCTTTGTTCCATGCAGAAAGCTACTTTTAACTTTTTGGGGGGGATGAAACTCTTCCAAAAAGTAGATTTTCTGATACAAGTAGAAATATTTTGAGGAAACAGCTGCATTTTAAAAATTATAGCAATAAAAAACGATTCAGCTTGTATATCACATCATGTCCTTTATTTTGTTTCTGGTGATATTCCATGCTTCTTATATATATATATATATATATATATATATATATATATATATGTCTTAGTTTCTGTTCACAGAATTTAATGTTATGGGTGGAGACCTGGGACCTTAGGCAAGAGCAAATAAACTCCATATATGACAGGATTCATATGTTTGGGCAAAAATGTCCTCAGTAAAATGGTGATCAGAGTAAATGCAGGAAGGGTTTGGTTTGACCAGCAGAAATAGAAGCAGTTGCCAACCCTGGCAATCCTGTGTCATCTGGTAGTAACTAGCACTAAAACTCAGGCAAAAAACTGGGAAAGAGAGGAATTGCAAACAGCCTTAAGTCTCCCACCAGGGCTTGGATTGCATCACATTATTTATTAAAGGATTCATATAAATTAACTGTTTTGGTCTGGTTCAGGCCTTTTATGTTGAAGTTTCATCTTTTCTTGTTTTCTATAGCTTGTTTAAATTGTATATATAGGCAATCTTCACATGAAACTCAGTTTCCAGAGACCTAGCAGCAATGAACCTCTTAACATCACTCCCTTCCTGTCACCTCTCCATCACACTATGTGCTTTTCAATTTTGGTTCCTTTCAGCCATGTGTAATTTTTAGGAACATTCCATAGATTAGGTTCAAAAAGTTTATAGAGCTGTTTATGCCTGTTAATATATCTAGCTGTTTTGGAATTCTTCTAATATAGTACTTTGTGTTTTACTTTTCAAAATAAAGAGCCTGTGATGTTTCTTATTCATGACTGGTTTTGTAATAGAACCCTAGCATTTTTGAGTCACATGAACATAGGGCAGCTGTAGAATGTAACTGTGAAGTCAGAATACCCCCCAAACAGTAGTGCATGAAAAGAAATCAATAGAACTGGAATGACAGCTTGCCCCAAATTTACTTGAATTAAATAATATCTACAGTAATGAAGTTCAAGGTATTTTCTCTGATGTTGAAAATGCATGAAAATGATATTAAAAAAAAGCAATAAAAGTCATATGTGCTCTGATCTTGCTCTACCTGTATGATTTTGCACTGTATAATGCATTCTATTTAAGTAGCCATTGTATTTTTATTATTTTCAGGGTGCTAATGCAATCTGCTAAAAATGCAGCTTCCAATCCCATGCATATATCATCCCTGCATGGGATTTCCCTTAGAAAATTAAAGGGCTGCCTGCAGCACTGGTACAAAATTACCTGTGGAATCCCTGTATGTGGCTGGTTGATTCCACCTTCTTCCTAAGTCTAAAACACATATTCATGTTGCGGATACACAGGAGTTTGTACTTGAGCTGTTGCTTCCCATTTTCTACGAAACTGCAGAAAGGTATCACTTTAAGAACTTGAAATAATAATAATAACAGTTTATATACCGCAGGACCGTGAAGTTCTATGCGGTTTACAATGATTAAAAGGTATTACAGATCGAGTGGAATAAACAAAGTTCAGAGTTAGTGAATAACAGTTCTAAAGATCATTTGTTGATGACTAAGATTGTACAGGTCAGTTACCTAAGTACTTCAGGAACAGATGTGTTTTTAGGCGTTTCCTGAATTCCCTATAAGTAGTAGGCACGAGCAGTTGTTCCAGGTCTTTACCCCATAATGCTGCTTGATGTGAGAAAAGATGTTGGTGATGACTTTTAAATTTACAACCTCTAACTGGTGGAGAAACAAAGTTCGGATGTGAGGTTCTCCTAAATCTGTTGGTTGTGAAGGAGAAAAGGTCTGTTATATATTTAGGGGCTAAGCCGTAAAGTACCTTGAAGCAAAAACAACCAAACTTGAATTTCACACGTGCCTCCATCGGCAGCCAGTGCAGAAGTCAATAGGAAGGTGTCACGTGATCAAACTTCTTCAGTCCACAAAGTAACCTAACCGCTGCATTTTGTACCAGTTGCAATCGCCGCATGTTCTTCTGGTAGAGTGCCAAGTAGGCGATGTTACAATAATCGAGTTGACTCAGTATGAGGGATTGTACCAGAATTCTAAATGATGAGACATCGAAGTAAGCTCTGATTGACTGAAGCTTCCAGAGGATGAGAAAGATCTTTCTAATCAGGGAGTCTACCTGGTCTTTCATGGTCAGGCTCTGGTCCAGTGTTACTCCCAATATCTTCATAGTGGGTTGAATGGGATAACTAAGGTTATTGATGCACAATGATGCTTTAGTGTCAAGTAGGCATGGCGATGCAATAAAAAATTTTGTTTTCTCTGAATTTAGCTTTAGTCTGAATTCAGTCATCCATTGTTCCATCCGATTTAGTGCTTCTGTTGCTTTGGGGGTGACTTCTGAGATAGAGGTAGTAAATGGGATAATTATCGTGAAGTCATCAGCATAGCTAAATAGTTTTATCCCTAGTTGGGCCAATAGCGCACCCAATGAGGCCATATAAACATTGAAGAGCAGTGAGGATAATGGTGATCCCTGTGGCACACCAGATAGATTGCTCCATGTATCAGAGAGATCGTAATTAAAACGGACTTGGACTTGAAACACCTATTATTATCCAATTGCACTTATGCTTCCAGAAGTCTTGGTACCTTATCCTTAAACAACCATTCAACTCATTCACTCCATTCTGAGATAAAGCCAATACCCAAACTTTATATCAGACAACCCCCCTTTTCTCACTTAAACTATATTAAGCTTTCAGTTGTACAATTTTACAACATTAATATCCTTCCCTTAATTAGGAAAATGCCAGTTCCCCTTTTAACAGCCAGGGGGAAGGAATAATACAGCAGAGGATTGGCACCAAAACATTTTTCATCCCAGATTTCCAACATTAACAGTCTGGGCATTGGCCGTTTCAGAGGAGGAGGAAAGCCTGCAGTAGGGCTTCCCTGCGATAGACATCGGCCTCTGTCCAGGGGTTATCCTGCATTGCCAGGGCCCGCAGTCCTCTTAGACAGCCCAGCTTCTGCATCTCCCTCATTCTGCCTATCTGGATCCTCTGATGTTCAGATACTGCAAGGATTTCATACTTCCTGAGAAGCCATCCAGGGTTTCCAGCTGGTTGTCTCGTATATGAAGGGTCTGTAGCTGAACCAGCCCTTCCAAGCCTTCTAGGTGTCTGATCATATTTTATTTGTGATTTAATTTCTTTATTAGTTTTATAATTTTGACAAACAAAATCAAAATATATGGAAAATTATCATGGAATTAGAAATATCATTAAATGTATCAATCTATATAATTCAAAAAAAGGAAAAAAAAAAAAAATTAATTACATGATATAGTTAGTCCACAATCAATGGAGACGGTGCTGAAATTGCTGAAAATTAACAAAGAATTTATAATCAGGAAAACCAAAAGGAGGCTCTACTGCCTTGGAACATTGCTTATAAACGGTCAGAGAATCAGAATTAATTATCACTTACTATCTTGAGAAGAAATAAATTTTGATAACTTGCTGCGGTTCGTAAAAAACATATCTGATCTCTTTATATTTCATTACACATTTACAGGGGGTACCTCAGAACAAAGGTCGCCCCCATCTGAACCACCTTAGGTCTCAGCAAGAGAAACTGTTTCCTTCTCCTCTGTGTTGGTCGTGAAACATCTGGGTACATTCTTATAATATTAGTCATAAAGGGAACATCTTTATATTTGAAGAATATTTTCAACATCCATTCCCTATCTGATTGAATAGCAAATTGTACTAATAATGTTGCTGGTACCTGAGTCTCAGTTTCCGACCTCTCCAGGAAATCAGTTAAATCCAAACTATCTGCAGATAAATTCTGCTGATTGGGATTCTGAGACCTAAATCTCATAGGTAAATAATATATTTTAGAGAGAGGTGGAAGTGAGGAATCAGGTACTTTCAAAACTTCACTTAGATAACGCTTAAACATATCTTTTGCCGTTATGGAAAATAATTTTGGAAAATTAATAACTCACAAATTACTTCTCCTAATGGAGTTTTCCACCATTTCTTGTTTGAAATGTAAACTTGCACTATCTTTAACCCAAGTTAGTGCTTGCGTTTCTAATGACTTTATTCTGGTGTCGTAGTCATCTGTTTTATTTTCCAATAACGTTACTCTATTCTTCAAATCCAAGTTTTCTGATAGTACCGCAGTACAATTTTGGGAAAGTTGCTGTATCTGGTTCCCCAGAGTAAACTGGAGATTTGAAATAGCTTCCCAAAGTGTTTCCATGTTGAAGACTTTAGGTTTAGGAAAGGGCAAAAACTCAGCCCTGGTTACCCCTGGTAAACTCAAAGTACTTGCATTTGCTGCAGTTAATGTTGAAACAATTTTGGTCTGATCCTCTTCTCCTCGCGGCTGCTTAGTTGGAACCGCACACTCCCCCTGCTTCAGTATGGCTCCGGGAACTTCGTCCTGCCGGGCAAGCAGGAAAGCATCCTGTATACCACTCGGCGACGGCTGCTCCTCTCCCAGCACTTCAGCTTCTGATTTCGTCGCATCAGGGCGGGCCAGAGGACTCCGTTCCTCCGAAGAGAAGCTGACACCCTTAAAGGAGGTAAAAGGCGCCTCAGCTAGCGCTTCCCCTCCAGCCAAGGTATTGCTCTCCGGATACTCTCGCATCCCATGGCTTTGCTGCACGAACTCGTCCATCGGGCCAACTGTAGGAAATCGTTCACCTGGTTGCCCCAGGCGCTTAGATTTTCTTTTAACCATTCCTGGTTAGGAAAAATAGAGCAAGTCCGCTACAATGTCGACGTGCTGCTAAGAACCGCCATCTTGTCAAGCTCCGCCTCACCGTGTCTGATCACATTTTGACCCAGGTAGAGGTTGCACAGGTTGGGAAGAAGGACTCCTGCTGTGCTCTCTAGCCTATTTCCTCGGAGTTCTAGAGTCTGCAGATTTTCCAGCTTCGCACAATTCACTCTTTAGAATGTGGATATTTTATTCCCATTAAGATTACGCGACTCTAGACTGGGGTGGCTGATGCCTCCAAGTTCTCTGATGTGGTTATAGCTAAAATTGGCAATCTGCAGATAGGGCAGTTCGTTCAACTGTATGTGCAAGAGCCCGTTCTGGTCCGCTTTCAACCACAGCAGATGGAGTTCAGCGATGAAATGTCCTGCAAGTGATTCTGAGAGACTTGACATAATGCAAATAAATGTATGACGAGAGGAGGTTGATGTCCGTCAAGTCACGATCCCTCAGCTCCACTTTGACGTAGGTTAGCTTTAAAGTTAGCTTTTATTTTTACATCAATTATAGTCATGTAACATTCAAAGTCAAAACTATGGAAGCATCTTTTCAACAAAATATAGGAGATTTCATCAGTTTTCTGTTACATAGATCTTTTTGGACCCCTATTAGGTTGCACAAGTTAGACAGTTCTAAATCTAATAGATGCTGGCATTGTCATCTGGACATAGGGACACTGGGTCATCTGTTGTTCTATTGTCCTTTGATACTTAACTTTTGGAGGTCAATATGGGGTACGATCAACAACATATTGGAATCAATTCCACTGACGTATGAGGCGTTATTACATGTTAAACCCCCTATGGATCGTTATAAATGCTGCCTTTTTCTTGTCATGACCGGGATAACCCGAAATTGGAAGAACTATGACTGCCTAAATTTTCCTTTCTGGTAGGCAAATTTGTGCTCCATCTATAGATATGAAAAAATGAATGCTGATAGTTTGGGGCACAGTAATTTATTTAAGCTGGTTTGGGGGCCGTTGACCCGTTGACATCATATATTACCTCACTATAGTAGGTCTTTGATTATGAGTCAGTTTTGGTCTATTTTCATACACATCCAGGAAAGGGGGGGCTATTTCTGTCCTAATTTGACTTTTGAGTATGTCCACCTGGGGTGGGAGGAGGGTGGGAGGATATTTTTAATCTGAAAAGGGTAAGGTTATTGTGATAGTCTATTGTGTTTTATTGAATAATCATTGGGTGGGGGGGGGAATGGTTGGTTATGCATATTTGTAAGTTGAATGTGCTTTTATTAACTTATATAATATATATTTGTGTATTGCACTTTTGAAGTTTAGAAAATCAATAAAGAATTAAAAAAAAAAAAAAAAAAAGAACTTGAAACATCTCCCCTTTTGCAGTGGAGAACAGCACCCTCAGTTATTCCTTCTGTAAGTGAACTCAGAGCTTTGCTCTGCTTCTCTTTATTATTTTCAGGTAATTTTCCATCAAATTTTTAAAAATTCTTCATGTCTTTGGTGCACCTGGACATAATCCACCTGAGGAGCCTACTTGCTTTGGGTCCCATCAGGAGCTTGGGGTCCATCCCCCTGGGAGTGGTTCACCTGCTAATTTTATCAGAGGCTTGAGCACAGGCTGAGTGGCCTCTAAGTTAGAACCAGCTGCATAATTTTTCTCTACTCCCATTCTCCCCCCCCCCCCCCCTTCCATGTCACTGTATGAGGAATCTTGGGATTGGGAGGCATTGGTTGTGATCTGACCAACCGGCATCCTGAAGATTTCTTTCAACAGTGAGGTCTGTGCAATTTCTGAGGCAGAGATCCTTTCCCTGCATCCAAGCTGATTCAGACAAGCAGCACCTGAAGTCACAGTGAATACTCCCATTATTCCCTATGGAGAATATCCGGGGGTTCTGTAGTTTTCAGTTTTAGAGGTTTCTGGGGTTAAAACTCGGGTTCTTCTCCTCCAAAACACAACAATCGCTATTTTCAAATTTTTTGTTCTGTCTCTAACAGCCTGTTTTTTGTGTGATTTTTTTTTTTTACAGCAGCCAACTTGGATTTTTAGTGATCTAATTTAAAATTTGTTTTTTTTTCTGCCTCAAATATGCTTGTTTTTGCTAGTGACTGCATCTTATGGATACTTCAGGCCTTTCTAGTCCTGGATCCTGTGTTGGTTGTCACCTGCTGGGCCCGCAAGGAGACTGCAGGGGACCGCCGACAGGTGGCAGCACAGACCCTGGCGTTGCTTCCAAAGGGGGAGACCCTAAAAAGCAAAACAGTTCTCTGGTTTAATAATAATTAAAAAAAACTAGAATGCTTCAGACAATTGCAATATCTTTAATTCACAGTTCAGGCAAACAAACAACATCCACAGGTTTTCTGTGCAGACTGCTACTCAGTATCAATGGCTCCACAGTGAAAAACAAAACTCTTTCACTGGCTTTTACCCAACAAGCAAACAGTTCACGGCAGCCAGTTTGTATTCCCAAAACAAGCTGAAGTACTTCTCCCAGGTAAGTTACACCAAGTTCATAATAATGTCCTGAGCAGCTCCATACTGCTCCAAACAAGGAAGGAAAAAAAACACTTTTACTCCTGTTCCTAGAGACCTGGGCTTCAAGTAACTCAGTCCTGCTCTTCACCAGGCTCTTGCAGTTTCCAAAAGAAAAAAAAACCTTATAGAATCACAGTTCCACAGACTTGCCTCTCTAGACCATAACAATTCTCCAATTCCTAGGAACTGGGACAGAATTGCTGGGTTCACTTTAATAACAGCTTTTAACAAGCACCCACAAAATTCCGTACCTGAGGTATTCTGTGAACCCTTCCCACTATTCTGGAAGTCACTGTTACCATAATCATCCTCTGTCTCAATGCAACAAACAAAAAAATACACCAGCTTTCCTAGTGCTCAGTCCCAGCTGGTGTACAGCAACTCAGTCAGTACTGTGCACAATCCTAGTCCTGCTGCAGCCCATACTGCTGTGCAAAAAAAAAAAAAAAAAAACTTCCTATATATAATTCTTGGTAGTTACTTCATTCAGCCAACTGTCCCAACAGCAAAAATATCCAAGAAGAAAAAGGCAAAAATTAATTATTGGCAAGAAACTGCCAAACATTTGCTCTGCAGCCTCTCCAGGCTGTTATGGCCATGTTTTCTTCTGGGGGTACCTTGCCCTTGCCTGGCCAGAAGAGTCCTATCTGCCAGGTCTTCCTGAGTTGCCTCCCTCACACTCTTTGAGAGCTGTTTTAAGCTGTTAAAGCCACTCCCTAGCTTATGTGGCTAGGGCAGAGGTTTGTCTGCTCTCTGCCTCCCTCTCAGTCCACTGGGTGTATAGCAGTTTGGGAATTGTCTGAACTTTCTCTGGGAAGTTGTTCTGACAGATTCTGGCTCTAGAATGGGTTCTGGGTCAGAGTCATGCTCATTCCCTTCAGGATAGAGACAGCCCTGCTCTCTGCAGCCTCTGAGGCTCTACATTCAGCTGGTTTCCTGCCTCTGGGAACTGGTTTAGCAAGGGACTTACCATGACAGGTTCATCACTAAGGATGGAAATGTCACAAGAGTTGCCGGTTGAGGAGCAGCCGTGTTCCACATGCCGCAGAAAGAAGGGGCAGGATCTTTAGGCTTGGCCCCCAGTCTGTCCTCCAAGGCCTTGGAACTCCAAAAATCCCAGAAAAGTAAGTCTAAGGGGAAGAGATCCTGCTCAGATGAGCCAAGCAGTGATGGGGTGAAATGCCAGCACGTGGTGGTGGATGATTCATCTCCTCTGCTCCAGTCTGGGGTTATGCAAGGAACCACAGGTCCCCTGATGCAAGGATTCTCCGAATTTGTCAGTCTTTTATGGAAAGCCTACTTAAAGGGATCAGAAAGTGCTGCTCTGCCTAACGAGGATCCTTCTCCCCATTAGGCATCCCTGCCTCATACATAAGGTGATCATACGTCCTGTTTTGAACGGGACAGTCCTGTTTTCGGATCCCCTGTCCCGTTGTCCCCACACACAGCTTTGGGACGCCAAAATGTCCCGTTTTCAGGGACAGCGTCCCAAAGCTGTGCGCAGGGACAACGGGACAGGCGATCGCTTCCTGTCCCTCCCTTGCCGCACCCAAAAAACACCAAACAAAAGCCTCCCTCCAGGCCTGATTTAAACTCCCCCCCCCCCGGTCCACCACCGCTGCACCTCTGCTTACCTCCCTGCCACTACTTGCACCCGGACGCCTTCTTCCCGACGTCAATTCTGACGTCGGAGAGGACGTTCCGGGCCAGCCAATCGCTGCCTGGCTGGCCCGGAACGTCCTCTTCGACGTCAGAATTGTCGTTGGGAAGAAGGCTTCCGGGTGCGAGTAGTGGCAGGGAGGTAAGCAGAGGAGCAGCGGCGATGGACCGGGGGGGAGGGAGTTTAAATCGGGCCTGGAGGGAGGCTTTTGTTTTCCGCGGTAGGGGGGGGGAGGAGGTAGGCAGGCAGGCTGGCTGGCTGGCTCTGGGGGAGGGAGGTAGGTAGGCAGGCTTGCTGACTTTGGTGGAGACAGGCAGGCTGGCTCTGGGGGAGGTAGGCCGGCAGGCTTTTTGGGAGAGGGTGGGACAAAGGCTGGAAGGCAGTGAGGGGACATAGGAAGGAGGCATTGGGGACACTAAGGACATAGGAAGGAAGCACTGGGGACACTAAGGACATAGGAAGAGGGTGCTGGGGACACTAAGGACATAGGAAGGAAGCACTGGGGGCACTAAGGCCATAGGAAGGAGGCGCTGGGGACACTAAGGACATAGGAAGCAGGCACTGGGGGCACTAAGGACATAGAAAGGGGCACTAAGGACATAAGGAAGGAAGCGCTGGGGACACTAAAGACATAGGAAGGAGGCACTGGGTGCACTAAGGATATAGGAAGGAGGCGCTGGGGACACTAAGGACATAGGAAGGCACTGGGGGCACTAAGGACATAAGAAGGAAGGAGGGAGGGAATAGAAAGGGACAATTGTTGGGCCTGAGTGCAGAAAGAAATGAAAGTTAGGATGCACAGTCAGAAGGAAAGGCAACCAGAAACTCATGAAATCATGAGACAGCAAAGGTAGGAAAAATGATTTTATTTTCAATTTAGTGATAAAATGAGTCAGTTTTGAGAATTTATATCTGCTGTCTATATTTTGCACTATATTTGTCTATTTTTCTATAGGTACTGAGGTGATATCGTTGAAACCCCCCAAATATAAATGATAATTAATATTTTCTCTGTGTATAGGGTGCTTTGTGTTTTTAAAAATTTTATGGTTACCATTATGAAATAATAAGATATTGTGTGTACATGAAAAATGAATGGAAGAAATTGGGGGCGGGGCTAGAGTGGAATTGAAGGTGGTGCTAGGGCGGGATTGGGGGCGGTGCTAGGGCAGGATTGTGGTGGGGCTAGGGTGGGATTGGGGGCGGGACTGAATATTAATAGATGTCCCGTTTTGATGAAAAAAAATAAATGGTCACGTTACTCATACAACACCAGTTTCCAGTGTCAGTGACCCTTTGGAGCAAGACTAGGATGACCGGAAGTTCCTTTCCATGCCTTTATTATCATAAGGCTCTCCTGCAACGGTGGATTATTTGGGATCCCTGATGGGGTCCAGCAGTCAGGGGGCAGGAGCGCCGATGGATCACAGTAATGATTCCTCTGTGTGTTTCCTTTTTTCAGATTAGCTTCAGTTTCCCATGTCATTTCTGACACCCTGTCTATATTGAAGCTCGATGCCCAGCAGCCCTCTACCTCACAGTGCTTAGTCGTGTGTGGCACTAATGCACAAACATTTTTCCGGCTTATCCAGATCTTACCTCCTTGGTCACTGACCAAAGGGGAGGCACCTGAAGGCTCTCTTAAGGAGGCCAAAGCTATATCTCAGCTCTATCCTATGGCTCTAGGTGGCCAATCTCACCTCCCTTCCTAGTGAAGGTGGAGTGATGCTGAAGGATGCACAGGAATGCAGAGTAGATATGATCATGAATAGGTAGTTAGAAGCGCTGTTTTTGGGTATCAAAGCTATGGCAACTGCCTCCTTCATAACACAGGCTTGCCAAACTAAACTAAACTAACCCTTCAAGGGGCAGATGCTGTTTGGCAAAGGGCTAGATGACATCATGGCCAGTGTGGCAAATTGCCACCCTAAACCCCTCACTGATAGTAGGGGTTGTCGCCCTGCCAGGGGTGATAGAAGCAATTTTCATGCCTCTAGGAGATCTTTACAATCAAGCAACCTCCTCCACTTCCCCACCCCCCGGCAGCGGAGGGATGCCTACTCCCTCCCGCTGGCATCATCAAGTAACCCCCTCTGACACCTTCCCTCCCCCGCCACTGCTGTCAAGCAACCACTCTGACATACACGCGCACCCATCCCAGCAGTAGGAGGGATGTCTACTCCCTCCGGCTGCCACTGTTGTGCCCCTGCTGCCTCCCACCCCCTCCTACCTTATTGATTAGAGCTGGCCAGAGGGATGTCTACTCCCTCCAGCCAGTAGGTCCGCCTCTTCAAAATGGCAGGCCTTCCCCTCCCTGGTGTCTCCTGGGATGCAGCATGGAGAGACCTAAGACTCTGATTGGCCCAAGTTGCTTAAGGCCCCTTCTATGGGAGGGGCCTTAGGCATCTGGGCCAATCAGAGCCTTAGTCCCGCCACATGTCAGAGAGTACTGACTATAAACCAGCTGACCTGGCTTAATGGTTAAGGCTGCTTGCTCTATCTTCCCCAGGTTGTGGGTTCAAAAACACTGGAAACAAAGGTAGTCAGAAACCCCAGCATAGATCCTAGGCTGCCAAAATAGCCTTTTTTAAAGTGGCAGTCTGGCACCCGGGTGCATATTGATGATGTCTAAGTTGAGCATCACAAATGTCCACTTCCTCTGATCAACAGCAAACATGAGTGTTGTATCTGTCATTATTTTCCTGAGAGTTATGAATGATGTGTATTATGAAACATATTCTCATTTAATTTGGTATATTCGTGGCATTGTTGAATAGTCCAAAAACTTAAATAAAACTTTTCAAATATGTCCATCGGAGGTTTGATCATTAGAGAAGGTATGCAAACAAAAATGCATAGGGGTCCTTATACTAAGGCGCGCTAGCCATTTTAGTGCGTGCTAAACGCTAACATGTGCATAGACTATAATGGACACAGCGTTTAGCACACGCTAATATTTAGCGCACACTAAAACAGCTAGCGTGCCTTAGTAAAAGGACCCCATCGTGAAGAAAAAAGCCTCAAACACCATATAGGACATTACTACACGGTAAAACTCTCTGGTAAAAAAATGTTTTTTTAGTTTTCACATGTTGAGGAAAGTGAGATCCTGCTTCTGCCAACAACATTTTGCTGTCCTTGTACAATCAATCATTCTTTCCAGACTGGACTATTGTAATTCCATCTATCTAAGTCTAACCAAGAAAAATCTTCAAAGACTTCAGCGGATCCAAAACACTTTGGCTAGGTTGATCTTCGCAAAAAGCAAATTTGATCATGTTTTCCCACTTCTGTCAAAACTTCACTGGCTTCCAGTGATTTCTAGGATTCACTTTAAATGTACTTGCCTAACATTCAGGATCCTACATGACATTCTTCCTCGCCTAATTCCACTATCCTGGAATTCTTCGAGACCTGACACTACCAGATCTGCCCAAATACTCAAACTATCTTTCCCCTTGTTAAAAGGCGTCATGTATGCAGGTAAATTAGAGAAATCCCTTTTCTTCAAATTCACTGAGCTTTGGAATAACCTTCCTGTCCCGCTGCGGAACCTAGGCTCATTCCAATTATTCTGAAAGCATCTGAAAACCTGGCTTTTCTCCAAAACATAAATCTATCTATTTAAAATGTAAGGCTAGCTATCCTCTTCATAACCCCATGGTTTGAATCAACATATTGAATGGCATGCATTTTTTTAATTTTTTGGGGATTTTTTTTAAATATTTATTTTTGATGTTTGGTTTCTGGAAGTGAGGTAATGACGTGAGTTGATTGAAAGGGTGGGGGTTTAAAACACCAGTAGTTGGCGCCCCACTGTTCCAAGCCGCTATTAAGAGCTTGGTGCACAGATGTTTTAATGATTTTCCCCTGCAGCAGCTGGAATATTCAGCAAAACAAGGCACCTTGTCAGGACATTATGGATTATGTTTGCAGATGTGGTTTATAATTCAGGACATTTTTTATTAAGTTTTAATGTGAGACACGACTGGAGCCAGTATTGAAGAGTACTTGTGAGAAGCCCTGCGATACCAGATAAGTTTATGCTTTGCACACAGCGGGTTTTTGCTTTCATTTTTGAGAAGGGTATGATAACAAGACAGTGAAATTTTTTTAGGCCAATGATGTAATAAAATAGCTTATTTTACTTTGTAGTAATGTGCTGTCGTGGCGTTTGAAGCTTTTTTTCCACTATCTCTTTTTGTTTGCATACTTTCTCTAATGAGCAGCAATCCGGTGGACATATTTGAAAACAGTTTTATTTGAGTTTTTGTTTTGTTGAATAGTCCCTATGGGGAAGGGGGCCTGCAGTGTGCCTACAGAGGAGAAGGTCCTGTCTGGATATTTATATTATGGTTTTGATCACACTGATAGCATACTACTCCCTAGATCCTCCATCAAGTCTATAAATGTGGACACATCATTGTAATGAAGCCTTGTCATATTTGTAAATTTCATTCAATATAAAGTTTATACAGCGCCAATAAGTGCACTGTACAGAATCACATAGTAGCATAGTAAATGACCATCCAGTCTGCCCAACCATACATGCTCCATAAATTAATCATTTAATTTAAATGCTCTTTTTTTTCTTAGATATTTCTGGGCCAGAAACCCAGAGCCCTGCCTCGATATTGTGCTTAGGTTCTATCTACTGGAGTCTCTGTCAAAGCTCACTCCAACCCATCTTAACCATCTCAGCCATTGAATCCCTTCCCAGCCCGTCCTCAACTGAATGTCCATATATGGGACTCAAACTGTGCAAGTGTGCCCAGTACTGGCCTTAGCTCCTTCAATATATGCCCATTATTTTCTGATTCGAGATCCTCTGTTCTTCCCACGCTTTTTTGAACTCTGTCTAGTGGCGTACCTAGCATATGTGACACCCGGGGCCCATCATTTTTTGACACCCCTTCCCCCATCTATATGAAAAATATATTTTTTAGTAACAATCCACATATCGCACAACAAGAGTGTACCTAGGAAAAGGCAGCATCTTAAACACTGCAGTGAGCACTAGAACACCAACACATACATTATAAAACTAAACAAGCCAGATCCCGCACAGTCAATTGATCCTGCAGTCAATGCCAACTGAAAACTATGTCCTTTTCATACACACAGAACAGATATACACCCTCATCCAATATGAAATAATCACAAACTAAAAATAGAAATATGTAGACAAAAGTTAAACTGAACCGCCAAGAAACCAGACTCTGCATACAACACCACAAAAACACATGTGACACATGTCCCCCAATACTGTGCAAAATATAAAGACAGTAGAAGTCGTCTATTTTTAATTCTTACAGGTATAGCCATTCAATTGATTACAAGTAATTGGAAGAATCATGATTAAAAAAATTATACTTTCTGGTGGGTGAATGTGTGTACTGTATACAAATATGAATGAATTAATGCAGAGTGTAGGGGACTTAGTAGAATATTCAACAAAATTTGGTGCCCATTGACTACATTTGTAGAAATATAATACTGTATTTTGTCTTACTTTTTCCTTGGTTTATTTATCTTTACACATCCAGGGAGGGTGAGGGGTTGGAGGGTTGGGAGGAAATATTGATAATGATATTTTAGGTAACTTGGTTTCATTTTATATTATTTACTTGGTTCTTATGTTATTACTATATGCAAAATAATGTAATTATTGAATGATAGTTCTGTTATCTATATAGATACTGTATTAGTGTTATGACTGAATTCAATACTGTTCTTTTATTTATATAACACTGTTCTTGTTTAAAAATCAATAAAGAATTATTAAAAAATAAAAATAAAGACAGTAGATGTAAATTTGAAAAAATTGATTCATAGCAATCACCACTTTACAAATTAACAAATAAAAATAAAATAAATAATGAGAAATAAGAAAATACCATTTTATTGGACTAATCCACTTTTCAATTAGCTTTCAGAGGCCAAATCTTTCTTCAGAACAGTACAGTATACTGCTATTATGGTATCCTGTCCTGACCTGAGGAAAGGGGTTTAGTCCAAAAAATTGCCTTATTTCCATTTCCTATTTATAAACTTTTATTAATACAGTTACAATACTATTTGATTCTAAGTATAGCAACAAAAAATCTTTCTACCTTTTGTCGTTTCTGCTTTAATCATCTCTTTGCTCTCTTCTTTCTATACAGAGTTTGTCCTCTCTTCCTTCCATGCAACACATGCCCTCTCTTTGCCCCTTCCACCCAGCTTCTGCCCTTTCTCCCTACCCCTTCCATCTACTGTCCACCTTCTCTCTCTTCCATATGGCATCTTCCCTCTTTCTATGTCCTTTCAATAAACTGTATATGCTGTGTCCCTTCTATCTTTTGCATATGATTCATTTCAGCTTCACCCCCTCACCATTTTTCTGTTTCCACCCCCTCCCCTATGCTTTGGCATCTCTCTCTTTCTCTTCTCCTTTCCATCCCACAACACACCATGGTCCGGTATCTCTATCTCCTTCCCTTCCCTCCCCTCCCCCATGCCATGGCATCTCTTCCTCCCCCTCCATGGTTTGGTATCTCCTTCCCTCCCTTCCATGGACTTGGCATCTCTGGTTCCTCTCCCTTGTCTTCCTTCTTCCTCTTCCCTCTTTCTCCCCAATTAGGTGCTGCAGCAACAGCATTTCTCTCCCCTCCTTCCCTGTGCAGCAGCAGCATTTCTCTCCCCCTTGCCTGTACAACATTTCTCCCCTCCTTCCCTGTGCAGCAATGACATTTCTTTTCCCTGCCCAGCATTTCTGGCCGGTTCCCCTGCTCAATGTCGCGGGCGTCTACACCTCACGCGATCCGCGGCTGCATCGGAAGCCTACTCTCTGACATCATAATGTCAGAGGGAATGCTTCTGATGCAGCTGTGGATCGCGCGAGGCGCTGAAGAACCACTGGAGTGAGCACCCGCGGACACCCCTGTTTACTGCCGCTGCTGCTGGTTAAAAATAGGGAGGGTGGCCGGCTGTGCACCCCCTTGGGGCATGCACCCGGGGTGGACCGCCACCCCCCTTGGTACGCCACTGACTCTGTCACTGTTTTCCTCTCCACCACCTCCCTTGGGAGCACATTCCAGGCATCCATACCCTCTCCGTTAAGAAGAATTACTTTACATTGCTCTTGAGTCTACCACCCCTCAACCTCAAATTATGTCTGGTTTTACTATTTTCCTTTCTCTGGAAAAGATTTTGTTCTATGTTAATACCTTTCAAGTATTTGAACGTCTGAATCATATCTCCCCTTTCCCTCCTTTCCTCTAGGGCAGGGGTGTCCAACCTTTTGGCTTCCCTGGGTCGCATTGGCCTAAAAAAAATTTTCTGGGGCCACACAAATGCGCAAACGCTGCAGCAAGACAGAGGAGGGAGCTGGCAAGACGGTAAACACTGCATCGCCCTCGACCAGGGCCGCACAAAATACTTCACAGGGCCACAGGTTGGACATCCCTGCTCTAGGGTATGCAGGGATGTCCAGTCTCTCCTCATAAGTCTCACACTTACAATCTAGGTGTGGATAAAGATGCCTATTGGGGCTGATTCTATAAAAGTCCACCTAAATGAAAACTACTCCCATGACTATCCTAGCAGGCAGTTGTTTTTTCTTAGGCCACCTTTTATAGAATCACGTTCTATGAAAAGGCACCTACTTTTCAATCAACTCATTAATGGCACTGATTAGCCTTATTCCATTAATGGAGACTGCTACCTCTTTGGATGCCTCCATTAACAGCACCTATCTGTAGGCGCTGTTTATAGAATTCCCCCTAAGTGAATAAGCAGTATTATGTATTACTGAGAGCCTAGTAATAGTAGTCCCTATTTAATATTTATAGAAAATAACAGCAGTATCACTGATGAGCTGCTAACAACTTTTAAAGAGGGATAATTGGGCAGTCAGGAAGACTGAGGACTATTTTTGTGCTCTACTGCCACTCTGTGGCAAATAATTGCATTTCTTGATCCAGGTAGCACCTTCTATGTAGCTTTTGATTCAATAGGTCAGGTGTTGCATTTATGGTTAATTCTAGGCATGTACAAGCAAAAAATAGTATTAATTAGGAAGTAGCTGCAGCTGCTCCCCCCCAAAAAAAAAACCAACCAAATTATGGCTAATCATCGTTACTCCTTCCCTCCCACCCAGATCACGTCCCAAATTTCCAATGACAACACTTGACTCAACCCTGACTGCCACCCCAGTATAGCAATAGGAAATATATCACTCCCGCATCCTCAACCCCACCTCCATTAAAGAAGCAAATGGTCACCTCTGACATTTATCAGAGATCTTGGTGGTATAGTTTTTGGATAAAAGCAAATCCCCTTCATTCTCAGTCTTGCTATACTAAAACAAAGGTAACCATATCTTTAAAAATATATAGCGGAATTCAAAAAGGTACAGAGAAGGGCAACAAAAGTGATAAAAGGGATGGGACGGCTTCCCTATGAGGAAAGGCTAAAACAGCTAGGGCTCTTAGCTTGGAGAAGAGATGGTTCAAGGGTGATATGATAGAGATCTATAAAATAATGAATGGAAAGGAAAGGGTAGATGTGAATCGCTAGTTCACACTTTCCAAAAATACTAGGACTGGGGGGCATTCTATGAAACTACTAAGTAGTAGATTTAAAACAAACTAGAGGCAATAAGTAGTAGATTTAAAACAAACTAGAGAAAATATTTCTTCACACAATGCATAATTAAACTCTGGAATTTGTTGCCTGAGAATGTGGTGAAATCAGTTAATTTAGTGGGGTTTAAAAAAGGCTTGGATAATTTCCTAAAAGATAAGTCCACAGGCCATTATTGAGATAGCTTGGGGAAATTTATTGCTTATTCCTAGGATAAGTAGCATAAAATCTGTTTTACTACTTGAGATCTAACTAGGTACATGGGACCTGGGTTGGCCACTATTGGAGACAGGATGTCCCAGTATGACAATTTTTATTATCTCTGTACTGGAATACCAGGATCTGGTGACTTAGAAGCAGGTGGCTTTGAAATAACCCAAAGCCACATACAGTGTTTCCCTGAAAATAAGACAGGGTCTTATATTAATTTGTGTTCCAAAAAATGCACTAGGGCTTATTTTCAGGGAATGTCTTATTTTCGGGGAATCAAGATATCTGCCCTTGATACTTGCTATGTTATACTTATCGCTCCCTCCCATCCCTTTCTGCACAGGAACACCACCAACCCTCCCACCGTTCTATACCTATCCCTTCCATCCCTTTGTGCACCAGAACCCCACCGACCCTCCCACCAAGTCATACCTATCCTTCCTTCCCATCCCTTTGTGCACCGGAACACCACTGACTGCCTTACCTACCTCCGAAGCCTCAAAACCGGTGGCAGTGCTCTAAACGGGCCGCTTCGCGGCTTTCCCCGCCAGGGCCTTCCCTCTGCCACATCACAGATGACATCATTGGTGATGTGGAAGAAGGTAGGTCCCGGCGTGGAAAGCCGTGAAGCAGCCCATTCAGAGCGCTGCAGCCAGTTTTGAGGCTTCGGAGGTATGGAAGGCGGTCAATGGTGTTCCGGTGCACAAAGGGATGGGAGGGAGGGATCTTAACTAGGGCTTATTTTGGGGGTAGGGCTTATATTATGACCTACCCCAAAAATCATGCTAGGGCTTATTTTCAGGTAGGTCTTATTTTTGAGGAAACACGGTTTATCCCAGGACAAGCAGGCAGCATATTCTTGACTGATGGGTGACGGCACCGACGGAGCCCCGGTACGGACAATTTTAGAGTGATTGCACTCTAAGAACTTGGAAAGTTCTGGTAGGCCGCACCGCGCACGCGCGAATGCCTTCCCGCCCGACAGAGGCGCGCGGTCCCCAGTTTCTTAGTTTCCGCGGAGCTAAGAAGACGCGTTTCCTCAATGGCCGTTGAAGAAATTTTTTTGCTCTTTCCGCTCGCGTAAACCTAGCTTGAAATAAAGATTTCTTTATTTCTTTTGTTTTTTTCTAAAAAAAAAAAAAAAAAATTACTTTAGTTAATTTCTTTTTCAGTTTTCGTTTCGCCCCGGCGGGGCCTGTTGCCACAATCGAAGCCTCGGCCTTCGATTTGGCAGAGGCTGTCTTTACTTTCATGCCCCCTCAGCCCGGGTTCAAAAAGTGCCAGCGGTGCGCTAGGCCAATTTCACTGACAGACCCGCATAACTGGTGTCTGCAGTGTCTTGGTCCCGACCATCAAGCGTCCACTTGCACCCGCTGTGCAACTTTGAAAAAAAGAACACTTAAAAACCGCCAAATCCAACAGCGGTTGCTCTTCGGTGCCGAGATGTCCGATTCCACCGTACCGGCACCGACATCGGTCCAATCTCAATCGGCACCGACTTCATCGACACCGCGTGATACCGCGCCGGCATCGCATCCAGCAGGTAAGCCGGCTAAGAAGCCTTCCCCGCTGGAGCGTCCTCCGGTCTCCACTGCAGTGAGTCCAATCCTGCCGACCGCGAGGCGTCCACGGAAGCGCTCCGCTCCGATCGAAGTTAGCCCCTCGACATAGGGTTCTTCGTCGGAGTGTCGAGCGGCACCCAAGGTACCGCAGAAGAAAAAAGCGGTACCGGTGCCTTCGCTGGACGAGCGTATTGCCGCTGTTCTGCAGGTACAGCTGAGAGAGCAACTCCAACAGCTACTTCCTGCTCTTTTACCCCAGAACCTTCCAGTTCCGGTCCGGTCGGAGCCACCGGTACCGATGGTGGAACGCCCTCTTTTATCGGCATCCACTTTATCGGTACCGGTTCTTACCACCTCATCGACTTCGATGCCGGTTTTAGCTCCAGAACCTAAATCTCACCACCAGGCGGTACAAACCTCGGTACCAGCACAACAGGTTGCATCGCCTGGTACCGTATCCATGAGGTCGGGCAAGTCTACCCATAAAACCCGACACCTGGAACCCTCCACACCAGAGTCTCGACACCATGGCTCTCAGGTTAGGGATCCTGACTTATGGGGTGATTCTGAAGAGCCCTTTCTGTCCGAAGGTGAATGCTCTTCTGATGAGGAGGAACGGCTAGTTACAAATCCCTCTTCTCATCTGGATTCCACATCTTTTCCATCTTTCTTAAAAGAAATGTGTGAATCCTTGTCTATTCCCTTGGAGGCTGAGTCAAAGAAATCTAAGGCATTTCTTGATGCATTGGACTTTGACCAGCCTCCAAGGGAATTTCTTAAACTTCCTCTCCATGATATATTGAGAGAAACGTTTTATAAAAACCTAGAGACTCCCCTGACTGTCCCAGGAGCCCCTCGTAAACTGGACTCCTTATACAGGGTGATACCTATTCCTGGGTTTGATAAACCCCAACTCCCGCATGAATCTCTTTTAGTGGAATCCACTTTAAAGAAATCAGCGGGAGCTAATGTGTATGCCTCAGTCCCTCCTGGCAGAGAGGGCAAATCAATGGACAAATTTGGCAAGCGGTTATATCAAAACGCCATGCTAACCAACAGATCAGGAAACTATGCTTTTCATTTCTCATTTTATTTGAAACATTTAATCCAAACAATTTCTACTTTTGAGAAATATCTTCCTTATCGCAAAAAATCTAATTTTAATGCCTGTACTTCCTCTCTTCTCCAGTTGAGGAAGTTTCTAGTAAGATCAATTTATGACACCTTTGAATTGACTTCTAGAGCCACGGCTATGTCAGTGGCTATGCGCAGGTTGGCATGGCTCAGGGTCTCAGAACTAGAGGTAAACCACCAAGACCGTCTAACGAATGCACCTTGCTTAGGGGATGAGCTGTTTGGTGATTCTATGGATTCCACAACACAAAAACTATCGGCGCATGAGACACGTTGGGATACTCTCCTCAAAAATAAAAAGAAGACTCCCCCTACTAGGCCTTTCCGACAACAATCGGCCTACCAACGCCGCTATGCTGCTCGCCCCTTGCCTCAGGCTACTCAACAGCCTAGACGTCAGCGCCAACAACAGCAACGTCAACCTCAGAGGCAGGCGCAACAGCAACAAAAACCTCCACCACCTCAAAAGTCTACCCAGCCCTTTTGACGTGTTTCTCCTGAGCATAGCCAATATTCCACCATCTGCCCATCTTCCTCAACCGATAGGAGGGCGCTTGACCTATTATCTCAGCCGTTGGGAGATCATTACATCCGACCAATGGGTCCTCAACATCATCTGCCACGGCTACTCTCTCAACTTCCAGACTTATCCCGATCAAAGTCTGCCAAAAGAGTCTGCTTTGAACACTCATCAATCCTCTCTCCTGATTCAAGAGGTTCAATCCCTCCTTCTTCTAAATGCCATAGAAGAAGTTCCTCTAGACCAGAAAGGACAGGGATTTTACTCCCGTTACTTTCTAGTCCCAAAGAAAACAGGAGATCTCAGGCCCATTTTAGATCTTCGAGATCTCAACAAATGCTTGGTCAAGGAGAAATTCAAGATGCTTTCCCTAGCAACTCTTTAACCTCTTCTCAATCAGGGCGAATGGCTATGCTCCCTCGACCTCAAGGAGGCTTACACTCATATTCCCATCCATCTAGCCTCCAGACAGTATCTCCGCTTCATGATCAATCACTGTCATTACCAATACAAAGTTCTCCCCTTCGGACTTGCTTCATCTCCAAGAGTGTTCACCAAATGTCTGATTGTGGTGGCTGCTTTCCTTCGTTCACATCATCTTCAAGTTTTCCCTTACCTGGACGATTGGTTGATAAAGGCCAATTCTCCTCAAACAGTGCTACTGGCCACCAATCAAACCATCTTGTTCTTACAGATTCTGGGGTTCGAGATCAATTTTCCCAAATCTCATCTCATCCCCACTCAGAGACTTCAATTCATTGGAGCGGTGCTCGACACGATCCTCATGAGAGCATTCCTGCCGTCCAACCGTCTCCACACTCTTCATGTTTTGTGTCAACAGGTTCTTCCTCAAAGTTCCATCTCTGCCAAACAAATGATGATACTATTGGGACACATGGCTTCAACAGTTCATGTCACCCCTCTGGCACGTCTTCACCTGCGCACACCTCAATGGACCCTTGCTACCCAGTGGTCCCAAGCGACGGATCCTTGCTCACGTCACATATCTGTGACATTATCTCTTCGTCAGTCTCTACAATGGTGGTTGGTATCCTCAAATCTATCCAGAGGTCTTCTGTTCCATCTACCTCCTCATCAGCTTGTCATCACAACCGATGCCTCCCCGTATGCTTGGGGAGCTCATTTGAACGAGTTCCAAACTCAAGGCCTTTGGACAACCCAGGAAAAGAAGCATCACATCAATTTCCTGGAACTCAGAGTGATGTTTTATGCCCTCAAGGCTTTCCAACATCTTCTCTTCCCTCAAGTTCTTCTGCTGTGCACAGACAATCAAGTGGCGATGTACTACATCAACAAGCAGGGTGGAACGGGCTCTCGCCTCTTGTGCCAGGAAGCCCAGAAAATCTGGACTTGGGCCATAAATCATCATCTATTCCTGAAAGCGATTTACATTCAGGGAGAAAAGAATTCCTTAGCGGACAAGCTCAGCAGAATTCTCCAGCCTCACGAGTGGACACTCGATCCTGTAACTCTACAATCCATCTTCGCTCAATGGGGCACTCCTCAGATAGACCTCTTTGCAGCTCCTCACAATCACCAGCTGCCCCTATTCTGCTCAAGACTATACTCGCCTCACCGTCTATCAATGGATGCATTTCTCCTAGATTGGTCAAATCTGTTCCTGTATGCTTTCCCTCCTCTGCCTCTCATGTTAAGGACCTTGTTCAAACTCAAGAGGGAACGAGCCACCATGATTCTGATTGCTCCGAGGTGGCCCAGGCAACATTGGTTCTCCCTTCTACTTCAACTCAATTCCAGGGAACCTTTTCTTCTTCCACTGTTTCCTTCTCTGCTTACACAGCATCAGGAAACTCTTCTACATCCCAACCTCCAGTCTCTGCACCTGACAGCTTGGTATCTCTCGGGCTGATTTCGAGTGATTCGCTTTTGTCTCAGCCTGTTCGTTCAATTCTGGATGCCTCCAGGAAACCGGCCACTCTGCAATGTTACCATCAGAAGTGGACACGTTTTTCTTCCTGGTGTCTTCTTCATCATCATGATCCCACTTCCCTTGCAGTGGAGACCTTGTTGGATTATCTTCTTTCGTTATCCGACTCTGGCCTCAAGTCCACTTCAATCAGAGTCCACCTCAGTGCTATTGCGGCTTTTCATGAGCCAGTCCATGGAAAACTCCTCTCAGCTCATCCCTTGGTGTCCAGGTTCATGCGGGGTCTTTTTAATGTGAAACCACCTCTTAAAGCCCCTCCTGTTATCTGGGATCTCAATGTGGTTCTTTCCGCTTTAATGAAGCCTCCTTTTGAACCCTTGGCTACCGCTTCTTTCAAGTTCCTCACTTGGAAGGTACTTTTCCTTATTGCTCTTACCTCTGCCAGGAGGGTCAGTGAGCTGCATGCACTAGTTGCGGATCCACCTTTTACAATCTTCCATCATGACAAGGTGGTTCTGCGTACACATCCAAAGTTTCTCCCTAAGGTTGTCTCTGAATTCCATCTCAACCAATCCATTGTTCTGCCTGTCTTCTTTCCGAAACCTCACTCGCATTCTGGAGAACAGGCTCTGCATACTTTGGACTGTAAGAGGGCTCTAGCTTATTATTTAAACCGTACTAAGCCCCACAGATCATTCCCTCAACTCTTTCTGTCCTTTGATCCAAATAAATTGGGACGTCCTGTTTCTAAGCGTACGTTGTCTAATTGGCTGGCAGCGTGCATTTCATTCTGTTATGCTCAGACCGGACTGACACTGGAAGGTTCTGTCACGGCCCATAGAGTCCGAGCTATGGCAGCATCTGTAGCTTTCCTCCGTTCCACTCCTATTGAGGAAATCTGCAAGGCTGCTACTTGGTCCTCAGTTCATACTTTTACATCTCATTATTGTCTGGATGTTTTTTCCAGACGGGATGGACACTTCGGCCAATCTGTTTTCCAAAATTTGTTTTCCTAATGGCCAACCTTCCCTACATCCCTCTTTTTGTTAGCTTGGAGGTCACCCATCAGTCAAGAATATGCTGCCTGCTTGTCCTGGGATAAAGCACAGTTACTTACCGTAACAGGTGTTATCCAGGGACAGCAGGCAGATATTCTTGCGTCCCTCCCACCTCCCCGGGTTGGCTTCTTAGCTGGCTTATCATAACTGGGGACCGCGCGCCTCTGTCGGGCGGGAAGGCATTCGCGCGTGCGCGGTGCGGCCTACCAGAACTTTCCAAGTTCTTAGAGTGCAATCACTCTAAAATTGTCCGTACCGGGGCTCCGTCGGTGCCATCACCCATCAGTCAAGAATATCTGCCTGCTGTCCCTGGATAACACCTGTTACGGTAAGTAACTGTGCTATTTAGGCATCTGGAACAGGTGATGGAAGTTAAGTCATTCAGACTAC
This sequence comes from Geotrypetes seraphini, assembly GCF_902459505.1. Lineage (NCBI taxonomy): Eukaryota > Metazoa > Chordata > Amphibia > Gymnophiona > Dermophiidae > Geotrypetes > Geotrypetes seraphini. The sequence goes on from NC_047091.1 coordinate 41,830,470, forward strand.
ACACAAGTGGACTGTTTTTATCATCTGAGCCTAGCATAAAAAGAGGTAGACTGCACAAAGGTTAGGCTGCTTTATGTATGAGAAATGTGAAGTGGAGAGTTGTACATCTGAAACTCTGATCTTCTCGTCATGCTTCCCAAGATTTAAGGACACAAAGGAGTGGAAGAAAAACAAGCAGGAGCCACTTTGGAAGAGGAAATCAGTTTTCTCCTACTCCTTCTCTTCCTACCTTCACTCCCATATGCCAATGACTGGTGTAGTGTTACATCTCAGTGAGACAACAATGAACACAAGATGAATGGCTGGGCCATGGTATCAGCACAAGACTGCAATAGCAGACCAAAAAGATTCAGGGTGCTTTCAAGAGATGTAACAGGAGACACAGGCTGGTTAAATTTTGCTGCCTGCAATTGGTGAGATGTGGCTTACTATTAACTGAGTTTCTGTATAGGAAAGCTTGCAGTATAAGACAGGAGGTTGGGGAGGGGGGTGACATTGAAATAGCTGCAGTAGCGTAGTAAAGGGGGTGCACAGACACCTATCCTCCCCCCCCCCTGCATGCGTATGCCCCTTCCCTCATACCTCTTTAATTTTCCCTGCAGCATTACAAACTTGCTGCCTGCATCAGTGTCACCTCTCTCTGGCGTCACTTCTGTGCCCCACTCCTAGGACGTGACATCAGAGGGATAGCCAATATGATGTGGGCAGCAAGTTTGTGTTGCTGCTCATGACCTGGAAAATTTAAAAGGTATGGGAAGGGGGACATGCATGCGGCAAGGGGGTGTTTGGGAAGAAGAAGAGGGTGGGGAAGGGGGGGCCACCCTTTCTTTGCCGCTGAATAGCTGATCAACTGAAGAGGAGAGTCATTAAGGGGAATGAAATTTGGACTTGTATACCACCTTTATATAATTTTACAACCGCACTGAAAATGGTTTATATAGAGGTACTTTTTGCATTTTCCCTATATGTCCTGGTGGGCTCACAATCTATCTAATGTACCTGGGGCAGTGGAGGATTAAGTGACTTGCCCAAGGTCATGAGGAGCAGCATGGGACTTGAACCCACAACCTCAGGGTGCTGAGGCTGTAGCTCTAACCACTATGCCACACTCTCCTCCAAAGTTGGAAGATTAGCTGACTAAAAGGGGGGTACTTCAGAAAAAATTACTGAAACATATCTCCCCCATACTCTAAATATGTAGCCTGTAGTGATCAGTGGGTTTCAAGCTGCTGACAGTCATAAATTGAATTAGACCCAGACATTCAATACTGAAACATGTCTGGGCACTAGAATTAAATATCTGGATCAGATGTGGACCTGGAAGTTATGTGGGTGCCAGTTGATATTCAATACCAGCACCTGTATAATTAAGCAGGCAAAGACAGAACTGCCTTGTGTGTGGTCCTGCTTGGTTTTGTGGGCACCAGCACCTGATGTGCCCCAGCACTAATCAGTGTTACAGAAGTCAAGGGGCATTCAGGTGCTCTGCCTGGTTAAATGCTGTTGAACATTCCCTTGGCGTACTGGTTGGAGTTTAAGCAACTGAGAGCCTCTCTTACCAGCTTAAACTCCTTTGACATTTACCCCATATTTTTTTATATGTAACCTTTGCTTGACCAGGTGACCATCAAGTGGGTTACTTTAAGAAATGTTTTATACTTTGTAGAGAGGATAGGGTTACAACAAGCTTGAGGTAGGAGGCTGATTGCCACAGTAATCCACTCAGCACTCTCTTTTCTTCCAGTTAGTCAGTTCAGGCCAGACTTTTAGGGCTCCTTTAACAAAGGTGCGTTAAGGCCTTAATGCGCAGAATAGCGCACGCTAAAATGCCCTGCGCGCTACCTCCTCTTGAGCAGGTGGTAGTTTTTCGGCTAGCGCGCGCTAATCCGGTTAATGCGCTAAAAACACTAGCGCACCTTTGTAAAAGGAGCTTAGTTCTAAACCAAAGGGTTAACTTAAAACATGGATTGTTCAGGCAAAAACATGGGACAATGTGTTTACTTAGATCATTTCTATTCCATTATTTTGTGAATGAACAAAATGAACATACACAACCAATTAACTTAAAATATAAACAAACAGTACACTTAAAATTTATTAACCAATATATCAGTGTCAAGAATGATATTGAAAAGATTAATGCTCCTAACTTTTCCTCTTCGCCAAGGCCACTTCTGCTGCAGTCAGAAATAGGTACATTTTCCTATTTACGGAATTAATGGCTATGCGCTAATTGTGTAATTAGCATGATCATTAAAAATATTACCGTGTGAGCTCTTACTCCCTCTGCAGTCCTTTCTGGAAACGTCAATCGCTCCTCCTAAACTTACTTGCTCCACTTCATCACTGACGCTGAAACCGTGGATTGAAGACAAAGTTTTATTTTATTTTTCTTTCCAGCTTATGATTTATCTTTAATCTTATCTATTGTTTTGCCTTTTGTCTTTGTTTTGTTCTATTTCTTTCATTTAAATTTCTCCAGAATTCTACTGTTCAACGGCTCCCCCTTCTGCTTCTATTCCTTTCTCTCCTCTCTTCTACCTTCCAAAGTATTTAGATCAATGCTGTCTTGTTAAAATGTTTATTTTCTTTTTATTTTTCCTCTAACTCTACTTTTCACTTCTCCATTACCCTCCAGGTACTTTAGTTAGATTGTGAGCCTTCGGGACAGTAAGGGAATTTTTCAAGTACCTTTCTTATTTCTAATCTTAATGTATATTTTCTGTAAACCGCTTAGAACCTAACGGATGTAGCGGTATATAAGAAATAAATTACATTACATTACATGGACCATTTGGCCTTCATCTGCCATCATGTTTCTAGGTTTCTATAACCATAAAGCTCTATGACATCACAATGCAGGCAAAGAGCCTTAGCCAATGGGAAGAAGATATGCAAATGTTAAGAGCCTTAGCCAATAGGGAGAGGAGGAGATAGTGGATGCTGCAGAATTCTACTGTTCAACGGCTCCCCCTTCTGCTTCTATTCCTTTCTCTCCTCTCTTCTACCTTCCAAAGTATTTAGATCAATGCTGTCTTGTTAAAATGTTTATTTTATTTTTATTTTTCCTCTAACTCTACTTTTCACTTCTCTATTACCCTCCAGGTACTTTAGTTAGATTGTGAGCCTTCGGGACAGTAAGGGAATTTTTCAAGTACCTTTCTTATTTCTAATCTTAATGTATATTTTCTGTAAACCGCTTAGAACCTAACGGATGTAGCGGTATATAAGAAATAAATTACATTACATTACATGGACCATTTGGCCTTCATCTGCCATCATGTTTCTAGGTTTCTATAACCATAAAGCTCTATGACATCACAATGCAGGCAAAGAGCCTTAGCCAATGGGAAGAAGATATGCAAATGTTAAGAGCCTTAGCCAATAGGGAGAGGAGGAGATAGTGGATGCTGCAGAATTCTACTGTTCAACGGCTCCCCCTTCTGCTTCTATTCCTTTCTCTCCTCTCTTCTACCTTCCAAAGTATTTAGATCAATGCTGTCTTGTTAAAATGTTTATTTTATTTTTATTTTTCCTCTAACTCTACTTTTCACTTCTCTATTACCCTCCAGGTACTTTAGTTAGATTGTGAGCCTTCGGGACAGTAAGGGAATTTTTCAAGTACCTTTCTTATTTCTAATCTTAATGTATATTTTCTGTAAACCGCTTAGAACCTAACGGATGTAGCGGTATATAAGAAATAAATTACATTACATTACAGCCACCCATTTTGTATGCTATGATAGTTCATGTATTAACACCACACAAATCAGTTGGAACAGGGCAATGCCCCAAGCGCTAACTGATTTGCACAGTCATGCCTACTTTAAACCCCCAAACATGCCCCCTTCCTAGAAAATAAGAATTTTCTTAACATGCAGTTCACATGCGCAAATTGCCAAATTTTGAACCCTGCTAAACTAAGAGCTTTCACCACATTCTCCAGCAATATATTTCAGAATAAAATTACATGTTGAGTGAAGAAATATTTTCTCTATTTTGTTTTACATTACATTCTAGCTTGTATTCCATCAAAGCCCTTACAAGTTCATGGTGGAAAATTATTTAAGAACATAAAAATTGCCGCAGCTGGGTCTGACCAGTAGTCCATTGTGCCCAGCAGTCCGTTCCCGTGGCGGCCCCCAGGTCAGAGATCAGTGCTCTAACTGAGACATGCCCTATCTGTGTACACTCCGGTTCAGCAGGAACTTGTCTAACTTTGTCTTTAATCTCTGGAGGGTGTTTTCCCCTATAACAGTCTCCGGAAGAGCGCTCCAGTTTTCTACCACTCTCTGGGTGAAGAAGAACTTCCTTTTAACTTTAGAGAGTACCCTCTCATTCTCCCTACCTCAGAGAGGGTGAACAACCTGCCTTTTATCTACTAAGTCTATTCCCTTCAGTATCTTGAATGTTTCTACCATGTCCCCTCTCAATCTCCTCTTTTCAAGGGAGAAGAGGCCCAGTTTCTCTAATTTCTTGCTGTACGGCAACTCCTCCAGCCCCTTAACCATTTTAGTCACTCTTCTCTGGACCCTTTCGAGCAGTACCTTGTCCTTCTTTATGTACAGCGACCAGTGCTGGATGCAGTATTCCAGGTGAGGGCGTACCATGGCCCAGTACAACGTCATGATAACCTTCTCCGATCTGTTCGTGATCCCCTTCTTAATCATTCCCAGCATTCTATTTGCCCTTTTCGCCACCGCCGCACATTGCGCAGATGGCTTCATCGACTTGTCGACCAGTTGTCCCAAGTCTCTTTCCTGGGGTCCTATATTCGTGTATAAGATTTTTGTTACCGACATGCATCACCTTACACTTATCCACGTTGAACCTCATTTGCCATGTCGCGGCCCATTTCTCGAGCCTGTTTGTCACATTGCCGATCTTCACAATCCTCCCACATCTTCACTACTCTGAATAACTTTGTATCGTCCACAAATTTAATCACCTCACTTGTACAAATTTCCAGATCATTTATAAATATGTTGAAGAGCACGGGTCAAGTTTCAAGTTTCAAGTTTATTTGTTCTTAATAAATCGCCTATTTAAATTGCTAGGCGATGTACAACATCATAAAATATACAAATAAGAAATTGGTGTTAACATATAAACTAACTTTTGCTATGGGTTAAAACTTAACATACAAAATACATACATCTAAAATAGTTTTTTGTTATAGGTTAAAACGTACCAGAGTTGTGAGGATAAGTAGGGGAAAAGTTACAATGATTGGATAGGAGAGAAAAAAAAAACATAAAAGGGAATAACAAAAAGGAGGGTAAATTTAGTTACTTAAATAAAAATCGGTAATTAATATACTAGAAATCATAAGCATCTTTAAAAAGAAATGTTTTTAGAGTTTTTTTAAATAGGGTTAGATCTTTTAATTCTCTAATATATTGAGGTAAGTGATTCCATGAATGGGGGGCCATGACTGAAAACATGTCGTGTCGTCTGATTCCTATAACTTTCATTGAGGGAATGGAAAGAAGACTATAAGAAGTTGAGTGGAGTGACCGTGTGGTGCTGTAGGGGATTAGCCACCTGTTGATAAATTGTGGTTCGTTAAAACTTACGGCTTTAAAAACTAAAAGTAGTAATTTAAAAGTGATGCGATGGCTTACCGGAAGCCAATGTGATTTGATCAACAGGGGGGTAACATGATCATATTTTTTTGCATTGTAGATCAATTTCACGGCGGTATTTTGTATCAATTGCAGCCTTCTTTTTTCCTTTTGGGTAATGTTAATAAAAAGAGAGTTACAGTAGTCTATTCTGGATATAATTAAGGAGTGGATTAGAATATTAATGGATTCAGGCTGTAGGAACTTGGTAAGTGAGCGAATTAAACGTAATTTAAAAAAACATGTTTTAACAATATTACTAATATAGTCGTGATAGGTAAGTTTATCATCAATCAAAACGCCTAAAATTTTTATAGTGGTAACCAGTTCTAATTCCGTATTATTAATGGAAATTGGAGAAGTTAATGTTTTATCTCTTTTCCAAGAAAAGAGCATTGATTTCGTTTTTTTGAGATTTAAAGCCAATTTATTTGTATTAAGCCAGTTTTTTATTGTTACAAGTTTATTGTTGATAGATGTAATGTCATCTAAATTTTCAGGGTCTAATGGATGGATGAGTTGAATGTCGTCAGCGTAAGCGAAAGTTGTAAAACCTAGAGATTGTGTTATATTTAAACTAAACTAAACTAAACCTTGGGTTTATATACCGCACCATCTCCACAAATGCGGAGCTCGGCACGGTTTACAGGAAGAAGGATGAGAGAGGAACTACAGTGGAGAGATTAAAGAGTTAGGTGTAAAGGGGGAAGGTGAGAGGCCTAAGAGGGGGGAAGTGTTACAGTTTTGAGAATAGCCAGGTTTTTAGGTGTTTGCGGAAGAGTTGGAGGGAGCTTGAGGTTCGGAGAGGGGAGGTGAGGTTATTCCAGATCTCAGTGATTCTAAAGGGGAGGGATGACCCAAGTTTGCCTACATGGGAAATACCTTTTATGGAAGGGAAGGATAGTTTAAAAATTTGGGAGGATCTGGAGAAGTAGGGGTTGGGGAGTTCCAGGATAGAGGGATAACGGCAGGAAGGATGCCATGTAGGATCTTGTAGGCCAGACACGCACATTTGAAGTGGATCCTGGGGATTACTGGGAGCCAATGGAGCTTAGACAGGAGTGGTGAGACGTGATCAAATTTGCTTTTTGCGAAAACAAGCTTAGCTGCGGGGTTCTGAATCCGCTGAAATCTGTGGAGGCTTTTCTTGGTTAGGCTGAGGTAGATAGAATTGCAGTAATCCAATCTGGAGAGGATGATGGATTGTACTAGGACTGCGAAGTGTTTTTGGTGAAAATAGGGTCTGACTTTCCTTAGCATGTGAAGGCTGAAGAAGCATTTCTTCACCAGGGATTGGAGATGTTTGTTGAAGGATAGAGAAGAGTCTAAGGTGACACCCAGAATTTTGCTTGAGAACTCGAGCTGTAATGGGGGGCCGGAGGACAATGGGATGGAGGAAGGTAGATGGTCTAATTTTGGGCCGAGCCAAAGGAGTTTTGTTTTGGACTCGTTTAGTTTCATATGCATTGTGAATGCCCAGGATTGGAGGTTCTTTATGCATGAGGATATGTTCGTGGAGAGGTTAGTGAGGTTCGAGTCGGTCTCAAGGAGGACGAGGATGTCATCAGCGTAAGTGTAAAGAGTTTCAAGGGGGGATAGTTGGAGTAGTTTCAGGGAGGACATGTAAATGTTAAAGAGGATTGGGGAGAGGGGTGAGCCTTGTGGGACACCACAAGTCGGGGTCCAGGGGGAGGATGAGGTGCCGCTCATGTTAACCATGTAAGAGCGGGAGCGCAAGAATTTGGAGAACCAATCAAGAACTATGGAGCTAATGCCTATCTCGGAGAGTTGGAAAATTAGAATGTCGTGGTGGACAACGTCAAAAGCTGCGGAGAGGTCGAATTGTAGAAGGACAGCAAACTTGTTACGAGAATGCAGTTGCTGAACCTTAGAGATTAGAGAGGCCAATAGGGATTCAGTGCAGAAGTTGGGTCTGAAGCCATATTGGTAAGGTAAGAGGATGGAGAATCTTTCTAAGTAGGAAGAGAGCTGGGTAGATATGATAGACTCGAGCAGTTTGGTGAGGAGAGGGATATTTGCTATTGGACGGTAGTTGGATGGTATGGAGGGGTCTAGGTCAGCTTTTTTCAGTAAAGGGGTCAATGCGATGTGTCCCATTTCAGTGGAGAATAGGCCTGATAATAGGGCAGAATTTATGAGTTTGGTAAGAGATGTGATGGCCTGTGCAGGGATTTTCTCAAATAGGTAGGAGGGAAATGGGTCCAGGATGCAGTTGCATGATTTTAACTTGAGGCAGAGTTTAAGGGCCTGAGAATCAGATATGAGCTCGAAGACAGTCCAGGATCTGTCGGCAGGGATGGGGTTGAGAGCAGCTAGGGTGGGGTTGGGTTCGGGGGGCACCAGAGAATTGTAGGAGATTGCGGGCGGGAAGGAGCGCCTTAAGGTAGAGATCTTATCATTGAAGAATTTTGCTAGGACCTCGGCTGAAGGAGATGAGGGAAGAAGGGTGGAGTCATTTTTAGTGGTTAGGGAGCGTCAAATGTTGAACAATGTGCCATTCTGGTTTTTGGATTTGGAGATCTTGTCTCCATAGAAGTTCTTCCTTGCTTTTTTTAATATTGAGTTGTAGAATTTGATATTGACTCTCCAGGCCTGTCTGTCAGATGAGGATTTGGATTTTTTCCATTTTCGCTCTAAGGCTCGACATTTTTGTTTCAGGTCTCTATGGAGTGGAAGGTACCAAGGGGCTTTATGGGGATAGGTGATGGATTTAGTGGTTTGGGGGGCGAGGGAGTGGTAGGTGGACTTGGAAAGGGCGATCCAGTTGTGCCAATTGTTTTCTGAGTCTGCAAGCTTGAGAATGGAGGAGAGGAGGTTGAGGAATTTGGTCCAGAACAGATCGCTCAAAATTTTTTTCCGGAAGGTAATAGAATTGGGGGATCGGGGTGGGGATCCGAGATAAGACATGAAGATGGGGAGGCAGAAGGCCCCTAGGAGATGGTCTGACCATGGGATGTGTTCCCAACGGGTGTCTTCGGCAGACGTTTTATAAGCGGTGAGGTCGAGGAACTGGATGAGGTCTAGGGTGTGCCCTTTTTCATGGGTAGGAGCGGATGTGGGGGGGGAGAAACCTAGGGAGATGAGGAAGTCATTGAATTCTATCGTGTCCTTGCTGGTGGAGTCGTCAAGGTGGAGATTAACGTCTCCGATGATTAGTAATCTTTGGAATTTGAGAAAGGCATTAGTTATGGTCTCAAAGACAAGGTTAGAGGAATTGGACCAAGGGATAGATGGACGGTATAGTAACAGGATGCCCAGTGGGTGAGGACTGAGCTCATCATTGATTGAGGCTAGCATATATTCTAATGAAGCGTGGGAGCCTCTCTCGAGGAGCTGGACATCAAAGAAGGATTTGTAGAGGAATGCCAGGCCACCTCCTTTGCGGTTGATTCTGGGTGAAAAGAGGCCTTGGTAGCCATGGGTGCAGAGTTCGTTTTGTGTGAAGAGGTCGTCTTTTGAGATCCATGATTCTGTGATGCACATATTTAAAAGTGGGGAAAGGAATATATTGAAAAGAAGGGGGGATAGTATTGAACCTTGTGGGATACCATAATTTGAAGAGTAAATTTTGGAAGTGTTATCATTAAAGCTGACGATAGATGAACGATTTGATAGAAAAGAAGTGAACCATGCTAAAACTTGGTCTTTAATTCCGATTGAATCTGATCGATCTATTAATAGATCATGGTCTATGGTGTCAAAAGCGGCGGTTAGATCTAAAGAGATTAGAATTACGGATTTGTGGTGGTCGAGGAAGTAATGGATATTATTGATCAAGCCTGTCATGGTGTATTCTGTGCTGTGGAATTTTCGAAACCCAGTTTGGTGAGGATGGAGAACGTTGGTTGATTCGATGAAATCTGAGAGTTGTTCGACTACAAGTCTCTCAGTAAGTTTTGCCATAAAAGGAATTTTTGCGATAGGGCGATAATTAGAAATTTCATCTGGGGTAACTTTATGATCTTTCAAAATAGGAGAAATTATGGATTTTTTCCAATTCTGAGGAAGAGAGGCCGTAAGAAAACTGTTTTGTACTAAAGAGAGAATGAAAGGACCCAAGCAAGAGAGAAATTTTTTGAGGTAAAATGGTGGTATTATTTCCTCACGAGTGCCCTTTAGATTGATTTTACGCATACTGAGTTCAATATCATTTATTGTTGGAATTTTAAATTTGGAACATTTGGACGTCGGAATGAGTAAAGAATTATTATTATCTGTAGGATGACTGGAAGTGCTCAGTTGAAATGTGTTTCGGACAGTATTTAGTTTAGTTGAAAAATAATCCGCGATTTCTTGAGCTGTAAGAATGCATTTTTGGTTAGTATTCTTTTTTAGTAAAGGAGAAACTGACTTCACTAATGAGTATAGAGCTGCTGGATTTTTTGCTTCTGTGATTTTTTTATTATAATAATTATTTTTGGCTTGATTGATTTTTTGTTTGTAAAATGATGCGTGTTCTTTGTATTGTTGTAAATTTCTGGGAGATTTGTCGTTTCTCCATTTTCTTTCTAATGATTTCTGCTGTTTTTTCAAAAATGAAAGTTCTTCTGTATGCCAAGGGTTTATTAGTTTACGATATGGAATTGTTGGAAGAGTTGAACGTTGTACTGATGGAGTTAAAAATAGTTGTTACATCGGTTAGTTCAATTTTAGAGAAGTCTCTATATGTAATTGTTTTATGATTAGCAGGTAATAGGTTCGGTATTATTTGTTGGAATGTAAAGTTACAGGATATAAGATAGTGATCCGACCAGGGTATTGGATGAACTGAAGGTTTGGAATATTTGAAAGAAGGGGATTTAGGTATTAGTATCATATCAAGAGTATGCTTGGCTATATGAGTTGGTTGGTGAATAGTTGTAGATAGGTTTATAGTATTTATAAAGGTAAGCATGTCCTTTGTAGTTGAAATTGATTGATCTTCAAAGTGAATATTAAAATCACCCATGATCAAGGGGTGTGAAGAGGCTGTGCAGTGATCAAATATTAAATTTTGTATTGTTATTATGTTATTTTGTCCTATAGGAGGAGGAGCATAAAGTAATAGAAGGTCAAGTTTAAGATGGGAATTTATTTTAACGTGTAAGTATTCGATAGGGACATTACCTAATGATTGGTCGCAAGCATCGATCAAACCATTTTGAAAAATGATGGCTAAACCACCGCCCTTGCGATTGTGGCAGTGATTCCAAAGATAATCATAATTTGGGGGGCAACAATAAGATAAGTAAGCTTCCTCTCCTTCAGTGAGCCAAGTTTCTATGATGCAGAGAATATGAAATTACTGGGCTAGGATTGTATCTTTTAGGAGATGATGTTTATTTTTGACTGATCTAGAATTAATTAAACCTATTTTTAAATTTGTATTATTACTTTTAGAGATATAAGTGTTTAAAGATAAGGATCTGTTTGAGATAGTGTTAAGAAGTTTAGGTAAGGTAGGGATTTCTATTGTAGTCTTAGTGCAGCACTCTACTGGTGACACTTTTCCAGTCCGAGTATTGTCCATTTACCCCACTCTCTGTTTCCTATCTGCCAGTCAGTTTTTAATCCACTGAGTATTTCACCCTCAATTCCATGGCTCGCAATTTTTCAAAGTAGTCATTCATGCGGAACCTTGTCAAACCCCTTCTGAAAATCCAGATATACAATGTCGACCGGATCACCCATATCTATCCACCTGTTTACTCCCTTGAAGAAGTGTAGCAAGTTCGTCAAGCAAGATCTTCCTTTGCTGAAGCCATGCTGGCTGGTTCCCATAAGATCGTGTCCGTCAAGGTGCTTAATGATACGGTCCTGCATCAGCGCTTCTACCATCTTTCCTGGTACCGAGGTCAGACTAACCAGTCTGTAGTTTCCCAGAACACCCCTTGAACCTTTCTTGAAGATCGGCATAACGTTCGCCACCTTCCAGTCTTCCAGAATCCTTCCTGATTTGATTGACAGATTGGCTATTAGTTAAAGTAGTTCAGCTATCCTCGAATGGATACCATCCGGTCCCAGGGATTTATCATTTTTAAGCCTATCAATCTGCTTGCATACCTCTTCTAGATTGACCATCAACCTGTCAGTTTCCCGACTTCGTTTCCTGTGTATAGCCTGTCGGCTTCCGGTATGTTGTGTATATCCTCTTCAGTAAACACAGAAGCAAAAAATGTGTTCAGTTTGTCAGTGATGGCTTTGTCCTCCTTTAGCACTCCCTCAGTTACTGACAACAATCCCATTGTAGAACAAGCAAATTGTACATTAAAATCAGAAACCAGTGAAATATGCTGTTCCTAATTTGAGACAGGTTCAAATGTCTTTATCCATTGTTTTATTCACTATTAACCATTTGAACTATTTTTCAGAGTATTCTGCACATTATAAGCATCATCAAAAGGCAGTTCCATTACTGCAACCTTTAGTTAAATATAAACTGTCTCCTAATCCTGTCTGGCATGGACCTGCTCCCTTAATAACTTAGGGGAGAGGCTATGCCGCTGTTTTAACTCCTACAGGTCCTGTTTGGGTGCCGAGCAGACACGTACGACCAGCACGTGCAGCCACGGACCCACAGCCTGTTTCTATCTCCGAAACAACAGAAGAAGCTGCTGACATGCTGCCTGTTCCAGTCTCGTAAACTACAGAAGAAGAAGGAAATATCCTGGCATCAACAATTGCAGAATCCTATTCCTGAATTTGAATTCATCTTACAGAGACCACAACAAAGTCCCATACCACAGCAAGATGACTGGAAAAGAAAGCGTTATTCTAAGACTGATCCTGTGACTTGGGGACACATTAAAAGCTTAAGTGATCAAGCCGTTTTCACATTGAAACAAAATGAAAAGGTCATGATTCCTGAAAATTTTACTGCTGCTATTTTTGCACAATTAACTTACAATTCTTTAATGATTGTTATTTGCTTCTTAACTTTTCTTAGTCTTCCTTTACCTTCTGCTAGGGAATCATGGGAGCAAAAAATGCAATATAACATTTGGGGGAAAATAGCAGATATTTCAGGTAATGACAACTTCTGCTTACAGCAGAGCATAGATGCACACATTTTGTTAGGTTCCTGTTTAATCCCAGTGTGTAAAGTTCCAAGGGTAATAGGAGATATTTCCCAACTAACCAATTTTATGACTGAAGATGAAGTATCATATACCATGTTTACATTCATGGTGAAAAGTAGCCAGATACCAAGATCATTTATACCCCTATAGTAGCAAATCATAAAAATCTGTCATGTGCTAGGGTATAAAATTGCACTAGAAATTGCATTAACAGTGGACTAGCCTTGTGGAACTGTTCGCATTTTGTATATATTTCATATATTAATGTTCACCTTGTCCTGCCTGCAGGTTGGTTTTGGACATGTGGAAAGCGAACATGGAATTACATTCCTGCTAATTTAATACACAATACCCAATGCTGCCTGAGTAGATTAGTGGCAGCATTGGTAAATAAGAAGCAACTGATTAATCCCAGGACTACTAAATAAAGACGCTCTGTCTCTTTAACCTCTAATAGTTATCCATTAGACAACCAGTGTGATAGTAATGTCGACTTGCTATCAAAAGCTGAATATATTTCTTTGGCAGTATCTTTAGTTGGTGTACCTGGGTTAGCATTATATAATCATAAAACTTTAGCCCGATTAGCATGTGCATTAGCAAAAAACATTAATCATACCTCACTCGCACTTAGCTTGCTAAATCGAGAACAAAATGAAATACGGACAGCTGTTTTAGACAACAGAACAGCCATAGATTACCTCTTACTAGTACATCATCACGGCTGCAAAACCATTAAAAATATGTGCTGTTTTAATCTGACCAATAACAGCAACAGAATCGAAGAACAAATTTGACAACTACATGAATTGGCTTCTCAAATGCGTCAAGATATCTTACCACAGTGGTGGAATGCTTTATGGTCCTGGCTTTCATCTGGCCAATGGATCCGGGTCCTTTTGCAGTATCTACTCATTGGAATAAGTCTTTTGATCACTCTCTGTTGTTTTGTCCAATGCCTGCCTTCTTTGTTTACCTTATGCGTAAGGCCATGTCATGGTCGTTATCGCAAATTATCCCGAGCAGATTTGCCTTACCTCCATAAAGCCCTTAAAAATAGTAAAGTAAGGGGAAATGTAGGGATGCCATTCTGAAACAAGGCGAGATCGGCACACTGATTTCTTAGTCCCTGTGAAAAAATGCTGAATTTTTCCCTCTCTCCCCCTTACCTGTCACAAATTAACCCTTATCTTAATTTAACTAGTCCTTATTTGGAAAGGACATCAGCTGACAGGCCTTGGATACGTGCAGAGACTCAGGTTTTGTCTATGTGTTAATCAGACATTGCCTATGTGCAGAGTTGAGGGTGACACGATGTAAATGCATGTGATTTTGTATCCACCAATCATTAGACATGTAATCGAGGGAGTTACTGTGATGTCATTAGCGTAGAAGCATAAAAAAAGGGTTTGGAGTTAGCTACTGGCAACGCCTCCTTCCCAACTCGTATCCTGTGTGTGTGTTCACTGTGTCCCATCCCTACACTGCTGCTAGGGAAGAAGTTCTTCATGCTGGTGCCAGCCCTTGGAGCAGTCATCAGAGCATCCCCTTATGCGCTGCACCCGGGGCTGACCCCCCCCCCCTGCCGTCGTCCCCCCCCCCCTTGGTATGCCACTGTTTCTACCCATTCCCCTCCACTCAGTACTTTATCATATCTATCATATCTCCCCTGAGGTTTCTCTTATCCAAGCTGCATCATGTAGTTAGAGTTTGGGTTCCTTTTTCCCACATGCATCACTTTGCACTTGCTCACATTAAACATCATCTGCCATTTTGATGCCCAGTCTCGCGCGATTTTGTCTATCTCTTCCCGTGCAAGAATGACTATTGATGCGCGCATGCGCGATGAGCATTCCATGATATATAAACGTACCCACATAAAAATATAAACATACCCAATATAAACAATTCATAGTGAATTTGGCTGATTTTTAAACTTCTACCCTCGCTTTTGTTGCGATTGTGTAGCACGTATCTGGTATCGCTTGCAAAGGCAGCGACATTTACAAACACGGTCGGCGCGCGCGTGAGAACCGGAAATGTAAATATCAACATACCCTATATAAACTTCATAATCAATTGCGCTGAGTTTTATGATCATACTCTCGCTTTTCTTGCGCGTGAACCGGAAATATAAATATCAACATACCCAATATAAACAGTTCATAGTCAGTTCATAGACAATTGCGCGCACGCAAGACACAACCCTGAGTTTTATAATCATACCCTCATACCTTTTCTTGCGCGTGAACCGGAAATATAAACATACCTGTAAATGAAGAAACGTGGAAGTACGTTCGCTCTCACCAGAGGCGAGAAAAATCTGCGCAAGACAAATATTCGTTATAGATCAAGTACTAGCAAAACCAGATCTTTACCTATAATGGACACAGTCAGGCAGCGAAAGGAAGGCGGGCTGTTCGGAGGACATATATAATGTGGAAACGTAACCATAGTAACGAAAATGCATTCACATGACTTGTATTTAAATGCTGTTCGGAGAATATATATCATGAGATAACGTAACCATGGTAACGAAAATGCATCACATGACTTATATTGAAAACGCAGAGAGTCAAGGGAATCATACTGAACACGCGTTGACGTGATCACGTGACACATGACGTGTTCACGTGCTGTACGTGCGCGTGTCCTTCGATGGGCAAGCGGTCTCTAGTGGCGCGCTGAATTGTCATTGCGCTGAGTTATCTTGCGCTAAATTGTCTGGCGCTGAGTTGTCGCTGCACTCAATTGTCTTGCGATCAAATGTCTTACGCTCGGTTGTCTTTGCGCTTACTTGTCTTTTTTTTTTTTTTTTTTTAACGTATTTTTATTAACAGTGAAAAATACACCTCCCAACAGGGCATAACAGTAAACATCAGAAAGACAAAAGTCAGTCCAGTACAAATGGAAAGCAGAAACAGAAGCAACACCTCCCCAAGAGTACCCCCGCACAGATATAATGTTCAGAAATGGAGTAAAACAAGGAGAGTAATGGGGGCAGAAGCAATTAAGTACATCTGTAAAGGTAAGCCGCCCGTCAGGAACAGTGATCTCCCACCTTTTTGTACCATAGAAAAAACCCCAAAACCCACACAGAACTCACAATACCATTCGCACACTGCAACATCCACCCATACAGTCCGTTCACTCAAATCCCCGAGCATCTCCCTCCCTCCCCCCCCCCCCAGCCCTAAGGCACCAGAGTATGATAAAGAAAGAAAAGAAAAGAATAGAAAAGAGCAGAAAAGATCATGTAAAATGTGCATCAGGAGGCTATCCGATGGATCATAAGATAAAAACAGATCTAAGGTGTGCCCTGCTCCCCCTCCCGGTCATGTGACGGCATCAGGTCCCGTAATCTCTCCCATAAGCCAACGTAGTGCTGCTTAAGCATGCTCGGTGTTCTAGCATAGGTTCGAATTTCAAACTGAGCTACCTCCCGAAGTCGACTCCTCCAATGCGGTATCGGAGGGGGTTCCTCGGACATCCAGTAAGTCAATATCAATTTCTTCACCACTAGAAGAGCGTTATAAAAAAATCTGCATTGAGGTGTGGTGAAACCCTGATCCTGGAGTGAAGACTGCAGACCCAGGAGCATGAACCCATAGTCCCATTCTACAGTACGTTGCACCGCTTGTTCCAATAAGGGGAGGGCTTCCCGCCACACACTCAGCCGAGGGCACTCCAAAAAGGAGTGGATATAAGTGCCGGCGCGGCTCTTGCACTTAATACAGGAACCGCTATCCCAGAGTCCCATGCGTGCCCCCCTCTGCGCCGTGTAATAGGCCCGGTGAAGGATCTTATACTGGAGTTCTTGGAAGTCTGCAGATTTAGTGTAGGAGTATAATGTAGCAAAGCAGGCCGCGAACTGCGATTCAGAAATATCCTGCCCCAAATCCCGCGCCCAAGAGGTGCGCACCGGGGTAAGTACCGATAGAGCGAGAGAGGACTTAAGGATGCGATACCAGTGCGCAAGGGAGTTTGTTGCGGGCTGGGTGGCTGAAAAAAGGATATCCAGAGGGCCCTTGTCCCAGGCCCCAGCAGCTCCTCTACGTTCCGTCTCCCAGTAGTGACGTACCTGAAAGTAAGAAAACAAATAGCATGAAGGGAGGCCCCACACGTCCCGTATCTGCTGAAAGGAGGGGAATCCAGTAGGAGTCAAATCAAGTAGGTGTTCCATCAACATACATCCCTGGGCCGCCCAGTGCTGAAAGACAGATCTACCCCTGCCCGGGGAAAAACTGGGATTACCCTCTAGACGTATGAAAGGAGATACGTCCGGTGGCAGTTGCTGTCTTCGCCTCCACCAATGCCACGCCAGCCTTAGCGGACGCAGAAAACGGAAACAAACGATGTATCGCCTCCCAGGATCTTCTTGTCGGTGTATTAGATTCATAAATTGAAAAGGGGCACTCCAGCCCGCCATCCATCCCCTAGGGGAGTATCGGGGGCACTCTGTGTAGCCCTCGTGGATCCAGCGAAGAAGAGAAGCAACGTTATAAAGCCGAATATCCGGGACATTGAGTCCCTCCAAAGATTTATCCAAGATGAGTTTGGACATCGCTATCCGAGGGGTGCGGGACCTCCAAATGAAACGGGAGATAGTGGATTTGAAAACAAGTTCGTCCCTTCTGGTAAGCCAGAGCGGCATGGTCTGTAAAGGATACAAGAGTTTCGGAACCAGAACCATTTTTACCAATGCCACCCGGCCCAGAACTCCCAGCGGTAATTCCTGCCAAGCCTGGCAGAGTTTTGCAATAGCCTCAAGTGGTCGGCGGATATTTGCGTTGTAAAGCGTAGGTAGATCAGTGCTGAGGTAAATTCCAAGATATCTCATCGGTTTAGTCGTGGGTGCAATGGGTAACACCGCATGCCAGGGCTCCGCCCAACCCCCGGCCAATAACAGTAATTCCGATTTACTACAATTAACTTGTAATCCCGACAAAGCACCAAAAGCTCGGATCACCTCCAGGGCTCTGGGCAAATGCAAGGAGACCTGATCCACATAAAGTAAGATGTCATCAGCAAACAAGCTGATTTTACATTCCTGTCCCCGTACCATGATTCCCTGAATGGTCTCATCCTGCCGGATTTTCGCCGCAAGGGGTTCGATAGCCAAAAGAAAGAGGAGCGGTGAAAGAGGGCACCCCTGTCTCGTACCTCTCTGTAGTCCGAAGTCCTCAGTTAAGCCCCCATTTATCATTAAGCGCGCCCTGGGGTTCTGGTATAGAGCTGATGCCCAGGCCAGAAATTCGCCCTGAAATCCACCCCGGCGCAGGACCCAGAAGAGATAATCCCAAGAAATGCTATCGAATGCTTTCTCCATGTCCAGGCCCGCCACCGCCTCTTGGCCGCCTCTTCCTACCCTATCATGGATCGCCCCCAAGACCTTCAGTAAGTTCATAGAGGCGTAGCGGCCCGGCACAAACCCAACCTGGTCTGGATGAATGAGATCGGGGAGAATACCGTTCAAGCGCCTCGCCAAGGTCGCGGCCAGGAGCTTAATATCCTGGTCCAGAAGGGAAATCGGGTGGAACGACCCCACCAGATCCGGGTCCTTACCCGGTTTAGGGAGCAGGACTATGTGCGCCATGTTATCCGGGAAGGAACCCCCCGTCCTCACCACCTCATTATACATTGCACTCAGGGGCTGTGCCACCAAATCCTCGAGGATGCGGTAGTATTCGGGACCAAACCCATCCGGGCCAGGCGCCTTTGCCAGTTTAAGAGACCGAATGGTGACACGGAGTTCAGCCTCAGTTATAGGTAGGCTCAAGGATGCGGCCTGATCCTCCTCCAGGCGTGGTAATGTTAAGCCCCCGAAAAAATCCCTAAGAGCAGTCTCATCCAGTGGTCGCTTACCATATAGGGTCTCATAATACCTGACAAATTGTTCCGCAATTTGGCTCTCCCCTTCGTGCCGAGTGCCCCCCGCATCGCGAATTGCCGTAATAAGTTGACGTTTCTTATATGGTCTCACTAGATTTGCCAGAAGTTTCCCTGTCTTGCCCCCCCATCTGTGCATGTTATACCGTTGAAACGCAAGGGACTGCTCCGCTCGTTGGTGAAGTAAGGTCTCAATGCGGTCTCGTAACGTCTTGTATTCCTGTCGCTCCTTGTCCGAGAGAGAAGAGATATGGGCCCTGCGAAAACCGTGCAATTGTCTCGTGAGTGACAAGAGCTCTGCTCCCCTGGCCTTGCGTTTAGCCGCAGTATATGCGATCACGTGCCCCCTCAGAACCGCCTTGGAGGCATACCAGTAAGATATCGGCCCAATGTCAGGGGTATCATTAGTGGCCTGGTAGTCTGCCTAACGCGCCCTGAGAAACGTCCGGAATTCCTGGTCTTGATACAGGTGCAACGCCATTTTCCAGGAGGAGGCCTTGCTACCTGCCGCGAGGGTCAAGGTGAGGTCCACAGTAGCATGATCCGAAACCGTGGAGTCCACTATCTCCGACCTGGTAGCCCTGGAGAACAACCTGTGGTCAAGTAATATGTAATCCAGGCGGGCGTACGCTTTATGTACATGGGAATAGAAAGTAAAATCCGAATCATATGGGTGCAATGCCCGCCAGACGTCCACCAGACCGAGGTGCTGTGTCAGGAAGCTCACCCCTTTGTTGTCATGATCCCTCAAACTACCCCTGGGAGGTTTGCAATCCACCCCCGGGTCTGCAGTGATATTCATATCCCCCCCCCCCAGGACCACCTGATACTCCGGATGAACCGTTATGAGAGAGAGAACTGTGGAGAAGAATTTGTGACAGTAAGAGTTTGGGGCATATAAATTACAGAGTAACAGCTTAAGACCCCAAATTTCCCCCAGCACAATTACATATCTCCCCTCCCTGTCATTCATTTGTTTATGCAGGACAAAAGGCAACCGTTTGTGGAGTAAAATTGCCACCCCTCGCCGTCTGCCCCCAGAAGTGGAGGAGTAAACATCCCCGACCCAATTTCTCCTCAATTTAGAGTGTTCAATCTGAGTAAGATGGGTCTCTTGCAGAAAAGCCACATCAGTTTTCAAATTACGCAAGCTGGTAAGAATACGAGATCTCTTTACTGGGGACCGGATGCCGTCAACGTTAAAGGTGACAACCCTTAAATCAGCCATAATAGCAAGAGGATAGCGTTAAGCTGCATAGCAACCCGGAGGGAAACGACCCCCCAGGAGTGTGAGTGTTCATCCATTCTCCACCAGCCAGACATGATCTGGACCCGTGCAGAAGGAGCAGATAGGCGCAAACGAAGCCTCCCAGCCAAGCTTCGCCGCCCTCGGTGTCCAGGTGCCCCCTAGTCCCGCCCCCCAAACCTCCAAACATCCCCCCCACACACACGTCCCTAACTCAACCACGCACTCCCATACACGCCCCCCTCACATCCCTCCTGCAGCCCCCCCCTCACCCTAACCCCCCATGCTGATCCCTCCCCACCAGCATACCTACCCATATTTTTATCCCCCAGCCTGCCCGGATCCCTCCCCCCCACCCACCGAAAAAAACCCTTCTGCATACTCTAATAGGCATATAATTCTGGAACAGAATAGAAACAGAAACATAAGGCAAAGAGAAGGTAATACCAACAAGTCCAAATGTAAATTAAATCAAACTCTCCAGAGCATCCGCGGGCCGCCCCAGAAGGAGCTCCGAACTGGCCGAGATATCCAGCGCTGGGTAAATCGGGTAGAGACCCCCAAAGGTGGATTGCGGCTGACATGTATGCAGGAGCCCGTAGGAAGACACAGACACCGTGGCCCCTCGCAGCCGTGCGCCGGTCACTCAGGCAACTCCATCAACCCGATCTCGAAAGCCAGATCCAAACAGGAAGAAAGGGCCCCCCTCCACAGCGACAGTTGGAGTCTCGCATCCCCTCGGTGTTCACTGGAAGTAGGCAGGCAGGTATCCTCTCCACAAGCTGAGTTCACAGGGGCTCCAGCACAACTCCCCGCGTAAGCAGGATGCAGATTCTGAAGAAGCTCGGTTCAACTGCAACAGGCCCGGGAAGGCATTAGGCGGGCAGAGTCGCCAGGAACGCCCTGGCCTCTTCTCCGCTGTTAAGGGTGAGGGTCCTGCCCTCGTGCCATACCCTGAGTTTCGCTGGGTAAACCAGCGTGAATTTTACGCCTCTGTTGTGAAGGTCAGTGCAGGAGGGAGCCATGAGCTTGCGTTGGGCTGCCACCCGCACCGAGTAGTCGTTAAACACGAGCACTCGCGAGCCCTTGTAATCCAGGGCCCCCGCCTTTCGGTAAGCCCGGAGAATGAGTTCCTTTTCCCGCCAGTTAGTGTAGCGGGCTATAGCGGTCCTCGCCCTCCCCCCCTCCAGGGGCCTGCTTCCAATGCGGTGCGCCCGTTCACAGGCGAAGGCCTCCGCGCCTCCGCTCAGATTCAGGGTTTCAGGAAGCCACTTGCCAAAGATAGTATAAAGGTCTTGCTCACCCACTGCCTCCGGGAGCCCGACCAGCCGTAGGTTATTTCGGCGGCTTCTGTTCTCCTGCTCCTCCATGGCCGCCAGTAACTCCCGGGACTCCTTCTTCAGGGCTTCCACCTGGGCAGACAGCGTCACGCACGTGTCCTCCTGATCGGACACCAGCTGTTCGACCTCCGTCAGACGTCGGCTGTGGGAATCAAACTTCTCATGCATCTCATCCACAGCCGACTGGATCTTATTGAGTCTGTCCGCCAGCGCCGCCGTGACCGATCGGGTAATGTCGGTAATCCAGTCACCGGCGGGAATAGTGAATGTGGCCTGCTCCGCCGCCATTTTGGAGGGGGTAAGAGAGGGCTTTTCCCGGGTGCCTTTTGCCGGTTTAACGGGCATGCCCCGTGCCGCCGCAGTTGCCCTGTCGAGCAATTAAGAGAGCGGGTGTTCAGC
Organism: Geotrypetes seraphini; assembly: GCF_902459505.1. Taxonomy (NCBI): domain Eukaryota; kingdom Metazoa; phylum Chordata; class Amphibia; order Gymnophiona; family Dermophiidae; genus Geotrypetes; species Geotrypetes seraphini. Next base: position 41,852,047 of record NC_047091.1, read on the forward strand.
CCTCGTCCCGATTACTCGTTTCTGCGGTAGGGACGCAGAAGGGCCGATTTTATCGCCGATTTTGTGTGTGTGAGGCAGGAGCTCTCCTGTCGTGCGTCTGCTCAGTCAGGCTGCATCACGTGACCCCCGCGCTTACTTGTCTTAACGCTCAATTGTCTTTGCGCTGAGTTGTCTGCGCGATTTTGTCGGCGTGCGATTGTTGCGCAATTTTGACCTGTCACCGTATAGCACAGGTGATTGAAGGAGAGTCTGTCATTGCAGACAGGTCTGTAGGAAAAAGAGAGTTTACTACAGAAAGCAAAGGAGAGATAAATCAGGGCATTAGGATCCAGGGGCTACAGTGTCATGCTTTAAGCAGCACATGAGACTTAGCTAGAAAACTTGAGAAAAGCTAGTAGGTAGGCAGTACAAAGCAGGAAATCATTAACTGCTACACTTTATGAACTCCATAAGGATGTGCTCTTTGATGCAATGCATTTGCAAATATGTAGAAGGATGCTTATAAGTGAGGTTCATTCCTGTTATGGCATACATAACATTAACACAATGAAACAGGAGATGCTACCTTCCGAAAACTAGAAAGACAAAAGAACAGTGAAGGCGAACTAGATGCTCAGCAACTTTATTCCTTTAATAAGACTTGACCACATTGGCCTGCTTCAGGAGTCACTCAATCTCTTTCCAGACGTATGCCACACTTTTACTTTTGTGTGAGCAATAGTTGTGGCATACGTCTGGAAAAAGACTGAGAACATGTACATGCCAAGTCTTAATTAAAGGAATAAAGTTATTGAGCACCTAGGTGGCCTTCACTGTTCTTACACAAAATTAATTCATTATCTACTTACAAAACTGCTTCTTAAGCACTACTTAAGTGGCACTGCCTCTAGGCACCCCAGCTAGTGCGGTGATGGCCTATTTTATAAAGGTATAAAGGTATCTGGGTGCCAAGATTCCATCATAGAATACTAGCATCAATGTGCATAAAGGGCTAGATTCTACCAATGGCACTGTTATCTGCTGGTGCCTCCCAAAACAGGTCAATCAGGCAACGGCGCTGTTTGTAGAATCACGGCCACTGTCAAACATAGGTGCTGGAAACGCAGGCCAGGGTTTTGAAGCCTACATTTCTGGTGCCTGAGTTCGAAGTGAATCATGTCTACAGAGGACCCTAAAGGTGCCTAAGGTCGTTTCCGGTGTTAACCAACTGTGACCTCAGGTGCCTCCATAGACTTGATCACGGTGCTGTTTTTGTAGATGCCAGCAGGTGCCTATGTTTTTTTTAAAATGACTTTTTAATTGTTTTTAAATGACGCAGTCAATTACTACTCCGATTAAAACAATTAAACCAATTAAGTTAGGTGGCAGTAGGGTGCCCACTGCTGCCTAACTTATGGTGTACACTTATGAGAATTTGGCCCAAAGGGGCCCTTACACTAAAAGATGTTAAGCATTTATTCCAAATTCAACTTGCTTAGATGATGTATGCACATAACTTAAATAATAGGCTTAGGACAGGATTCACTAAACCTCCAAACTGTGCACGATCCGTTTCCTACTGCATGCCGGCCGACTGATTCAGTAAAGACCTGCATGCAAATGGAGACGATCGTTAGCACGGCCCCTAGCCACTGCCAGAGCGATCCCTGCTCATGCACACAGCCTGACAGTAGTGACAGGAGAAGCAGCTTCCTGTCACTGCTGTCAGGGCTCAGCCCAGCCCAGATCTCTCTTGTCTGCTCCTGGACTCTCCTTCTCTCTGCCGCAGTTCCCTGCAGTGCAAGTCCATGGTTTTAAAGCGGGCCTGCACTGTGGAGAATGGCGGCAGAGAGCAGGAGAGTCCGGCAAGCAGGCAAGAGAGATCGGGCACTGCAGCCTGCTCTCTGCTGCCCCGAAGCTGTGCCCCGAATCTGCCTGCCCCAACTCTCCTGCTCTCGCTCTGAATCTCTCCTGTCCTTCCCGAAGGGAGCCTGTGGTTTTAACCCGCTGATTAAAATGAGTTAAAACCACGGGCTCCCTGCCCAACAAAAAAAGTTGAAAAAAAAATAAAAAGTTTTTTTAAAAAGTCGCGATGCCCCCCCCCACGTAGATCACCCCGCGATACCCACCTCCCTCCCTGTTTGTAAATTAAAAGTCATGCCACCCACCCATAAACAAATGGCAGGAGGGATGCCAACTCCCTCCTGCCACCCTCCCAGACACCCTGTACCTATTCCAAGCCCCCTTGCCATCTCCCCTCCCCGTACCTTTAATGGAGCAGGAGGGATGCTCAACCCTTCCTGCTCCAATGACTCCAGCGATGACTCTGAGGCCTTAGGTCCTGCCCCATTGCATCATGTAATGCACGGGGAGGAGCATAAGGCCTTGATTGGCTCAGGTTCCCACCTTGGGAGGGGCCTGGGGCGCCTGAGCCAATCATGGACTTCCTTAGGGCTGAGCCTTAGGAAATCCCTGATTGGCTATTGCTTTGACCAATCAGGGACTTCCTTAGGCTCAGCCCTAAGGAAGTCCCCAATTGGCTCAGGCACCCCTAACCCCTCCCAAAGTAGGAGCCTGAGCCAATCGGGGCCTTAGGCCCTGCCCTGTGCATCGCATGATGCGCCAGGGTGGGGCCCAAGGCCTCAGAGTCATCGCTGGAGTCATTGGAGCAGGAGTGGTTGAGCATCCCTCCTGCTCTGTTAAAGGTACGGGGAGGGGGGTGGCAAGGGGGCTTGGAATGGGTAGGGGGTGTCCGGGAGGGTGGCAGGAGGGAGTTGGCATCCCTTCTGCCATTTGTTTATGGGTGGGTTGGCCCGGCCCAGCCCGGCGGCATGACTTCTAATTTAGAAACAGGGAGGGAGGTGGGTCGGGCCAGGCCCAGCCAGACAAGATCAGGGGGGTAACATGGCAAGAGGGAGTTGGCAACCATCCTGCATTTTGTGGGGCATCGGCAGAGTGGATCTACGCAGGGGGGGCATCGTGACTTTATTTTTTACTTTTTTGACAGGCCTGCCTGTCTTTTTTATTTTATTTTTAATGGGGCAGATATTTTGCTTGTGTAACTCAGTTACCAACAAGTCTGCAGCAGTCGGGTTTGGCAATAGTAAAACCCGACCCAAAATAGCCAAGCAATTGTTAATGAATCAATTGCTTGACTATTTTGCATGGGGTTTTACTAATTTGCATGGGAGGATCACTACAGGCTTTAGTGAATCGGGCCGGATGGAAAACTGGTCGTTAAGGGCTCGCAAACCGATCGGTACACGATCGGTTTGCTTAGTGAATCTAGTCTATAATTGGAACTGATAATTAGCAATTAACACCTGTTAATTGATGTTAATTGAAAGTTAGATGCACAACTTGGTTGGTGCATAGCATAAAGTATTATGCACCTTATGCAAAGCACATAGTTAAAAGTAGGCATGGTTAGAGGCGGATCGTGGGTGTGTTTTTTTAGTTAGGTGCATGTTTTTGATTTGGGCACCATTGTGCCACAACCTAGGTACAGGCATTTAGGCCAAGAAAACCCTGGAATAAGGGTGAGTTTAAATGTTGGGATGGCTAACAGCAGTAAGTGTGATTCTGTACATAACTTTTATAGAATTGCGCTTAGCGTTGCATTAGTCAGCACTGATTTTTTAGGTGACATATATAATGTGTGGCTAACATGAGGAAACAGGCTACTGTACAATCACTTTAAGGAGTTTTGTGGCAGTTTGCCTGTTTCTGGACATTATCAAATTTTTCTGTCATGGGGTGTGATATTGGCAAAGAGTGGGTATGGAAGTGTTAGCTAGCCAACGCTTTATACTGTACTTACTGCATGCTAACTAGCTAATGCAGAATTAGCCCAGGACCACATATTGTCTCCTAAATCAGAGGTGCTAAATGCATCTGTGCTAACCTGGAACAGATACTGCATGTTACTCTGAAAATTTATGAATGTCCTGCAATAAAAATAACGGGATGCCCCTTATTAACATAAACGTTGCCATACTGGGATAGACTCAAAGTTCATCAAGCCCAGTATCCTGTTTCCAACAGTGGAAAATCCAGGGCAAAAGTACCTGGCAAGATCTCAAAAGAGATTTTATGCTGCTTATCCCAGAAATAAGCAATGGATTTTCCCAAGTCCATCTTAATAGCGGCTTATAGACATTTATTTTAGAAAACTGAACCTTTTTTTAAACCTTGCTAAGCTAACTGCTTAACAGGGTTTTAAAATGCATTCAAAATATGTGTCATAGTGTATAAAGCTCAAAATGTAATACATTTTAGTAGAAGGGCACTAAAATTAGGTGCCTCCAGTTACACCAGCCATAGACCTGGTATAACTGCTGTTGCCTAAATGCAGCAAGGGTGTGTATAACTTACTCTATTTTGTAAGTAGCACCACCACCTATGTCTTTCCCTTGCTCTACCCATGACAATGAGCCCTGAGATTTATGTGCTATGCCACTTAAGCACATCCTTACAGAACAGAACTTAGCCACTTTGCTGTCACTTACGAAACTCCTGATATTCCGTACATTTACATTTGCAAGTGGCATGTAAACACAGACACCTGGTTACAGAGCTGCCCTTCACATTTTTTGAGGAAGTCTGGTTGAAAAGTAGTCACGAATATTATTAGTGGAGAAATGGTACAAGAATTGGTGCTTTACTAAGAAAGCAGAAGTTAGAGACTATAGTGAGACCTCAGTTTGAAGGAAGAAGTTTCTTCAAGGGAAAGGACAACTGTGGTGTTGAAGAAGTCAAAAAGAGCCTTGAATGGACAGAAGCGTGTAAGAGGAAGGAATAAAAAGGCAATTGGGGGAAGGCAAGATCTGAGAATGGATGTGGGGGTTTTTTTTCAGATGGATATTTGCTGAGAATTTCTGGACATCTCTATCAGAGTTACACAGGTCTTGCTTTCTCAACTAGAGACAATGTCCACGAGGTTTGGACTTTCTATCCAGAATTTGTTTTTATGGACAGAGGTCACCATTTGCAGATCACGATAAATAGTCATGGATTCTGTTTGTACAGGGGGGTTTTGAATGAAACCATATTTCATCATAAAAAACATGCAATGTTTGCAACCAGTGATAAATATGAACCTCCTTAAAATGTAATGCCTATCTTAAATATAATGTATTCATTCTGAATTAGCAGTTCCAACCATTTTATCTTTTTTGTCAGATATTTTGTCAGAGCTGAGCCCTTGACGGTTGCAGTTGGTGCAGGTTTTGGTGTCCCAGTTTCTTTTAGGCAGTTTGCTAATGATGCAGGCTATGTGGATAGTGCTTTTTTCTTACAGTAAGATTCTCAAAACTTTAACACCATCGCTAAACTGTTTTCCGGCAGTTTAGCCTGCACGCATTTTAGCAGCGGATTATCAAAACGGATTATCTCTGTCTTTAGCAAGGTTTCTAGCAGTCTCTGACAATGGCATGCAAATGAGCTCTTTAACATTGAAATGAGCCCTCCGGTGGATTTTTAAAAATCGCTGAGGCATTTTTGAAGAGCGGCATCAGCTTTTGGCGACAAAAAGCAGCGACTGGTCTGGGGCTGCCGTTACAGTGCCAGCACTTGTGTTTTGACTGGCTAATGAAAAAAAAATATGTATCTATATATTTTTAGTGGAGGGTAATAATAATAATAATAATAATAACTTTATTCTACTATACCGCCACAATCTTGCGACTTCTAGGCGGTTTACAATCAAGAGTGCTGGACATTCAGCGAAATACAATAAGTAGATATTCAGAGGAAATACAGAGATCAGAGACCTCAGGAGGCAATAGTATAGAAATACAATTTGCTGAGCGAAAATGTAATATGTACATTTTAGTAGGTAATGTCCAACAGGACCTGTTGGGAATAAATAGCAATGTAAAGTTACAATAAGATGAAGATAACAGATTATATTTATAACAGTGCTGTAAGTTCAGGTGGAATAGGGAGGGGGGAGGGAGAGGGAGAGCGGGTCAATTGTTTAGGTATTTCTGGAACAGGTATGTTTTTAGGCGTTTCCTGAATTCCCCGTATGTAGTGGGCGAAAGCAGTTGGTCTAGGTCTTTGCCCCATAGGACTGCTTGGTGAGAGAGAAGGTGTTCGTGGTGTTTTTTCAATTTGCAGCCTCTAACTGGAGGGGAAATGAGTTTTGGGTGTGTGTTTCTCTTGAGTTTGTTATTAGAAAATGCGAAAAGGTCCATTATGTACTTGGGGGTCAAGCCGTATAGTACTTTGAAGCAGAGGCAGGCAAATTTAAACCTTACTCGGGCTTCCATTGGTAGCCAGTGCAGCTGCCGATAGTAGGGTGTCATGTGGTCGAATTTCTTCAGCCCGAAGATAAGTCTGACCGCAGCATTTTGCATTATTTGGAGACGTCTCATATTCTTTTGTGAGATTGCTAGATAGGCGATGTTGCAGTAGTCAAGCTGACTCAGTATGAGGGATTGCACTAGGATTCTGAATGTTGACGTATCGAAGTATGATTTAATGGTTCAGAGTTTCCAGAGAGTAAGGAAACCTTTTCTGAATAGGGAATCCACTTGTTCCTTCATTGTTAGGCATTGGTCTAGAACAGTGTTTTTCAACCGCTGTTCCGCGGCACACTAGTGTGCCGCGAGATGTTGCCTGGTGTGCCGCAGGGCCGCCATCAGGGCAGTACTACCAGTCCTGCATTCAGGGGCCCGGAGCTGACAGGGGGCCCGAGGCAGGGGCGCCAGTAGCTCGCCAAGGCAAAGTGAGTCAATCACCCAGGACTCACTTTGTCTTGGCGATCTAATCTATCGAGCCGATAAGTCTTCTTCTCCCCGACGTCAATTCTGCAGTCGGAGAGGAAGTTCGGGCCAGCCAATCGCTGCCTGGCTGGGCGGAACTTCCTCTCCGATTGCAGAATTGACGTCAGGGAGAGCATGCGTCGGCGTCAGCTTTGGGGCCTGTTATCCATTGGTGGGTCCTGTTCCCCGATGGCAGCGGCAGTGGCAGTGGCTTGGGGAACGGCAGGGAGAAAGAAAGAAAGGGGGCAGGCAGGGAAACAGAAGGAAAGAAGAGAAACAGAAAAAAAGAAAGAAAGGTCAGGGAGAGAGGAAGAAAAAGTTGGGGGAGGGAATGAGGTGTGGAGGAGAGAAAGCATACAGGCTGATAGAAGGGAAGAAAGATTGGATGCACAGTCAGAAGAAGAAAGTGCAACCAGAAATCACCAGACAAGGTAGGAAAAATGATTTTATTTTAAATTTAGCAAAGTGGAGGCAGTATTACCACAGTTTTCAAAGGAATTTGCCCAAATAACTTAATAGTTAACTGGGTAAATTCCCAGAGATGAAAACTTCCCTTCACTTACTATGCACAGTTCTGAATTTATATCTGCTGTCTATATTTTACAATATGGTCACCTTTTACTAAACCGCAATAGTGGTTTTTAGCGCAGGGAGCCTATGAGCGTCAAGAGCAGCGCTGGGCATTCAGCGCAGCTCCCTGCACTAAAAACTGCTATTGTGGTTTAATAAAAAGGATGGAGGGTATATTTGTCTATTTTTGTATGCTATAAAAACCAAATACAGAGAGAGACTGAGAGCTGTTGACGAAGAGCTACGTGGGCCCTGGGACGAAAGCTGATGCGGAGTACCCGGAGGATAGCATTCTCAGAGATCCTGCCTGTACCGAGAGCAGATGCAAAGAGGCAGGCAGACCTCCAGGCTGTGAATGCATGGTTGAGGAGATGGTGCCAGGAGGAGGGCTTCCACTTTGTGAGGAACTGGACGTCCTTCTGGGGAAAGAGCAAGCTCTACCGGGGAGACGGCCTGCACTTGAGCACAGCGGGAACTAGACTACTGGCAGCCAATGTGAGGAAGGAGATCGAGAGGGCTTTAAACTGAGGAGAGGGGGAAAGCCGACAGCTGATCTGATGTTGACGCTTCGGACAACAGTATTCAGAACAGATGCTGAACGGGCTGACTGCAAGGAGGAAGTAGAGAGACCGGTGAATCTTATGATCAGACAGCGAGGGAAACACCAGGTAAAGGGAGCTTGCTGGGAGGAGACTAAGGGGCTTGGAGACACAGGGGGACTGGGTGGCACGAGGGCGAAAACTGAGGGCAATATAGGGGTGCCACAAGGCGAGGGGGATCAAACAGAGGCTCAAGGGATGATAGCCCAGGAGGGGGCCGGTAGGGCTAGAAAACCCAGAGGAAAAGCGGGGGAGTGGGGTGGCGGAAATGTGGGGAAACCGAAAGCTACAAGGGTAAAGGCTGAGGGCAAAGCAGAAGCACAGGGAACAGGAGAACTGCCCGAAATTCAAGGGGAGGCGGCCCAGGTAAATACGGAGGTGGAGGAAAAACGACGGGACCTGCGGTGCTTATACGCAAATGCAAGAAGCCTCATGGCCAAGATGGGTGAACTAGAGGTCGTAGCCAAGGGGGAAGACCTGGATATAATTGGAATTACAGAAACATGGTGGACAGAGGAGAATCAATGGGATGTGGCGCTGCCGGGGTACAAGCTCTACAGGAGGGACAGGACCCACAAGAAGGGGGGAGGCATAGCACTATATATAAAGGACTCTATCTACTCGGTCGGGATGGATATGGCAAAGAAGGCAGAGGGGCTAGAATCGCTATGGGTCAAATTGCCGGGAAACAAGGGTGCAGGCACAAAACTGGGGCTGTACTATCGCCCACCTGGTACACCGGAGGAAATCGAACATGACTTGGAAGCTGAACTGAGACAAGAATGCAGGACTGGAAGTGTAACAGTGATGGGGGACTTCAACTACCCGGGGATTGACTGGAGTACGGGTCACTCCAACTGCACTAGGGAAACAGGATTTGTAGAAGCTGTGAGGGACTGCTTCATGGAGCAACTAGTCAGGGAACCGAAGCGAGGGAGTGCTACTCTTGACCTCATCCTAAACGGATTAGGGGGGGCCTGCAAGAGGGGTAGAAGTGGGAGGACCACTAGGCAACAGTGACCACAACGCGATCCGATTCACATTAGAAAGGGGGACACCCACAGTAAGGAGGACCGCAACAACTGCGCTCAACTTCAGGAAAGGGAACTATGTTGCTATGAGGGAAATGGTGGGGAGGAAGCTCAAAAACATCCTTAGGATGGAGACTGTAGGAAGCGCCTGGACCCTATTCAGGGACACCCTGCAGGAAGCACAAAGAATGTATGTCCCAAGTTTCAGGAAAGGCGGCAAGAACAAGCGGTCAAAGGACCCGGTTTGGATCTCAACAGAAGTAAAGAGGGCAATAAACGACAAGAAAGTGTCCTTCCGGAGATGGAAAAAGGACCCAACGGAGGAAAATCACCAGGCGCACAGGAAATGCCAAAAGGAATGCCACCGAGAGGTTAGAAAAGCAAAAGGGAAATACGAAGAGGGGCTGGCCAGGGAGGCGAAAAACTTCAAGGCATTCTTCAGTTACGTAAAGGGGAAGCGACCAGCGAGAGAGGAGGTGGGGCCGTTGGACGATGGGGATAGGAAGGGAGTGATTAAGGAGGATAAAGAGGTAGCTGAGAGGTTGAACACGTTCTTCTCGTCGGTTTTTACGAGAGAAGACACATCTAATATACCGGACTCAGAGGAGCTCATGAGTGGGGAACAGGCAGAAAAATTAGAACACATAGAGGTAAGTAAGGAGGATGTCCTCAAGCAGATAGACAGGTTAAAATGCGGCAAATCGCTGGGCTCGGACGGGATCCACCCAAGGGTTCTGAAAGAACTAAGACAAGAAATAGCGGGCACAATCCAGCATGTTTGCAACCTATCCTTGAAAACTGGAGAGGTACCAGAGGACTGGAAATTGGCGAATGTCACACCTATCTTCAAGAAGGGATCGAGGGGTGACCCCGGGAACTACAGGCCGGTGAGCCTGACTTCAATTATAGGGAATATGGTGGAAGCTATGATCAAGGACGGTATTTGCGAGCACATCGAGAGATATGGCCTACTGAGAAAAAGCCAGCATGGATTCTGTAAGGGAAGGTCATGCTTAACGAACCTTCTGTACTTCTTTGATTGAATAAGCAGTCGGGTGGACAATGGGGAACCTATAGACATCATTTACCTTGATTTTCAAAAAGCTTTTGACAAGGTGCCACATGAAAAAGGCTGCTTAGGAAGCTGTGGAACCACGGGGTGGGAGGGGATGTGCACAGATGGATCGAGCACTGGTTCTCGGGTAGACTGCAGAGGGTCGGAGTAAAGGGACAATACTCTGACTGGCGGGGAGTCACGAGCGGTGTGCCACAGGGATCGGTGCTGGGGCCGTTACTCTTCAACATATTTATCAATGACCTGGAAAAGGAGGCAAAGTGCGAGGTTATAAAATTTGCAGACGATACCAAACTGTGCGGCAGAGTTAGGTCCAGGGAGGAGTGTGAGGACCTGCAAAGGGACCTGGACAAGCTGGAAGACTGGGCAAACAAATGGCAAATGCGCTTTAACGTGGAAAAATGCAAGGTTATGCATATAGGGAAAAAGAACCCGTTGTTCAACTACAAATTGGGGGGGGCATTGTTGGGAGACAGCAGTCTTGAGAGAGACTTGGGTGTGCTGGTGGATGCATCACTGAAGCCATCTGCACAGCCATCTGCACAGCAGCCTCGAAAAAAGCCAACAGGATGCTGGGCATCATAAAGAGGGGCATAACAACCAGGACGCGGGAAGTCATCATGCCATTGTATCGAGCGATGGTGCGTCCACATCTGGAATACTGCATTCAATATTGGTCGCCGTACCTCAAGAAGGACATGGCGGTACTTGAGAGAGTCCAAAGGAGAGCAACCAAACTGGTAAGAGGGCTGGAACACTGCCCATACGCCGAGAGGTTGGATAGGCTGGGGCTCTTCTCTCTGGAAAAAAGGAGGCTCAGGGGAGATATGATAGAGACCTTCAAGATCATGAGGGGCATAGAGAAGGTGGATAGGGACAGATTCTTCAGGCTGAAGGGGTCAACAGGCACGAGGGGGCATTCGGAGAAACTGAAGGGAGATAGGTTCAGAACAAATGCAAGGAAGTTTTTTTTCACCCAAAGGGTTGTGGACACTTGGAATGCGCTACCGGAGGAAGTGATCAGGCAGAGTACGGTACAAGGATTCAAACAGGGATTGGATGGATTCCTGAGGGATAGGGGGATCGTGGGATACTGAGAGAGGTTCTGGGATGTAACACAGGTATAGAAAGCTAACCAGGTAATAAGTATAGAAATCCAACCAGGTCGTGCATGTGCAAGACCGGAGGGTTAGGACTTCGATGGGAAGATAGGACTCAATGGGAAACCAAGGTGGCAAGGGGGCCCCTTCTGGTGACTCAGACAGGCCGTGACCTGTTTGGGCCGCCACTGGAGCGGACTGCTGGGCGGGATGGACCTATGGTCTGACCCGGCGGAGGCACTGCTTATGTTCTTATGTTCTTATGTGTGTCTTTCTTCGATTCCAGCCAGAATATCAGCTTTGTGTTCAGCCAAACAGGCCCAGGTTTCGCACTGAATAAAGTATTTTATAATTTTTCACTATTCTGTTTACTTAATATTTCATAATAAAGTAATTATAAAATACTTTCTTTGTGTTTATTTGATTCCTATTCAAGAGAATTACTTTATATATAGTCAATATAGGCACAAATTTTTTAACATTTTCTAATGGTGGTGTGCCTCGTGATTTTTTTCATGAAACAAGTGTGCCTTTGCCCAAAAAAGGTTGAAAAACACTGGTCTAGAATAACACCTAGTATTTTCATGGTGGGCTGAATAGGGTAGTTGAGTTTATTGATGCATAGTGGGGTTTTATTGTCAAGTGGGTGAGGGGAGGCAACGAAGAATTTTGTTTTCTCTGGGTTGAGCTTGAGCTTGAAATCTGTCATCCATTGTTCCATCTCATTTATGGCATCGGATGCCTTGGGAATGGTTTCCGAGATGGAGTTGGCGAATGGGATGATGATCATAAAGTCATCTGCGTAGCTGAATAGTTTTATTCCTAGTTGGGTTAGTTTCACATCTAATGAGGACATGTAGATATTGAAAAGCAGTGGGGAAAGCGGTGACCCTTGTGGCACTCCGGATGAGTTGCTCCAGGTGTCGGAGTCACGCTTCTTTTGAGTTTTTGAGAGAGACAGGCATGTTTCATGCATGCTTGTTAAAAGCCAACGTTTATTCTTGAGCTTGTGTATGATACCCTTGTCTTGTGTGTTTCTGGCTGTGGGTCTTGATTAAATTTTACATTAAAACAAATTACAAGATTCACCTGAATTATAGAGGTCCTTTTATCGAGCTGCGGTAGGGGTTTAACGCGCGTAATACCGCGCATTAAACCACCTGCCACACTAGCCACTAACGCCTGCATTGAGCAGGCATTAGTTTTTTAGCCGGCCGCGGGGATTAGCACGTGATGAAATGTCCAACGTGCCAACCGCGATAGTGCGGCTTGATAAAAGGACCCCATAGTAGCTTTTTGGAGAGAAATGCATGTTTTATGCGCAATTGAAAAAAGTTGATGTTGCTTCTCCCTGCCTCGCCCTTCCATTCGTCCAGTAGTACAGATGGAGAGTGTGGGCTTTTTGTGTGTGTGTTTTTAAGGTGTTTTTCTGCGCATGTGCCCATCACTGATGGGCACATGGAAATGTAGGAAATCTTCGCTGCTGTCCGCTGATCTTATTTGCATGTGCAATTTTTTTAAGAATGTCTCAGGTTTTTAGATTCGGTTTCAAAATGGCTGCGGTAGCAGACCATCACTCTGTAATGAGGGTTTTTGAAAATCCTGGCCTGAGTGTCTATAGGCAGTGCTGCAGGTATTCCGATTTTTGGTGGGATAGATTGTGTTTGATGTAGCCAGTTTCTAAACTTGTTTCCGCTTAGTATAATTCAGAGATTAGAATTTATGACGCTATGGTTAGTTGGGCTGACAGGATAAAGACATTTGGTATGTTGGTCAGCTTTTGTGTATGGGTGACATTAAGGGCTTCTTTTACTAAGCTGCGCTAGCGGTTTTAGCACGCGCTGCAATGCTGTACGCGCTAGACACTAATGCCTCCATTGAGCTGGCGTTAGTTTTTCTGTGAAATGCGGGGGTTAGCGCACGTTAATCTGCAGCATGCACTAGAAACGAAGGCGCGTTAGCAGTTTAATGCGTGTAATAGCGTGCACTATACTGCCAGCCGTGCCAGCCGCTACCGCCTCCTCTTGAGCAGGCAGTAGTTTTTCGGCTAGCGCAGGAGTTAGCGCGTGATTAAAAGTCACGCGTGCTAAAGCCGCCTACACGGCTTCGTTAAAGGAGCCCTTATTGTTGATAAATGTCAATAAAAAATTTGAACTAATCTGTCCACACATTTTGTCTGCTGCTTTATACTTCCAACCAAAACATTTTGTGGAGACTTTTCTCTGCGTATCTTTATTGTTTCTTATAATATCCATATTTTCTAGATTCCTCAAACTATCAACATGCCTTTTAGTCTTAAGACCTTACTGGGTCAAACCAATTGTCCATCTAGCCCAGTATCCCATCTTCACGGTGGCCAATCCAGGTCACAAGTACATGGTAAAAACCGAACAGTAGTAACATTCCATATAATACATTCCAGAACTTAATTATTCTCCGAGTGAAAAAAATATTTCCTCCTATTGCTTTTAAAAGTATTTCCCTGCAACTTCATCAAGTGTCTCCTATTCTTTATAATTTTTGATGGAGTAAAAAATCAATCCACTTGTACCCATTCTACACCACTTAGGTAGATTTCAACCATATCTCCCCTCAGCCGTCTCTTTTCCAAGCTGAAGAGCCCTAACCTTTTTTTTAATAATAACAGTTTATATACCGCAGGACCGTGAAGTTCTGAGTGGTTTAGTCTTTGCTTATAGAGGAGTTCCATTTCCTTTATCATCTTGGTCGCTCTTCTTTGAACCTTTTCTAGTTCCACCATATTTTTTTTAGATAAAAGGCAACCAGAATTGAACACAATACTCAAGGTGAGGTCACACCCTGGCGTGATTCTTAGTCTTGTTTAACATTCCTTTTCTAATAATTCCTAGCATCTTGTTTACTTTTTTGCCTGCCACCACATATTGGGCGGAAGGTTTTAGCATAAGGTTAGCTCTAGGATGATAATTGGTACTATTGGTTGCAGATTACTTGGGGTCTTTGATGTTTGGTCTGATAATACCAGTCTTCCATGTTTCTAGGAGTGATTCTGATGTAAAACTTTTTGTAATCATTCAACTGATGAAAGGACAAAATATGGGCATAAAGCATTTGGTTATTGAAGCTGAAATGATGTCATATGGTGATGTTGATAATTGTATACTAATCACTACTCGGGTGATGGTGGTCTTATATCATTCCCTCATTGTTCTTACTAATAGGTTTCATGACTTATCCCTACTATTTTCTAATAGTTTTACATATTGTTTGGAATTAAAAATAATCATGGACTGTTGTAGTCACATCTCTTTTTAAATGTCTTCCCTGAAATCTCTCTTCAGCTGCATATTTCATATTCATAGTTTGTATATCTTTGGGCATTGTCATTTTCTCCCCTAAACTCATTCTTCAACCTTCCTTATTTCAGAGGTAAGTCTTATATCATCAGTATTATTGACCAGATCAACATCCTATAAACATTATAGAAAACTTTTGAAAACTTTTCTTTTTTCCAAATTTTTGGCTAGCTAATTCTTTGTGTATTATATTATCTCTGTATTTACTCATAGCGTAATCTTTTGTAAACCGCATTGAACTAAGAGTTATGTGGTATAGAAATCCATTATTATGTTGTTATTATGTTATGTTCTTGAAAATTTAATACCTTCAGTTGCTTTGGAGTTTACTTGGATTTACAGTGGGCAGATGAGATGAGTAAAGGGTGCTAATATAATCCTCAGATTATGGGACACCAGCAGGAAAGATGATATGAAAAGTGTATTGGAAACTGAGAGCTGTCTCTTAAGAATTAAGATTTTAGTATCTAGTCTAAACCTAGAATTGACAACAGCACAACAGCAGTTTTAGGGGAACTTTTGTTTCTGTTTTATGTTTACTCTGGAGAAAATCTGATTTATAAAAAATTTGCTACTGAAAGGAAGTAAACCAAGCTAGGCAAGTGTCCATATTAAGCATATTAACTGTTTCATCAGCACAATAGGATAGAAAGGAGCGATTTGTCTTTTGTGGGGGTAAGGGACTTATAGTATGTGCCCCCAACCTTAGCATTTTTCTGGCTAAATAGGGAGCTGTTCCAAAATCTGCAGTGTCTACTAGATTCAGGATCCTAAATCCACCAGGCTGGATGTCAGTGATCCCAGGATGGTGTCCTGAAATGCCGGATGGTGCAGAAAGTCCTGTCTTTGCTGGACATTGGTTCCAAGGAGATGGCCATGGCTAGCAATAGCAGGCTGCCCTGAGTAGGACACCCCTGAGTACATAAGCGAAGGGCTGCCAGAGCAGGGCATAGGGCTGTTGGTGGGCGAGATCTCATCATCTGAGCTGTGGATAATGTTTCTGTCGTCTGCAAGAGCTCCTCCTGTGGCAGGAATCTCCACCTGGAGGTCCTTTGGTGTTCCCCCCTCACCATTATCCCTAGAGAGAAGAAAAAAAAATGTAACAATGAAGTAAACGAAGCCCATCTCCACTCTAATTTTTCAATCTCTGAATTTAAGAAAGTCTTTGCCGTAACTAAATTTCAAAGAGGGGAAGAAGGTTGGATTAGTTATCTCATGCTTCCACTCTAGAGCAGGGGTTCTCAACCCAGTCCTCAGGACACACCCAGCCAATCAGATTTTCAGGATATCCACAATGAATATGGATAAAATAGATTTGCATGGAATGGAGGTAGCACATGCAGTTTATCTCATGCATATTCATCATCCATAATATTGGGGATATGTTGAAGCAGTCCAGAGATTATCTGATGAAAGACATGTACCATGATAGAATTCAAACATGTACAGGACCGTTGTGGCAGGGAGGAACATAGCAGCCAACTTTCCAAAATGATTGGGGGGTGCTAAACCAAATGGCAATTACCCTTATCTGGACACAGTCAAGTGTTTGCTCAGTTTGGGGAGCGCTCAAACACCATCAGCACCCACAGGGCTTGTACCTATGAGCAGACACATTAAGCAGATTGGATGAACCAAATGATCCTATGTGCTGATATTTTCCCCCAGATTCTATAAAGATTGTCCAAATATTGGTACCCCAAATAATTAGTTAATGGGCTCGAAGGATTTAAAAAATTATGTTTTGGGCGCTGATCTGGCTATGTACTATTCTGTAATAATAGGAGCCTAAACTGAATCGAATGCAAATCATAAGGGAGCGTGGCCGTTGGGGGGGGGGGGGGACATGGGCAGATCAAGGTTGTTCACTAAAGATGTACACAGTGTCACAGAATAGCTGGGATCCATGCCCAGTTTGCAGGCCAGGATTTACTCCAAGTTTCAGCAGGTGCAATTCCTCACACCCAAAGTTGAACAGCGAATTTGATGCTCAACGCTATTCTATAAAGAGTGCTCATCCCATTGTGCCCTTTATAGAATTTTATTGGCGCTGAATTTTCACTTTCATTTATAGAATCTGGCGCCCAAAAAATCAGGGCTGACTAGAACAACAATTAGTGTAATTCTATAAACGATATGTATATTTTATAGAATCGCACCAAGTGTTAGTACATGTCACAATTTCTAGACACCCTTTATAGGCCATGGAAAATCAGGCCTAAATCCCTGCACCTAACTTGTACTTTATCAGGCATACTCCTTAACTGCACATAAATTCAATGAAGCAAATGTTGCCATATTTGTGAAGAAAAAAAGAGGTCACATGACCCCGCCCCTGGCTCCTCCCACACTCTGCCCCACCATGCCCTGCTCCTACCTCCCCTCGGTCCCATCCCAACCCTGCCCTCCCCTCCCCTCTTTCACTCATTTCTTTAGTTCCCTTTCCCATCCTCTGTACCCTTTTAGCCCCCATCCACATTCCACTTCATCTCATCACCCTATCAGTCCCAGCTCCATCTCTATCTTTCCTTCCTTCCCTTGCCTCCAAAGTCATTCTCCTATCCCTATCCCCATATTCTACCCCTGTCTTTCTTTATCCTTTCTCCTGTACCCCATCCCAGGACCAATCTCTCCCCTGCCCCTCTCCATGGTACTACAACTCTCCCCCCTCCCTGGATCCACCATCTTTATCAATCCCCCCAACCCCATTCAAGCATCTGCCTCTCTCTCCCTCTTCACCCAACTGCACCCTCATCCAACAACAGAGCCTGCACCAGGAAGACTTAATGAGAATCTCTCCCTATATGATCCCCAGCTCCCAGGCAGCGTCTACATCACTCCTGCTGCCAGGGAATGACCTCTCTCTACAGCTCCCGAGTCCCCCATCTACCTTCTCCGTGGCTGCCCTGCATTTGCACTGCATTTACCACACAAGGCAGAAAGTGCAGTGCAGTGCGTGCAGTGCAGTGTGTGTTACATATCTACCCTTACTCATTCATCCTGCAACTCATTCATCCTGCAATCATGTAATGCAACCCTGACGCTAACTGTGACAATGACATCTGGCTGTGGTAGTGTACCAAGTTCAAGTCCATCTCCCGCACAAACTACAAATGCCCTCAAATCAGTCTCAGGCCCCAATCCAAGCCCTGACCTTGAGTCAAAGTCCCGACACCCCTATCTAGACCCTGACCCCCTCAATCACATACCCAACTCCCATGATCCAGGCCCCAACTGCCCCAGAATCAACAATCCTGCTCCTGTCAAAAGCCCCAATCCTTAATAGCAACCCCCTTCTCCCAAACTCCCCCGACTCCCCTACCTACTTCCTCCCTGGGCACTGCATTGAAACTTCGGGCAGCCAGCGCCGGCTTGACCCAGAAGTCGCCTTTCCTGTAGGTCCAGCTACGCAGGAACAGGAAGTCACTGCAGAGAAGCGGCTTCCAGGGCAAACCGGCAGCAGCAGGCTCTCCTCGTTGTTGCTGCTAACTGCCCGAAGATTCAATGCAGCAGCCAGGGAAGACGTAGGTGAGGGAGTCGGGAGAGCAGGCTAAACCCGGACAGACTCTCCCATTTTAAAAAAACCGTCCAGACAGTTTTCTAAAAAGAGGAAGTGTCTGGGTTTTCCTAGACATATGGTAACCCTAACAAACGCCCATGATCCACCCATGATTCTCCCCTGGCCATGCCCCCTTTTCAGATTCATGCACTAGAACTGCTGCACAACACTTTACAGAATATACTTATCAAGTTGATAGTGTGTATAACTTTTAATTAATGCCAATTATTGGTGCCAATCAGGCTTATTAAACAATTAAATTGTGCGTGCAAATCAGCTGTGTGCATCAATTTGCATGCACAATGTAAGGTGTCATATACAGAATTTGGGGATATGTGCTTTGGAGGCTTGAAGTAAGAAGAAAGATATGAGAGGAAAACAATGGAGTGTTTTGCATAAGTAGAAAAGCTTGAGTTCAGCTGCCAAATTTAGAAGGAACAGACTGCAAGGTGGAGCTCTTAGGGAAGGTCTCCTTTTTCCAGACAATGCTAAGATCTGCAGAAGTGGGCAGAAATTTGGCATGTAAAATTTGATGTGGAACAGAGCAGAGCCATGGGGTGCAGAAATGCAGGTGGTGAAGAAAGGTTTAGAGCAGTGTATCGCAAACTGTGTGCCTCCTGAGATTTCAGGTGTGCCACGGACGTGCCTCTCGAAGCCCTTTTCTCTGCCTGCACCCCTCCCCCCCACTGGTGTCTCAGGGCCCATCTGAAGGGCCTTCGCGCATGCGCGGAGGTTGACGTGATGACATCAGGCATGTGCACGGCAACATTGGCGCACTTCTGGGTGCCTTGAGCTGCGGCCACTACCTTTAGTGTGCCGCGGCTCGAGAAAGTTTGCAAGGCATAGGTTTACAGGGTTCTAAACTGGCTAGGGACAAGAGTTTTGAATGCAAGGTGAAGTAATTGGTGAAACCTCAATATTGTATCCAATTCTGGCATCACATCTCAGGGTGAAAACAGATGACAGACATTCCAGAGGAAGATTACCACATCTGCATCATAACCTTTTAAGATGAGGTCTATGTAGACCCTAGAAAGGAGGAAAGGGATAATACTAGAGAAATCTAAATACCTCAAAGATATAAATAGTTCTCAAGAGTATTTTCAGAGGAAAAGCAAGAGATCATGAAATGAGACTGCAGGAAATAGGGCAGTGAATACATCTTGTCATAAGATGCACAGAACGTAGGCAGGCAGCCGGCGTGGATGACTCTTCTCCTCGCCAGTGTGTCACAGCACACCAGAAATCTCAGGAGGCACACAGTTTGCGATACACTGATTTAAGGTATGCCAAAGTAGGATAAGACATAACCCACATCAGGCCATCCCTGGCTAAGCTCCTTCCAGCAGGCCAACCTTTTCCATATTTTCTTGAATTCTGTTAGTATTTTTTGCCTCCTGTACTAGGAGCTAGTGATAGTTCTTGAAAAGAAAACTGTTATACACTTCTCCCTCCGTATTCGCTGTGATAGGGGATTAACAGAACCGCAAATACTGAAAAACCGCGAATAACTTTTTTATATGTTATTCACTGTTTTCTATTAAAAACCATCGTGAATATGGTGAAATTGTGAATAACATGGTGGGAGACCTGGCCTGTTCCTGAAGGAGAGGCAAAACACGGAGAGCAAAGTGCTGGGAATCGGCAATTTTCTCTGTGAACGCTTGGAATCAGCAATTTCTCTATGCAAGCTGATATAATTTGAGGAGAGCAGCTAATATTATAACACTGTATGCTAATGAATCACAGTTATTGCCATTCTGATACTTTTGTAGCACATCTT
Organism: Geotrypetes seraphini; assembly: GCF_902459505.1. Lineage (NCBI taxonomy): Eukaryota > Metazoa > Chordata > Amphibia > Gymnophiona > Dermophiidae > Geotrypetes > Geotrypetes seraphini. The sequence continues at coordinate 41,871,845 of NC_047091.1, forward strand.
CTATTAGTACAAGCAGTGCTTCTCAACTCCATCCCCCATCCCCTGAGGATCACCTAGCCAGTCAGGTTTTCAGGGTTTCCACAATGAATATGTATGAGATGTTTTCATATATATTGGAGACCTATTGTATGCAGATCTATCTTATGCATATTATTTGTGGTAATCCTGAAAACCTAATTGGTTACATGCACTTCCAGGAGAGGAGTGAGAACACATTTGCAGAACATATCCCCCATCTCCTTAAATCTGATCACATAACATAAAGCACAGTTACTTACCGTAACAGTTGTTATCCAGGGACAGCAGGCAGATATTCTCAACATGTAGGTGATATCATCCACGGAGCCCCGAAGCGTACAGCCTTGCAAGCAGACTTATTTGAAAAACTTTCAGAAAGTGGGCGAGTGCCTTGCCGCCGAACATAGTTCGCACGTCTCCTCTGAGGTACCTCAGTTCAGATAGCTAGCTAAGAAGCCAACCAGGGGAGGTGGGTGGGTTTTGAGAATATCTGCTTGCTGTCCCTGGATAACAACTGTTACGGTAAGTAACTGTGCTTTATCCCAGGACAAGCAGGTAGCATATTCTCAACATGTGGATGACCTCCAAGCTAACCAGAATGGGATAGTGAGAGTGTTGGCAAATTAGGAGAATAAATGTAAAACTGCCTGGGCAAAATGGCCATCCCGTATGGAGAAAGCATCCAGACAATAATGAGAGCAGCGTTTCTGTTTTTTTTCTTTTGTATTGCAGGAGCGGAGAGGCAGAGGGGAAGGCAGAAGGAAACAGCCAGAGCAGGCTGTTAGACCGGGGTCGCGGCGAGAGTTAGCTCCGCCCACCCCCACCCGCGTCAGAGGTTACATCGGGCCCGGGCTCCCCCTATAAGAAGAAGGGAGCCAGGGCACGAGGTAAACCCGGCAGCGTTTCTGTTTTTTTTCTTTTGTATTGCAGGAGCGGAGAGGCAGAGGGGAAGGCAGAAGGAAACAGCCAGAGCAGGCTGTTAGACCGGGGTCGCGGCGAGAGTTAGCTCCGCCCACCCCCACCCGCGTCAGAGGTTACATCGGGCCCGGGCTCCCCCTATAAGAAGAAGGGAGCCAGGGCACGAGGTAAACCCGGCAGCGTTTCTGTTTTTTTTCTTTTGTATTGCAGGAGCGGAGAGGCAGAGGGGAAGGCAGAAGGAAACAGCCAGAGCAGGCTGTTAGACCGGGGTCGCGGCGAGAGTTAGCTCCGCCCACCCCCACCCGCGTCAGAGGTTACATCGGGCCCGGGCTCCCCCTATAAGAAGAAGGGAGCCAGCGCCTTTGCGAAGGAGCCTTGAGAAGGAGCCCAGACAGCAGCAGCAGCAAAAATCTTTTTTCTCACTCATTACTCTCTTCTCTCTCTACCCTTTCAGCTAGCTGCACGCCGGACACCACTCATACACACCGAGGAACCAAAGGAGCAGGGAAAAAGAAATGGAGGCTGCAGGAACCCAGCGGAGCTACCCAGTGTACTGCATCGAGTGTCATATGTATGACTACCTCCTCTCCGGGAGGCAGGCGTACATATGCGGTCGATGTCAGGAACTGGATAGCCTGAGGAAGGAGGTCGGGAGACTGCAGGCCAAGGTCCAGGAGCTGGAAGGACTGTGCACCTTAGAGGAACCATGCTGGACAACGGAGGATACCACCGGAGAGAGTCACGTCACGGAGCAAGTAAGAGAGCTCGAGAAATTCATCGAGGAGGCCTGCAGGATGGTGGCGGCTCAGGACAAACAGCACATCGGAATGGAACCAACAATTGGACAGAATCCACCAGACGCCATGAGAGTAGGACCTTGCGGAGGAGCTGGACAGACAGAGGAGATAGTGACCCAACCGAACCCAGAGGAAATTCTAACGGATCGCGACACGGACCTGAGACCAGAGAGACAACCAAGGAAGGGGAAGTCTGCAATTGTAGTGGGAGACTCAATCCTGAGAGAAGTGGACAGTCACATAGCAGGAGGGAGAGAGGACCGACTAGTGACATGTCTCCCGGGGGCGAGAACGAAGGACGTCATTGACAGAATAGAGAGAATCCTGGACGGAGCTGAAACAGAGGAGACAGCGGTGATAATCCACGTTGGAACCAACGACATCAGCAGGAGGAGCTACAACAGAACTACACTAACTGAGCAGTTCAGGATCCTGGGGAGGAAACTGAAGCTGAGGACAAGGAGGATAGCCTTCTCGGAGATCCTGCCAGTACCGAGGGCAGATGCTAAGAGACAGACCGAGCTGCAAGCAGTAAACGGTTGGCTGAGGAGATGGTGCGAAGAGGAGGGTTTCCAATTTGTACGGAACTGGACAACTTTCTGGGGGAAGAACAAGCTCTACAGGAGGGACGGACTGCACCTGAGCACGGTTGGGACGAGGTTGCTGGCACGCAACGTCCAGAGCAGCATAGACTTGGCTTTAAACTGAGGAGAAGGGGAAAGCCGACAGTCGACCTGACCTCGACACATCGGACCAAAGTATCAAACAAGGATACTGAACCAGAAATTTGTAAAAGAGGGCTCGGGACTGAGAGGGAACTTTTGGGAAAAGGATACATGGATGCAATGCAGGGAGCCAATGCACAAACGAACCTAGCAAGCAGAATTAAGAGAGAGCAACAGGAGCCAGAGGGTCATCCAAACATGGGGGAGCAGGCTGAGGACAACATATACACACCGCAAGATGGGGATGAACACAACAAAGCTCCGGGGCTGGCAACCCATGAGGAGGTTGGCAGGGGCGCCAAACCACGAGGAAAACCAGCGGAAAAGGCAAACAACCAGGACTTAAATTGCCTATACACTAATGCTAGGAGCCTAAGAGCCAAAATGGGAGAACTAGAAGTCATAGCCAATACAAAGGACCTGGACATAATAGGAGTCACAGAAACGTGGTGGACTGACGACAACAAATGGGATGTGGCCATACCAGGGTACAAACTCTACAGGAGGGACAGGACACACAAGAAGGGTGGAGGAATAGCGCTTTATATAAAGGACTCCATACCTTCAACCAGGATAGAAACAACAGTAAGGGCGGACGACTTGGAATCACTATGGATTAAGCTACCTGGAGGAGCTGGAGCAGACATAAAATTGGGCCTGTACTATCGCCCACCTGGACAAACGGAAGCACTCGACCAGGACCTGGAGGCTGAGCTGAGGCAGATATGCAAAAGCGGAAGCGTGATGGTGATGGGAGACTTCAACTACCCTGGGATAGACTGGAGTATTGGACACTCAAACTGCACAAGGGAGACCAAATTCCTGGAAACCACGAGGGACTGTTTCATGGAACAGCTGGTCACGGAACCAACACGGGGGGATGCAACTCTCGACCTAATCCTCAATGGGCTAGGGGGACCTGCAAAGGAGGTGGCGGTGCTAGAACCCCTAGGAAACAGCGATCACAACATGATCCAGTGCAAGCTGGAAATTGGACCATCAAAGGTGAAAAGATCCACAGCGACAGCACTCAACTTCAAAAAAGGGAATTATGATGGCATGAGGAAACTGGTGGGAAAGAAACTCAATGGTAGCGAAAGGAAGATGGAGTCTGTAGAAAAAGCCTGGTCCCTACTCAAGGGCACGGTGCAAGAGGCACAGAACCTGTACATCCCCAGATTCAGGAAGGGGTGCAAAAAAAACCGAACAAAAAACCCAGCGTGGATAACAACTGCAGTGAAAAAGGCGATAAGTGACAAGAAAACATCGTTCAAAAAATGGAAAAAGGACCAAACAAAGGACAACCAAATGGAACACAAAGAACACCAAAGGAAGTGTCACCGTGTGGTTAAAAAAGCTAAAAGGGAATATGAGGAGAGACTGGCGGGGGAAGCAACAAACTTCAAATCGTTCTTCAGATATGTGAAGGGGAAGCAACCGGCAAGGGAAGAAGTGGGGCCATTGGATGATGGAGACAAAAAAGGAGTGGTAAAAGAGGAAAAAGAGATAGCAGACAGGTTAAATAAGTTCTTCACGTCAGTCTTCACGAGGGAGGATACATCCAATATTCCGGAACCGGAGGACATCGTAAATGGGGATCGGGATGAAAAGCTGGTCCAACTAGAGGTAAGCCAAGAGGATGTCCTCAGGCAGATAGACAGACTAAAGAGCGACAAATCGCCAGGTCCGGACGGCATTCACCCAAGGGTACTAAAGGAACTAAGGAACGTAATAACAGAGCCACTTCGCCAAATATGTAACCTATCCTTAAAGACTGGAGAGATCCCGGAGGATTGGAAAATTGCAAATGTCACGCCCATCTTCAAGAAGGGTTCAAGGGGGGACCCAGGGAACTACAGGCCGGTGAGCTTGACCTCGGTCCCGGGAAAAATGATGGAAGCACTGATTAAGGACAGTATCTGTGAACACATAGAAAACAATGGACAGCTAAAGACGAGCCAGCACGGCTTCTGCAAGGGTAGGTCATGCCTCACAAACTTATTGTACTTCTTTGAGGGAGTAAATAGACAGGTGGATAAAGGAGAATCCATTGACATCATTTACCTTGACTTTCAAAAAGCCTTTGACAAGGTACCGCACGAAAGATTGCTTAAAAAACTGTGGAGACACGGGGTGCAAGGGGAGGTCCACCGATGGATCAAAAACTGGCTGGCAGACAGGAAACAGAGGGTTGGAGTGAAGGGCCATTACTCAGACTGGCATGGGGTCACGAGCGGAGTTCCGCAGGGGTCGGTGCTGGGACCGCTCCTGTTCAATATATTTATTAATGACCTGGAGGCGGGAACAAGTTGCGAAGTTATTAAATTTGCGGATGACACCAAACTCTACCGCAGGGTTGAAACCATGGAAGACTGCGAAGATCTGCAAAGGGACCTAACGACGCTAGAAGAATGGGCCAAAAAATGGCAAATGAACTTTAATGTAGGGAAATGCAAGGTCATGCATGTAGGGAAAAAGAACCCGATGTTCAGCTACAAAATGGGAGGATCACTGCTAGGGGTAAGTAACCTTGAAAGAGACCTGGGAGTGATGGTGGACACGTCTTTAAAGGCGTCGGCACAGTGCGCCACAGCCTCAAGAAAAGCAAACAAAATGTTGGGTATCATTAAGAAGGGTATCACGACCAGGACAAAGGAGGTCATCCTGCCACTGTATCGTGCAATGGTGCGACCGCATCTGGAGTACTGTGTCCAATATTGGTCGCCGTACCTCAAAAAGGACATGGCGGTACTTGAGGGAGTCCAGAGAAGAGCAACTAAACTGATAAGAGGTATGGAAAACCTCTCATATACTGACAGACTGAAAAAGCTGGGGCTGTTCTCCCTGGAAAAGCGGAGACTTAGAGGAGACATGATAGAAACCTTCAAGATCCTGAAGGGTATAGAAAAAGTAGACAGGGACAGATTTTTCAGATTACGGGGAACCACAAGTACAAGGGGGCACTCGGAAAAATTAAAAGGAGACAGGTTTAAAACAAATGCCAGAAAGTTCTTTTTCACCCAGAGGGTGGTGGACACATGGAACGCGCTCCCGGAGGCTGTGATAGGCCGGAGCACGTTACAAGGCTTCAAAGAAGGTTTGGATAGGTTCCTAGAGGATAAAGGAATTGAAGGGTACAGATAAGAGTAGCGGTAGGTTATAGGGATAGTCTGGGACCATTGCTCAGGCAATGGGCCTGATGGGCCGCCGCGGGAGCGGACCGCTGGGCGAGATGGACCTCTGGTCTGCCTCAGCGGAGGCAACTTCTTATGTTCTTATGTTCTTATGTGAATGTATGAACCGAGGACCAAGTGGCAGCCTTGCAGATTTCCTCAATAGGAGTCGATCTGAGGAAAGCTACAGATGCTATCATAGCTCTAACTCAATGGCCCATGACTCGACCCTGAAGAGGGAGATCAGCCTGAGCAGAGCAGAAAAAGATGCAAGCATCCAGTTGGAGATAGTTCGCTTGGAAACAGGGTGCCCCAACTTATTTGGAACAATAAGTTCTGTGAGGTTAAGTTCGTTGCAAGTAGAAAGCCAAAGCACGTTTACAGTCCAGAGTATGAAGAGCTGTTTCTCCAGGATGAGATTGAGGCTATGGAGAAAACACTGGAAGTACAATGGATTGATTAAGATGAAATTCTGAAACCATTTTAGATAAGAATTTAGGATGAGTACGGAGGACCACCTTGTCATGATGGAATACTGTGAAAGGTGGATCTGCCACTAAAGCTTGTAGCTCACTGACTCATCTAGCAGAGGTGAGTGCAAAGAGAAAAACTAGTTTCAGTGGCGTACCAAGGGGGGGGGCGGGGGCGGTGCGTCCCGGGTGCAGCCTTAGGGGGGGTGCACAGCTGGCGAGGTCCGGAAAATGGTCGATCGCCAAGGCAAAGTGAGTTGATCGCAGAGCCCTTCCCGAGCTCCGTGATAGACTCACTTTGCCTTGGCGATCGACCATTTTCCAGATCTGGACGGCTGTACACCCCCCCTAAGGCAGCCGTCGGAGAGGAAGTTCGGACCAGAAAATCGCTGCTTGGCTGGGTGGAACTTCCTCTCCGACAGAAGAATTGACGTTGGGGAGAGAAATGCTGGTCGGCCCAACGCTGGGAAGCAGAGAGAGCTTGGGGCTGCCGCGGCGGCGGCTTTGGGGCCTGTTCCCTGATGGTGGCAGCAGTGGCTTGGTGGAGGGCAGGGAGAAAGAAAGAAAGGGGGCAGGCAGGGAGACAGAAGGGAAACAAAAAAAAAGGGGGCATGAAGAGAGAAAAAAGAAAGGGAGGCAGGGAGAAAGAAAGGGCAGGGAGAGAGGAAGAAAAAGTTGGGGGAGGGAATGAGGTCTGGAGGAGAGGAAGCATATAGGCTGAAAGAAGGGAAGAAAGATTGGATGCACAGTCAGAAGAAGAAAGTGTAACCAGAGACTCATGAAATCACCAGACAACAAAGGTAGGAAAAATGATTTTATTTTAAATTTAGTGATCAAAATGTGTCTGAATTTATATCTGCAGTCTATATTTTACACTATGGTCCCCTTTTATTAAACTGCAATAGAGGTTTTTAGCGCAAGGAGCCTATGAGCGTTGAGAGCAGCGCTGGGCATTCAGTGCAGCTCCCTGCGATAAAAACTGCTATCGTGGTTTAGTAAAAAGGGAGGGGGTATATTTGTCTATTTTTGTATGGTTGTTACTGAGGTGACAGTGCATAGAGTCATCTGCTTTGACCTCTTTGAAAAAACCCCGGAATAGGAATGATAATTAACATTTTCTATGCGTAGTGTGCTTTGTGGTTTTTTAAAAAATTTTATTGTTGATAGATCATTTTGACTTGGTCATTTTAAAAGTAGCTCACAAGCCAAAAAGTGTGGGTACTCCTGAGCTAGAGAGTTGAAGCTGCATCAGAGACGACCTTTATGGCAGCCATATGCAACTACAACGCTCCAGCTGCTGTAAGAAGGCAGTTTAGACATTGCTGGCCACAGGGCAGGGAGGTTTGTCGGACCGGGCCTGTTGTCCGGGGGGGGGGGGGGGTGTTGCAGATCTTGTTGCCAAAATCGGAAAGGTGAGGAAGGGAGAAAGATGGGCCTGTGGTGGATGGAGAGATTGAGAGAAGGGGACAGATGATGGAAGTGGGTAGAAAGGGGAGAGAGAAGAGGTCAGATGATGGAAGTGGGTAGAAAGGGGAGAGAGAAGAGGTCAGATGATGGAAGTGGGGAGAAGGGAAAGCAAATGCTGAATGGAAGTGGAGAAAGAGAACACATACTGGATGGAAGGAGGGATAAAGAAAAAGGACATATGCTGGGTGGGGGAAGAAGATAGAGTTAGTGAGATAGTGGAGGGGTGAAGGAAAGGGGTGTCATGCTGTGGGTAGATATAGTGAAAAGAGGGAAACTAAGGACAGCATAGTAAGAAATAATTTAATTTAGACGGAGGTAGAAAATAAAGAAGGAAGACCAGAGAAGGAAAGGGAAGAGAGAGAGATGCCAGAGAACGGGGAAGGAGACAGAGACATCAGATATGAGTGGAGGAAATGAGAAGAGAGAGATGCTAAAAACCACAGGAGGGAGGGAAAGAGAGATGAAAGAAGAAAGATGCCAGACCATGAGGGAACAGAGGGAAGATGATGGATGCCAGACCAAAGTGTGTGTGTGGGGGGGGGGTGGTCTAGAGGAGAGATGGAAGAGGGAGGCATACAGTTTCTGGAAGGGGCATAGAAGGAGAGAAGATGCCATATAGGGAGGGACAGAGAGATGGCAGACAGTGGAAGGAAGGAAGACAGTAACAAGAAGATGAGGAAAGCAGAAACCAGAGAAGACAAAGGTAGAACAAAAATTTTCTATTTATTTATTGCTTTAGGAGACATATGTCACTGTTTCTGTGGTGTTGCATTTTATGCAGAGTCCAGCTTCTTGCTGGTTCAATTTAACCTTTATCTATGTATTTCTATTTTATCCCCCCTTTTACAAAACTGTGGAGCGTTTTTTAGCGCCAGCTGTGGTGGTAGCAGCTCTGATGCTCAGAATTCTGAGCGTCAGAGCTGTTACCACTGTGGCTAAAATCCACACTACAGTTTTGTAAAAGGGGGAGGGGTTAGTTTGTGATGACATATTCCATACTGGGCGAAGGTGTTTTCTGTGTTCTGTGTGTTCAAAAGACATGGTTTTCTGTTAGGATTGATGGTGTAGGATTGATCTGTACTGGTCTGGCTTGTTTAGTTTTACAATGGGTGTATTGATGTACTGCTCACTGCAATATGTAAGATGCTGCCTTTTCCTAGGTACTCATGTGTGACGTGTGGCTTGTTACTAAAAATCATGTTTTTCGTACAGATGGGGGGGTGCCAAAAAATGATGGGCCCCGGGTGTCACAAATGCTAGGTACGCCACTGACTAGTTTCCAAGTGAAATATTTTAGATGAACCGAAGGAGGCTTCATCAATTGTGCAAGAACATTGAGATCCCAAACCACTGGAGGCGGTTTGAGAGGTGGTTTGATATTGAAAAGGCCTTTCATAAACCTGGAAACCACAGGATGAAGAGACAGGGGTTTCCCTTCAATAGACTGATGAGAAGCAGCAAATGCACTGAGGTGGACTTGAATGGATGTGGATTTGAGGCCATATTGAGATAAGTGTTCTAAGTAATCCAAAACCGAAGACATGGAGGTAGATTGCGGCTCCTTGTGATGAATGGTACACCAAGCAGAGAATCTAGTCCAGGGGTGCCCACACTTTTTGGGCTTGCGAGCTACTTTTAAAATGACCAAGTCAAAATGATCTACCAACAATAAAATTTAAAAAAAACACAACGCACACTGTACGCATAGAAAATGTTAATTATCATTCCTATTCCAGGGTTTTTCAAAGAGGTCAAAGCAGATGACTCTATGCACTATCACCTCAGTAACAACCATACAAAAATAGACAAATATACCCCCCTACCTTTTTACTAAACCACGATAGCAGTTTTTAGAGTGCAGGGAGCTGCGCTGAATGCCCAGCGCTGCTCTCGACGCTCATAGGCTCCCTGCGCTAAAAAACTCTATTGCGGTTTAGTAAAAGGGGACCTTAGTGTAAAATATAGACAGCAGATATAAATTCAGACACATTTTGATCACTAAATTTAAAATAAAATCATTTTTCCTACCTTGTCTGGTGATTTCATGAGTCTCTGGTTGCACTTTCTTCTTCTGACTGTGCATCCAATCTTTCTTCCCTTCTTTTAGCCTGTATGCTTCCTCTCCTCCAGACCTCGTTCCCTCCCCCAACTTTTCCTTCCTCTCTCCCTGCCCTTTCTTTCTCTCTGCCTCCCTTTCTTTTTTTTCTGTTTCTCTTCTTTCCTTCTGTCTCCCTGCCTGCCCTTTTTCTTTCTTTCTCCCTGCCCTCCCCAAGCCACTGCCATCGGGGACCAGGACCCAAACAGCCACCAATAACAGGCCCGAAAGCCGACGCCGCCCCAAGCTGTCCCTGCTTCGGCCGACCAGCATTCCTCTCCCCGACGTCAATTCTGCCGTCGGAGAGAGGAAGGCTAATTGGCCCAAGATCGCGATGGACCTATTGGGGAAATGCTGCCGGGTCCTGCCTTCGCGGAAACAGAAAGTAGGCAGGACCTGGCAGCAAGAAGAGCAAATGCTTCACTAACCTGTCTCCCGCCTTAGCCCATAGCGAACGCTTGCTTCAGGGCTCTCAACATGTGTGCGCCAGTTTCCCTTCTCCCCCCCCCCCCGGACATAACTTCCGGTTTCGGAGGGAAGAGAAGGGAAGCTGGCACACACACGTTAGAGCCACGGAGCATAAGTTCGCTACGAGCTAAAATCTCCAAGCCGGTTTTTTTTTGTTTTTTTTTTAATGTTCAGCAGCGGCGGCAGCAGCAGATGACAGCTGGGCGGACCGCCCAGCTAAAAAGCCCTAGAGAGAACACTGGAGAGGAAGGCTGATCGGCCCGGTAGATCAGGACGGCAACATGAGTCTATCACGGAGCCCAGGATGGGCTCCGCGATTGACTCGCGTTGCCTTCCTGAGCTACTGGTCGATCGCTATTGACGTGTTGGGCACCCCTGATCTAGTCCATTTCTGGGTGTAACACTGCCTAGTGGCAGGCTTCCTGGAAGCCTCTAGAATGTCCTGTACAGATTGAGAAAATTGTAGAGAGGCAGTTAAGATGAGAGGTACCAAGCGTTCAGGTGTAGAGACCGCAGGTTGGGATGAAGCAGAGACTCTTGACTCTGTGTAAGCAGAGAAGGAAATACTGGTAGAAGTAGAGGCTCCCTGGTGCTGAGTTGAAGTAGAAGGGAGTACCATGGTTGTCTGGGCCACCGAGGAGCTATCAGAATCATGGTGGCATGCTCCTGCTTGAGTTTGACAAGTGTCTTGAGAATCAGAGGGAATGGAGGGAACGCATAGAGAAACTGATTCGCCCATTCCAGAAGAAAAGCATCTGCCTCGAGACGGTGAGAAGAGTATATCCTGGAACAGAACTGAGGCAGTTAGTTGTTGTGGGGAGATGCAAAGAGGTCTATCTGAGGAGTTTCCCACTGAGCAAAAACGTGATGCAGAGGCGAGGAATTGAGTGTCCATTCGTAAGGTTGCAGGAGATGACTCAATTTGTCTGCAAGACAGTTTTTCTCTCCTTGGATGTAGCTCTCAGAAAGGTGTTGTGAAGGATTGCCCAATTCCAAAGCTTAAGAGCTTCCTGGCAAAGAGGGAGAGATCCTGTTCTTCCCTGCTTGTTTACATAATAAATAGCGACTTGATTGTCCGTTCGAATGAGGACTATCCTGTCGTGGAGAAGATGCTGAAAAGCTTTCAGAGCATTGAAGATCACTCTGAGTTCCAACAGACTGATATGACATTGACGATCTGCGCTGGACCAGTGGCCTTGAGTACGGAGATCATCTAGGTGAACCCCCCCCAAGCATAGATCAAGGAATCTGTTGTGAGAACCTTCTGATGAGGAGGGGAGTGTGTGAAATAGCAAACCTCTGGAAAGATTGGAAGAGAGCATCCACCAGTGGAGAGACTGTCTCAATGAAGAAGTCACTGTAATGTGGGTCGCAAGCCTGCTTCCACTGAGATGCCAGGGTCCACTGAGGAATTCAGAGGTGAAGTCTGGCAAAAGGAGTCACGTGAACTGTAGAGGCAATGTGACCTATGAGAACCATCATGTGTCTTGCTGAGATTGACGTGAGGGAAGACACTTGTTGACAAAGCTGAATGAGAGCATCCTGACATTGGGGTAGGAAAGCTCTCAGTTGAACAGTATCCAGGACAGCTCCAATACACTGTAGAGTTTGGGAGGGGCGGAGCTGGGACTTTTGAAAGTTGATTTCAAACTTGTAGAAACGAAATAGTCCATTGGGTTGTGATGAAGCTTTGATGAGCCAGTCATCCAGAAATGGAAAGACTTGAAGACTCTGTGTCCACAGGGCTGCAGCCACCACCACCAGGCTGGATGAATTGGAATATGAGTGTAAGCCTCTTTGAGATCTATGGAGCATAACCAATCTTCTTGATCCATCAGGGAATACAGGGCTGGAAGAGAGAGCATTCGAAACTTTTCTTTGACAAGAAATTTGAAAGCTCCGAGGTACAGGACAGGTCCCGTCTTCTTTGGCACCAGAAAGTAATGGGAATAAAAACCTGTGTCCCGTTGGGCCAAGGGAACCTCTTCAACAGCATGGAGGCGAAGAAGAGCCTGAGCCTTCTGAAGAAGAAGGGGGGAGTTATAACACATTGGAAGGAAACTCTTTTGGAGGGAGATCTGGTGGAATTTGAAGAAATTGAAGCGAGTATCCCTCTCTGATGACAGTAAGAACTCATAGGTCGGATGTAATGTGCTCCCATTATTAGTAAAAATGATGAAGGCAACCTCCGATGGGGAGAACAGAAGACTGGTACATGAAGATGGACGTTATGCTCTGATCTAGATTGTCAAAAAGATTGAGTAGGCTTAGCTACAGCAGGAGTCTAGAGTTTCTGTTGGCGCTGTTGTTGCGGCTGCTTCCTGGGTGGAGGCCAGGAATAAGCCAAAGTAGATTTCTGTGGATAACAACATTGAGGTGGTTTATAAGGCTTAGCAGCTGGAGGCTTAGGCTTAGGTCAAATCAAAGAGGCAAATAACTATTAATGCTCTGACAGACGCTTGGTAGCAGCCTCTTTTTTTTTTTTTATTATTATTCTTTATTTATATTTTGAACATATTATCAAGAATAAACTTCTTGTACAGAATATGATTGAGTCAGCATAGTATAAAACAAATGAAGTAACAACTATATGACAAAATTACTATTTACTCATCAAAATTAAAGTCCCAAAATTGAGATCCAAGATGTTCCTGAGTGAGAAACTATTAAAGAAAAAGAATAAATTCAAATTGCAATTAGGCGGTCAGATGAGAATGGACCAAGAGTAAATTTATACATTGAGATTTTCTTTATCCCCTTCAAGGCCCCTCCTGGAGAGAAATCCTGTCAACTGAGAGGGTTCAAAGAAAATATAATTACAAGATTTGTACTTTACAATGCATTTACAAGGATATCGTAAAAGAAATGATGCCCCCATTGCAGTGACCCCAGGCTTGAGAAGCAAAAATTCCTTCCTTCGTTTCTGAGACTCCCTTGTCACATCCGGAAATATTTGAACTTTATATCCAAGAAATTCTTTATGTCTATTCTTAAAGTAAAGCTATAATATCCAATTTTTATCTGGTGATAAAACCACCGTAGCCAATAGGGTAGCTGGAATAGCTACCTCCCTCATTGAAGATTCCAATAATAATGTTATATCCATTTGTTCACCCTGACCTTGTTGTTCTAGTGGACGCTGTTCTTCCGAATTTTTTGATGTTGGCAAATAATATATTTTGGAAAAAGGAGGAAAGGCATCATGAGGAACATTAAGAACTTCACAAAAATACTTTTTCAAAACTTCTTTTGCTGATAGAGAAGGGATCTTTGGGAAGTTCAAAAATCTAAGGTTATTCAATCGCATATTATTTTCCATCATTTCCACCTTTCTCCTAAGATTAAGATTGTCCTTAATCAGTGTCGTTTGGATTTGAGTTACTTCAGTTATCTTTTTATCTATTTTTTCCACATTATTTTTCATCGATATATTTTCCTGTTTAAGTCCATTTATTTCATTTCTTTGTTCTAAATATTTCTCTTCTAGTTCTTTAATTTGTGGTGACAATGTTTGTCCCAAAGTAATTACCAAGTCCCAAATTGAGTCTAGGGTAACATTCATGGGTTTAGGAACAGAGAATATACTTGCTTGCATTGTCCCAGCTTCCACAGCAGTGGCAGTCTTCTCTCTCTGGTAACCTTGCTCCATTTCAAGTCCCCTTGTTGTTCTCACCGCAGTCTCGTCTTCCTCCAGTGCTTCGCCCATTCCAGCCTCCCGGGAAACGAAGTCTGCCTCCTCAGACTGACTACTCTCCCGTGGAGAGCTAGCACGCTGCGGCTGAGGGGGCGGGGTTCTAGCATCGGGGCTCAGAGTCGACTCTAGCCCAGGGAAGCTTGCCGCGACCTCACTCCTTCCCGGCGATTCCAGCGGGCGACTCCCCGATGCAGCTACTGCCTCTTGGTTCGGACGCCGCAAAAAATCCTCCATGGACATCTGAAGAGGAGTCTCCAGGCGCCTCAAGGCTCCAGAAGCGCCTTTCCCTCTCCTTTTCGGCATCGAAACGGCACTAGGTAAATGTTATTCGTTAGAATCTCTGGCGGCGTCTCACTCACTCTCATCAGCACGCGGCCATCTTGGATCCCTATGCACCTCCTGGTAGCAGCCTCAATGGATTCGTATGGTGGAGCTGTTAAAACTCAGGCAACCGCTGCTCAGGTAAAAGAAGTAGGGCATGGTCTTTATGCAGTACTTAAGATAAGAGGTGAATATGAAGTTGTAGTTAAAAATCCTGTTTGCCATCATGGAATTTTGATACAGGCGGCATCCAAATTTGTCCATGGTTCGTCCCTCTCTTCCTGGAGGGACTGCAGCATAGACTTTGCTGGGATTAGACTTTTTGAGAGATGATTCTACCACCAAAGATTGGTGAGACAATTGCGGCTTCTCAAACCCTTTACAAGGAACCGTGCAGTAACGAGATTCCATTTTGGAGGGTATAGCCGGAATAGAATAAGGAGTCTCTAAATTTCTCAGGAAAGTTTGCTTCAGAACAGGATTCATGGGAAGTCTCAAAGTATCCTTTGGCAGATGGGGCAATTCCATCTCAGCCAAATATTCAGGAGTATACTTAGACTCAGATTGTAGATCAATTTGAAGAGCCTTACTCTTGTCATATATGAATTTGGAAAATGATGTGGACTTTGAAGATGAAGAACCCTCAAGAGAAGAAGTAGAGCGAGAGTGAGGTGCTGCAGAATAAGAAGGAGAAGCCTCCCTGGAGTACTGGGAAGGGATATCTGTATCCAACGTAAGAGTTTCAGAAGAAGCTCCACTGTGTGATATAGGCGGAGTCAGAGAGTGCTTATGTTTGACAGGATGTGATGGAGAGGTCCGAGGAGTGTGAGGGACTGAATGCCTCGACTCATGCCTCATAGAAACCAGCGAACGAGGATCCCTTGTAGCATGCCTCAACAGAAGAATCTGGGGCCTGGACGAGTCTCGAGGTGGAGAAGTACGAGGCGTTACAGGCTTCCTGGTTTGAGATTTATGCTCGGACTTGGAGGGAGTCTTGATGGGCCTTGAAGAACAAGGGAGAGAAGACTCTGTATCCCTCCTCAAAGACAGGTGCCTCAATGAAGAGGAATGCTTCAAATGAGACCTGGATTGAGGCTTCCGTACCACCTCTCAAGCAGGTTGAGACCTGGCCCTGAAGGACGAGGCGAGGAGTCACTGGAGGACAAAGGTCGAGACCTGACAGGTTTAGCTCCTCGCGCCTCGACAGAACGCTCAGACTGGCTCGCAGGAAGCAGGGTCGAGGCAGGGGCAAACTTAGTAAACATAGAGCTAAGCTGCTTGGTCAAGATGGCTTCCAGCATGTCTTTGAAGAAAGGCACCGAGACCAATGACTCTGGTCTAGAAGGTGCAGCAGTGTGTTCCATAGAGAGTGACCTCGAAGATGAGTATTCCAAAGAGCTGCTGAATCTGAACACGACGTCTCCAGAGAGCTCTTTTTTGAAGGGTAGCACAGTGTGGGTATGATTCAGGACAATGTTCGGGTCCTAAGCACTTGATACACCAATGGTGTAGGTCGGTGAGTGAAATCGCCCGGTTGCACTGGCTACACCTTTTAAATCCCGTAACAGACTGGGACATAGAAAAAAAGTACAGCCGCAGCAAATCGACCAAGCCCCGCCGGACGAGAACGTAAGAAAAAAAGTAAAGTTCTTTTTTTTTTTTTTTTTTTGAAAATACGACGCGCAGCAACTTAAAAAGAAAAGAAAAAAAAAAAAGCCACGATGCGAAAAAGCACAACTCGAATTTGGGGCAGAGCTTAGAAACAGGTGCCTCTTAGCTCCATGGAAAAATGAGAACTGAGGTACCTCAGAGGAGACGTGCAACCTATGTTCAGCGGGAAGGCACTCGCACATGCGCAGTGCAGCACTCGCAAACTTTCTGAAAGTTCTTCAAGCAAGTCTGCTTGCGAGACTGTCCGCTTCGGGACTCCATGGATGACTTCACCCACATGTTAAGAATATGCTGCCTGCTTGTCCTGGGATAACATATATTTTAATTTATATACTGCAAAAGCCTTTCGGTTCTATGCGGTTTACAAAAGAGATGGGCTGACCATTGTGAGTGAGCTACAATAGATAGAATATTTGCATCAATGAGTTAACAATAGTTTCACATCACTATGCTGTTCTGAAGGGATTACAAGAATTTTGAAAACAGATGGGGTTTTAATAATTTTCTAAAATGCATATATGTCAGTGCTGACTGATGTTACATTTGATGTCACAATTGCATGCGCCAAAAGATACCAGTATACTGGGTGCATAAGATGACTCATTCAAATGCGTCAGAGAAGATTGGAAAGTGAGGGGTGGGGGGTGGAAGGCAGCTTAACATAAACCCACAGGAACTGTTATAAACTTCTGCATTAATACAAGGTAGATATTTCTACTTTGCTGTGTAAAACAGAATTATTTGGTTTCCAGGTACACTGATGATGTTTTACTCTTAGTAAGGGTTAGCAAATTGTTTTGGACATGGTGTTACTGCTGCTCTGTGTCTTCTTGTATCAGACTATTACTGGGACTCACAGTAAAGCATCTCTCCTCTTCCTGCATTGCAACCACAGATAGAGTTGGGAGGGGATGATCCAGTTGAGCAGTCTGACTGACTAAAATCCCTATAATACGAGCAACCTGTTTGGTTCTGGAGGCAAATGTGCAGTTCCATCTTACCGTTCCTTAGTTTCAGCTGCACGGTCCCGCTGTCGGCGATTCTTGAACCAGTTGCTGACTTGTGTAGTGGTCAGTCCAGTAGCTTCAGCTAGTTCCCTCTTCTCCCGGGGTGATGGATATGGGTTGTGTATATACCACTCCCTGAGGACACCCCGTGACTTCTCCTGGGAAGAGGAGACCAAAGGTGGGTGGATCCTGCTCTGTGAGGTCAAGCACAACACCTTGCACACGATACCAAGCAAATGGTTGGGTAGAGCTATGGTGGACTAAAGCAGTAAAAATGACAGAGGCTGTTGGCACCTTGTAGAGTAATCAATCCAGAA
Source organism: Geotrypetes seraphini (assembly GCF_902459505.1). NCBI lineage: Eukaryota > Metazoa > Chordata > Amphibia > Gymnophiona > Dermophiidae > Geotrypetes > Geotrypetes seraphini. The sequence goes on from NC_047091.1 coordinate 41,888,986, forward strand.
CAAGAGCTCATTTGGTCAGTTCTTGCTCTCAAAAACTCATGCCCTGATAAACTGGTTAGTCTATAAGATGGCATCAGCATCTTTGTAATTTTTAAAACCAGATGTGTACTGTACACAGCTGCAAACATGCATGCTCACATTCATACTGAAATAGCAGGTCATAAAGTCAGGTTAGTAACAAGAGTTCCTGGGAGCCGAGCACACTGGGAATTCATTTTATAACATTTCAAGATGCAGCTAACTCTTGAATTGCTTTCATTACCATCTGCGCTCCCAGAAACTGAGTCCTAGGACTTTCACTGCAGCAGCTGCTGAGTGCTAGTTTTTTTTTTTTAATTATTATTATAATGTGCAGTTGCATATCATGTTACCAGGAGCTGAATCATTGCATTGATTGTACAGCAGGGGCTCTTGAAGGCAGTCCATACACATATCACACAGCACAATCTCTTGAGTCTAGAGTCCTGTGCTTATCATACAACAAAATCTCTCCAAAGTCCAGTGCTTTTGATACAATAGAACCTCCTGGGCATCCAGTTCCTGTAGTTATCATACAGCAGAACCTCCCAGGAGTCCACTTAAAGGCCCATATGGGGTTTTTACTTGCTTTGGAATTAAAGGAATAATTTTCTGTAATCTCATGTACTTTATTTTTACCCCACCAAACTGAAGTTGCAACCTGACTACTGAAGTGGCAGCTTATAGATGTGTAGGTTTGTAAATGGGGCAGCTACAAGTGGAAGTGGGGCTCTTACATGTGGAGGCTGTGAAATATTGCCACTTCCACATTTCAGTACTGACACATGGAAGTTGCTGGTTCAGTGCTTTTGATTTTGGTTTTCAATGTGCGTATTTGTTAAATGAGTGATCCAGTTGCATGTGCAGGTATACTTGTGCATCCCTCCCTTCCCTGCCCCGCCCACCCCACAGGTTTTCTAGATATCCACAATGAATATGCATGAAATAAATTTGCATATAATGGAGGCAGTGGATGCAAATCAAGTTTATGCATATTCATTGTGGATATCCTGAAAACTTGATTGGCAAGGGGGTACTCCAGGACCGAGTTGAGAAACACTGCTTTAGAACATGCCAACAAGTACACATGCATTCCCATGCTGGTAGTTTACAAATGGTTCGGTGTAAAATACCACTGGATCTGAGTATGTCCCAAGCTGAGCATATCAATTCCAATTTCTACATTCTGTGTAAAATGGGGGTCTTAATTTTCCTATTTATTTTTATCTTACTGTTCTGAGTGTTTGCTAACATTTGATCAGATTAGTATTGTTATACTGTTATTATAATATATAAGTTGCCTCCTCAAGTTATACCTGTCTGTATAATGCCTTGGGCAAATCTTTTCATAACGACAGTTAATAAATCTTTATTTATGAATGTATTTCTTTATTTTTAGTATTTATATATAAATCAGATTAAATTCTGTTGTTTTCATTGGTGTACTGTGTAGGGAGTATTAGAAACTCCCTGGAACAGCTGAACTCAGATGGTCTCTGCTGTATGAATGGCTTTGGAGGAGGCATTTTGAGTTCAGCTTTCTCTTGTTTTCACATTTCTGTTCCCTGTGATGGGAAACCACCCCTCCAACCTCACTCTCTCCCTTCACCGAAAGCTGTCTAGTCAACCAGTTCACAATAAATCTGTAACACAAGCCCTAAGGCCTTGGCTTCAGTGTTTTGTTATGTTCAAGTCTACAGGTGTTTTGAGGAGAGGAGAATTATGTTTCAAGATCAGATAAACAATTAAATCCCATTAAGGTCCTTGTTCCTAGGGTGTCTTGACCTTCAGTGCAGAGCAGTAAATGTCCGCAAGAGGGCTTTTCTTAAGTTGTGTTGGGCTTGTAACTGTTTAACTAATTCTAAGGCCCTTTACTATGCCATGGTAGACGTTTCTACCATGGCCCGGCATGCTCAATGCTCCGTCGCAGCCCCAATGCTCATAGAAATGAGCATTGGAGCATTTAGCACTGCGGGCCGTGGTAGAAACCTCTACCATGGCTTAGTAAAAAGGGGAGTAGAGCATTGCTCATTCTACCTCTAATTTTACTATACACTTCTTCCTCCGTATTCATGGTTTCAGCATTCACGGTTTTTAGCTTGCTGGCTCCTCCCACCAAATTACATCAGCTTGCAAAGAGAAATTGCCGATTCCAAGCGTTTACAGAGAAAACTGCTGAGTTCCAGCACTTTCTTCACCGTGTTTTGCCTCTCCTTCAGGAACAGGCCAGGTCTCCCACCATGTTATTCGCGGTTTCACCATATTCATAATGGTTTTTAATAGAAAACAGTGAATAACATATGAAAAAGTTATTCATGGTTTTTCTGTATTTGTGGTTTTGTTAATCCCCTATCACAGCGAATACGGAGGGAGAAGTGTACATCATTCCAGTTTCCAGATCTCTCAATGTGTCTCATATGGCCTGCAGTACATAAGTACATAAGTACATAAGTACATAAGTAGTCGCCTCCGCCGGGGCAGACCAGAGGTCCATCCAGCCCAGCGGTCCGCTCACGCGGCGGCCCATCAGGCATATTGCCTGGTCAGCGGTCCCTGACTAATTTTATTGCCTACCTCTACAGTTATCTCTAAACCTTCCACTGCTCTTATCTGTACCCCTCAATCCCTTTGTCTTCCAGGAACCTATCCAGGTCATCCTTGAAACCCTGTACTGTGCTATTTCTTATCACGGCCTCCGGAAGGGTGTTCCATGTGTCCACCACCCTCTGTGTGAAAAAGTACTTCCTTGCGTTTGTTTTAAACCTGTCCCCCTTCAATTTCATCGAGTGACCCCTTGTTCTTGTGGTTTCTTTCAAATTGAAAAATCTGTCTTTGTCAACCTTTTCGATGCCCCTCAGGATCTTGAAGGTCTCTATCATATCTCCTCTGAGTCTCCGCTTTTCCAGGGAGAACAGCCCCAGCTTCTTCAGTCTGTCAGTGTATGTAAGGTTTTCCATACCCTTAATCAGTTTAGTTGCTCTTCTCTGGACTCCCTCAAGCATTGCCATGTCCTTTTTGAGGTACGGTGACCAGTACTGTACACAGTATTCCAGATGCGGGCGCACCATAGCCCGGTACAGTGGCAGGATGACTTCCTTCGTTCTGGTCGAGATACCCTTCTTAATGATACCTAACATTTGGTTTGCTTTCCTCGAGGCTGTGGCGCATTGTGCCGACGCCTTCAATGTCGTGTCTACCATCACTCCCAAGTCTCTTTCCAGATTACTGACCCCTAGCATTGATCCCCCCATTTTGTAAGTGAACATCGGGTTCCTTCTCCCTATATGCATGACCTTGCATTTCCCTACATTGAAGCTCATTTGCCACTTTTTCGCCCATTCTTCCAATGTTGTAAGATCCCTTTGGAGATTCTCGCAGTCAACCGTGGTTTCAACCTTGCTGAATAGTTTGGTGTCATCTGCAAATTTGATGACCTCGCATTTTGTTCCCGCCTCCAGGTCGTCAATGAATATGTTAAACAGGAGCGGTCCCAGCACTGATCCCTGAGGAACCCCGCTCGTGACCCCTTGCCAGTCCGAGTAATGGCCCTTTACACCAACCCTCTGCTTCCTGTCTGCCAGCCAGTTTTTGATCCATCGGTGGACCTCCCCGTGCACCCCATGGTTCCATAGCTTTCTGGGACCAGGTCAGAAATTAAAGGGTGGACCCAGCCAGGGCCTGGTCTGCTGACATTTTGCCTCAGTGACATCACACAGCTTCACTAAGGGGCCACTTATACTGGAGGCACTATGAGTAAAACTCCCCACCCCCAGGGCCGGCGTTGGGAGGGAGCAAACAGGGCAGCCGGCTCGGGAAGGCCCCCTGTGAACCGGCATGTCTTCCCCCTTCTATCTGCACCAGTCTGATGCTGTCCTTACCTTCCGTCGCTGACAAATCCATTTTTGCTGCAGGAGGTCTCCAGCTGCAGCAACCAATCTGAATAACTGCCTATGGCTCCCTTCCCTGCTTTCCTTTGCCCTGGTCCTCCTAGACGGAAACCGGAAGTTGCATCATTGGGGATGGACCGCAGCAGAAGGAAAGCAGGGAGGGGAGCTGTAAGTCCCCTGTAGCAAAAATGGATTTTTCAGTGATGGAAGTTAAGAGCAATATCAGACCGGTGTGAATAGAAGGAGAAAGGCATACAGGTGAGGAAATCCCCATTACTAGCTGTAATTTTGTTTAAGTAGAAAGGGTGACTGGGGGAGGGAGTTAAAAGAAGTGCCAGACTGAGTGGGATTAGGTAAAGGGGAAGAGCTTATGGGACTGGAAACAGAGGAGAAGGAAGGAGGGAGAGATGGTAGGCAATGATCTGAAAGGAGAGAAGCTGGATGTGGGGAGGGGTGGAGTGAAGGAAAAGGGAAGATACTTGAAGAGAAACAGAGATTGTGGACCTGGGGAGGGAGGGAAAGTTAGGGGGAGGCTAGTTGGGGAGAGATGGTAGACCTGGGAATGGAAAGAAGGGAGAGAGGGAGAAATGTTAGATCTGGGGATGGAAGGGAGAGAGAGATGCAACATCTCTCTTTCCCTCCAACTCATTGTTCAGCATTAAGGGAGAAGGGAAGAACATAACAATAGAAAAGAGAGGAAGCAAAATGTTTGACCATAGGGAAAGAGGACGAGAGTTGAATCCATGGGAAAGGGAAAAAATCAATATGTTGGAGGCAGGCATAGTGAGATTAATGAAGCAAGAGAGGAGAAAAAAAAATGACCAAACACTGGAAAGAGAATTAATAAAAGATAGACAAAAAGCAGAAAGAGAAACTGGGACCAAGATGATGGAAAAACAATGTCCAGACACCATGGTAGAAAACTGTGTTTTATTTTGAATGTATTAACTGGAATATGTTATCTTTGGGATATGTGCATCACAAATATTTTTTTATTGTAGTCGGTGGCATAGCCATCCAGCTGATTTGTGGGGAGGGGCTAGAGGCCAAAATGGATGAATGGGCACCAAATTTTCTCCTCGCTTGAATGCAAAATATAAATACTTGAGCTGGTGGAGATCCCCAAGCCCTGTCAACTGAAGCTCTTCCTCCAGTCTGGCAACCAGAGATCTCCAAACTTTGCAGCTAGTGGCAATATCCTCAAGCTGCCAATTTTTTCATGCATACATGAGGGCCAGGCAGTGGCTCTGTAATACTGCTGCCAGCTCTGGTCACTGGACCTGAGGTGGGGAAGGATGTGGTCATCAGCTGATGAGACTTGGGGATCTCCACCAGCTACATCAAGGGAGATGTTCATTTTGAGGCGGCCTAAGCTCAAAGTGGGAGGCCCAGCCCCTTCTCATGGTTATGCCAATGATTGCAGAGTTAATTTTTGGGGTTTCCAGTTCAGTTTTGGTATTCATATTTCTATTTCTAATTTGTGATCCATTGTTCTGTATTTAGTGAAGGTCTGTCTGTGTTTTGTGTGTGAAGAAGTAATTTAAAGATGGATGGGGAAATTGGAAGACAGATAGGTAGAAGAAGGGCCCCCTCCTTAATTTCTGCTCTGGGCCCCGTTATGACTGAAACCAGCCCTGCCCCCCCAAATATACATAAAAGTGGCACCACTGCCAGTGCACCTTCATCCTGCCCCACAATGTTTCCTTACTGCTCCAGTATTACAACAGCTCAATGAAACAACATAAGCTGGGGATCACAGGCTCCCTGGTAGGGTAAATCAAATATAGCGATACAGTAAAATCCATGACAAACTATCATATATAAATCCAAATAAATAAATATCTGTCGAGATTTAATCTGTATCATGGAATATTTGTCAGTGGCTGAGATTTTGTTTATGACTGGGACAATGGAGAGCTACGGGATTACATACAGGAGGTGAAGATTTTGTAATTTGCCAATTTGTTTATGATGCATTGATCAGTTTTATTTTTAATTTTTATATCTTTGTATTATTTTATCTATTTAATTTAATATTGTCTATCATATGTTTGGTTGAATTATTGAGTCTGCCTTGATTAAAGGCAAAATTTGCTGTCATCAGTTACAGATGTGGTAGTGAGGAGAGGAAAAGAGAGGAGGATTTGATGACTATGTGTAGGGTTGAAAGGTACCATCATGGTAGAGAGTGTTCTTGCCAATCTTTCCCTACCAAAGGGATCTTAGTTTGTCCAGTATGGCTATTAGTGAAAGCTATGTTTGAAAAAAAATTGGGATGCACCTGGAAAAATAATGTTAGCAAGTTCCTCTTCTACATCTATAGGCAGTTCTTACCAGCCCCAATGAAGACCCAATCTAAATAAATTTATACATTAGAAAACCTTAAAAAATAGAGATTTGAATTCAACAGATCCCAACTTAAGATAAATAAATCCAAATAATTAAATCAGTAATTGTGGACATCAGCCATCAACTTCACTGAAAAAATTTAGGAAGGGCTAGCAGGAAGTGCCAGAGCTCTTCCTCAGACATCACAGTTGACCCCAGAGAGAATCGATCTAGATCTGGCATTGAGAGAGGTGGAGATGCTGCCCATGTGTGGAGCTGGTGAGAGCGTCACAGTCTGGGTAATCCATTTTAGGATTGTGGAAATACAGGCAGTCCTTCCCAAATTTAAACTTAGTCAGTGATTTGGGTAACATCACTTGATACGCTGATTAACTCAAAGAGGCAACTTTGGATGCTATTTGGGCAATATTGGGCAAGTTTGTCTTGTCTGTGCCCTACTCCTCCACTGTTAACTCCAGACTCCATCCCTTCTCTCTTGTTGTGCCATGCGCCTGGAACAGACTGCCTGAATCAGTACTTGGCAATATTCAAGTCCAGACTAAAAACCCACTTTTCAAGGTTGCTTTTATCTCATAGCCCCCCATCCTAAAGCACCCACTATAGCTTCCTTGTGACCCTGGGCAGGACACTTGGTACTCCATTGCCCCAGATACAAAACTTAGACTGTGAGTAGGGTTACTAGATTTTCTGTTTGGAAGACCCCTAGACCTGCCCCCAGTCCAGCCCAGTTCCACCCATCTCCGACCTAGCCTGCTCCCCGCTGCCTGCTCTTGTCGGGCAGGAGGGCATCCACACATGCACGGATGCCCTCCTGCCCAACGGCGATTTGATAGAAACTTTTCAAAACCTGGACAAAGTACAAAAGGAGGACATGTCCAGTGAAATCTGGATGTCTGGTAACCCTAATTGTGAGCCCACTAAGGACAGAGAGCGTACCGGCATATAATGTTACATTGCTGTGTACATCAAGTAGTGCTATAGAAATAATTTATAGTAGTCCCATGAAGTTAAGGAAACTTTTCACCTCTCTCTCGTTGCTTTTTCTGATAAAAGAAAAAAACTATTTCAATGATCTTGGTATTCAGAAGATCACTTTACAACATTATTTGTGAAGAGCAAGAAATCCCCCCTAACCTTTCCCAGAGAAGTCATGGGCTGCTTCATAAAGAAACTCATAAATCTGCTTGGGTTGGCCATTTACTGGTTGATATTTAGAGCACTTATGTGGTCAATGTCTGTGCTGACTGCAAAAGTGTTTTTTTTTCCCCTAAGAAATATGGGCCAGATGGGTGGGTAGTTTAAAGGCCAAAATGATACAGTTAAAAGGGGGCAGGGATTGAGAGCAGGCAACCAAGTTCTGTGTTCAACAGAGTATAGGTATTAGCATGTCATAAAATCATAGTCCTCTGCAAGCTTTAATATTTCAACAATTCTATTTCTTATTTTCCGTGTTCCATTTGTGTGTGTATGTTTTTATGTATTTACAATACATTACAATTCATATTTATATTCTGCAAGATCCTATTCAGTTCTTTGGGGGTAATTTTGAAGGGATTATTATAGGTATTTACATGCCGAGAAAGCCCTCCATCTGGAGAAACCCAGCAGTTTCAGGGCCACCCCCAGTGACCACCTTACAAGGGAGTTTATTTTTAACCTCCCACACATACTTCCTGGTAGGGAGTTTGTACCTAGAAACTCTGCAACTGCATAAGTACTTGCAGTCCTTGCTGGGAAAGGGATTATGAAAGGCGAACTCTGTGGAACTTTTCCTTTTGAAAATCAGTTTGCAGGCCCACGGCAAAGCCAGCAAATGGCAGCTATGGAAGCTACTGTTATGCAGCATTTCATTGTCTCTTAAGATGTGTGTCATTCGCTTTTGTATGTTGATTGTAATATACTTTGAACAAATATGTTTTAGATTTGCAGACTAGAAAAGTGTGATAATATAAATAAACTGAGAACAAAATAATGCTTCTAGAAATCCAAAGAGCGACCGCACCTCTGTTTACTTCATCTCAGAAAAGATGCAAAAGAATTGGAGAAGATTGGAGGGAGCCTGTCCCTTATGAAAAAAGGCTTGAGGATAATGAGAGACCTGGAAAAAGTTGACAGGGGGGACATTATTTACCCTTCCAAATATGACTAAAATTGGGGAACAATCCATGGAAATAACTGGCAGTAGATTTAAAGCACATTTATAAAAAAAAATTTAGAAAGTATTTTCCCCCCTAGTTAACAAATTAATGGGCCCTTTTACATGCTAAATTCTGTATGTCCTATTTTATATCTATGGGCCATGTAACACTTAGCACATGCCAATATCTTTAAGTGTGCTAAGCTTTAGTAAAAGAGCTCATAACATATGGAATTTGTTGCCAGAAGATGTTATAAAGGCTATCGTTATAGCTGGCTTTCAAAATAGATTGGGCACGTTTCTGTACGACAAGTCCATATGCTATTAGCTGGCCTAGAAAGCTTGAAGGTCACTGCCTCGGAATACATCTCATCATTAAGACCTGCAGGGCATTTCCGAGTGCCCTAGACTGCCCATTGTCAGAAACAGAATGCTGCATTCAGTGGGTCAGAACCTCTATAACACTTGTAGGAAATAATTCAGGAGTCTTTCTAACTGCTGAGCTACTTCTTGTAGATGTTATGAGAATTAGATATTTCCAGAATAGCTTTCCTTAAAAACAAAATACATTGCTCCACACAACTGAAAAGGTCTTGTATAGAAAACCTCATTCACTAGCATGTTTAAATAGTTTCAGTGTTGGCCTTGGTCTGGAAAGAGTCCTGCATGCGCAAGGACTCAGGTATCCACTAGAATTTTGCAATGTGCTTGGAAAGTTGAGAAATAAAAACCAACACTACAATAACACTTTTGTTACAAATAATAAATTTGCCCTGAAATAGCAGCAATATAGTAATTCCAATGGTTTTAATTCCTTCTTACAGCAAGCCCCTTTATAAACCCTGATCTCTCTCCCCCCCCCCTTTCCCCCCAACACATGTACATGTGGGAGATATTCCTCTCTTGTGTAAAGCCTGTAACATCTTGAGACTTGAGTTCAAATCCCAGCATAGTCAGTTTATCCAGCCTTCCAACAGGGATAAAGTGGGCATTTATGATAATTTAGAAATAACTGTTAAATGAACTTATTAATCTTAATTAATGGGTTTTCACCTCTGTCAGCTCTAATTGTGTCCACTTTCAGAAAGTTCTGCTTTCCTGTGCCAGAAAAGGCAGTGCTTTTCTTTTTTCTCTATCCACAGTTTTCTTACCTTGAAGCAATAGCTAGTCTCCTCTCCATCCCATATGGTCCTAGGCAGGGGAAACTTACGCCTGACCCTGTACTTCCCCACTGCCCCCAGGGGTCTGCCCCTCAGTTTCTCTGCCTCCACATAGTGTGCCTTCAGCCACAGCTGTTGCAGTTTGGGGTGATTGTGGGGGGAGAACTGGTAACTCTCCAGGATCTTGTAGAGCTCTCGGAAATTACCCCTGTGGAAGGCCACTATTGCCTTGGCTTTGAGGACACTCTCGTTCTTGTGCAGGTGGTCACAGGCCGGCAGAGACCAGAGGAAGCGTCCCAAGCGCTCAATGTTTCCCCCTTGCTGTAGGACTTCACACACGCAGGCAACCTGCTCCTGGGTGAAGCCAAAACTCATGCTGAATCTGCTGAAGGAACCATCCAACAGGATAAAGAACCCAATTCTCCCTGGCTGGGGGGCTCACAATCTGAAGGGGGAGGACCTCTGTGATTCCTCTAGTTGACTGTCCAATAGCTTTCAGTGGTGAGAAGTAGATCTGAGTGCAGTGCTTGTCTGGGACTGCTGTAACTTCTCTGGTACCGAGCAGAGACTTCAGGTCTGTATTTTTCCTACTCATTCAAATAGTATGCTCTCAACCTTTAAAAAATCTGAATTATTTCAAAATTAAAAATAATAAAAATATTTTGTGAAGGACCAGAGCTTGGCATGGGAGAATGAGCTGGATCCTTTCCTGGAATGATAGGGTCACAGTGATGTATTTCATCCCCAGGGAAGATCTTTCTCTGCCTCACTCTCTCTCTCTCTCTCTCAGCAGTTACTCAGTTTCTTGTGGCTCCAAATTATGTTGCCCAGGGTAGGCTTGGGGGATATCGGTTACAGGCTCAGCCCACACACTTCTCTGTCCTTCCAGTCATTGGCTGGCAACCAACCCATTAGGAAAATTGTGAGGTCTCCCATTCTCTTCTTTCTCAAACCTTTCTCCTAAGAGCTAATGTCATTTTATGGAAACTTGAGTCCAAAGCGGAGGGTTAGAAAAGGCTTTGGAAAGTGTCTCTGTTGCTCTTTCTTTTCCCCACTATCTTTGATATGTTTCTGCTTTCTGTCCCTGCAAATCTCTCCCTCCTCTCTATGGCAGTGTCATTTCTCATTTTATCTCTGCATTCCTCACTTCTTGCTCTCTGTTCTCTCATTTTCCCCTCCTTGTCTTTGTGTCTCTTGCTTTCTCTCTTTTCTGCATTCAATTCCTTTCTTCCTGGCTCCAGGAAAGAGTTTAGAGGCAGGGAAATCAGAAGGACCTCTCTGAATGTGTATGCAGTGGGGACAAACCAAGGACTAGTTCAGCCTGTCCAGGGAAGTAAACGGAGTCGGCTGGCAACTCGATATCTAGGCAAAAATGGTAAAAGAGAAATTGACCTTTTGATTGAATAAAAAGATTGCTGCTAGTTTCTATAATGCTACTAGACATTGTCAGCACTGTATACATTATATGCAGGTACCAGGGCTGACTCAACCTATGAACCAAAGCCCAGTCTGACCTACCATCAAACTCTAGGGATAGCTGCCAAACTGGGATTATGACATCATCAGTGCCCAGAGCCAATGTCTCAATTGCTCCAGCGGGAGGAGGAGATATTGGATTATTGATGGGGGTGGGGGCAGTGGCATAATAAGGGGGGTGGGTGGAGGTGGGGCAGTCCACCCCAGGCACCATCTTGGTGGGGGCGCTGGCACCCGTCCTTTCTACCCCCACACCTTCCCGACCCCCCTGCCACGCGTGCGCACCCCTTCCCTTCCTTCGTACCGCTTTAATTTTCTCAGCGTGAGCAGTATCACGAACTTGCTGCCCATGTCAGTGGCCAAGTTTCCAAGTTTATTTAGAATTTCTTATACCACTTAATCATATTTCTAAGCGGTGTACAATAATAATAAAATTTGTACAACATTCAACAAAACATAGAGCAAGGTTAATAATAATACAATATTTTGCACATCATCAATTGGAGAAAATGAGTAAAGAGGAAGACTTACAATACAGACAGCCTGAAAACAAGAGGAAGAAGGGGAGGAACTACAAAGTGCAAAGAAAAGAAAACAAGTGTGGGAGGTACAAAAGGGTGGGGTAAGACAGCAAATCAACAGTGTAATTTAGCCCTTACAAGGGCCATTATGAGTCATAAGCATCAAGGAATAAAAATGTTTTTAGCTTTACCTTGAAGTGGCCTAGAGAAGTTTCTTCACACAGATAGGGCTAGATTCACCAAGCAAACCGATTGTATACCAATTGGTTTGCAACCTTGACCTGATTCACTAACCTCGTGGCCGATCCGATTCCGATCCACGCATGCAAATGAGGGTAATCGGCATGCAAAGTAGGAAGGACGCGATTCACTAAACTTGTCAAGGACTAGGCTGGTTGATCCAAAAAGAAGCGACTGGTGGGGACCAGTCATTCACGACCTTTCCTCCTCTCTGCCGACTTCTCTTGCCCTTTTCAGCCCGACTTCAGCCCCAACTCTCTTCTTGCCACCCTGCGCTCCAGCTCGCCGCCCCGATTCTCCCCCGCAGTGCGAGCCCATGGTTTTAACTTGCGGGTTTAAAGTGGGTTAAAACCACAGGCTTGCGAAGTAGTAGTAAAAAAAACAGAAAAAAAGCAGCTTGCTCTTTAAGCATGCGCAGACCATCTACAGATGGTCTACACATGCTTAGGATCGCTCACTAGCGATCCGTGTGGTTGGTGGAGGGCATTCCTCCGATTGCCCCCATTTGCATGCTGAGCCTTGGTGAATTGATCGGGCCACGGATCGGGCACAGAGAGGCAGGTTAGTGAATCTAGCCCATAGTTTAGTATGGAATTCCAAAGGGTGGGTGCCATCACTGAAAAAATGTTTGATCTCATGATGTTGATATGTTTTAGAGATGGATTAGTTAGAAGATGGGTCAAGGAACAAAGAGATTTAGCTGGAGTATAAGAATGAGTAATCTATCGATGAACTCGGGTTGACTGCTTAAACGGGTTTTGGATGTTAGAAGGAGAATTTTATAGCTAATTCAATGTTCATCCGGCAACCAGTGAGCTTTGTGTAAGGGGGAGGGGGGGTGACAGAATCATATTTTTTTGCACCGAATATACGTTTTACTGCTGTATTTTGTATTATTTGAAGGCGCTGAATTTCATTTGTTGTTATGCCTTTAAAGAGGGCATTACAGTAGTCTATACAAGAAATAACGAGCAAATGAATCAAGATATTTAGAGAGGCGGGTTCTAGTGCTGTCGCTTCTGGGTCTCCTGCCTAGGAAGTGACATCAGGGGGAGAGCCGACGTGATGCAGGAGGTAAGTTCATGATGCTGTTCATGCTGGGAAAATTAAAGAGGTATGGGGGAAGGTAAGAAGGAGTTGGGAATAAGCAGGGAGTGGAGAAGAGGGCAGGGGAGGTGTGCTACCACCCCGGGCACCACTCACCCTAGCCATGCCACTGGGTGGGGGCACTAATGCAAAAGTTGGCTCAGGGCACTGTCCCTAGTGGGCTCACAATCAAAGTTTTGTACCTGTGGCAATGGAGAATTAAGTGACTTGCCCAAGATCACAAGGAGCTGCAGTGGGAATCAAACATAGTTTACCAGGATCAAAGCCCACTGCACTAACCATTAGGCCAGTGTATCGCAAACTGTGTGCTGCGGCACAATAGTGTGCCATGGTGAGATTCCAGGTGTGCCATGAGAGATATGTTGAGTACGAGAGTTGGGTACTGGCACCTCGTCCTCTCTACCCCTGGCGTACCTCTGTAAATGGAATTATGGGGTTACCAGATGGAGAGATTTCCAAAACCCGGCAGTTTGTCCGGGTTGTGGAAAACCCCCAAGCTCAGTACTGCTTCTGGAGGGCCTCTGAGCATGCGTGAATGTCAATGTGATGATGTCATGCACATATGTGTGATGTCATTAGCCCTGATTTTAGTGTGCCAGAGCTAAAAAAAAATCTTTGCAAGACACTGCATTAGGCTATCAGGGATAGACTAACTGGTTCTAGTGTGACCTGTAATTCCATATTCATTAGAAAGAGCTGGATCTGCAAGGCTACAGATGCATGGGCTAATCTGTCCTGAATGTCTTGGGCTCCTTTAGTATTTTTGTATGAAGGTTAATTTATTGACATGCAACTGAAAAGCCAACAGCAGCTATATCAGATGGCTTGAATTCAGCTATAGTTAGTGGTCACCAAGATTTCATTCAAAACAGAGAAATGTGATCCTTGCTTGTCATGAAACTTCTGCACATTTAAAGAGGGAAATTCCTGGAAATATTTGCAAGACATCTTTTCCACTCAGCCCTGATAGCTCAGTCAGATTGTGCCATTGGCACTTCTCCTTCAGCTGAGTGGAGCAGTGGTTCCTACAATTTTTTTTTTAAATTTTTAGTTTAGTGGTAATAAGCAGTTAATCAGAGAAAAGCATTTGGAAGTAGCTCTGAATGGGGCTATATACTTCTGATGCCTCCCACTAATATCCCCTTGCAAATGGAGAGGGCCTTTGATGTGTAGGAAATAGCTCTGGTAGCCATGTTGATCCTGGATAAATTTGAATCTGTATAGCCTAAAATTTCCCAAACATATATGTTGTAGTGCTGCCCGATTCAGGAAAAACAATTTTGATTCGATTCGATTTTCCTGCCCAATTGAGTGTTTTTTTCAAACATCCTGGTGGGTTTATTTTATAGCCTCTTCACTCCCTTTGCCTTCTCCTAACAAAATAAACAAACAAAAAAGACTTTTCCTCTCTCTCTTAAATCCTAGCTCACGTTTGCGGTCTAACACTAGCTTTGGCAGGATACACATTTCAAATCTGACATATTGTAATCACAAAATGGAAAATAAAATTAGTTTTTCTACCTCTGCCCCTCTTCTGACATCAGAGGCAGGATCGGGGCAGAGGAAATAACTGAAAGCAAGTTTACAAAGACGCTGTAACCGCGATCTTCGCTGCAGGCTGCAGCTATAAGGTAAATGCTGCAGGGAACATGGAGGCCTTCCGGGGAGGGGGGGGGAAAATGCGATGCAATGTGCAGTCCTTCGGGGACACAAGGGGGAAACCGACAGCAGCACTTCCCGACTGACCCTCCCTCCTGCCCTCTAAAGCATATGCGCCAGCGGCTGGCCAGCAAGAGCAGCGCTGCTGCTCCTGTTTTAGGGGGCGAGAGGGGAGGATCTGAATCGGGAAGCCGATTTTTTTAAAAAATTTAAATCAATTCGAATCGATTCACCCGAAGTGAATCGGTGAACTGATTCGAATCGCAAATTGGGCAGCACTAATATGTTATATTTGAGCTTTTGAGAACATACTGAGTTTGGGGGCAGGAAACATCTCAAAGGCTCAGACTCTATTATTAATGTATCATTAAAATCATATACAGTACCTGAAAATTGTAGGCCGGCCAATATAATGTCAGTGAGGAAATAGGGTGTGAAAACACATTGTAAAATGTGTCTCGTCATGAGGGAAGCAGGTCTGTGTGTATTGTATATTTGTCTTTGTTTTCAGTGGGTGTGGGAGTGGGAATTGTGTAGGTATGGCAATGGCGTGTGTTTGGGGGAAGATGAGGATTTATGTGCAGAGATGGGTGTGAAGGGGTGTGGAGGGGTGTACTTGTAGTATGGATGAGTAGGGTTTGGGAGTGCGGGGCTGGTTTGTGTGTGCAGGGGTGGTGGGTGTATGTGTAGGATG
Organism: Geotrypetes seraphini; assembly: GCF_902459505.1. Taxonomy (NCBI): domain Eukaryota; kingdom Metazoa; phylum Chordata; class Amphibia; order Gymnophiona; family Dermophiidae; genus Geotrypetes; species Geotrypetes seraphini. Next base: position 41,904,234 of record NC_047091.1, read on the forward strand.
GCAATGTGTTAGGGGTGACAATGGGAGGGGTAGGAGGGTACGGAGATGGGTACATGTACATGCGTGTAGGTGCATGAGGCGTGGGTACAGAAGATGGAGGGCTTCTGTAGAATCCAAGTTTCCAAGTGTTATTAACATTTGTTATCCTGTTTATCAAATTTCTAACCCCCATGCACTCAAATCCTCAACATCCCGCTCTTGTATTCTTCCCCTGCCCTTACCCCGAACTTCTTTATCTCCATCATTCTTCCAGGGAATGCCTCAAGGCCTGCCTGTAGGAGTTCCCGTTCCCTTCCACAGCAGCCACTGTGGTCCTCCTCAGTTCTTCTGCCAGCACAAGATGCAGAGTCTGCTAAACTTTTCTGTGAACTATGGCCTGGATGCATTCCTCTGCAGCATGCTCTGCAAAACTTCACCATAGCCCTGACTTTTGCCTGATTTCTGATGGCAAAGAATGGGGTCCTGCTGGCAGGTGCTGCTCCTCTTTACCACCGTTGCCCTCCTCAGCTTCTCTGTCAAAGGGGAACATGGGAGTCCCCTCTGACATTCTCCTTTCTTTGCTGGCTCCACCCTGCTTTCTTTTGCCAGTGGGGAATGGAGTCATAAGTACATAATATAAAAAAGCTATACTGGGTCAGACTGATGGTCCACCTAGCCCAGTATCCTGCTTCCAGCAATGGCTGATCCAGGTCACAAGTACCTGGCAGAATCCAAAAGAGTAGCAAGATTCTATGCCACCAAACCCAGGGATAATCAGTAGTTTTTCCTGTGTCTATTTTAATAGCAGATTATGGAGTTTTCCTCCAAGAACTTGTCCAAACCATTTTTAAACACAGATACTCTAACTGCTGTTACCACTTCCCTTGACAATGAGTTCCAGAGCTTATCTGTTTGTTAAGTGAAAAGACATTTTCGCCTATTTCTTTTAAAAGTACATATTACTATATAACTTCAAGTCTTTATACCTTTTCAAAGAGTAAACAATCAATTCGCATTTACCCATTCTACTCCGCTCAAGATTTTGTAGACCTTGGTCATGCCCCCTCTCAGTCATCTTTTCTCCAAGCTAAAGAGCCCTAAACTCTTAAACTGTTCTTTGTATGAGAGGAGCTCGATCCCCTTAATCATTTTGGTTGTCATTCTTTGAACCTTTTCTAATTCTGCTATATTGTTTTTAAGATACTGCAATCAGAATTGCACACAGTACTCAAGGTGAGGTTGTACCATGGAGCAAACAGAGGCATCTTAATATTCCTTTTCTTATTTTCTATCCTTTTCCTAATAATTCCTAGCATTCTGTTTGCTTTATTGGCCACTGCCACACACTGAGCAGAAGATTTTAACTTAGATTTTTTTCTTGGGTGGTTATTCCTAATGTGGAACATAGCATCAGGTAACTATGATTTGGATTATTCTTCCCAATGTGCTTCACTTTGCATTTGTCCACATTAAATTTCATCTGGTATTTGGATGCCCAAATTTCCAGTTTCCTGAGGTTCTCCTGCAATTTCTCACAGTCTGCACATAATAAATTAACACATTTGAATAGTTTTTGTGTTATCTGCAAATGTAATCACATCACTCATCATTCCCACTTCCACATCATTTATAAATATGTTAAATAATACGAGTCCCAGTACAGATCCTTGGGGCACTCCATTATTCACCTTCCTTCATTGAGAGAAATGGCCATTTAACCCTACCTTCTGTTTTACATCTTTTAACCAGTTCCCAATCCACAACAGAACATTGCCTCCTACCCATGGCTTTTTAATTTTTCAGGAGTCTCCCATGAGAGACTTTGTCAAAGGTTTTGTTGAAAATCTAGATACACTACATCAACCGACTTATGTTTATCCACATGTTTATTCATTCCTTCAAAGAAATGAAACAAACTGGTGAGACACCCATTAAATTACGCTTGTCTATATGTTTGGTAATTTTATTCTTTATGATAGGATTATTAGGGGCATTTTCAAAAATAAAAACTTCCAAAACTCATCATAAACACGGTCTAGATGTCCAAGTTTTTTTTAAACACATCCAGTGCAATAATGGAAACTAAGGCCTGGATGCACTAAACATAATCACTAATACTGACTTGATCGCTGTTGGCCTTAGGCCCCTCCCTGTGCATCACATGGGATACAGAGAGAGGAGTCTAAGGCCCTGATTGGCTCAGACGCCTTGGAGGGGCCTTTGGTGTCTGAGCCAATCAGGGCCTTAGGCTCCTCCCTGCACATTACATGGTGCACTGGGAAGGGGAAAGCCCATCATTTTTGACTGGCGGGCCTCAGAGCAGGAGGGACCTCTCCCCTCCTAATGTTATTTCCATTTATGGTTCTCTCCTGCACTTTAAAAATATTGAATTGTAGCTCTTCCCTTTTTTTACCTAGTATTTCGGTTGGTCTGTTGGTCTTAACTACTGTTTTAAAATTTTTAAACATTATGTTAAAATAAATGTGGTTTTTTTTCAATGTTGTAACTCGCTTAGTAAAAATTAAATTAAGCGATTCATCAAATTAAAATAAAACTAAAACTTGAAACTTCCCTCCAGCTCCCAATGTCTACCAAATGGAGGGAGCTCAGGTTGGTATGAGCAGCAGGCAGGAGATGCTGCTTGCTGCCAGTAAAGTTTTGAGGAGGTATGCTGGGGAGGGGGCTGGGGAGTAGAGTGCAGGGGGAGCACTTAGTGCTCAGGCCTTGGCAAACCACATTATAGTTACATTTGCCATTATCCACAGTTTCATGTAACTGCACTAGGCCTTGGAACCTATTACCCTCAGATACGGGGGCCCTAGTGTATATGTAAACCACCAAAAAGCAGTGTACAAGTCCCATTCTCTTTCCCTATCAAGATGGTATTTTTAAACAATATTAATGCCTGATTTAAACATTGTCTGTGCCTAACCTTTTCAATTGCTCCATTTAGCTTTTTTAAACCATTTTCTTCATTTTTGCATAGTTACCCTTTCAAAAGTTAAATGATGCTACATTACATTTCCTTAGTGTCTTTACTTTAGCTATTAATTAAAATTTGTTCATACTATGATCACTTTTTCCCAGTGTAGCCAACACTATTACCTCTCACACTATATAAGTCCCCCTTTCCACTAAGGACTAAGGGGCTTATTCATCAAGCAGAATTAGGGTTTAATGCATGTATTAAGGAAATTAATGCACATTGTACACTGAGGGACAAATTCTGCAATTGGGTGTCTAAAAAGCTAGGCACCTATTTCATGGCATTCACACTTAGGCATCCATTACAGAATCATGCCTAACTAAACCTTAGGCACCTAAAATGTAGGCCAGGATTTAAAAAGCCTACATTATAGGTGCCTAAGCACTTTAGAGAACATAAGAACATAAGCAGTGCCTCCGCCGGGTCAGACCATAGGTCCATCATGCCCAGCAGTCCGCTCCCGCGGCGGCCCAAACAGGTCACCTGTCTGAATCACCAGAAGGGGCCCCCTTGCCACCCTGGTTTCCCATTGAAGTCCTATCTTCCCATCGAGAATCATGCCTAATGGCGCCTAAGTCCTTCTTCATCCCTAAACATGCCTACTTTGGGCGCCATTAAATAGGCACCTATCTTATGTACCTAAGAAGATAAGCACCTACCACCCAATTCATTTTTATTTTTTTTCAGTTATGAGCTTATTAAAACTCATACTTGAAGCCAATATACTAATTGAGTTAGGTACTTAACTTAGGTGGATATTTGGCACCTATCTTTAGGCATCTTTTATAGAATTTCCCTCTAACTGCCAAATTCTCTAAATGGTACGGTGTCAGTGACCATCTTAAAAGTGGCCACCGATTGCATGTCAATCACACGGCTGTGCCATTTAGAGAATTGTGCCTCCAGGATAGGGTTACCAGACGTCCGGATTTCCCCGGACATGTCCTCCTTTTGAGGACATGTCCGGGGGTTCTGGACGGCTTTTCAAAACCTGGCACTTTGTCTGAGTTTTGAAAAGCTTCCTGACATAATCTGCGCATGCATGTGATGTCATTGCATCGTGTCTGCGTGTGCACAGATGCCGTCTGGGAGTGGGGCTGGGGGGGGGGGCGGAACATGGTGGGGAAGAGGTGGGACTGGGTGGTTCTGGGAGTGTGGCCATGGGTCCGGATTTTCCCAAAGGAAAATCTGGTAACCCTACTCCAGGAAAGATAGGCGCTGGAAACGTAGGCCAGGGTTTTCAAGGCCTACATTTCCGACGCCTATCTTAGACGTGAATCACACCTATGTAGGCGCTTTATAGCCTTAACGCCACATCCAGCATTAGCCATGCCTAGCGTGGCATTAGGCGCCAGTAGGCACCTTTGGAGGCATGGTTCTGGGTCCTTTTGTGTAGGCGCCGATAGGCATTTTGAACTTAGGCATTTCAAATGGCCTAAGTTAAGGTGTCGTTTAGAGAATTTCAGCTTATGGGCCAGATTCTAGAAATGTCACCTAAAAAATCAGTGCTGACTAGTGTGGCATTAAGCATGAAGGTATAAAAGTTAAGCACACTGAATAAAATTGTACTTACGTACCGCGGCCTAAGCGCCACTATGTGTCGCCAGGTGTGACAACATTTACGTAGGCGTATCCTTTTTATGTCAGGGTTTTCGTGGCCTAAATGCCTGCGCCTAAGTTGTACGCACAACAGCACCTAAACCAAAAACAAGCGCTTAACTCAAAAGCATGCCAACAATCCTCCCCTAACACACTTTAGCTCTGCACATTGGCCAAGGCACATACCACTTTGTGCTATACACCTACCATTTTGTGTGCCTAACTTTCAATAAAGTCCAATTACTGGTGTCAATTAAGCCTATTATATAATTAACTTATGCACATACATTGACTCAGCCGACTGGTATATGCACATAACCTTAGGCACCATATAGAGAATTTGGGCCTAAAAGTCCAAAGGTATAAAATGGGCTTAACATTTCCTGATGTGACATTTATCCAGTCAATATTAGGGTAACTAAAATTACCCATTATTATACTGTTGCCAAATTTGGTAGCTTCCCTCATTTCTATTAACATTTCTTCCTGTGCCTGTTCATTCTGGGGTCTGAGGCGGAGCTTGGGAGGGTCTGGGGTGGAGCTTTTGGACCCCCCTCTCCCCAACGAAAAAGCGTTCCACTGCCTATGCCATATCCTACTGCTTAGTCTTATCTTGAAAACCTGACAGACTGTGGAATCAATAGGGCAGCTATAATGACTATGCATCAGATAAATTGGCATGTACTAAATTTAAGATAATAAATAGACTGGCTCTCCAGTGCATGCAGCTGTAGGTCTTCCCTGTCCATTGTAGCTAGTCTGAAAATTGGAATGGCTGTGAATCAGTAGGACAGAACTATGCAGTTGAGCTATAGGATATTGGTGGGGGGGGGGGTAGGATCATGGGAAATCTGTAGTGTAGAAGAAGGGGGATAGGGCACCAGAGAAGTTCTGCAGAAATACCAGTGCAAGGTAAGAACAAGAGCAACGTGTGAGGACACAGGCTGGGTGAACATGTCAGAATTAAAAACTGCTGCCTAGCAAAAGTCCAGGACCGAAATAGCATGAGGCGCTTCAGGGCAGAAATGAGGTGCAATAGCAGAACTGTGTGTGGTGAGGGACACCCTTTTCAAAAATAGCAGGGAGCGCTGAAGTATAGGCATGAGGTGTACTGGCAGAACTGTATGTATGTTTGGTAGGAGAGATTTATTACTAGAATAGGAGGGTAGAGATATATAGCTTTGGATTTCATAGTAAACGTTTGTTTTGACCTGAAGAAAGCTAGGCATCTCCTTAAGTACAGTAATTGTATTTGTTTCATTATTTCGATGTAGAACTAAGATATAAAATAGATTTTTCAGTACTTCTATATGAAAATAAAGGTTATTAAAGAACTTGGATGGGGAGCCCTCCAGAGACAGAAAATATGCATGAATGTAATTCACCTTGTGCTATTTGTGAAAAAGTATGAGCTAAATCCAAAGTTGTCTCAAATGCATGAAGTTACTCCAATACAAATATCACCTGGAACTCAGATATAGAGGATGGCCACAGAGAAGGAGCATTTGATCCACTCAGGCTGTCTATTCATACCTGCCTAATGCTGTCATGCTCTTCTTTCTCACTCCCTCTGCATTTCTCCCATGCATGGCACCGTTTTGGTTCCTCTGTCCTCCACTTGTTCGAGTGGCCTAACAAGGCAATCACTATCTTGCATACTCTGTTCTGTATGGAGATTAATAATATTAATATTATTAACATTACATCTCCATACCATTTGCAAAAAGCTAGGGGCAACTGCCCACAAAGTGAACGAGAGGAGACACGAAGGAGTAATCCTTAGCTACTTCCATTCGTTCTAGAAACCTGACCTTGCTTTCCTCCTCCAATCCAACCGTGGACTAAATCTGGCAAGATAGCAGCCAGCCCTTCCTGCTGCAGGATATAATTTATATGCCTGTCTGAACAGCTGTAACCCTATCCAGCCAGGATCACATTACCTGTAGCCTGTAGCAAACAGGCTGCATGTCTCTCACGCTAGCACTGTGCACTGCTGCGGGGAGCTTATGTAAAGAGGACACCTACAGACAGCTGAAAGGTAAAGGGGAAAACACAGAATAATGGAGGACTGTGTGATTTAGAAAATGACACTAGGACAAACTTTGTCCTGTCCCTACAAACTTTGACTGCATCTCCACCCCATCCCTGCACATTCAAACACCATCCCCTCTTGCACATGATAAAACTGAAACTTTCATCATCCATGTGGATAATAACAATGCCTTCCATGCAATACTAGGTCCATCATTTTGATAAAAGACAATCAATCACTCGCTTTTTGTACAAATGAGATTTTGTGTTGTGGTGGAAATGAGATAGGGATGGAGTTTGAACTTTTATGGATGGGGACAAACATTGTCTGTGCCATTTTCTATGTGTGATATAAATACTCGATATCTACTAGGCTTCAATAAGGTTAAAAAATTGTAGCATAGAATGAAAAGTGAAGGAGAATATGATAATATTTTATATATATGATTTTTTTTTTTTTTGCTGAGAATTCAAATATGTACACCTCTTTTAAACCTTCTCAATTTTGTCATATTGAATCAAACCCTTTTCATTTTCTTTCAATTTTAAAATGCAAAAAAATAAAAAAAGTCATAATCAATTTTTAGCATGCACTAACAATATACATTCAGTTCACTGAAAATGAAACCTAGGGCTCGCGCTAAACACTAACGCTTGCGTTAGTATTTTTCATTTAGCGCATGGTTTGCGTGCACTAATCTTTTGCGTGCGCTAAAAACGCTAGCGCACCTTAGTAAAAGGAGCCCTAGTGAATGTTTTAAATTAAATGAATGAGCTACATCAGTGGTCTCAAACTCGCAGCCCGGGGACCACAGGTTCTATTTTGAGGCCCTCGGTATGGTTATCATAATCACAAAAGTAGAATAAAACAGTCTCTTTAGCTATAAATGACAATATTATTATTAAGACTTAGCTATAAAGAGTGGCCCTGCAAAAGGTTTGAGTTTAGGACCGCTGCCCTACATTGTCTTATTCCCTTGCCCAAAATGAAATGAGAAGCCACCAGTGTACACACCCCTACTATATCTATTGTCCTGCCTGTTTGAGTACACTAAAACTTTCAAGATGTAGGGACTGCCTTTTATGTGGCTCTGTGCAGTGCTGCATATGTATGCTGTTAATATTAAATAATAAAGGAGTTCTACAACCAGCTGCTGTGGACTATAAAAAGGGCACAAAAGCTTATGTCTTTGAGTTTTTCAGCCCTAGAGATGACAGGCTCTAGATTCCTTCACATCCTCTAACTCAGTGTTCTTCAACCACCAGTCCATGGACTGGTGCCGGTCCGCAGAAATTTCCTGCCAGTCCACAGGGCCTGCACATGCATCGGGCCCCAGACAGTGCTCTTCAGCCACCGATCCACAGTGCGATCGATGCGGCGTTGTCTTCAGGCCGGCTTTCTCTTCCTCAGTGCTGCAGTGCACAAAGCCGCGGGCAGAGGATCCTATGCCGTCCTGTGCCTGAACCGTAAGCCTTCTTTCTGATGTCATCTGGAAGCCTTCTCTCTGACATTGTGATGTCAGAGAGAAGGCTTACGGTTCAGGCGCAGGATGCGCGTAGGAGCCTCTGCCCACGGCTTTGTGCACTGCAGTACTGAGGAAGAGGGAGCCGGCCCGAAGATAACACCGGGGGGGGGGGGGGGGGGTGCAGGCTAGAAGGCAAGGCACAGCATGGAGGGAGGGAGACAACGGTAGGAGGAATGATTTTATTTTTTTAATTTAGTGATTGATTTACATCTGCTGTATGTTCAGGAAGAAATGCATTTGTTTCTTTTTCTCTGGGGTTATACTGCATGCAGAGTCTTGCATCTTAGGGTTTGTTTGTATATATTAGTACTTTTAGTTTTTGGTCCTGTATTTGCATGGGGTTTTCTGTGTTCTTGTAGGAATGAATATTGAGAAGCATACAGTGAGCTTTGTGTAGTTTAATTTTGTGGTTAACCAAGATTACATTGTGTATATATGAAAAATGAATGGAAAAAATGGTGTTATAATTAGTACTATTATCCCAGGACAAGCAGGCAGCATATTCTTAACACATGGGTGACGTCACCGACGGAGCCCTCGGTACGGACCTTTTTAACTAGAAGTTTCTAGTTGGCCGCACCGCGCGTGCGCGAGTGCCTTCCCGCCCGACGGAGGAGTGCGTGGTCCCCAGTTTCTTCGTTTCCGCGGAGCGAAGAAGACGCGTGTGTTTTTTCAACGGCCGTTGAAATCACTTTTTGCCTTCCCGCTCGCGCTTTTGTTCTAAATTTTTCTCTCTCTACCTTCGGGTTTCCTTTTTATTTGAATTGCAAAAAAAAAAAAAAAAAAAAAAAACTTTGATTTTTTCCTGTTTCTTTCGTTTTTGCCCCGGCGGGGCCTGTTGCCATTATACAGGCCTCGGACTTCGATTTTGCGGAGGCTATCTTCCCCTTCATGCCCCCGCAGGTCGGTTTTAAGAAGTGCCAGCGGTGTGCACGCCCGATCTCCGTATCTGACCCACACAATTGGTGTTTGCAGTGCCTGGGTCCGGAGCATCGGGCGGACTCCTGCACCCGCTGTGCCACTTTGCAAAAACGAACTCTTAAAAACCGAAGAATCCAGCAAACCCTTCTCTTCGGCACCGAGTCGGCGATGGATTCCTCACCTTCAACGGCGGTACCGCAAAAATCGGCACCGTCAAGCTCGACACCGACCGACCCCGCATCGGCGCCACTGGCGCCAGGTAAGCCGGCTAAGAAGCCTTCCTCTTCCCTCGAGCGCCCTCCTGCTACGGTGGCGACACCGTCCCTACCGGCATCGCACCGGTCCCGTAAACGCTCCGCCCCGATATCGGTGAGTGCCTCGTCATCGGCCTCCTCATCGCCGGGGCGTGGAGCGGCATCCAAGGAACCGAAGAAAAAGAAAGCGGTTCCGATGCCACCCCTAGATGACCGTATCTCGGCCATTCTACAAACTCAGCTTCAGGAGCAGTTGAAGAAACAACTTGAACAACTGCTACCCTCTATCCTGGCACCGCTCCTTCCGGTACCAGACCGGCCCGAGCCCCGCACCGAGCCCCCGGTGTCCACTCCTTCGGTACCGGTAAACACCTCGATGCCGATCCTTTCGGCCCAACAACTTCATGATGATCCAGTGGTTCATTCTCAACCCACAGTGGATCCTCCTCGGCACCAGGCGGTACGGCACTCTTCTCGGGACCGAGAACGACGCCGATCGTCCTCCCCTGGTACCGTTTCGGTGCGCTCTGGTAAATCTTTGTCCAAGACTCGCCACACCGCACCCTCCACCCCGGTGTCCCGACATGCACCAGAGGTCAGGGATCCTGATTTATGGGAGGAGACTCCTCTCGGTACCGAGGAGGATCCCTCCTCATCTGATGAGGAACCATCGGCACCTGATGCCACCTCTAAACCTGAACAGTCCTCTTTTTCTAAATTTCTGAGGGAAATGTCTGCTGCTCTGTCCCTTCCCCTGGAATCTGACTCCAAAAAGTCCCAAGCCTTTTTAGAAGCCTTAGACTTTGAGCAACCTCCTAAGGAGTTCCTCAAGCTTCCCGTGCATGACATCCTACGGGAGACATTCTACAAAAACTTGGAAAATCCCCTCACGGTACCAGGAGCTCCCCGTAAACTGGACAACCTTTACCGTGTCATCCCTATTCCTGGATTCGACAAATCTCAATTGCCCCATGAGTCCCTTCTGGTGGAATCCACCTTAAAAAAGACTCAGGGCTCCAGTGTCTATGCCTCTACCCCTCCTGGCAGAGAAGGTAAGACCATGGACAAGTTTGGCAAGAGGCTTTACCAAAATGCCATGCTTGCCAACAGGGCAAACAACTATTCCTTCCATTTTTCCTTCTATCTCAAACACTTGGTCCAACAGCTGTCTGCCCTCCAGAAGTACCTACCTGAGCGCAAGGTCCCGCTATTCCAACAGCACATCTCTGGCCTTCTCCAAATGCGCAAGTATATGGTCCGCTCGATATACGACTCCTTCGAGCTCACCTCTCGGGCCTCTGCCATGGCTGTAGCCATGCGTCGCTTGGCCTGGCTCAGAGTCTCCGACCTGGACATCAACCACCAGGACCGTCTGGCCAACGCCCCCTGTCTCGGGGATGAGCTTTTTGGAGAGTCACTGGATTCCACCACCCAGAAACTCTCTGCCCATGAGACCAGGTGGGACACCCTGATCAAGCCGAAAAAGAAGGCACCGCCTACCCGACCTTATCGGCCACAAACATCTTATCAACGGAGGTTCTCAGCCAGGCCACTCAATCCGCCTCCCCAGCAATCTAGGCGGCCCCGTCAACAACAACATCACGCTCAGGCTCGATCTCAGGCCTCTCAACCCTCTAAGCCTCCTCAGCCTACTAAACAAACTCAGCCCTTTTGACTCTTCTCTCCAGGGCATAGCCAGTCATCCACCCTTGCTACCTCTTCCACAACCCATCGGAGGTCGTCTCACCATTTTCTCCAGCCGTTGGGAAATCATTACATCGGACCAGTGGGTCCTCAACATCATCCGCCACGGCTACTCTCTCAACTTCCAGACTCTACCTCCGGACAACCTTCCCGTAGAGTCTGCTTCAAACTCATCTCAAACCCCCCTCCTCCTGAGGGAGGTTCAATCCCTCCTCCTTCTCAATGCCATCGAAGAAGTACCTCCAGATCAAAGGGGGCAGGGATTCTACTCCCGCTACTTCCTGGTACCCAAAAAGACGGGAGACCTCCGTCCCATTCTCGATCTCAGAGACCTCAACAAGTGTCTGGTCAAGGAGAAGTTCAGAATGCTCTCCCTTGCCACGCTCTACCCTCTTCTTTCTCAACACGACTGGCTATGTTCCCTGGACCTCAAAGAGGCCTACACTCACATCTCCATCAATCAAAATTCTTGCCGCTACCTGCGGTTCCAGGTACTGCACCATCACTATCAGTACAAGGTGCTACCGTTCGGCCTCGCTTCCTCACCCAGGGTCTTCACCAAGTGCCTTATAGTGGTAGCGGCCTTCCTCAGGTCTCACAACCTCCAGGTGTTCCCCTATTTGGACGATTGGTTGGTGAAAGCACCTACGTCTCAACTTGTGCTACAGGCTACTCATCACACCATCTCTCTCCTCCACCTCCTGGGGTTCGAGATCAACTACCCCAAGTCGCATCTGCTTCCCACCCAGCGACTTCAATTCATTGGAGCAGTTCTGGACACCACACTAATGAGGGCTTTTCTCCCCTCCGATCGTCAGCGGACCCTGCTCCACCTCTGTCGTCAGGTGCTCATGCATCCCTCCATTCCTGCCCGACAGATGATGGTCCTCCTGGGTCACATGGCCTCGACGGTGCATGTCCTTCCTCTGGCACGTCTCCACCTTCGCACGCCTCAGTGGACTCTCGCCAACCAGTGGTCTCAGACTACGGATCTTCTTTCTCATCCCATCTCTGTGACATCATCTCTTCAGCAATCTCTCCAATGGTGGTTGAACTCCTCAAATCTTTCCAGGGGTCTACTTTTTCATCTACCCCCTCACTCTATGATCATCACCACGGATGCGTCCCCCTATGCGTGGGGAGCTCACCTAGGAGATCTACGCACCCAGGGACTTTGGACCCCACAGGAGCGTCGTCATCACATCAATTTCCTGGAACTCAGAGCCATGTTCTACGCCCTCAAGGCGTTCCAACATCTCCTCTGCCCTCAAGTCCTCCTCCTCTGCACGGACAATCAAGTCGCCATGTACTACATAAACAAGCAAGGCGGCACCGGATCTCGCCCCCTCTGTTTGGAGGCTCTGCGCATCTGGACCTGGGCCACGGACCGCAATCTCTTTCTCAGGGCGGTCTATATCCAGGGCGAACAGAACTCTCTGGCCGACAATCTCAGTCGCATCCTTCAACCCCACGAGTGGACGTTGGACCCCCCGACTCTGCTCTCCGTCTTTGCTCGATGGGGCACTCCGCAGGTGGACCTCTTTGCAGCTCCTCACAATCATCAGCTGCCCCTATTCTGCTCCAGACTCTTCTCTCCTCACCGTCTGGCCCCGGATGCATTCCTGCTCGATTGGAGGGATCGGTTCCTGTATGCCTTCCCTCCACTTCCTCTGATGTTGCGGACTTTGTCCAAACTCCGCAAGGACAACGCCACCATGATTCTCATCGCACCTCGGTGGCCTCGCCAACACTGGTTCTCCCTCCTGCTCCAACTCAGCTCCAGGGAGCCCATTCCTCTTCCTGTGTTTCCTACTCTACTTACGCAACAGCATCAGTCTCTGCTACATCCCAATCTGTCTTCGCTCCACCTGACAGCTTGGTTTCTCTCGGGCTGACCTCTCCGGAAAACCTATCTCAACCGGTCCGCCTCATTTTGGACGCGTCCAGGAAACCGGCCACTCTCCAATGTTACCATCAGAAGTGGACCAGATTTTCCTCCTGGTGTCTCCGGCATCATCAGGAACCCACCTCCTTAGCGGTGGAAACTGTCTTGGAATATTTGCTCTCTCTGTCCAACGCTGGCCTCAAAACTACCTCCATCAGAGTCCACCTCAGCGCCATCACTGCGTTTCATGAGCCTATTTTCGGAAAACCTCTCACGGCTCATCCTCTGGTTTCCAGATTCATGAGAGGCCTCTTCAACATCAAACCGCCTCTCAAGCCTCCTCCTGTCGTCTGGGACCTGAATGTGGTTCTCTCAGCTCTTATGAAACCTCCGTTTGAGCCTCTTGCCACAACTTCTCTCAGGCTTCTAACCTGGAAGGTGCTTTTCCTAATTGCCATCACCTCTGCCAGGAGGGTTAGCGAACTACATGCACTGGTTGCCGACCCACCTTTCACTGTTTTTCACCATGACAAGGTTGTTTTGCGTACCCACCCTAAATTCCTTCCCAAGGTGGTCTCAGCTTTTCACCTCAACCAGTCCATTGTGCTGCCCGTCTTCTTCCCTAAGCCTCACTCGCATCCTGGGGAACAGGCGTTGCACACGCTGGATTGTAAGCGTGCCCTTGCTTACTATCTTGATCGTACCAGAGCTCACCGAACAGCCCCTCAGCTCTTTTTGTCTTTCGACCCCAACCGTTTGGGTCGTCCTGTCTCCAAACGGACACTTTCAAATTGGCTTGCTGCCTGTATTGCTTTCTGCTACGCTCGGGCCGGTCTCTCACTGGAAGGAACTGTCACGGCCCACAGAGTCCGAGCTATGGCTGCTTCCGTGGCTTTCCTCCGCTCCACGCCCATCGAGGAAATCTGCAAGGCGGCCACTTGGTCCTCAGTTCACACGTTCACTACTCACTACTGTCTGGATGCATTCTCCAGACGGGATGGACACTTCGGCCAATCTGTGTTACAAAATTTATTTTCCTAATGACCAACCATCCCCCCTCCCTCTTTGTTAGCTTGGAGGTCACCCATGTGTTAAGAATATGCTGCCTGCTTGTCCTGGGATAAAGCACAGTTACTTACCGTAACAGGTGTTATCCAGGGACAGCAGGCAGATATTCTTAAGTCCCACCCACCTCCCCGGGTTGGCTTCTTAGCTGGCTTATCCTAACTGGGGACCACGCACTCCTCCGTCGGGCGGGAAGGCACTCGCGCACGCGCGGTGCGGCCAACTAGAAACTTCTAGTTAAAAAGGTCCGTACCGAGGGCTCCGTCGGTGACGTCACCCATGTGTTAAGAATATCTGCCTGCTGTCCCTGGATAACACCTGTTACGGTAAGTAACTGTGCTTTATGGGGGTGGGGTCTGGGGCGGAGATTTGGGTGGATATGGGTGGGATCTGGTCCACTACGTAGCCCAGTGTTCTTCAACTTCTGGTTCGTGGATCAGTGCCGGTCCACAAAATAATTATTTTATTTCTGCCGGTCCATAGGTGTCAAAAAGGTTGAAGAATACTGCTCTAACTCCAGTTCTAGAGGTGTCAATCCCCTGAGTATTCCAGATGACAGGTTCCGTCAGTAGGAAATCAATGATCATTTAAGCCCTGACATGACCCAGATTTTCAGAGTGGAAGTGGGGTTCTCTGATGTGATGTCCAGTTCCAATAACAAGGAGGGGGGAGTGGCCAAAGTCATTTCCTGAGGCAGGAGCACTTGTATAGATCAGTCATTTTGAGTCTAGAGGGGCTGCTGAAAAGTTCTCAGCCCAACCAAGAAGAGAATGATGTGGAATCATGAAACTTACAAGTTATTCCACACTTTTTGTGACACTTTTTGTTTCAATGATATGAAATGAAATGAAATGAAAAGTGTAAAGAAACAAGTGCTCCTGCCTCAGAAAATGACTTTGGCCACCCCCCCCCCCCCTCCTTGTTATTGGAACTGGACATCACATCAGAGAACCTAAAAAGTACAGCCATGAAGAAAAGAAGACAACCATGAGGGGAGGAGTGGCCAGTGGTTAGAGCTGCTGCCTTAACACCCTAAGGTTGTGAGCTCAATCCCAGCTTACTTCCTGTGACTCTGGGCAAGTTACTTAACTCCCCATTGCCCCAGGTACCACAGTTAGATTGTGAGTCTGGGAAAATACTTGAGTACCTGATTACTATTCATTGTACATAAATTGCTTTGGGTGAATGGCAGTTAATGAATCCCAATAAATAAATTTCAGAACAGTCCCTAGTGAGGTTAGCCAGTGAAGTCAAATGCTGCAGAAAGATTTCAGACAACCAATACAATAAAACCATCCTCTAACTTGCTATGTATTTCACTGAGTGAGAATGTTTTTTATTAAAACCCAAATGACATGGATAAAGTGCACTGATAGATTCTACATGGATCTGAAGCTGTCCAAAAACTATTGTTTCAAGAATTTTGGACAAAAAAGAGACAAATTTGAAACCAGATGACAATTGGAAGTAAAGGGTCCAATTTGCTTATTTTAAAAATTGGTCATACTAGTGCTGCTTTAAATAACATAGTAACATAGTAGATGATGGCAGATTAAGACCCGAATGGTCCATCCAGTCTGCCCAACCTAATTCAATTTAATTTTGGTTTTCTTCTTCTTAGCTATTTCTGGGCAAGAATCCAAAGCTCTGCCCTGTACTGTGCTTAGGTCCAACTACTGAAGTCTCTCTCTGTCAAAGCTCACTCCAGCCCATCTACCCCCTCCCAGCCATTGAAGACTCTGAAATTATCTGATGAATAAATAAAGCAAACCTAGAATGAAACAGTTTGATGGAATGGGGTCCATAGAGCAAGTATCAAGATTAAGACGTGTAAGTATTTTTGTAAGAGAATATAAGGAGGGAATGTTAAAAGCCAGGTAGCACAGTGGACTGATCAGGGCTAATGTTAACAGGGGGAAGGGGAGGGAAGGGCAGCTGAATTGGACCCAATATCTCCAGGGAGCCCCGTGGTCTGGGTATGCCTTCCCCTTCTCCCTATCTTACTTACTTCCCCTCACCTTCCTAGTCTTTCAAATTCAGTTTCCCACAAACTGCTGGCAGCTGCCCTGAAGCTTTCCCTCTGCCATGATCCGCCCCCTCTAATATACTTCTTGTTTCTGCCTAGGCAGATCACAAGCTTCAGGACAACTGCCAGCAGCTGCACCGGGACCCCTCTGAAAAGGGAAATTAATTTTGAAAGAAGACCAGGAAGGTGAGGGAGATGCACCATGGTGGGGTGAAGAGGAAGAAATACACTGACCATGGAACCCCCTGGAGGTGGTTCAGACATGGGAGTAGAAAAGAACCTAAACTGTATTGAATAAACAGGAAAAGATGTGTCTATTAAATGTTACACACTAAATCCTTAAACAAGGCAAACCACAAGACAGAAAAATCCAAACTGGATCTAATAGAGAAGTTATGTGGATCTCAAGCGCTCACAGTTAAAAGCCCGATGTGTCTTACGAGCTGATAACCATAGGGTGAGCTATCATCGGTCCTTTTAAATTCTCTCTAAATATCTTTATTATAAATTATTTTAATTCTCTTTGTAAATATATTGAAAGACTTATTAATTATTCTGATTTCCAGTTAACAGCCAGTGCTCCTATTTTCCACTGTATAAATGATGGAGTACTTAGCTTGATGGTGTGATGACGACGGAAGATCTCCGTTTCGCTCTTATAAATTTTAACAGAGCTTCATCAGGAAAAGTGTAAACTTTAACACTATTTAGATTAGCAACAGTTCTACTAAATGAAAGACTCCATGGTCTAAAGGCACAGCGTGCCTGACTTAGCTCTCGCCGTCTATTAAATGTTAGACATGTTCCTTGATGCCAAAAACAATGGATGAATCTGTTGCAGTAACAGTAAAATGCTTAACTAGCTGGGAACCTGATGGAAAGATGTTGCAAATGGCAGACAAGACACATATGATGTCATTTAACAGTACATTGAAATCCAAAAGCAGCTTCTGTATTTTTTAACCCTTTCATTGGCAAATGGTGAAACGGCTGCTTTACGTAACTTGATGTTGAATGAGAGCAACAATGCCAAGGTAACAGGCATTTGCAGATACAGATCTCCCATAAGAGCCATAGAAACATATGTTGCTTCTAAGCAATAATGCCAAATAAAGGGTTAATCAGTGAATTAAGAACATAAGAACATAAACAGTGCCTCCGCTGGGTCAGACCAGAGGTCCAACATGCCCAGCAGTCTGCTCACGTGGCGGCCCATCAGGTCCAGGACCTGTGTAGTAATCCTCTATCTATACCCTTTAATCCCCTTTTTCTTCAGGAAATCATCCAATCCCTTCTTGAACCCCAATACCGTACTCTGTCCTATCATGCCCTTTGGAAGCGTAATCCAGGTGTCCACCACCTGTTGGGTGAAGAACTTCCTAGCATTGGTTCTGAATCTGTCCCCTTTCAATTTCTCCGAATGCCCTCTCATTGTTGTAGTTTTCGAAAGTTTGAAGAATCTGTCCCTCTCCACTTTTTCTATGCTCTTCATGATCTTGTAAGTCTCTATCATATCCCCTCTAAGTCTCCGCTTCTCCAGGGAAAAGAGCCCCAGTTTCTCCAATCTTTCAGCGTATGAAAGGTTTTCCATACCTTTTATCAAACATGTTGCTCTCTTCTGAACCCTCTCGAGTATCACCATATCCTTCTTAAGGTACGGTGACCAATATTGGACGCAGTACTCCAGATGCAGACGCACCATCGCCCGATACAGTGGCAGGATAACTTCTTTCGTTCTGGTTGTAATACCTTTCTTGATTATACCTAGCATTCTATTCGCTTTCTTAGCGGCCACTGCGCACTGTGCTGACAGCTTCATTGTCAAGTCCCTTTCTTGGGTACTCTCACTCAGTAACAGCTCTCCCATCGTATAGCTGTACCTTCTGTTTCTGTTTTCTACATGCAAGACTTTACATTTCTCTACATTGAACTTCATCTGCCATCTCGTCGTCCACTCCCCATGTCTGTTCAGGTCCCTTTGTAAGTCTTCTTTTGCCAATTGTCATAGATGTGTTATATTTTTATGTATTGATACTAGTCTCAAGTTTTTAGAGAATGACATGGGGACAAAATTTATTCCTGTTCCTGTGAGCTCTGTTCCCATGTCATTCTCAAATGGGAATTTGGTAGGTAGCTGAAAAGTAAAAAGATGGAGCAGGGTGAAATTTGAGTGGATGTATCATATGTTTTGACAAGTCAGTCGTACTTATCTGGTTTGTTTCCCCTTGATAATTATAATTTATTATTTTACTCCTTTGTACATCGCTTAGAATTTTGAATAAGCGATAAATCAAATCCATAATAAACTTGAAACTTGAGAGACAGAAAAGAAGAAAAGGGAGGAAAGAGCTAAAAAGGAAAGATCAGTATATCAGAGACAGGTGATAGGAGAAAAGACAAATGGACAGCAACTAGTGGAAAGCAAATGATCAGAATACACAGGAAAACAGAAGAGACAAAATGGGACCAACATGATGGAAAAATAACATGGCCAGACAACAAAGGTAGAAAAAAGTGTTATATTTTGAATTTATTAACTAGAATATGTTAACTTTGAGATATGTGCATCACAGATCTTTATGTTCAGTGGCTTACCAAACAGTTGATTGGGGGGGGGGCACCAAATTTTCTCCCCACCCTTCCTCATGCCTAAATGCAAAATATAAATACCTCAACTGGTGGGGATCCCAAAGCCCTGCTAGCAGGGCTTTATGAATTGTATTTCATCCCTCCTTACCCTATGTTTAGTAATGTTAAAATTAAGAGCAATTTACCATTATTTAAGTATTTGTACGTATTGTATTGTTTTCTAATAATTGTAAATTTTATAGTGTACATCGCTTAGAATGTTTGATTAAGCGATTAATCAAGTCACCTAATAAACTTGAAACTTGAGCAGAAAATTTCTTCCTCCAGTTCAGCAGCCAGAACTCTCCTGGTGCTGTCTCTCTGCTGTGGTCTGCCCCAGAAAGAGGAAGTTGCATCAGAAAGAGGCAGGCCATAGCAAAGTATCAGCATTGGGAAGGCCACCAGCAGCGTTTCAGAGTTGCTGATAATGGCAATCCCCTGCATAGCAAAATACCATTTTGAAAATATGGACTTGATGTATTTTGCTCCCTTTTTAGTTCTGCATTGTTTCCAACATGAGTGCTGGATCATTGGTGCTGAGATTGAAATTTGTGCTGAAGTCACTGTTGTGGATCTTGCTGGAAGCTCTAGAAAGGGGTATTGATGGTTCCTGGTAGTGTCAGAGAACAAAAAAAAGAAGGCACAAAGCCTCAAAATGCTGTGAGAGGGAGTAGCAAGAAGAGGCACTGGAGATGTCACAACCAGCTTAGGAAGTCAGATCTTTTACCGAAACAAAATGATAAAAAAAATCAATGAAATGTTTCTAATCAGAGGGTTGTGCTCAGAGACATGGAAGAAAAAGTGGAACATGTTCCCCATAAAACCTCACCACCCAATCATTGCTATATCCTCAAGCAATAATAAAGTGCTGTTGTGCAAAAGCATCAAGAAATACAAACAAAAAACTTATCTGTTAAGCAAAGTTCTTTGGCCTCGACATGCCAGTTTCACTATTTCTTCAGGAAGCCAAACAGTAAGTTTAAAAAGACAAAGTCTTTTCAATGGGTGTCAGTCTCTGAAACACAAACCAAAAATATAATCTCAATTTGAAAAAATAATAATACATAAACCTCAAATAGCACTCAAACATAAAACTTAATTTTAAATATTTCTTATAGCGTAATCGGAAGGGTACCTTTAGAGCTCAATATGTTAAAAGGAAAAAAGTTTTCACTCATCAATTCGCAATAGCAGGCAGAACGCAAATGGGGAGTTTAAAAAGAGGACTTTGTGCCAAAAAACATTCCTATTCCCAAAGATAACCACAGGAAACCATCCCCTATGTCATTCTTTAAGGAGAGAGGGAAGAATCAGTATGAATGGGCACAACCACTGACCCTCAAGCCCTGCATTAAATAATGCTGGTGTAGAAGGACTGAGGTTGAAATAATAATAATAATAATAACTTTATTTTTGTATACCTCCATACCCAGAAGAGTTCTAGGCGGTTCACATCAATTAAACAGAGTTACAAGCGGTTCAATACCAAATTGTTCAAAGTTGCGAATAACGAAGTAGAAGTAGGGGAGAGTAGGTCGGGGGGGGCAGTGTATCGCAAACTGTGTGCCTCCTGAGATTTCAAGTGTGCCGCAACATACTGGGGAGAAGAGAGGTGCCAGCTGACTTGCACGTCCTGTAGGGCCAGAGGTTCTCAACACAAGCACTGCATGTCTAGCAACTTCCTGCTGCTGTCGTGTATCTCCCTGGACTCCTGCCTTCATCTTCTCTCCCCAACATCAGATCAGCAGCTCAGTGTGCTTTCAACTTCGCCACACAGCTGCCGCTAGCATTAGTTTAGCCACAGTTTCATCAGGCAGCTCAGGGGCCTTTGCTAGGCCGGCCCGCTTCGATGGTTCAACTTTCTCTTTTGTCAGAGGCGGTCTGGCCTAGCAAAGGCCCTAAGGCTGCCTGATGGACTACGGCTAAACTAATGCTAGCGGCAGCTGTGTGGTGAATTTAAAAGCACACAGTGAGCTGCTGCTAGAGAGAGGAGCGGAACTGCTGGAAAGGGGAGGAAGGGGAAAGGAGAAGAGGTACTGCGGTCAGGGGGAAGGGGGAGGATGGAAGAAAGAAGGGGTACTACTGAACATGGGGAAAGGGAAAGGTGCTGCTAGACAGGAGACAGGGAAAGGGAAGGGAGAAGTGCTGCTGAACCTGGCAGAAGAGGAGAGAAAGATGTCACACACTGGAGGGGAGGGTGAGATGATGGATGGGGAGAGAGCATATTAGTTGTGAGTGGGGCTGGGGGGAGGAAAGGAAGGAAAATTGTTGCAGGAATGAGAGTGATGAGAGAGGGAGAAATGGACGGGGTGGATAGATAGAAATGGTGCATGGGGAGAGAACATGTTGGGTTGGGGTGAGAAGGAGGGATGTCACTTGAGGGAAGAAGCAAGGAGAGAGAAAGCGTGCAAGAAGCAGAAACTGTTGGACTCGTGGAGAGGGTGAGATGGATGGGAAGGACAGAAAGGAGGGAAGGAGAAATGTCACACTCGGGGGAAGGGGGAGAGGGCACAGAGTGAAAAGTTGGACTCATGGAAAGGAGTTGGTTGGGGGAGGGAAGGGAAGGAAGACCAAAGAAGAAGCATGAAGCAAGCAGGAGGAAGTGAGAAAAGAAATGTTGGGAGGGGAGCCAGAAAGGAGGAAGAGAGAGAAATGTTACACTGGGGGTGGGGAGGGAAGGAGAGAGAGATAGGAAGGGAAGGGAAGACATGGAAAAGTAGATTTTGAGAAGTTTCAAGTTTATTAAAAGATTTTTTTAAACCGCTTAATCAGGTTTCTAAGCAGTATACAATATAAAATTTACATAAAAACATATTAAAACTGGGGATACTAGCTAAAATCTAGGTGTCTTAATAAAACACTAATAAGATATATAGATCAACTTCAAACAATAGGAAAAAAGGGGAAGAACTACAATCATAAAAGAGAAGTGAAACAAAAAAGGGAAAACACAATAGGTTAGGGTAAAAAGTAGTAATTTTAATTTTTGTCCTTAAGAGGACAGTTGTTGTCCAAAGGCATCCTGGAACAAGAATGTTTTTAATTTTGCTTTAAATTGTTTTATTTCGGATTCACTGCGCAAATGGTTTGCTCATTGAACAAAGAGATTTTAAAGTATTATAAGGAATTAAAAGTCTGTTAATGAACTCTGGTTGATTGTTTAATTTTGTTGTAAATGTTAAAAGTAAGGTTTTGTAACTTATTCTATGTTCAACTGGTAACCAATGTGCACTGATTAGAAGAGGTGAAACATGATCGCATTTCTTTGCGCCATAAATGATCTTAATAGCTGTGTTTTGTATAATCTGAAGCCGTCTAATTTCCTTTTTTGTAATGCCTTTATACAGGGCATTACAGTAGTCTATGCAAGAAATTACTAGAGAGTGGATCAGTGTGTTCAAAGAGGCTGGTTCTAGTAACTTTGCAAGGGCGTTTAACGTATCATCCTGAGTCAATAGAAGCATTTCTGAACGACCGTGCTAATGTAAAAATGATAAGAAAATTTACTGTCGACAGTAACTCCTAACAGTTTTAGAGTAGGGACAACTTTGATGGGGAGCAATTCAAGCTTCAGGGGGGCCTGAAGCGTTATTCCTTCTTTAAAAGGAAAGATCATAAGTTTCGATTTGTTGATGTTTAGAGACAGTTTATTTGAGTCTAATCATGATTTAATTTTTCCTAGTTTATGGTTAATGGACGCCACCTCCTCTATATTGTTTAGGTCGATGGGACGGATTAATTTCACATCGTCGGCATAAACAAATGTGGTAAAGCCAATAGATTGGCCCACCGTCAGAAGGGGCGACATAAAGATCTTGAAGAGCAATGGTGACAAAATGGAACCCGTATTCCGTGTTTGGTGGTAGACAGTTCAAACGATGTGCCATTAAATGACCTTAGATGATCTGTCAGTAAAGTAGGAAACAAGCCAGTCCATGACCTGGTCAGAGAAACCAATTTCATGAAGTCGCGTTAATAGCAGGCTGTGATTTATGGTATCGAAGGCAGAGGAAAGATCTAAGGAAATAAGCAGTACTGATTGGTGATGATCAAGATGGTACAGTATTTTAGTAGTAAGTCCTAACAAAGAAAGTTCTGTAGAATGGTAGTGAAGGAAACCAGTTTGGTTAGGATGAAGTACATTTGTTTTCTCAATGAATTCGGAGATTTGATGGAAAACTATTTTTTCGGTAAGTTTTGCCATAAATGGTATGTTTGCTATGGGACAGTAATTAGACATGTCCTGAGTGCTAATATTTTGATCCTTAATGATTGGATAAATAATTGATTGTTTCCAAGTCTTGGGCAGAGATCCTGATGATAAACTGGAATTAACCAAATCATAAATGTAAGGGCCGAAAATGGAAAAAAATCGTTTTAAAAGGAAAGGAGGGATAACCTCTGTGCTAGTCCCTTTTGTATTAAGCGAATTAATACATCTTTGAATTTCCTCCAAACTAGAAAGGGTGAAGCGAGAGCATTTTGAATAGGACAGGTTAGTTGAAGTATTAGAATCCACATAAACATAGAAACATAGAAGATGACGGCAGTAAAGGGCTACAGACCATCAAGTCTGCCCACTCTGCTTACCCACCCCCTGTCTATGCCCTGATGACCCAATTTCCTTATCTTGACCCTCGTAGGGATCCCACGTGGGTATCCCATTTATTCTTAAAGTCTGGCACGCTGTCTGCCTCGATCACCTGCACTGGAAGCTTGTTCCAATGATCAACCACTCTCTCTGTGAAGAAATACTTTCTGGTGTCGCCATGAAATTTTCCGCCCCTGAAGTTTGAGCGGGTGCCCTCTTGTGGCCGAGGGTCCCTTGAGAAAGAAAATATCATCTTCCACTTCGACACGTTCCGTGAGGTACTTAAATGTTTCGATCATGTCTCCCCTCTCCCTACGTTCCTCGAGAGTATAGAGCTGCAATTTGTTCAGTCTCTCTTCGTACGAGAGACCCTTGAGCCCCGAGATCATCCTGGTGGCCATCCACTGAACCGATTCAATTCTGCGCACATCTTTACTGTAATGTGGCCTCCAGAATTGCACACAGTACTCCAGATGAGGTCTCACGATGGCCCTGTACAACGGAATTATGACTTCAGGCTTTCAGCTGACGAAACTTCTATTGATACAGCCCAATATCTGCCTTGCCTTAGATGAAGCCTTCTCCACTTGATTGGCAGTTTTTATGTCTGCACTGATGATTACTCCTAAATCTCGTTCTGCTGAAGTCCTAGTTAAAGTTTCTCCGTTCAAGAAGTACGTCCTGCATGGATTTCCGCTTCCGAGGTGCATGACCTTACATTTCTTAGCATTGAAGCCTAGCTGCCAGGTTGAGGACCAACTTTCCAATGTAAGCAGGTCCTGCGCCATATAATTCTGTAAACTGCATTCACTTACTATATTACATAGTTTGGCGTCATTGGCGAATAGTGTTATTTTACCTTGAAGCCCTTGAGTCAGATCCCCTATGAATATGTTGAAAAGGAGTGGACCCAGGACCGAGCCCTGCGGCACTCCACTGGTCACCTCCGATGTTTTAGAGAGGGTACCATTAACCACCACCCTCTGAAGTCTGCCACTCAGCCAATCATTGACCCATGCAGTTAGTGTCTCTCCTAACCCCATCGATTCCATCTTGCTTTACTGAAGTCCAGGTACACGACGTCCAAAGACTCTCCCAAGTCCAACTTTCTTGTTACCCAGTCAAAGAAGCTGATGAGATTGGATTGGCAGGACCTACCCTTGGTGAATCCATGCTGACTGGGATCCTGAAGATTCCCTTCATTCAAGATCGTGTCCAATTTGCTTTTAATTAGTGTTTCCATGAGTTTGCACACTATTGATGTGAGACTCACCGGTCTATAATTCGCAGCCTCTGCCCTGCAACCCTTTTTATGCAGAGGAACGACATTAGCTAATTTCCAGTCCAGGGGAACTTTCCCCTTACTTAGGGAGGGATTGAATAGCTCAGCCAACGGTTTCGCCAGGACATCGCTCAATTCTCTGAGCACTCTTGGGTGCAAATTGTCTGGTCCCATGGCTTTGTTCACCTTGAGTCTTGCCAGTTCACTGTAAACTTCACCTGGTGTGAACTCAAAATTCTGAAACGGGTCTTCTGTGCTTTGTGTTGCCTTCAACTGCGGACCGTGTCCCGGTGCCTCACAGGTGAAGACTGAGCTGAAGTATTCATTCAGTAGTTCGGCTTTATCGGAATCTGCTTCCACGTAACTTCCGTCCGGTCTTCTAAGGTGTACTATCCCACCTGTGTTCCTTTTTCTGTCACTAATATACCTGAAGAAGGATTTGTCCCCCTTTTTAATGTTTTTTGCCAGAATTTCTTCCACTCGAAGTTTTGCCTCCCTAACTGCCATTTTGACCGCTGTAGATCTGGTCCTATATTCTACCTTTGCCTCTCTTTTCTCCATGTGCTTGTAGGAGAGAAACGCTTTTTTCTTCTCCTTAATGAGGTGCGAGATCTCCGCGGTGAACCATTGGGGTTTATTTTTTCTTTGTCATTTATTTACTGATTTTATGAAGCGGCTAGTTGCTTCATGTATGGTTGATTTCAGTGTTAACCACTTAGCTTCTACATCATCAGTCTCCGCTTGGTCCTGCAGCGTCCGATGGACGAAATCTCCCATGCGTGCAAAGTCTGTGCCCTGGAAATTGAGTACCTTTGTTTTCGTGTTTGATCTAGGGAAGCCTTTCCTAAGGTTGAACCATACTATGTTGTGGTCGCTGGAGGCTAGCAAATCTCCTACTGAGACCTCTGAGACGCTTTCCCCGTTGGTGAGTACCAGGTCGAGGATCGCCTGGGCCCTAGTGGGCTCCGTTACCATTTGTTTGAGACGTGCTCCCTTTATGGAGGTTAAGAGCCTCCTGCTACCGCTGGTTGTTGCTAAAAATGAGTTCAAGTCTGCATCAGGCATATTGAAGTCCCCTAGCAGAACAGCTTCTCCTCGTAGAGTGATATTCTCTATGTCTTCAATTAATTCTGCGTCCATGTCTTCCAGTTGTCTTGGGGGTCTGTATACCACACCTAGATACAGGCATTTTTCTCTGCCTCTTGCCAGGTTTACCCAGAGGGACTCCCCGGTGTACTTGACATCTGTGATCCTGGTGGTTTTGATGTCCTCTTTAATGTATAGAGCTACCCCCCCTCCTAACCTGCCCTCTCTGTCCTGACGAAGTAGATTGTAGCCCGGTATAGCCATATCCCACCCATGCGAGTCCGTGAACCAAGTTTCAGATATTGCCACCACATCTAGGTCGGCATTCCTTATTTCAGCCTCCAATTCTAGAATTTTGTTACCTAAACTGTGTGCATTGACATACATGGCCCTCCATATCTTGTGTTTGCTAAGTCCCTGTGAGGCGTATCCTACCCAAGTCGGTGTGACATAATCTGCAGAGTGGCTAGGAGTAGAGATAAGCGGGAAAGTGTCTCTAATTTTCTGTACTTTGTCGATAAAGTAAGTGGCGAGGGCTTGTGCTGATGGTGTAAGATTGGATTTGTTCATTTCTTTTTTCTTTGTTGTTAAGGATTTAACTATTGCGTATAAAGTGAAGGAGTTTTTAGCCTTCTTAATTTGTTTAGTATAATATTCTTTTTTGGTTCTGTTAATTTCAGATCTGTAATATGCGGCATGTTCCTTGAATTTATTAAGATTGATGAGTGTTTTATTGTGTCTCCATTTTCATTCAAGAGAACATAATTGTTTTTTAAATAGGTTTAGGTTTGCTGAGTACCCTGGATTTTTTTGTTTACGGGGAGAGATCGTGAAGGTGATTGCTGGTACAGAAAATTGGAAAAATTGAATGTTAAGATGGATGCAAGGCAGAAAGTGAAGAAGGAGAGAAAAACAGTCAATGAATAAGAAGGCTGGAAACATAGTTAAAAGCACAGAAAAATAAAGTCACCAGTGAAAAAAGAAAAAAAATTCTACTCCCACAAAATCGGTAATCCTAAAACCAATAGCAATAACCTCTTCAGATTGGTCAACGATCTATACAACATAGAAACCTACACAAACCTACACGAAGAAGCCACCTTAACCGCCAACACCCTTGCCGACTTCTTCAACACCAAGATCCAAAAAATAAGAACAACTCTACCAGCCAGCCCCAACCCCCTCGAGCTCTTCCCCATCCTCACAGACATGAATCCACCAAACCCAGACCCGGGAGCCAAAGTCGACCTTAGTTGGAAACAATTCGCAGTAACCGATTGGCAAACCTTCAATACTTACTACAACAAGTATACTCACTCCTACTGCCATCTGGACACATGCCCACCAAAAATCATGAGAACGGCCCCCCCCATTTTAAAGCAAAAATGATGACATGGGTTAATTACCTACTATCCAAAGGTAACTTCCCGTCGGAGCAGGGTCAAATAATGATCACCCCAATTTTAAAAAATGAGAAAGAACCACCAAATTCCCCATCTAATTATAGGCCGATCGCCAGCATCCCCCTATTTACCAAAATAGCGGAAGGGTTGGTAAAAGCAGAACTTTCCGCATACCTTGAAAAATTCAACATTCTAAGTGACAACCAATCAGGATTTCGTGCGGACCACAGCACTGAAACCATCATAGCCTCCCTTCTCGACCACCTCCTCACACTCTTCAGTCAGGGCTCAAGTGCCCTGATCATACAACTCGACCTGAGCAGTGCTTTTGACCTGGTCGACCACACCATTCTCCTGGAATGCCTAGCGCACATAGGCATCTCAGACCAGGTCCTCAATTGGTTTCAGGGGTTCCTACAAAATAGATCATACAAGGTACTCAAGAATAACTCTTTCTCATACTGCTGGGACAACACCTGCGGGGTCCCACAGGGCTCCCCCCTATCCCCCATCCTATTCAACATATACCTAGCCTCACTAGGTAAACTCTTACACAACCTAAATCTCAAATTCTTCATTTATGCAGACGATATCACAATAACCATCCCATTAACCAACTTCTCACAAGAACTACTCGACCACATCTCAAACACTCTCAACCAGATAGAACTCTGGATGCTTTCATTCAGACTGAAATTAAACCCAGACAAAACAAAATTTTTCCTAGCCTCCCCCAAAGATAAAATTAAGGAAACCACAATTCAACTAAAAGGAAAGACCTTCCCCCTTGATCCGACCATAAAAATTCTGGGAGTCACGCTGGACAAAAACTTATCTCTAGATAACCATACCGACCTCATAATGAGGAAAAGCTTCTCGGTACTTTGGAAACTTCGCACCATAAAAAAACACTTCTATGACAATGCATTCCGCCTACTTGTACAATCCTCCATCCTCAGCATCCTCGACTACTGCAATATCATCTACCTTAACGCCACTAAGAAAACTACCAGGAGACTAAAAATAGTCCAAAATACCGCGGTGCGCCTCATCTTTGGCCTAAAGAAATGGGAACATGTCACCCCTTTCTATCACCAACTACACTGGCTACCATTTGAATCTAGAATTCTTTTTAAATTTGCATGCTTCTGCTACAAATCGGTTAACGGCTCCTCCCCAAGTTACATAAACACACACTTTAACCTTTACTGCAGCAACAGGACATCACGGAGAACTCAATTGTTCGCCTTCCCTTCGCCTAAACACTGTCCTCTCAAAAGATTCCTTGATAGAACTTTTGCCTTCCAAGCAGCCAAGTCGAACCCATGGCTAGCACAGATGATACTCGAGGCCCCCACTTACCTATCATTCAGAAAACTACTAAAAACGTACCTTTTCAGCAAACACGACCCTTAATAATCCATTCACCTCACATGACACTTACCCCACCCCTGCCCCCTTCCTCCTTCACCAGTCCCTCCCTCCCCCACTCTCTACCTCCCCTACCTAGCCCGATCAAACCTGCAATTTCTGTAATATTGTTGTAAACCTGCCCTCTTAGCAGACAGTTAAGAATCGCTGTAATTTCACGGCTGACTGCGGCAAATCACTGTAATTTATCGTAATTCAGCCTGCAATTTGCTGTTAAAAATACTTCTAATTATGCTGTAAATCTGCTTCTAATTTTGTAAACCTACTTCTAATTTTGTTGTAAATCTGCTTTTCAATGCAGATCATTTGCTAATTGATGTAAACCGCCTAGAACTCACTGGGTATGGCGGTATATAAGAATAAAGAATAATAATAATAATAACAAAGGTAGGGAAAATGATTTTCTTTTCAATATAGTGATTGAAATGTGTCAGTTTTGAGAATTTATATCTGCTGTGTATATTGTGTGTATATGAAAAATGAATGGAAAAAATTGCATTACAATTAGTAAAGGGGGTGGGATCTGGGGCAGAGCTTGGGTGGGCCTAGGGAGGTCTGTGGTTGGGGTACTCAGTTGATATTTGTTAGACTTAGCGGGTACTTAGCTTGAAGTAGTTGAGAAACACTGCTGTAGGCAATCAGCTGGCACCAGCGCCTCTCCTTCTCTCCGGCCCTCTTCCCTGCTGGCACCCCCTACTGGCTGGTGTCTCAGGGCACATCTGGAGGGCCTCTGCGCATGCACAGACTTCGATGTGATGATTTCATGCAGGCATGTGATGTTATCATGGCGGTGTCTGCGCACTTCCAGGTGCCTTGAGCTATAGCCACTACCTTTAGTGTGCCCTGGCTCAAGAAAGTTTGAGAGACATTGCACTAGAGAATGATACAGGATGGTTTCCCACGGGGACAGGGACGGTGATGAATTCTGTCACCGTGTTATTCTCTATGAGAATCAGAGAAGCTGGGCAAGCCATTTTCACTCTCCATTGCCTCTGGTACAAACCAGAGAGGGTGGACTGTTTGAATAATTGAGATTTAAGAGCAATGTGTACAAGATATACATTTATTAAGTCAGTGTGTCAGTTGACGGCGGATGAGAGTGGGCACCTCTCCCGCTGCTGGAGGGCTGTGTCGGTTGGCAGTGGGAGAGAGTGGCAGGCTATAATGGGGAGGGGGAGCTATAATGTACATGCTCACGAAGCGTGCTTTAACTACTCCCACTAAAAAAAACCAAACTTGTAATTTTTATTTTTTGTCATTAGCCACAGTCAAAATACACTTTTAACAGTGTTGGCATTGTACTGGCACCCCCAGACCAGTCGCTGATTTTTGTCGCTAAAAGCCGCTGCTCTTGGAGAATGGTTTGGCGATGTGTAAGGATCCACCAGAGTGCTCGTTTGAATACTGAAAAGCTGATTTGCATGTCAGTGTCGCAAAAGACCACGATAAGCTGTTTTGATAATTTACCACTAAAATGCATGCAGGCTAAACCAGCTGGAACTGGTTTAGCGACTACATTAAATGCCAATTTTGTTTTGAGAATCTAGGCCTCAGAGAATTTAAATTGCAAAACTGCTGCAATTGAAAATGTCACAGGACGTATGGCTGTAAATAAAGGAATATAGATGAGAAATGGAGTAGTGCACAGATACCTTTTATCATTTTCGTCGCTCTTCTCTGAACCCTCTCAAGTATCGCCATGTCCTTCTTAAGGTATGGTGACCAATACTGGACACAGTACTCCAGATGCGGGCGCACCATCGCACGATACAACGGCATGATGACTTCCTTTGTTCTGGTTGTATTAAGAAGGGTATTATAACCAGAACAAAGGAAGTTATCATGCCGCTGTATCGTGCGATGGTGCACCCGCATCTGGAGTACTGTGTCTAATATTGGTCACCATACCGTAAGAAGGACATGGCGATACTTGAGAGGGTTCAGAGAAGAGTGACGAAAATGATAAAAGGTATGGAAAACCTTTCATATGCAGACAGGTTAGAATGGCTGGGGCTCTTCTCCCTGGAAAAGCAGAGACTCAGAGGAGACATGATAGAGACTTACAAGATCATAAAGGGCATAGAGAAGGTGGAGAGGGACAGATTCTTCAATCTATCAGGAACCACAAGAACAAGGGGGTACTCGGAGAAATTGAAAGGGGACAGGTTTAGAACCAATGCTAGGAAATTCTTTTTCACTCAGAGGGTGGTGGGCACCTGGAATGCGCTTCCGGAGGCTGTGATAGGACAGAGTACATTACGGGGTTTCAAAGAAGGATTGATGGATGTGGGGATTGAGGGATACAGATAGAGGTATAGATAGGATTATGTAAGGGTATAGATAGAGGGATAAAGGGGATTGAAAGGTTTTAGGCAAAGGATCACCTTACAGGTCATGGACCTGATGGGCTGCCATGGGAACGGACTGCTGGGCACGATGGACCTATGGTCTGACCCAGCAGAGGCAACTTCTTATGTTCTTACTAGTATTTTAGCCCATTACATTAACGGGTGCTAGAATATATATGTCTGTGTGTCTTTATTTCTGTCTCTCTCCCTCCTGCTGTCTGTCTCTCTCCCTGGCCCCCTTTGTCTGTCTGTCTTTCTGTGTCTCTCCCTGCCCCTGTGTCTTTCTTCTTTTCTTTCTATCTATCTGTCTCTCTCCCTGCCTCCTATGCAACAGCATTTCTCTCCCACCACTTCCCTGTGCAGCAGCAGCGTTTCCCCTACCCCCCTTTCCTTTCCCGCGGTCTGGCCGGCTCTCTTAGTCCTTTACCGCCCCTCCTTCCCTTCCTGCAGTCCCGACAAACCTTCCGATTCCAGCAGCGTCTGCAGCACTCTACACACGCTGCTTCGGGGCCTTCTACTGCCCAGCAAATCAGGGCCGTAGAAGGCCCCAAAGCAGCATGTGTAGAGTGCTACAGACACTGCTTGAATCGGAAGGTTTCAGGACCCGCAGCCCTTGCCAGACCCGAAGCGAGCTCTGGGGGGTTTTGGGATTTTTACGTGGGCCCAGCCGGAGCAGGAGAAGCCTGGGAGCCAGTAATTAAAATCCATTGGGGGAGGTGAGGAGAGCAGCTCCTTCCAGCTCTGGTCCGGCCCCCGCTGACGTCGCCCTGACCAGTTCACACTCCGAAGCTGCGGGAGACGTGGCGCTGTACGGCCTCTTCTTTCTGCTGCTGTGAGCGTGGGGTGCGCATGCGCACTCCTACCTGCGGGTCCCTACAGCGCACGGAAAACGGGAGCATGCAGGTGGGAGTGCGCATGCGCGCTTAGGGCTTTATTATATTAGATGTTCTTATAATGATGGTGAAGTGGCTGAATTTGAAGATATCTGATTATCTGAACAAATCATGTGAGGAAAAAGGTTAATGAGGTAAAAAGGTCTGCCAATGATATCTAATTGATGCCAGCAGGAAAACAAGTGAATATCCAAACATGCTCATGATATTGTATTCAAAAAATGATTCAAAGGCAAAGAATGAAAGCTCCGAGTAACAGAAGTTTACCTGAACCAACACTCGTTCCTGCATAAAACAGGAAATCCCGTTCATGCGCTATGTACTGCCAATGATATAATATCTAATTGATGTCAGCAGAAACAAGTAAATATCAAGAGTGCTCAATTGGTTATGTTGGGAGAAAACGACACAGAGAAAATGAGAACTCTGGGTGAAAGAAGGAGCTTACCTGAACCAACGCTCGTTCCTGCAAAACACAGGAAAACCATGGGCATACACTATGGACTGAAATAAATAGTGATGTCCACAATATGTACAATAAATATGTGGACTACCAAATGTTCAGTATATGCTTCTGAGAGAAATGATGTGTATATGTATGCAAAATAGGTACCATTGAGAAGGTGGCAGGGACAATAAAATTGAAGAAATGTACTTTAAAATGTACAAAAAAATGAATAATGTAAAAACAAGGACTCTGAAATGGAATGTATGGGCTAGATGCTTCGGTATGGGTGAAAAGTGTGATGATGAAAAAGATGTCAAAAAAGAACTAGGAATAAAATGAACGAAGAAGTTTAAATGTAAATACCAAGAAATAAAAAAGTGCAATTGTTCAAATATGAAAGTACCAAGACTACTGATGTGTGCTATGAAGAAAAAAGGAGAAATTAGGTTCTTACCTGCTAATTTTCTTTCTGTTAGCCTGTAGACCAGTATACAGTGGTACCTTGGTTTATGAGCATAATTCGTTCCAGAAGCATGCTCCTAAACCAAAATACTTGTATATCAAAGCGAGTTTCCCCATAGGAACTAAGGAAAACTCGCTTGATTCGTTCCCACCCACCCCCATCTCCCGAGGCCAGCGGCGCTGCTCTATCTTCCCCCCCATAAGAACCGGCATTGCTCCCCCCGAAGGTCCCCCCCGTGTGATCCGGCACCATCCCGCCGCGATCTGAAGTCTCCCAGACCCACCCGAACAGGCTTCTTACTTCCATCTCGGCCTCGGCACCGCCATGTCCTGTGCGTTGGTGCCGGTGCCTGAAGATCGGCCTCCTCTTCTTTGCTGGGCCTTGAGCATCTGTGCATGCTCAAGGCCTGCGAGTTCATGCTCTCTCTGAGATACGCTTGATAGGCGGTATATAAAACCTAATAAACTGAAACTTGAACATCTGCAAACAACTGTTGAAACATGTGTAGAACTTTATCCTGGAAAATAAAACATCCCCACAGCTCACTAGCTAAGCTAGCTGAGCCATCTCTGCTGTTCTTAATTCTCCCCGGCCTTAGAAAAATACTAGAACCCGCAGAAAAATTCAAAATCTGCACACGAGCAAAAAAACCTGCAATCATTGCATAAAGACAGATAAGTTAGGGAACTATACCGGTCTACAGGCTAACAGAAAGAAAATTGGCAGGTAAAAACCTAATTTCTCCTTCTGTATTACCTGGTAGACTGGTATAGTTTCTTACGGATGGGACGTACCAAAGCAGTACCCATCAAGGGTGAGACCCTCGAAGGGCCGACACCAGAACACGTTCACCAAATACTGCGTCCCGATGTACTTAAACATCCACATGGTAGTGTCTTACAAAGGAATGCAGAGAAGCCTAAACTGCAGCCTTGCAAATATCTTCTGGAGGCACTAGAGAAGACTCAGCCCAAGAGGCTGTCTGACCCCTACTGGAATGAGCCTTTGAGAAATTCTGGAACAGGCTTCTTCTTCAGAAGATAAGCGGAAGCAATAGTCTTCTTGATCCAGTGCGCAATAGTAGCTTTAGAAGTGCCATCCCCCTTACTTACCTGCTAGAAGGACAAAGAGATGATCTGATTTCCTGATCTCATGGGTCCTCTGCACATAAGAGCGAAGGACCCGACTGACATCCAACTTGCGCAGCTGTCTCTGCTCAGAAGAGCCCTCCCGACTACCCAACACCGGGAGGACTACAGATTAATTGACATGTAAAGGAGAAACTACCTTTGGCAGAAAGGAAGGAACAGGCCTTAAGACAACTCGCTCCCTAGAAAACTCCAAGAAGGGAGCCCTACAAGAGAAAGCCTATAGCTCAGAAA
Source organism: Geotrypetes seraphini (assembly GCF_902459505.1). Classification (NCBI taxonomy): domain Eukaryota; kingdom Metazoa; phylum Chordata; class Amphibia; order Gymnophiona; family Dermophiidae; genus Geotrypetes; species Geotrypetes seraphini. The sequence goes on from NC_047091.1 coordinate 41,938,165, forward strand.
TGTGTCTAGCTGAAGTAATGGCCACCAAGAAGACTGCTTTAAGAGTAAGGTCCTTCAAAGAGCAGTCGTCCAACGGTTCAAAAGGAGGGCGCACTAGAACTGACAGAACCAGATTCAGATCCCAAGAAGGAACAGAGGGTCGCACGGGAGGCTTGAGTAACTTGGCCGCCCTCAAGAAGTGAATCACATCAGAAATTGCAGTCAAACGCTGACCTTTCAACAGCCCACAAAAGGCTGACAAGGCCACAAGTTGAACCCGGAGAGAAGACCAAGCCAGTCCCCTATCCAGGTCATACTGCAAGAACTCTAAGATGTTAGGCAGGGAAGCGCGAAAAGAGACCATTCCTCAAAGAGATGCCTAACCCTCACATAAGCCTGAGAGGTGGAAAGCCTCCAGAACCCCAAGAGAGTTGAGATCACTTTATCTGAATACCCCTTCTTACCTAGGCGACCCCTTTCAAGAGCCAAGCCTTAAGACAAAAGGGACCCAGATCGAACACTGGAATGGAACCCTGAGTTAGAAGGTCGTCCAAGAGAGGCAGGGAAGAAGATCCGCCACCAGATCCGCATACCACGGTCATTGAGGCCAGAACCACGAGGCCTGGATGGCAAATTATGTGGAGAAGAACTCTGTCCACTAATGACCACGGAGGGAACACATACAACATACAACAGTCCCTCCGTTGGCCATGGTTGAACCAAAGCATCTAGGCCCTCGGCCTGACCGTCTCTGCGACGACTGAAGAAGCAGGGTGTTTTGGTGTTGCCACTTGTGGCCATCAGGTCCATGAGGGGCTGACCCCAAGACTGCACTATCAAGTGAAAAGCCAGGGGGCTGAGACACCACTCTCTGGGATCTAGCACGTGATGACTTAGGAAGTCCGCTTGAACATTCTCCACTCCGGCTATGTGGGAAGCTGATATTTCTTGAAGGTGTGACTCTGCCCAGACCATGAGCAGAGTCACCTCCTGTGCCACCAAAGTGCTCCTGGTGTCCCCTTGATGATTGACATAGGCCTCCACCGTGGCATTATCCAACAGAACCCTGACTGACTTGCCCATCAGAAAGGACTGGAAGGCTAACAATGCCAGAAGGATGGCTCTGGTCTCCAAGACAATTATCGACCAAGAACATAAGAACATAAGCCGTGCCTCTGCTGGGTCAGACCTGAGGTCCATCATGCCCAGCAGTACGCTCACGCGGCGGCCCATCAGGTCCAGGACCTGTATACTAGCTCTCTATCTATATCCTTCTATCCCCTTTTCCTTCAGAAAATTGTCCAATCCCTTCTTGAACTCCAATACCGTCTGTGGACCAGGTGCCCTGAGCTGAGCGACCTAGACACTGAGTCCTCTAACCGAGAAGACTGGCATCCGTGAGCAGCACCATCCACTGCGGCTCATCCAGATTCACCCCTTGTACAAGATGGAGGGTCTGGAGCCACCAACGAAGACTGCCCCGAGCTAAGCCCGGAAGCGGAACAGGGTGATCCAGACTGTGCCTCTGAGGCGACCAACTCCGAAGAAGAGTACACTGAAGAGGACGCATTTGGGCCCGTGACCACCTCACTACATTGAGGGAAGCCGCTATCGACTCTAAGACTTGGAGGAAATCCTGTGCCCAAGGACACCGGGACGCCCTAAGCAGGTGAATCTGAGATTGCAATTTGCTTACCCGAGCCTCCGGAAGGAATACCTTCCCCAAGGAGATGTCGAACAGCACCCCTAGATATTCCAGGCGCTGAGATGGAGACAACCAGCTCTTGGCAAGGTTGACTACCCATCCCAGCGACTGCACAAACTCCACTACCCGAGCTGTGACCCGGGTGCTCTCCTGGAACGACTTGACTCGAATCAACCAGTCGTCCAGGTAGAGATGTACAAGAATGCCCTCTTTTCGCAATGCCACCACGATGACCACCATCACCTTGGTGAACGTCCGTGGAGTCGTGGCCAGACCAAAGGGAAGAGCACAGAACTGATAATGTTGCCCCCAAGATCGAAAAGCGCAGGAAACGATGAGGGGAGGCCTGAATAGGAATGTGCAAGTAGGATGAACCGCCAGAATCATCGACCGCAGAGTTTCCATGCGTAAGGAAGGCACGTGAAAAGCCCTGTTGACCCCCTTCAAATCCAGGATGGGTTGAAAGGTCCCTTCTTTCTTTGGCACCACAAAGTAAATCGAGTACCAACCTGTGCCCCACTCCTGCGGACAAACTGGAACCACCGTGCAGAGATCTAACAATCTTTGAAGGGTCTGCTGCTTCTACGTCACCTGCGAGGGAGAAGCGAGAAAATGGTCTGGCAAGGACCGAGCGAACTCCAGAGCATATCTGTCCTGAATCACCTCCAGAACCCACTGATTGGACGTGATGTCTGCCCACTTTAGATAAAAATCCCTCAGCTGGGCGCCCACTGGAACCAAGATGGGCGACGGCAAGAAGCCATTGGGCAGGACAGGTGGCAGGGGACTCAGCGGGGGCGCTACTCGCCCTCGGCAGGCCCCATGATAAGACTGCATGCGTTGGAAGATCTTCCCAGAAAATGGAAAAGAGGCAGCCCCTCTACCAGGGCGGAAGTGGCGGAAATCACGCCCATGAGCAGCGCCACCTCGAGCCAGCAGCCTAGGCCTATTCTCAGGCAAGCGAGGCACTCTGGAATCAGTGAGAGTCTGAACCAACCTGTCCAGGTCCTCACCAAACAAGAAAGATACTTTAAAAGGAAACTTTGTCAACTTAGCTTTGGATGCCGCATCCGCCGACCAAGCGCGAAGCCACAAGGTACAGCAGGCTGCCACACCAAAGGCCAAAGACTTGGCAGAAGCTCACAAGAGGTCATACATGGCATCTAAGAGATAAGAAGCACCCAATTCAATTTTGGCAATTTCTTGCTTTAGCAAGTCTCAATTCTTAGATTTATTGTCAAGCACATGCTGGGTCTAACGAAAACACGCCCGAGCCAATAGCTCGCCACACATCGCCGCCTGGACCGACAGAGTTGTCACATCAAAACTCTGTTTAAGGATGGACTCCAACTTACACTCCTCCAGGTCCTTCAAGGCCGCACCACCCTCAACAGGCACAGTATGCCTCTTAGAGATGGCCGAGACCACCTAATCCACTACAGGCGACTTCAGAATGTCCGTATCCCCTTCTGGAATGGGATACAGGTGGGCCATGGAGCGCACAAAACGAAAAGGGGCTTCCGGCACCTGCCACTGTGAAAGCATAATATTCCGAATATCCTGATGCATAGGAAAAGAGTGGGAAGCAGAGCGGATCCCTTTAAGCAAGGGGTCCACCATACACGGGGGCTCTGACACAGTGTCCTCAAAGTGCAAAACTGAGGAGACCTGAAGAATTAACTCATGAAAGCTCTTCCCACTGAAAAAAGTGCACCACAGACACATCTTCGCCAGCTGGGGGTGCGGAATCCAGCCCCCCAAGAGGATCCTGGAAATCTCCCCAAGGGTCCAGGTCCTCATCAATTTCATCTTGCTCCTCTGGGTAAAAATACTCATCCCAAGAGACCCTCGGGCATTTGGATGAAAGAGGAGTAGAGGGGGGCAAAACTGCCGCTGTGTGGGGTTGCGCCGGAAAAGACGTCGAGGGTAACCCCCCCCCCTTGTGGACACGGAACCTCCTGCCGCCAGCACATAAACTTTACAAAGTGTTAACATAAATTCAGGGGGAAAGACACCCGGCGGTCCCAAGGGACTCCATGCTACAGCAGGGGACCCTGACATACCTTGCCCCTGTATTTCCAGAATAGGGGAAAGGTCACCTGAGGTAACTGAAATGAAGGAGGAGGTTCCCGCTGAAATTGGACCTGAAACCGCCAAAATCAAAGCTCCTGCGGCCTGCTGCATCTGAAAAGCCTGGAACTTTCCTGACACTGAGGCCGAGGAACTGACCGACATGAAAAGGGAATCTCCAGCTGTTCCAGCGGCAAGGGAATCCTTTGCTCCCTGACCATCAGCAGCTGGGGAACCCTCCACGTGGGCGTCGGGGGAAGCCCGGGCTTCCCCGTGATCCAAACCCAACTCGCGAGATACATGTGGCAGGGTACCCTGGCCGCTAGCATCCGCTGCTGACAAGACTACCCCACCACTCCGGCCTGCACAACGCTTGCACAGGCCGGCCGCGAGTACCTCGCGTCTGGAGCACAATGAGCACTTTTTCCCTTTAAAAGTGCTCATTGTGCTGAAAACTGCCCTAGCTGCAAGAAAAGTGCTGGTTAGATGAGAAAATACAGTAAAAAGGCAGTTTTAAAGGGAAATGAGCCCTTTAGATGGGCACACCTCAGGATTTTTTTTTTTTTTACAGAACAGACTCCATGGCTCTCAAAGCTGGAGAGCTGACCATCCAGGGGGCCAGGCTGCCGGCTGAGGCACTTCTACAAAAATATAGGGAGGTGGAGGAAGGTGGGGGGAGGGACCCAGCACGAAACCCGCCGGGTTTAACACCCCTAAGATCAGACGGATCCCCAAACAGGACCCATCCAAGCGCTATCTGGCACAAAAGGGGAACCAGGAATCCAAAAACAAAGTTCCAACAGTGCTAAGAGGGGAGTCAAATTAGCTTTACCACCTGCTACCAGAGACTGAGGAAGACTGGATTAGTAGAGGGGAAGCTATACTGATATACAAATTTGATCTCAGTCTCCACCTGCCGGTCGCAGTGAGGTTTAATACCCATCCATAAGGAACTATACCGGTCTACCAGGCGATACAGAATATGTATTTCTAGATGGGTACTGTATTAGAAATATATGTGATGTTGGAACAGCATTGATAACAAAATGTAAGGAACTAAAGATGTGCAAGTGTAAAGATCCCAGAACTGAGTGTGTATGAAATTGAGAAACGTGTGATGAGAAAAGTGTATGTGTATGTAAAAAAAAGAAGGGAAAAGGGAACCTTGTGTTATGAATGAAATTGTATATTGTGAGAGTATAAAAACATAGGCCTAGATTCACTAAACTTATTGATCTAGATCGTTGTTGGGCGATTCTTGGCTGAGTTCTACCTAGTGACCGATTCACAACAGATTGTACATGCACATGATCTGATCGGACGTGCACCATACAGCAATCCCACGGATCGCTGTAAGAGCAATCGAAACGCACACGCAGAGTATCCTTGTTGGTTATTGATGCAATTTACGCATGCGCTTGTTCTTCGCCCATCACTACATAGTTAGTGGGTGGAGTTTATTCCCGCACATCATTGTCAGGTGTCGAATGCGCCGCCCGCAAAGCTCAAGTTAGCTCAAAAGAAAGGGGGAGAAGTGGCCACAGTTTACTTTTGTTAGCCCTACGAGTTGGACATTTTTAAAAAGGAATGATTTGTGACCGACACAGTGAAGTCAGATTATCGAACAGAACACACTTTATACCCGCGGGTTAAAACCATGGGCTGGCATTGCGCTTTTTACAGAATATATATATAAAAAATGAATTCTTACGCATATGTAAAGCTAATTTAGTTTTAATTTTGATGGTTGTTACTTGTTTTATATGGGCTTGTAACCTCAATACTGATATTTCAGGGCGGAACAGTGCAGGAGAGTCAGCAAAGATAGTAAGCAATTGGTCCTCAGCAGTTGCTTCTTTTCAGATCGGCAAACCCAATTGGTGTTTCTTCTTCTTAGTGAATTGATTGCTTCCAACTTTTGCATGCCATTGCCCTCATTTGCATGGGCAGATCAGATCGGAGATTGATCGGGCAGAAGTTTAGTGAATCGGGTCGGGTTGGAGAACGATTGCAAAACCAGTAAAACTGGTTTTGCGATAGTCAGACACAATCGGAATGTTTAGTGAATCTAGCCCCACTATGTTGGGTGTATGGGGAGAGAACTCTAAGTGTGAACAATCTAATGGTGAATGAAATTAATACATACATTGCAAATAAAAATAGTTTTTGAACATGGTAACAACAGGCACATTGACATACAATAGTAGCAAATTTTGTTATGATGGGCATTTATGCCAGCAACGCTCCATTCTGTGAGTGTCACATTGAGATAACTTCAAGTCCTGGATGAAATCAGGGTTGTTCTTGAGAGGCTGGTTTACAAATGAAGCAGGTAGGCACCAGCCCATCCAGTATATTTCAAAGAGATGTGTTACATACAACAATTTACTTTTTCTATTAAGAAAAATCAGAAGACAAGGAATCAACTAAGGTAGAGAGATGATGGTTCTATATGATGCAACTGTCTGGTCCAGTAGCCTGCTAAGAAATGAAAGGAGGATAGCAATATCTGAATGATAAAAATAAGACAGTATGAGTAGTAATCAGACCAGACTAGAATGGCAGGATGTACTAGTAGTATTGCATAAGCTTTAGAGTGGCATTTTCGGGAAAAAAAATATCAAAATCGGGATGTCCTCATTACATTAAAAAAAAAGTCCTTTCTCACATCCATTTCCAAATAGGAAAAATGTCAGAATTTCTTGTTCAACAATACATGACAAGGATGGTCTTGCACTGAAAACATAAAAAATAACTATTTTCCAAACTGAAACATCCAAAATATGTACACCAAAAAAGCAGGTACTAAAACATGTCTGGCATCATTTGCACTAAAATGGCCACACAGATGTCCCTGGAGAGGGGCAGTCTAGTGGGTTAGTGCAGTGGACTTTAACAAATGGTAACCAGATACAAATTCCACCGTAACTTCTTTATCATGTATTGTGAGTCCTCCAGGCACAGAAAAAAACTACTGTACCTAACTGTAAACCACAATACCCTTCAGGTGTCTCCTATACGTAGGTATATAAGTATTTTGTTGTATTTGGAGGGCTCACAATTTCCACTAAAAAGAACCAGTTAGAGTGGGATTTGGACCTGGGTCCCCTTGTGCACAGTCCACTGTACTGACCACTAGGCTACTTCTGAGAGCTGACTGATGATCTGTTGGATATGCCCATTTTTTTTTGTACTGAACATACCTGATATCACATTTCAGTTTCAATTCTTAGGGGTGGATGGGAAGGGGACAGCATCCACTAAGGCAGTGATTCCCAACCCTGTCCTGGAGGAACACCAGGCCAATCGGGTTTTCAGGCTAGCCCTAATGAATATGCATGAGAGAGATTTGCATATGATGGAAGTGATAGGCATGCAAATTTGCTTCATGCATATTCATTAGGGCTAGCCTGAAAACCCAATTGGCCTGGTGTTCCTCCAGGACAGGGTTGGGAACCACTGCACTAGGGGATTAACGACAGGTCAAGCCTTAATTCCTCCTGTGGTCAGCTAGTTATTCAGAGCATTTCTTTTGTAACTTTGATATGACTGAAACAGGTCTAGATGAAAACATATTTCTTTTTAGACTTGGATATTTCTTCCAATTCCATTATTAATGAAAGATGTCCTAATTTTGGGCCCACCTTGCTATTTGGACAAATTCAGTGGAAAATATCCAAATTCTGCCTTTCGAAAATTGTGATTTGGACATTTTTGGCCCTTTTGAGACATCCATCTGCATCAGAAATGAACACTTTAGTTTTCATAGTCATCTTTCTGCTCATCTCCTGTGTCCTCCATCCATTGGACGCCATATTCTCATGTAGTGAACACATCTTTCACTGCCACTTCAACCAAACATGCTATGATATTGAATCTTAAAACAGTCTCTCAAACCCCTTCAGTTCGGTACAGACATGCTTTCTTTACAATACTCAGTAATGCACACAACAAAATAGCTGTAAAATTAGACATAATATTTATTTATATTTCAATATAGATTCCATATGAAGTGATACAGTACCAAAAAACAAGGAATAAAAACACACATTGCTAATGTTATAAAAAAAAAAATATATATATATATATATACATACATATATTACAAAGCATTAAAAAACATAGAAATGATTGTTCCTCACAATTTGCAATAAATGGTAAAGTACCTTTTTGGAAGACATGCTGGTGTAAAGTTTCGATAAGGCTAAAATGGCTGGTATGAAAAGGTCTGTCTCAAGGAGTGTAATAGCCAGCTGAAGGTGAGTAAAGGAGGCAACAGACCCAAGTTATTGATGATCATGAACAGAACAAGTTTTGATTTTGAGCCCACTGCAGGCCTGGAGCTGTAACAGGAAGACAACCAGGCCTGCATCAATTTACCTCAGGCATTTGGTAAACCAGGCTAAAGGAATACAGATATGCTACTCTTGCTGCTACATTAGCTACTCCTTCAGCACAGCACTAGTGTCTGGTCTGTAACCTTAGCACCCTCCTTGCTTCAGAAAAATATTGAAAAACTAGTGTTGATATCTAAAATTCAGAAAACTTTTGGGAATTGTAATGGTTAAAAAGAAGTCATACAATTCAATAGAAAGTTATCTAAGAGATTTCCAGCAAGTTATTATTTGATTGGTATAGATAATACCCATTTAGCATTTTTTAAAATTATTTCTGTATGTTTGTACCAAAAGCACACCTATGTTACTAAAGTGATGTGAATGTTATTTGGATGAATAGTGACTCCTCCTATAAGCTACCCAGTAGCCAAGGCCATCACTGATTCAGTTACGGTGAACATCACAAGTTTTTGAGCAATCAGTACATCAGATAGGCTAGGCTATATTTAGTGTTTACAAGTGGAGAACAGAGAATGGGTGTCTGTGTGTATGTTAATATGTTTAATTACACATCACCAGGATTCTGGTCCTCCTGAAATGCCATACTTTCACTGTTCAAAGCATGTGTAGCTGTTACCATGGTCTTTTAAAAATAAATATCTTGAAACATATAAAGAAATGACAGAGACCTACAGCAGACAGATTACAATAGAAATAATCTCACAATACCACTTCCCCACCTCCCTTGCTACTGACAGGGACAATTATCATATTAGCCACAGAGCTGCAAAATCCATGGGTACCATACTTTGCACCAGCTTTCATAATGAAAGTCCCTACACACATACTATCTCTTTGAAATTTGTCCAGAGTACTAAGCAAATACCCCCTCCCCCAAACACTTTCATTTAATTTCTCTGCAGGTTCTTTCTCCAACCAAAACAATGCACATACTTTGGAAAATGCAAAAGTATATGCATTGTTTCAACCCCACCTTAAATCCATCCCTTGGAATGCCTCTGCAAGATTGCTTACCTATAACAGGGATTCTCTATCATTAGCAAAATAAATAAGACACACAAGTGGATAATGTAATCCTGATAAAGCGAGAACAGGCTCTCACAGAGCTCAGGTAAATAAGACTTTTCTGAGCATGCGTGGGAATTCCCATGCTTCCTTTTGCATACAATCGATGGAGAATCTCCATTACAGATAAGCTACCTCATTTTCTCTGTCAACAAGGAAGATAAATCGGTACATAAACGGGATAATCTCATAGCTGCCAATAAGTTACTTTTAAAGTGTACCCCTTGCATCTAGCTTAGAATAAAAGGATTTTTTCTTTCTTGATAGAACTAATGGACATTTTAACCATAAAGACCGTGGCGTACTGCTTGATAAAGATACTGTCCCTCTCAGGAACTATGATCACAGCAGTATTAAGAAGTAAAAGTCTGCATGATCACCATGCTTTATATATTTATTCTATCGGCAGAGATAAAGATGAGAAAAAATAAGATAACCTCTATTGATGAAGCACAAGTGCATGACAAACAGAGGTGGTCAAAGGAAGCAATGGAAAAAAATCTGGTTGTCATTAAAGGCTTTATTGTGGACAGGAGTTTTGATGAAATTGTCTGCATCAGAGGTCACTATTTCTCAAAAAAATTGCAAAGATGTGATATTAGCATCGCATAAAAGCTGCTTCCACTTACTTGATGCCACTGTTGTCACAGAAGACTTACTATCTTAAAACATAAGACACTAGTTGGACAAATTATCTAAAGAACTGTTAAATTTGTTGCGATCAAAAGTTCAGAGGCTTAGCTGTACTGTTCTGTGGAAAGATGCAAACTATTTGCAAATAGCAAGTACTCTCAACGACACTCCTGAAACAATGGGCAATGACACAAAATGAAATTATTCCTGATGCTATTCCTCTTTATTAGAATGGAGCCCGAAGGATGAAAGGATTATGGATTAATATGGAATCTGGATACTACCTTTGGATGTGTCCGAGTATTACATACCTCTGAAAAATACAAGCAAATACAAAGGGAAGTGGACTAGAGTCTGCAGCTCACTATCTGACTACTACAAGAAAAAGTACTTCCCAGCTAAGGAGTCTGAGGCATGCTGACTACTATTACTACTACTAATCATTTCTATAGCACTCCAGACCTATGCAGTACTGTACACATTATATGCAAGTACTTCCTTTGTCCCTAGTGGGCTCATAATCTAAGTTTTATACCTGGAGCAATGGAGGTGACTTGCCCAAGGTCACAGGGAACCACAGTGGGAACTGAACCCAATTCCCCAGGATCTCATTCCACTACACTAACCATTAGGCTACCCCCTACTCCACTTCATTAGCTGTATTAGAACCACATTCAGATCCACTGGAAAGGAATGGGTAGCCAGAAAGTTTTCATTTTGTCTTGTTTCCTGCATTGTTTTGGGAGTGTTCATTGTGAGCAATGTTGTTGAGAATACTTACAACCTGCAAATAGTGTGCACTCTTTCCTTAGTGAGTGGATGTGCAAACCATATCAGTAAAGGGTGCACACTCTTTTCAAAAGAATGCAGTCTTTGCAAAGTGTGCACTATTATTAGCAAACAAACAAAAAACTCCACAATGTTTTTTCTGCTTGTTTTTGTTAAGGGCATGCAATATGTTGTTTTCATTTTCCACAACCAGAGTGGAATTGTCCAAAAGAGTGTCCTTCAATCCGTCTGGTGAAATGACGATCTTTATTGTTCAAACATATTTATGTTTGAACATCATTCTCTTTTGGACGATTCCACTCTGGTTGTTGCATATTTGTGTCTGTGGTGGTGTTTTTTTTCCCCTGATTTTTTCTTGTTTACATTTTCCACGTCATTTCAAATGACAGCCAATTCCTAGTGTTTACTTAACAGGAGATTTCTCAACATTAATGGATGTGTAGCAATGGGAGTATCGCCCGTCTTAGTGTGGTAAGCCACAATAGTGCCAAGACATACTTTTACTGACAGCATACTCAAGTCTGAGCAACATAATAGGATTTGATATACCGCCTTTCTGTGGTACAAAGCACTTCACATTTATTATACGCAGGAAGAGGAGGTAGGACAGAAAATCAGATGGTGAGCTGGTTGCTATTGTATAGATGGATTTTCAGAAGGCATTTGACAAAGTACCTTATGAATGACTACAGAGGAAATTAGAAAGTTATGGGATAGAAGGCAGTTTCCTATTGTGGATTAAGTACTAATTAAAAAAACCAAAAACAGTCAGTAGGGATAACTGGTCAATATTCTCAATAATAAGAGTAAACAGTGGGGTTTCCTCAGAGATTTATGCAGGGACTACTGATTTTTTTTATTTTACATATTTATAAATGATCTGAAAACAGGAATAACATGAGGTGATGAAATTTGTTGCTGAAGGCATAGTTATTCGAAGGTGTTACATCACAAGAGGATTATGAAAATTTGCAAGAGGACCTTATGAAAGTGGGAAGATGGACATCCAAATGGGCAGATGACATTTAAAGTGAACAAGTACAAAATAATGTATAGGGAAGAGGAGCCCAAACTATAGCTATATGATGCGAGGTTGTACATAAGGAGTCACCACCCAGGAAAAAACTTTAATTGTCATCAAATATGAAAACCTCTACTTACTGTGCAGTGGCAGCTAATAAAGCAAACAGAATGTTAGGAATTATTGGAAAAAGAATGTAAAACAAAACTGAGAATATTATAATGCCTTTTTGTCACTCCGTGGTGTGACCATACCTCAAATATTGTGTGTAATTCTGGTTATTGCATCTCAAAAAGATATAGCGGAATTTGAAAAGGTACAGAGAAGGATGATGAAAATTATAAAGGGGATAAGAAGACTTGCCTATGAGGAAAGACTAAAGAGACTAGGGTTTTTCAACTTGTAGAAGAGACAGCTGAGGAGAGATATGATAGGTCTATAAAACACCGAATGAAGATTAACAGGTAGACATGAATCATTTGTTTACTCTTTCAAAAAACATACCACATAGGAGGACATGCAATGATGCTCTAAATAATAAAATTTAAAACAAATCAGAGAAAATACTTCTTCACTCAACATGTAATTAAATTCTGGAATTTGTTGCCAGAGAAATGTGGTAAAAGCAGTTAGCTCAGCAGGATTTAAAAAAAAGGCTTGGCCAAGTACTTAACAGAAAAGTCCAAAAACTATTATTAAGATAGATGTGGAAAAATCCACCACTTATTACTGGGATAAGCAGCATAAAATCTGTTTTATTCTTTTGCATGAGCTGAATTGACCACTGTTAGAAACAGGATACTGGGCTTGATGGACCTACGGTCTGTCCTAGTATGACAATGCTAATGTACTCATAGTAACATACATAGTAACATAGTATGTTACTATGAGTACATACTATGATCCACTCATGATCCACTAAATGGAAAAATGCATCATTTTAAAATGTTATGATTTTTTAGTATATTTCCTTCTAGAAGCTAATTGCTCTTAAATTTCTATGAGTTGGAATGTTGCCACTACTTGGTGTTCAACTTATACACCAATAATAATAGTAAGTGTAGATTGAATTGAAGGATTTTATGACCGATATAAGAATCCAAGCTTAGTGTTTCTATGGAGAAGTGATGCCACTGTGCATACTTGTCTTGGACACACTGGGCTATGAAATATATTGAACATAACATAAAGAACATAAGTAATGCCTCTGCTGGGTCAGACCAGAGGTCCATCATGCCCAGCAGTCCGCTCACGCGGCGGCCCTTCAGATCCAGGACCTGTATAGTAATCCTCTATCTATACTCTTCTATCTCCTTTTCCTTCAGGAAATCATCCAATACCTTCTTGAGCCCCCAAACCGTACTCTGAATCTGTTCCTTTAATTTTTCCAAATGCCCTCTCGTTCTTGTAGTCTTCGAAAGTTTGACGAATCTGTCCCTCTCCACTTTCTCTATGCCCTTCATGATCTTGTAAGTCTCTATCATAAGAACATAAGAAGTTGCCTCCACTGGGTCAGACCAAGGTCCATCTCGCCCAGCGGTCCGCTCCCGCGGCGGCCCATCAGGTCTGCGACCTGTGAAGTGGTTTCTGACCACTTCTATAACCTACCTCAAGTTCTATCTGTACCCCTCTATCCCTTTATCCTCCAGGAACCTATCCAAACCCTTCTTGAATCCCTGTATAGAGTTCTGGCCTATCACTTCCTCCGGAAGCGCGTTCCATGTGTCTACCACCCTCTGCGTAAAAAAGAATTTTCTAGCATTTGTTCTAAACCTGTCCCCTTTCAATTTCTCCGAGTGACCCCTAGTGCTTGTGGCTCCTCTCAGTTTGAAGAATCTGTCCTTATTTACTCTCTCTATGCCCTTAAGGATTTTGAAGGTTTCTATCATGTCCCCTCTAAGTCTCCTCTTCTCCAGAGAGAACAGCCCCAGCATTTTTAACCTGTCAGCGTATGGAAAATTTTCCATACCTTTTATCAGCTTAGTCGCCCTCCTCTGTACTCCCTCGAGTACCGCCATGTCCTTCTTGAGGTACGGCGATCAGTATTGAACACAGTACTCCAGGTGCGGGCGCACCATTGCGTGATACAGCGGCATGATGACTTCCTTCGTCCGGGTTGTGATACCCTTTTTGATGATGCCCAGCATTCTGTTTGCTTTCTTTGAGGCTGTCGCACATTGCGCCGATGGTTTCAGTGATGAGTCGACCATCACCCCCAGGTCCCTTTCCAGGTTACTCACCCCTAGCAGTGTTCCCCCCATTTTGTAGTTGAACATCGGGTTCTTTTTCCCTACATGCATGACCTTGCATGCATTTCTCTACGTTAAAACTCATTTGCCACTTTTTTGCCCAGTCTTCCAGTCTCGTTAGGTCCCTTTGTAGGTCTTCGCAGTCTTCCATGTTTCTAACCCTGCTGCAGAGTTTGGTGTCATCAGCAAATTTGATAACCTCACATTTTGTCCCCGTCTCCAGATCGTTAATAAATATATTGAATAGTAGAGGTCCCAGCACCGACCCCTGCGGAACTCCGCTCGTGACCCATTGCCAATCTGAGTATTAGCCCTTGACTCCAACCCTCTGTTTCCTGCCCGCTAGCCAGTGTTTGATCCATCGGTAGATATCCCCTTGCACCCCGTGGTTCCACAGTTTTTTAAGTAGCCGTTCGTGAGGTACCTTGTCGAAGGCTTTTTGGAAGTCAAGGTAAATGATGTCTATGGATTCACCCTTATCCATCTGACTGTTTATTCCCTCAAAGAAGTACAGCAAGTTCGTGAGGCACGACCTTCCCTTGCAGAAGCCATGCTGGCTCGCCTTCAGTTGTCCATTGTTTTCTATGTGTTCGCAGATTGTGTCCTTTACCATTGCTTCCATCATCTTTCCAGGAACCGAGGTCAAGCTCACAGGCCTGTAGTTTCCCGGGTCACCCCTTGATCCCTTCTTAAAGATGGGCATGACATTTGCTATTTTCCAGTCCTCTGGGATCTCCCCAGTTTTTAGGGAGAGGTTACATATTTGGTGAAGTGTCTCTGCTATTTCGTTTCTCAGTTCTTTTAGTACCCTTGGGTGGATGCCGTCCGGGCCTGGTGATTTGTCGCTCTTTAGTCTGTCTTATCTGTCTGAGGACATCCTCTTTGCTTACCTCTAGTTGTACCAGCCTTTCGTCGTGTTCTCCGTTTATAATCACCTCGGGTTCTGGGATATTGGATGTGTCCTCTCTGGTGAAGACCGACGAGAAGAATTTGTTTAACCTTTCCTGTCTCCTTCGTCCAGTGGTCCCACTTCCTCTCTGGCTGGTTGTTTCCCTTTCACATACCTAAAGAAGGGTTTGAAGTTTCTTGCTTCTCCTGCCAGTCTTTCCTCATATTCTCTCTTTGCCTTCCTGACCTCTCGATGACATTCTTTCTGGTGTCTTTTGTGCTCTTCCTGGTTTTCCTTTGTTGGATCCTTGAAGAGGATTTCCTTTGTTGGATCCCTCTAAGTCTCCGCTTCTCCAGGGAAAAGAGCCCCAGTTTCTCCAATCTTTCAGCATATGAAAGGTGTTCCATACCCTTTATCAAGCATGTTGCTCTCTTCTGAACCCTCTCGAGTATCGCCATATCCTTCTTTAGGTATGGCAACCAATATCGGATGCAGTACTCCAGATGCGGGCGCACCATCGCCCGATACAACGGCAGGATAATTTCTTTCGTTCTGGTTGTAATACCCTTCTTGATTATTGGCTTTGATTTGGATAATGTTTTTTATAACTTGGGACAATGAGAGAATTTGGTACTGTTGGTGGGGTGATGGTGCATATTATGGTCATATCCCTAAATGAACCATTTATCTTTAACCAGTCTGAAGACCTGGGTCTTCTGGAACACAATTGTGAAAGCTGACTGTTCTTCTCTGATGCAAAAAGGCTGATGTGAAAAATATGCCAGCAACCAAAAATATTCTGGTGCAAGAACTATTCATTTGGGTCTAGAAAATAACCAAATCATCTGATACAATATTGTGTGTATTCAGATGTAGACTGCTAGAAAAACCATTTGTTTGGATATCATGCACCTCCAGATATGACCACTTTGCAAAGATTGTATTCTTTGTTTATGAGTATCATGGCCACTTCATTGTTTGAATAAGAACAGTTTTCCAAGCCAAAATGGCTTGGGAGTCTTTAAGAACACTGAAACTTGTCCTGAGTTCTAAGGAGATGATGATGATCTTTCACCGACCACTGGCCCTCCATCATAGGAGCCAGCTCTGTGGGTGCCTGAGCAACCTCAATATTGAACAAACTCTTACTTTATCCAGGGAAAGGTAATTTCCATTGGGTTTAGCATCCCCAATCATTTTGAAAAGTTGGCTCCTATGCCCTCCATATATTTCCTGTGTGAGTACTTCAACCTAGCTGAGATGCAGTCATCAATCATTAGATCTGCATGATAAAACTGATGAATGGATTTATCTTTGTGATTTATTTAAACATTGACTGCCCACCTTGATCTTGATTTATGTTTGTTTATTCAGTGCATTAATTATTACATCGCAAATAAAAAATTTAATTGTGATTAATAATTGTGTGCGGCCCTCCCTCCCCCCACATAGTTAGGCATCTCTCCTTTCCAAACCCAGACCAACTGCCAATCCTGACTCTCCCCCCCACCCCTGCAGCCAGTGCCAAGCCCTACTGAAAGGCTGCCTGTGACCTGCACAAGGCCTTCCCTCAGACACAGCCCACCCCCTTCTCAAAACAGAAAGTTTGCCAGAAGGGGGTGGGCTGGGTCAGTGGAAAGGCCTGGTGCAAGCTGCAGAAGGCACTGGCTACTCTGGAAATGCCTGGGGAGAGAGTTCTGTTCAGAAGTGTTTCAAATGGGAGGGGGGGGGGGCACGAACTTGCTTCAGTTGGGTATTCTCAGATTCCTAGTTCTATGGCTTCAACGAAGCAGTGCTTTCTTTCATTCTCATGGCTTGAACAATGGTTCTTAGATTTTGTCTCTGGACAGACTCGGTGAAATCTGAACTCCCTTCAGAATTATCTTTGCTTTTTATCAGGATCCAGATTTTCTGTAAGACACCATATTTTAGGGGTTTTTTCGAACCAGATTGGCAACTGCAACCTTGAAATATCATCTATCCTCACTGCTTCCTGGCATACAGACATTCCACCACAATGGAACTATCTATGTCATGGTCTGATCCTAGATATAACAGTGAATGTGGCTCTCCTGTGGTCATTTTCCAGCCAAACTTGCATTTTTTAAACTCTGGCTTTCTGAAAATGAAAGGCCTTGAAAGTGATGACAATAGGGAGAGGATTAATATCAAAAATGCTTCTGAACAGAGGAAAGAGAAAGTAGAGAATATGCAAGAAATTATGAGAGAAAAATATGCACAAACTGTTTGGAAAATCCCTGAAGAGAAAATGTAACAAGCGCCTAGAATACAATAAAGCACTGGCAGGTCTGTTGCACTTTGAAAAGGAGCAGACCCATGCATGTCCATAAAAATGTTGATGTTTTCCTGAGCTGTGACAGAGCCCATGTTGATACCATCAGCAAGACGTTGCCGACTTATGTAGCTCATTCATCCTAGGTGGTTAGAAAGCACAGTTACTTACCATAACAGGTGTTATCCAGGGACAGCAGACAGATTCTCACACATGGACGTCACCGATGGAGCCCTGGCATGGACCACTTCAAAAGTGCATTGCCATTTTAAAAGTTTAGAAAGTTTACGATAGCCCGCACTGCACATGTGCGAGTGCCTTTCCGCCCGACGTAGGCGCGCGGTCCCTCAGTTAAGATAAGCCAGCTAAGAAGCCAACCCAGGGAGGTAGGTGGTTTGTGAGAATATCTGCCTGCTGTTCCTGGATAACACCAGCTACGGTAAATAACTGTGCTTTATCCCAGTACAAGCAGGCGGCATATTCTCACACATGGGTGACCTCCAAGCTAATCAGAATGGGATGGTGAGCGTGTTGGCTGTTAAGAAAATAAATTTTGTAATACTGACTGGACAAAGTGCCCATCCCATCTGGAGAAAGACTCCAGACAATAATGAGAAGTGAAGGTATGAATGAGGACCAGGTGGCAGCTTTATAAATCTCCTCAATGGGAGTAGATCTGAGGAAAGCACAACAGAAGCTGCCATAGCTTGGACTTTGTGAGCTGTGACACAACTCTCCAAGTACAGACCAGTCTGAGCATAGCAGAACGAGATGCAGGCAGCTACCCAATTGGAAATTGTTCTCTTGGAAACAGGATGCCCCAATTTATTAGGATCAAATGAGATGAAAAGTTGAGCAGATGTTCTATGTGGCTTTATCCTGTCGATGTTTAAAGTCCAGAGTGTGAAGAGCCATTTCTCCTGCATGAGAATGAGGCTTAGAGAAAAAAACTGGAAGAACAATCGACTGATTGAGGTGAAACACTGTCACAACTTTCAGTAGAAACTTTGGATGGGTGCGCAGACCCACTTTATCATGGTGAAACCGACACCAACGCTTGTAACTCGCTGACTCTCCTGGCAGAAGTGTGTAAGATAAGATATACAACTTTCCAGGGGAGAAACTTAAGATGAGCTGTAGCCATTGGTTCAAATGGAGGTTTCATTAACCTGGAAAGAACCACATTAAGGTCCCAGACCACTGGAGGAGATTTAAGAGGTAGTTTCACATTGAAAAGTCCTTTCATGAACTGGAGACCAAAGGATGAGCAGTAAGAGGTTTTCTCTCGACTGGCAGGTGATAAACTGTAATAGCACTGAGATGTACTCTGATAGATGTAGATTTGACACCAGAGTCAGACAGATGAAGAAGATAATCCAACACAAAGTCCACTGACAAGGAAGTTAGATCAGGATGATTAAGAAGACACCAGGAAGAAAACCCGAGTCCACTTTTGTTGATAACATTGCTGAATGGCCGGTTTCCTGGAGGCATCAATAATATGTCGAACAGACTGGGAGAGATGTAGTTCAGATGGATTCAGCCCGAGAGAAACCAAGCAGTCAGGTGTAGTGACTGTAGGTTGGGATGTAGAAGAAATCCCTGATGCTGAGTAAGCAGCGAAGGAAAAATTTGTAGAGGATTGGCTCCCTGAAGCTGAGTTGAAGTAGAAGGGAGAACCAATGTTGTCTGGGCCACCGGGGGGGGGGGGGGGGGCAATTAGAATCATGATGGCTGACTCTTGCTTGAGTTTGAAGAGAGTTTTCAATATGAGAGGAGTGGGCGGAAACGCATAAACATGTTTATCCAGTCCAGAAGAAAGGCATCTGCTTCCAGACGGTGAGGTGATTATAGTCTGGAGCAAAACCGGGGGCAACTTGTGATTGTGGAGAGTTGCAAACAAGTCTACTTGTGGAGTGTCCCATTGAAGGAAGATTGGACGAAGAGCTGTCAAACAGAGTCCATTCGTGAGGTTGGAGAATTCTGCTGAGGTTGTCTGCTAGGGAATTCTTCTCCCCTTGAATATAAACAACTCTTAGAAAAGGTTGCGAGCTGTCACAATGAACTGAAGACGTTGAGATGGAATGAGGTTGGATTTGGGGAAGCTGACTTCAAATCCCAAAGCTTGGAGAAAGGCAATGGTCTGAGATGTTGCCAGAGCCACTTCCTGAGCCGAAGAAGCTTTGATCAACCAGTCATCCAGTTAAGGAAATACTTGAAGACCGTGGTATCGGAGAGATGCGGTCACTACAATCAGGCACTTCGTGAAGACTCTGGGAGAAGATGCCAGGCCGAAAGGAAGAACCTTGCATTGGTAATGGCACCGATTCACTTGAAAGCGAAGATATTTCCTTGAAGCCAGATGAATTGGTATATGAGTATAGACTTCCCCGAGATCCAGAGAGCACAGCCAGTTGTTCCAATCCAGAAGCAGAAAGAGCAGGGCGAGGGAGAGAATTCAAAATTTCTCTTTTACTAGGTATTTGTTGAAATCTCTGAGATTCAGAATGGGTTGCAGTCCCCCTGTCTTCTTTGGAATTAAGAAGTAACAGGAGTAAAAGCCCTGATGTTGTTGAGATAGAAGAACTTCTTCTATGGGATTTAGAAGAAAAAGTGATTGAATCTCCTGAAGCAGAAGAAAGGACTGTGCAGGGTCCGAAATAGACTCTCTTGGAGCATGATCTGGAGGGATGGTATGAAAATGGAGAGCATACCCCTGACGAAGGATATCTAGAACCCAGAGATCTGTAGTGATGAACTCCCAACGATTTATGTAGTGTTGAAGCCGCCCTCTGATTGGTTGAGGCAGAGTTTGGAGAATGGGAACAATGGCGATGCTCCTGAGGAACATGTCAAAAAGGCTGTGTAGGCTTTTGCTGAGCAGCCTGCTGCTTAAGTTACTGACGTGGTTGTTGTTTCTGCTTCCTAGGTTAAGCAGGAGCAGGCTTAGCAGTATACCTGCATTGGTAAGAAGAATCAGGTTTAAAAGGATGAGGCGGTGGAGGCTTCTTCTTTGGTTTGTGTAAGGTGTCCCACCGGGTCTCATGAGCTGAGAGATGCTGGGTGGTAGAATCCATTGATGGTCCAAACAGTTCATCCCCAGACATGGAGCATTGGCCAATCGATTCTAATGGTTCACATCCAGTTCAGATACACGAAGCCAAGCCAGCTCAAAGCCACAGACATGGCTGCAGCCCACGAGGTGAGCTCAAACGTATCATAAGTCATTTGAACCATATATTTCCTAAGCTGGAAAACTTGTGTCTTACATGCTGGAATGTATTTCTGATAAATAGAAAACTGTTTAATATTTGAGGTAGAAGGAAAAGTGAAAATTATAATTTCCAGAGCTGTTTGCCAACATAGCATTTTGGTAAAGTCATTTACCAAATTTGTACATTGCTCTACCTTCTCTCCCCGGAGGGAACGACGTATAGATACTAGCTCCTGAAGATTTTTTCAAGGTAGATTTGACTACCAATAACTCATGGAGAAGCTTAGGTTTATTAAATCCAGGGATAGGAACCACCCTGTATAAAGATTCAACTTTTTTGTTTATTTATTTATTCAATTTTTTAGCCCGTCCTCCCAAAAGAGCCCAGAACGGGTTACAATGAATATATTGGTGCATTAAAATTATAAGTAATATAGGTACTTAGAAATTCCCTTTTTTGGAGCTACTGGAACCGAAAGAGGAGTCTCTGAGTTTTGTAGAAAGTCTCCCTCAAAATGTCATGTAGTGGTAAAGCACAGTTACTTACCGTAACAGGTGTTATCCAGGGACAGCAGGCAGATATTCTTAACGCATGGGTGACGTCACCGACGGAGCCCCGGTACGGACATTTTTCACTAGAAAGTTCTAGTTGGCCGCATCGCGCATGCGCGAGTGCCTTCCCGCCCGACGGAGGAGTGCGTGGTCCCCAGTTAAGATAAGCCAGCTAAGAAGCCAACTCGGGGAGGTGGGTGGGTCGTAAGAATATCTGCCTGCTGTCCCTGGATAACACCTGTTATGGTAAGTAACTGTGCTTTATCCCAGGACAAGCAGGCAGCATATTCTTAACGCATGGGTGACCTCTAAGCTAACAGAGAGGGAGGAGGGATGGTTGGCCATTAGGAAAATAAATTGTGTAACACAGATTGGCCGAAGTGCCCATCCCGTCTGGAGAAGGTATCCAGACAGTAGTGAGTAGTGAATGTGTGAACTGAGGACCAAGTGGCCGCCTTGCAGATTTCCTCGATGGGCGTGGAACGGAGGAAAGCCACAGAAGCAGCCATAGCTCTGACCCTGTGGGCCGTGACAGCACCTTCCAGTGAGAGACCGGCCCGAGCATAACAGAACGCAATGCAGGCAGCAAGCCAGTTGGAAAGCGTCCGTTTGGAGACAGGATGACCTAGACGGTTAGGGTCGAAGGACAAAAGGAGCTGAGGAGATGAGCGGTGAGCCCTGGTACGGTCAAGGTAGTAAGCAAGGGCACGCTTACAGTCCAGCGTGTGCAATGCCTGTTCCCCAGGATGAGAATGGGGCTTAGGGAAAAAGATAGGCAACACAATGGACTGGTTGAGGTGAAATTCCGAGACCACCTTGGGAAGGAATTTAGGATGGGTACGCAGAACCACCTTGTCATGGTGAAAAACAGTGAAAGGTGGGTCGGCGACCAGTGCATGCAGCTCACTAACCCTCCTGGCAGAGGTGATGGCAATGAAGAAAAGCACCTTCCATGTAAGAAATTTGAGTGAAGTTGTGGCAAGAGGCTCAAACGGAGGTTTCATGAGTGCTGATAAAACCACATTCAGGTCCCAGACGACTGGAGGAGGCTTCAGAGGTGGTTTGACATTGAAGAGGCCTCTCATGAACCGGGAAACCAGGGGATGAGCCGTAAGAGGTTTTCCGAGGATAGGCTCATGGAACGCAGTGATGGCACTGAGGTGGACTCTGATGGAGGTCGACTTGAGGCCAGCGTCGGAGAGAGAGAGCAAATAGTCCAGTACGAGAGGAGACATGATTGAGACATTTAAATACATCACAGGACGTATCGAGGTGGAAGATGATATCTTCATTCTCAGAGGACCTTCTGCCACCAGAGGGCATCCGCTCAAACTCAGGGGCGGGAAATTTCGTGGCGACATAAGGAAGTACTTCTTCACAGAAAGAGTGGTTGACCGTTGGAATGAGCTTCCAGCGCAGGTGATCGAGGCCAATAGCGTGTTGGACTTCAAGAATAAATGGGATACATATGTGGGATCCCTACGAGGGTCAGAGGAGGAAAGAGGGGATCCCTACGAGGGTCAGAGGAGGAAAGAGGGGATCCTTAAGAGAGTCAATCTGACTAAATAGTCACTGGGTATAGAATTAAGAGGAAGGGACAGTACGGTGGGCAGACTTGATGGGCTATAGCCCTTTTCTGCCGTCATCTTCTATGTTTCTATGTTTCTAATGAGGTGGGATCGTGATGATGAAGCAGACACCAAGAGGAGAACCGGGTCCACTTCTGATGGTAACATTGGAGGGTGGCCGATTTCCTGGAGGCATCCAGAATGCGACGGACAGGCTGAGATAGATTCTCTGGAGAGGTCAGCCCGAGAGAAACCAAGCTGTCAGGTGGAGCGAGGACAGATTGGGATGTAGTAGAGACTGATGCTGTTGAGTAAGTAGAGTAGGAAACACAGGAAGAGGAATGGGCTCCCTGGAGCTGAGCTGGAGCAGGAGGGAGAACCAGTGTTGGCGAGGCCATCGAGGGGCGATGAGAATCATGGTGGCTTTGTCCCTGCGGAGTTTGAATAACGTCCGCAACATCAGAGGTAGAGGAGGAAAGGCATAGAGGAACCGATCCGTCCAGTTGAGCAGGAATGCATCCGGAGCCAGACGATGAGGAGAGAAGAGTCTGGAACAGAAAAGGGGCAGCTGATGGTTGTGAGGAGCTGCAAAGAGGTCCACCTGAGGAGTGCCTCACCGAGCAAAGATGGAGCGGAGTGTGGGAGGATCCAGAGTCCACTCGTGAGGTTGAAGGATGCGGCTGAGATTGTCGGCCAGGGAGTTCTGTTCGCCCTGGATATAGACAGCCTTGAGGAAGAGACTGCGGGCCGTGGCCCAGGTCCAGATGCAGATGGCCTCCTGACAGAGGAGGGGAGATCCGGTGCCGCCTTGCTTGTTTATGTAGTACATGGCGACTTGGTTGTCTGTGCACAGGAGAAGAACCTGAGGGTAGAGAAGGTGCTGGAAGGCCTTGAGGGCATAGAACATGGCCCTGAGTTCCAGGAAATTGATGTGATGTTGACGTTCCTGAGGGGTCCAGAGTCCCTGAGTGCGAAGGTCTCCCAGGTGAGCTTCCCATGCATAGGGGGAGGCATCTGTGGTTATGATCATGGAGTGAGGGGGTAGATGAAAGAGTAGACCCCTGGAAAGATTGGAGGAGTTCAACCACCATTGAAGAGATTGCTGAAGAGACGATGTCACAGAGATGGGATGAGAAAGAGGATCCGTGGTCTGTGACCATTGGTTGGCTAGAGTCCACTGAGGTGTCCTGAGGTGGAGTCGTGCCAGAGGAAGCACATGGACCGTCGAGGCCATGTGGCCCAGGAGGACCATCATCTGCCGAGCTGGAATGGAGTGACGGAGGAGCACCTGACGGCAGAGGTGGAGCAGAGTTCGTTGGCGGTCGGAGGGGAGAAACGCCCTCATCAGAGTGGTGTCGAGAACGGCTCCAATGAACTGAAGTCGCTGTGTGGGAAGTAGATGCGACTTGGGGTAGTTGATCTCGAACCCCAGGAGATGGAGGAAGGAGATGGTGTACTGAGTGGCTTGTAGCACAAGTGGAGACGTAGGTGCTTTTACCAACCAATCGTCCAAGTAGGGGAACACCTGGAGGTTGTGAGACCTGAGAAAGGCCGCCACCACAATAAGGCACTTGGTGAACACCCTGGGCGATGATGCGAGGCCAAAGGGTAACACCTTGTACTGATAGTGGCGGTGCTGTATCTGAAATCGGAGGTAGCGACGTGAATTCAGATGGATTGGAATGTGAGTGTAGGCCTCTTTGAGGTCCAGGGAACATAGCCAGTCTTGTGGAGAGAGAAGAGGATAAAGCGTGGCCAGGGAGAGCATTCTGAACTTTTCCTTGACCAGACACTTGTTGAGATCCCGGAGATCGAGGATGGGACAGAGGTCTCCTGTCTTCTTGGGAACCAGGAAGTGGCGGGAGTAGAATCCCTGGCCCCTTTGGTCTGTGGGAACCTCTTCGATGGCATTGAGGAGAAGGAGGGATTGGACCTCCCTTAGGAGGAGAAGGGACTGGGAGGAGTGGGCCGCAGACTCTATAGGAGGGTTGTCTGGTGGGAGAGTCTGGAAGTTGAGAGAGTAGCCGTGGCGGATGATGTTGAGGACCCACAGGTCTGATGTGATGACCTCCCAACGGTTGAGGAAGAGTTGGAGACGTCCTCCGATTGGCTGAGGAAGAAGTAATGATGGTGGAAGACTGGCTATGCCCTGGAGAAAGGAGTCAAAAGGGCTGAGATGGTTTTGACGGAGGAAGAGGCTTGGCAGGTTGGTGAGATTGAGAGCGAGCCTGAGTGTGTTGTGGTTGACGAGGTCTGCAAGGCTGCTGTTGAGGCGGGTTGAGAGGCCTGGCCGAGAACCTGCGCTGGTAAGAGGATTGTTGTCTATAAGGACGAGCAGGTGGAGCCTTCTTTTTAGGTTTTATCAGAGTGTCCCATCTGGTCTCATGTGCTGAGAGCTTCTGGATGGTTGAATCCAGGGACTCCCCAAAAAGTTCTTCCCCAAGACAGGGTGCGTTAGCTAGGCGGTCTTGGTGGTTGATGTCAAGATCAGATACCCTCAACCAGGCCAGACGCTGCATGGCAACAGCTATGGCGGACGCTCGGGAGGTCAGCTCAAATGAATCATAAATAGAGCGCACCATGAATTTCCGCAGTTGAAGGAGGCTGGAAATTTGTTGTTGAAAGGCTGGAACTTTGCGGTCAGGTATGTATTTTTGTAGGGCGGATAGTTGTTGTACGAGATGCTTCATATAAAATGAGAAGTGAAATGTGTAATTATTCGCCCTGTTGGCTAGCATGACATTTTGATAGAGGCGTTTGCCAAACTTATCCATCGTTTTGCCTTCTCTGCCAGGAGGGGTGGAGGCATAAACACTGGAGCCCTGAGTTTTCTTTAATGTAGACTCAACTAGGAGAGACTCATGGGGCAATTGAGGTTTGTCAAAGCCCGGAATTGGGATGACCCTGTATAGGCTGTCAAGTTTACGAGGAGCTCCGGGGACAGTGAGTGGATTTTCCCAATTTTTATAAAAAGTTTCCCGCAGTATGTCATGGACGGGTAACTTGAGGAACTCTTTGGGAGGTTGTTCAAAGTCTAAGGCATCCAGAAAGGCCTGGGACTTTTTGGAGTCGGACTCTAAAGGAATAGAAAGAGCCGCCGACATCTCCCTGAGGAATTTGGTGAAAGAGGATTGCTCAGGCTTGGAAGCGGTATCAGTCACTGAGGGTTCCTCGTCTGTGGATGATGCGTCCTCCTCGGTACCGGGTGGGGATTCTTCCCATAAGTCCGGGTCCCTGATATCAGTCTGCACACGCCGAGATGTCGGGGTGGAAGGCTCGGTGTGGCGGGTCTTAGAAAGAGACTTGCCAGAGCGCATGGAGACGGTACCAGGAGAGGAAGACCGGTGCTGATCCCGGTCCCGGGAAGAGCGGTGTCGTTCAGGGTCCCGGGGAGACCGGTGCCCTTCCTGGCCCCGAGGGGGATCGACCTCAGAGCGGGTCTGTACCACAGGATGAGAACGGGGTGGTTGAGCCGAGAGGACTGGCATGGAAATGTTGAGTGGCACCGAGGGGGTGGACACCGGTGGGATGGTGTGAGGCTCGGGCCGGTCTGGTACCGAAAGAAGTGGTGCCAAGAGGGTCGGTAACAGGTGCTGGAGTTGTTGCTGCAGCTGTTCCTGCAATTTGTCATGGAGTATGGCCGCGATGCGGTCATCCAGGGGTGGCACCGGGACCGCTTTTTTCTTTTTCGGTTCCATAGGTGCTGCTCCACGCCCCGGCGATGAGGAGGCCGATGACGAGGCACTCACCGAGATCGGGGCGGAGCGTTTGCGGGGTCGGCGTGAGGCCGGGAGGACCAGCGTCGCCACTGTGGCAGGCAGGCGCTCAAGGGAGGTGGAAGGCTTTTTAGCTGGCTTACCTGGTGCCAGCGACCCCGAGGAAGGATCGGGCGTCATCGAAGTGGTCGGTGCCGTCTTTTGCGGTACCGTCGACGTTGCGGCAGGTTCCATAGCAGATCCGGTACCGAAAAGGATGTTCTGCTGGATCTGCCGATTTTTTAAGGTGCTTTTCTTAAGAGTGGCACAGCGGGTGCAGGTGTCAGCCCGATGCTCTGGACCCAAACACTGTAGGCACCAATTGTGTGGGTCAGTGAGGGAGATCGGGCGTGCACACCGCTGGCACTTCTTAAAGCCCGGTTGAGGGGGCATGAAGGGAAACACGGCCTCCACAAAATCAAAACCGGAGGCCTGTATGGTGACAACAGGCTCCGCTGGGGCCGGTTTCAAAAAATAGAGAAAATCGAGAGATTTTTTTTTTTTGAATCGAATAAAAAAAGAGAACCCGAAGTGGGAAAAAGAGAAAAAACGAGAAAAAAGCGCGAGCGGGAAGGCAAAAAGGATGTTTTCAACGGCCGTTGAAACCACATGCGTCTTCTTCGCTCTGCGGAAACGAAGAAACTGGGGACCACGCACTCCTCCGTCGGGCGGGAAGGCACTCGCGCATGCGCGGTGCGGCCAACTAGAACTTTCTAGTGAAAAATGTCCGTACCGGGGCTCCGTCGGTGACGTCACCCATGCGTTAAGAATATGCTGCCTGCTTGTCCTGGGATAACTTAAGTTCCTTAGGAGGCTGATCATAATCCACAGCCTCTAAGAATTGCTTAGAATACTTAGAGCCTGCCTCCAGAGGGATAGAAAGGTCTTCTGACATTCTACAAAGAAATTTGGAAAAGGAAGAGCATTCTGAAATGAAAGCAGCTCCCTGAGAATGACGAGGTGAGGCAGAAGCAGAAGAATCATCCTCATCAGAAGAGAGTGGTTCATGATCAGAGTCTCTGAACAAGTCTGAATCCTGGATAGAATGAGGATGGTGTCGAAGTCTTGATGTTTCATCTTCCGAGAGGCCTTCCAAGATCTTGTCGGCGTAACCTCACTGGACGTTTGGGTCGAGGATGATTGATGCCGTGGAGACGAATCTATCAACACCCATGTCGATGGTCTCCACACTGGTGGAGCATCCACCAATGGTGTGGGCGGTGTCGTACCGGGGCTCCGTCGGTGACGTCACCCAAGCGTTAAGAGCTGAACATTTAGCATATTTTTAATATGATTAACATGTTAAAATATTAACTCATGTTAATAATTTTAATGTGCTAATCACACTCCTCCTCCCCCTTGCTCTCCCCCTGAACTTCCTGGAAATTCCCACCCCCTCTCAAATCCAATACCGTTTCCTTCACACCCCTCCTCTCATCTGCAACTTTTAAAATCCTCTTCTTTGCCGGTGCAACAGTGACAGCGCAAAATTGCTGCTTGGGCCAACCCAGAGTCTTTCCTCAGTCATAAACAGGAAATTGCATCAGAGGGGAAGGACCTGGCTGAGGAAAGATTCCAGGTTGGTCTGGGCAGCAAGCTAACAGTGCTGCTGCTGCTGTTACTACTGCTGGTAAAAAAGGGGATTTTAAAAGCTGTAGGTAAGAGGAGGGGATGAAAGAAAAGGTATTGGATTCATGAGAGAGAGGGAGGCTGGCTAAGGAAGGAGGGAGGTAGAGGTGTTGGGGGAGTAGAGGCTGAGGGATAGGGGAAGGTTGCTAGACTCAAGGGAGAGTAGAGAGAGAGGTGTTGAACCTGTTGGTGGGGAAGGGGGCATGAAGAAAGGATAAAATGCAGGACTATGAGGGTGGTTAGAGAGAAAGGGGAAGATACTAGACTATGTGGGCAGGAGGGAGAATGAGTAAGAGAAAGAGAGCTGATGTAATATGAAGGATGCAGGGAAGATACATGGATTTTATTTTTAGTTTAGTAATTGAAATATGTCAGTTCTGAGTATTTACATCTACTGTCTATATATTGTTCTATACAGGAGGAAATGTGAGGGGGCATTTTATGCGATTAATCGTGCTATTAAAAATTTTAAATTGATGTACAGCCCAGCACGGAATTTTAGGCCCATAATATAGTGAGAATGGCTAAACAGGAACAATTATGTATTACTCATGAGGATTACACATAAATTGTCCAAAGAAATTCTTAAAACTGCATAGAAAACTTAAAAAAAATAAAAATATTCTTAATAATTATTCTGCATCAGGTCTTTGGCAATGAGGTTGTGTAAGACATTATGCACAGTAGATCAGTCATAAACAGCCCATTTAATTTTTAGGGGGGAGGGGAAGAGTGCGATCAGGGTAGCAGCTATAAAAAAATCTAAAAAACATGTAAGAGCTTAGCCACACAAAGGATATTTTAATAACAGGGCACCTAAGATTAAGAGGGCAAGTAGGTGTCTATGGGCTCTTTTTACAAAGCCATGGCTGCTGCTGCGGTAATCACTCTAACGCCCTAAGGATTTATTGGGCATTGGAGGGTTTGCTACTATAGCTTTGTAAAAAAAAAAAAAAGGGGGGGGGGGAATGTGTCTTTATAAAAAATACTAGCATAGCAGCACAAAGGCATGTTTTATAAATTAGACATACACTTGCAAACCCCATCCCTGTCTGTACCTATGCCTACTGGCAAAGTATGCGCCATCATGTCATCACACATACTTTTATGCTGATTGGTATAACAAGCCACATACACGCAAAACCAGCTTTATAAAATTATCCCCAATGTGTTTAAATTGATATGGCCTGGGAATTTTTACTTAGGCTCTATGTCCAATACTACACAGTGCTGCTCTCAAAGCTTTCACTTATTTCAATTGTTACCTCCCAGATTAAAGATTTAAAGATGCTGTCCTCCTCCCCACCCCCACTTCAAAAAGCTGGAATGCAGAACTTGGCTTATTTAAGGGATATCAAATTCTCTCTAGTTTGTGAAATTTAGACCCAATAGGTATGGTTTTGCATGCAAGAGTCTGCCTAAGTACATTTTTGCTTACGTGCCAAGTTAAAACAGTGAGGGCCAGATTCTCTAAGCTGTTGATGGGAGCGATTTTTGGTTTACAGGCAATTCTCAGCATAATAGCATGCAAATTATATGCATGCTATGTGTGCGGAAAATCACCAATAAAGAGGGGGGGGGGGGGTTAGGAACTGTGCTCAAAAGAAAAATCACTAGCACAGCTCCTCCTCCTGCCTGCCAAACAGGCAAGCAGTAAGAGCAGAGGCTGCTTTTTTTAATGGGTGCAGCTGTTGTGTGTGCACAACACACACAGAAGAGCTGTGCCTATATTAAAAAGCCCCCTACCACCACACCAAGCCTGGTGGTCTAATGGCCATTCCCCAGTACCCCCTGACAGCAAGCTTCCCCTCCCCTCAGCAGCAAGTTCCCCCACAACAGCCCCTCACCACACTAAGCCTGGTGGTTTAGTGGACTGTCCCCCCAAAAACCTTCCCGTACCTTTTTCAAAGACCAGCAGGAGGGATGCTCACTCGCTCCCATCGGCAGGCCCGCCTCTTCGAAATGGTAGGTCTTCCCCTTTCCAGTGCATCCTGCGATGCACCAGGGAGGTGCCTAAGGCCCTGATTGGCCCATGTGCCTAAGACTCCTCCTATGGGAGAAGCCTTAGGTATCTGGGCCCTTCAGAGCTTAAGGCCCCTTCCCGGTGAACCTTGGAATGCATTGGGAGGGAGGGGCCTAAGACTCTGACCTAAGTAACTAAAGCCCCTCCCATAAGAGGGTCTTAGATGCCTGGGCCAATCCTCCATTGTGCATCAGAATGGGGAAGGCCCAATATTTTGAAGAGGCGGGCCTGCCGGTGGGGGGGAATGAGCATCCTTCCTGTCAGTCTTCTAATAGTGGGGGCTGTCAAGGGGAGCTTGCTGTTAGGAGGTACCTGGGGAGTCAGAGGGAGGATGACCCACTAGATCTCCAGGCTTGGTGTGGTGGGAGGTTGTAGGGGGAATCTTTCTGTCAGTGGAGGGTCCCCAATCCTATGGGAGGAGGGAGTGGGCATCCCTCTTGCTGATCTTCTGCATGAGTGTGGGGGGGAGACATCGGCAGGGGGCGGTAATGGCAGGGGCGCACTGACCACCAAACTTTTTTGGGACTCTATTAGGAGGAATCGGGGCCATTCATGGTGGCAGGTTTAAGCTGCTTTATTTTCCTATCCTATCAGTGGCTAAGCCAATCAGCACTCAGGCACTGACAGAAAAGTAAGGCTACAACAGCTCAGACCTTACCAGTAAATATCATCCCCGATTCCTTGTAAATGGAGGTGCATTCCTTTTTGAGAATCGCCTGGAGAGGTCATTTTAATATTAATGATCTCATTGTATTACATTTGCATAGTATAAGCTTTACAGCAGTGTATCTCAATCTGTGTGCCTCCTGAGATTCCAAGTGTGCCGCGGCACATTGAGGAGGAAGAGAGACGCCTGCCAGCTGACTTCCTTATGCGGTTACAGCGCCAGCGCTGCCTGATTCACCAAAGGCCTGCATGTTTCCCCGTTCTCTCTAGCATCCTTCAGCTTCCCCTCTGGCCTCCCGGTCTCACCTTTAAAGCTAATTACAGCAGCCTGCAGAGGATCTGTCAGTTATGAGAATTTATATCTGCTGTGTATATGAATAGAAAAAATTGCATTACAATTAGTAAAGGGGATGGGATCTGGGGCAGAGCTTGGGTGCAAGGCTGGCTGGCTTGGAGGTAGGCTCCAAAGGGTGGTGGTAAACGGCACCCCCTCCGAAATGACGGAGGTGATTAGTGGAGTACCACAGGGCTCAGTCTTGGGCCCAATCCTATTCAACATCTTTATAAGAGACTTGGCAGAAGGGCTTCGAGGTAAAATAACATTATTCGCCGATGATGCCAAACTGAGTAATGTAGTGGGCAAATGCACAACAGACGAAGATTCAGTGCCCGACAACATGATGCACGACCTACTCCTACTGGAGCGATGGTCTAGGACATGGCAACTCAACTTCAATGCCAAAAAATGCAAAGTTATGCACCTGGGCAGCCAGAATCCATGCAAGTCTTATACCCTTAATGGCGAGATCCTAGCAAAAACGGTAGCAGAACGAGACTTGGGGGTAATCGTCAGTGAGGACATGAAGTCTGCCAATCAAGTGGAGCAGGCTTCGTCCAAGGCAAGACAAATCATGGGCTGCATACAAAGGGGTTTCGTCAGTCGTAAGGAAGTCATTATGCCATTGTATAGATCCATGGTGAGGCCCCACCTGGAATACTGTGTGCAATTCTGGAGGCCGCATTATCGCAAGGATGTGCTGAGACTGGAGTCGGTGCAAAGAATGGCCACCCGGATGGTCTCGGGACTCAAGGATCTACCATACGAAAAACGGCTTGACAAATTACAGCTATACTCGCTCGAGGAGCGCAGAGAGAGGGGGGACATGATCGAGACGTTCAAGTATCTTACGGGCCGCATCGAGGCGGAGGAAGATATCTTCTTTTTCAAGGGTCCCACGACAACAAGAGGGCATCCGTTGAAAATCAGGGGCGGGAAACTACGAGGTGACACCAGGAAATTCTTTTTCACTGAAAGAGTGGTTGATCGCTGGAATAGTCTTCCACTACAGGTGATTGAGGCCAGCAGCGTGCCTGATTTTAAGGCCAAATGGGATCGGCACATGGGATCTATTCACAGGGCAAAGGTAGGGGAGGGACATTAAGGTGGGCAGACTAGATGGGCCGTGGGCCCTTATCTGCCGTCTATTTCTATGTTTCTATGTTAAGCTCTGCCCCAGATCCCATCCCCTTTACTAATTGTAATGCAACTTTTTCCATTCATTTTTCATATACACACATTAGATCTAAGGAGGTCTGTGGTTGGGGTACTCAGTTG
The DNA here is from genome assembly GCF_902459505.1 of Geotrypetes seraphini. Classification (NCBI taxonomy): domain Eukaryota; kingdom Metazoa; phylum Chordata; class Amphibia; order Gymnophiona; family Dermophiidae; genus Geotrypetes; species Geotrypetes seraphini. The sequence continues at coordinate 41,970,238 of NC_047091.1, forward strand.
ATAGTTGTTAGACTTAGGGGTTACTTAGCTTGAAGTAGTTGAGAAACACTGCTGTAGGAAATTAGCTGACACCAGTGACTCTCCTCTTCGGCCCTCTTCCCTGCTGGCACCCCCTACTGGCGTCTCAGGGCCCATCTGGAGGGCTTCTGCACATGCGCGGATGTCAACGTGATGTCATGCATATGCGTGATGTCCGCGCACTTCTGAGTGCCTCAAGCCGTGGCCACTACCTTTAGTGTGCCCCGGCTCGAGAAAGTTTGAGAAACACTGCTTTAGAGAATCCAGCCCTCAGATTCTAAGATCACAGAGAAAAGGTTATTTTGTGGCTGTCCTTTCAGCTTTTGTAGCGACATTTTACTACAAAAGGGGAGAAGACAGAAGGCAACTTAGTGTTTTAATAGCACAGTTCTATTGTGCTTGTATTTAAAAAAAAAAAAAAAAAGTAAACTAATTCACTGCTGTATTTTTGAAAAGAAATTCTCTATTTTTCTTTTCTGACATAGGCTTAGCAATAGCTTTACTTATGCTGTGGTTTAAAGATGGAAAATGCCCCCCTCTGCTTTTCTCTGCAAGATTTTCCCTCATCTCTTACATGGGAAACAAAATCATTACATGGATTGTAAGCTAAAGGGGGTGAAGATGAAGCTCACTTAGGGCCTGATTCTGTAAACGGCGCCGTAAGTTAGGCGGCAGTAGGCGCCCTACCACCACCTAACTTACACCCCCTTTTACATAAACGTGGAAGTGGTTTTTAGTGCAAGCCGATGCGCTGAATATTCTGCGTTGCTCCCAACACTCATAGGAGCATTCAACACATCGGACTGCGCTAAAAACCATTTTTGCAGGTTTGTAAGGGGGGGAGTTAATTGTTTTAATCGACTTTAATCAGCACAGTTAAAAACCAATTAAAAATTTGTTAAAAAAAAGAAGGCATCATAATCACGTCTACAAGGCACCTAGGTGTAGTTAGAGGTGGAGATGACCTTAGGCACCGTTAGGCATGATTCTCAAAAGAACTTATGCATCTGCAATGTACGTCAGTAAAACCCTGGCCTACATTACCAGGGCCTAAGTTTTGTGATAGGTGCCATTAGCTGCGATTCTTTAAATGGCATAATTGACACACAGACGGCGCATTTTATGTAGGCGACTGACGATTTAGGTGCTGTTTACAAAATCCAGCCCTTAATGTTTGCAAATGGGAAAACAGACTAGTCCTTTTATCTGAATGGAAATGTTTTCCGGAGGAAGGAAAATATTGTTGCCAAACCTAGCAAGCATGTGGTTGGCCGTTCCAAAGGGTGGCTCCGTCTATGAAAGATTCACCAGGGATGAACTTCCCCATTCTAGGGATAACAATCCTTGTCACTGCCCTCTGCTTAGCACCAACCAATGGGATTCATGCTGATTCCCAACCAGCCTCTGAGAATAAACTAGAAAAGCTTAAATCCAGCATCTATCACAAGAAAGTAAGGGGGGGGGGGATAGGAATTTCTGCTCTTATGTGTTCCTAGCAGGAAATGTTTGGTTAAGGCACTGTATGGAAGCCCCTGATTCCCATGAGCAAGATGCTCACAGGGCTTGAGAAGGTTCTCTCTTAGTTTCTACACTTACTGTTATCTGAGATTAGACTCTAGTTTATTACCAGGTTTATTAAAATTTTATATGGGTATATCATCTAATAAGGAAGCTTTCTTCCCCAATTCAAACATTAATAGTTGAGCTTCTAAAGGGAAAACATGGCCAAGTAGTATGTACCCTCCCCCCCCCAAGAAAGTGTGACTTGTGTACGGGAGAAGAATAGATGACTTAACTTTCAAGTGCAGCTCTCACCAAGGTCCAATAATGTTCCTCATGAACTGGTCATATGTGGGATTCAATAATCCAAGATGACATCATAAGGAATCTTACTGGCTGTATTTTGTCTCATAGCATGCTTCATAATGTGTCACTTTCTCACTATATTGGAGGTAATATGTTCCTAGATCCTGAGAAGCCTTTTTAAGATAACACTGTGAAGGAGGAGCAGTATTAAAAACTTTTCCATTCAGAAAGTTAACCTGCTGTCTTATGTTTGACAAATATGTTTCTTCTTTGAACTGCCAGCCCATGTCTTCATCATCTTACCATTTTGTCCCTATCTTATCCCAAATGTCAGAATCTCTGAGAAATGTTTCTTATCCAGAGACTGCTTACAAAACCATAGTTAATACTGGTCATTCAGACTTGGGAACACTACCACTACTACCTCTGTAACTTTTTCTCATAAGATCCCTCCACTTATCCCCCTCCCTCAGTGATTGCTTTGTAAACAGCTAAATCTGTCAATCAACCACCTGCCCCATACCTGTCATGAAGCATTAGAGCATAAGATCCCATTACTGTAGGGTCCTTCTTCAAAGCCTTTTTGTAATCCCAGCCAAACTGTAAAATCTCAGTGCAGCCAGAAAGGTTGAACTGGGTAGAAGAGGAGGCAGATCTATATTTTGGTTAGGCCAAGATAACGAAGACAGCATGCCTGCCTTAATTCACCAAGTCCAACAGCTTCTGAAGGCGAAAGAAGACAAGGCAACCTTTCGCTATTCTACAAGTCTAGGGATTCTTCCACTGGGACAGACTGAAGCTGGGTGAGCACTTTCCCTTCTCTTGTCATCTCATGGGAGTCCAAGCTTCTCCCTTGAAGAGGGTCCTCATCCTCTGAACAGCCCAACAGCAGCTCCTCGCCATCAGGAAGTCGAAGTAGTCCATGTTGCTCCCCTGTCCCATCCAGTGTCCGCACAGTCCCTTTTTCTATCTCAAAGAGTTCCTCAGCGTCAACCCCTTGTACCTCTATACCTGCACAAGCACTCTGCCCGCTGAGGGAACTTGGCCAGACTACTTGCTGTTGTGATACTGGCATAGATGGGAGCACCAGGCCCTCCATGGGGAAGTTTGAGAAAAGGCCAGTCTGAGCTAGTGTGCTGGTGTTCATATTGCTGTCATCCCCATCTGCATCAAAGGCAACAGCTGGTTGGTTCACTGTACTGTTCATGGTTCCAGCAGGGTTCATGTGCATTGGAGCCACTACCGCTCCACTGGGTGCTGCTGGCACAGAGGTGGTAACTATAACCCCAGGCCCAAATGGGTCTTTGCTGGCAGCACTTGCTGTATTCACAGTGGCTACTGGTAGTGCAATGTCACCATCAGGAAAGGCAACCTCTTCCTGCTTGATGTGTGTGGCTGTGGATGGCACTGCAGACATAAGCATGCTGGCAGGAAAGGTGGCTGTGAAGATTAGTTTCCCCTGCTGAAGTGTTACACCTGTCAGGATTGTATTGCCCACTACTGGGTTTGTCAGAAGCAGATTTCCTGGAAAGAGAGATACGAAGTGAGAATTAAAAGTAAGACAAAACACCTCTAAGCATCCTGCAGTGCTGTACCTCTTACTCTTGTGAGCATGCAGCAACTGTGAAATAAAACACACATAAATAAGTGATTTATATCCACCTCTGGCACAGGAAGTCTGGCTATCAACTTTTGGGTCAATGTTTTTAATATCATTGTGAGCATTTGTTTAAAACACCAGCCAAACACTATGTTTAAAGAACAAATATTCAGCATTGCTGTCCTGATATTTGGTGGTGCCCATACATATAATCAAACTGCTTAAGTTAAAGAAAGCAATTTTTTTGTCCCAACTTAAACCACATAGCTATTGGGCTAAATATTACTGCTATTCATTTAGTTGGGTGAAATGCCCTCTTTCTGTTTTGGCACTATACTGTATACAGTCAGAGAAAGGGCCTTTCTCTAAAGGACGCCGATCTCAGCAGCCACCTAAGAAGTGGCCACCGATCGCATGTCAATCACGCATCAGCATCCTGTGGAGAATCGCATCTACTTTTACTAACAAACGCCTTAAAGGTAGGCCAGCATTTTACAGGCCTACATTTAAGGCGTCTGTCTCACGCTTATGGAGATATTTAGGGACACTAACGGATACCTAAGGCCACTTCCACTGGAGACCACACCGATGCCTTAGGGCTCCACAAGCATCTACATATCTCTGTAGGTGTGCAACATACGCCTACAATGTAGGCATCCTTCCCCACCTGATTGGCTGTGAGACAGCAGTAGGATGCCTATCGCCAACTGTTTGTAGAATCAGTCTCATAATGTAGAAATCACAGAAAATGTTCAGCAGCATTTATGATGTCACTGAGAAACAATGGATAGAAGAAGCTATACAAATAAGTCCTATTGAAAACTAGCCTACTTATTTTTAGCCTAAATGATTCCTGCTGTTTCTTGGGTTTGTAGCTCACTGGAAACAATTCTCTCTTGGGCTACAGTATCATGAGCCTTTACTTACTAGATGTATGCAGCGCTGTACATTAACATGTAAGAGACAATCCCTACTCGATAGAGCTTACAATCTAATTAAAACATAAGAACAGGACAAATAGGGGTTAGGGAATTTCTCACAGAGGGAACAATAAAACAGACATGGGTACTTTACAAATGAGTGGGAGTTAGGTGTTAAAAGCAGCCTTGAAAAACTGAGGTGTTAAAAGCAGCCTTGAAAAACTGGGCTTTTAGCCTAGATTTCAATACTTCCAAAGAAGGACCTTGATGTACTGACTCAGGCAGTCTGTTCCAAACATATGGTGCAGCAAGACAGAAGAGAAAGAATCTGGAGTGGACAATAGAGGTGAAGGGTACAGATAAAGAGAGTCTTACCTGATAAATAGTTTCCAGGGAGAAGTAAACAGAGAGATAAGAGAGGAAAGATACTGAGGAGCTGCAGAGTGAGTGCACTTGTAACTCAATTTAGAGAAGGTTGAACTGTATGCAGAAATGGATAGGGACTAGAGAGTTGCGCGGGGACAGAAATCCCACCCGTCCCCACCCGTCCCCGCCAAAGTCCCACCCGTCCCCACCCGTCCCCGTGAGGAATCCCACCCGTCCCCACCCGTCCCCGTGAGGAATCCCTCCGTCCCCACCCGTCCCCGCGAGGAATCCCCTCCGTCCCCACCCGTCCCCGCGAGGAATCCCCTCCGTCCCCGCCCGTCCATATAAACTTCAGAAATAGTTATTTCATTTAATTATGCTACTGAATTAAAGGCTCTGGTAGAAACCCATTTACAAATAAGCAAAAAGACTTTATTAATTTGAAAATATTAATTGGGAAGAATACATACTTTGCAAATGGGTTTCTACCAGAGCCTCTAATGTTTATAAATTTTTATCAACACAACTAATATACTACTTTATCCTGAAGCAAAATAAAAAAAAAGAAATATAATTCTTTTCCTACCTTTGTTGCCTGGTTTCTGCTTTCCTCATGTTCTCATTCAATTCCTTCCATCCACTGTCTCTCTTCCTTCTGCATCTTCCATTTGCTCTGTTACTGTGCCTCTCCCTTTCTTCCCCCTTCCAAATTGGTCTGGCACCCATCTTCTTCTCTCCGCTCCCCCATAGTCTGGCATCTGTCTTCTTCCCTGCCAGTGTCTTCTCCCTACTCTCTCTTCCCCATTTCCTTTCAGCGTCCTTCTCCCCCCCCATCTTCCCCATTTCCTGTCAGCGTCCTTCTCCCCCCTCTGTCTTCCACATGTGCTTTCAGCGTCCTTCTCCCCCCTCTGCTTCCCTATGTCCTTTCAGCGTCCTTCTCCCTCTCTGTCTTCCCCATGGCCTTTCAGCGTCCTTCTCCACCCCCCCCCGTCTTCCCCATGTCCTTTCAGCGTCCTTCTCCACCCCTTTGTCTTCCCCATATGCTTTCAGCATCCTTCTCCCCCCTCTGTCTTCCACAAGTGCTTTCAGAGTCCTTTCCCCCCCCTCCCCCCGCCCTTCCCATGGCCTTTCAGCGTCCTTCTCCACCCCTTTGTCTTCCCCATGTCCTTTCAGCGTCCTTCTCCACCCCTTTGTCTTCCCCATGTGCTTTCAGCATCCTTCTCCCCCCTCTGTCTTCCACAAGTGCTTTCAGAGTCCTTCCCCCCCCTCTGTCTTCCACAAGTGCTTTCAGAGTCCTTCCCCCCCCGCCCTTCCCATGGCCTTTCAGCGTCCTTCTCCACCCCTTTGTATTCTCCATGTGCTTTCAGCGTCCTTCTCCCTCCTCTGTCTTCAAGTGCTTTCAGAGTCCTTCCCCCCTCCTCCCGTCTTCCCCATGGCCTTTCAGCGTCCTTCTCCCCACTCCTTCTCTACCGCCCCGGGTGCAGTACAGCCGGCCAGGTCCCCTTACTTTTGTGGCACTTCCCCGACCGACTGACAACAGCCCCGGTCCGACAAACCTCCCTGCCCTTAACTGCGAATCTAAATTACCTTATTACAGCTGCTGTAAGAAGATAATTTAGATTCGCGGCTACAGGGCAGGGAGGATTGTCGGACCGGGGCTGTTGTCGGTCGGTCGGGGAAGTGCCACAAAAGTAAGGGGACCTGGCCGGCTGTGCTGCAACCGGGGCGGGGGCTGGCGGGGCGGACCGCCCCCTCCCTTGGTAGCCACTCGAACCGCGAGGCTACTCTCCTCCTTACCTGCACTGCCTGCAGCACAGAGCCAAACGGAAGTCTTCCCGACGTCAGCGCTGACGTCGGAGGGAGGGAGGGCTTTGTTTAAGCCCTCCCTCCCCTCCGACGTCAGCGCTGACGTCGGGAAGACTTCCGTTCGGCTCTGTGCTGCAAGCAGAGAAGGTAGGGAGAAGAGCCGCGCGACTGAGTACATCCAGCTTTGTTTAAGCCCTCCCTCCCCTCCGACGTCAGCGCTGACGTTGGGAAGACTTCCGTTCGGCTCTGTGCTGCAAGCAGAGAAGGTAGGGAGAAGAGCCGCGCGACTGAGTACATCCAGCCCCGCAGGAACCCCGCGACCCTCGGAGGCGTCCCCACGGGATCCCCGCGACCCTAGGGGGCGTCCCCACGGGATCCCCGCGACCCTAGGGGCGTCCCCATGGGATCCCCGCGGGTCCCGCGGGATTCCCGTCGTCCCCGTTCCCGTGCAGCTCTCTAATAGGGACCCAATGAAGTGACTTGAGGAAAGGGGAAATATGAGTATAGCAACACTGGTGGAATATAAGTCGTGCAGCAGAATTTTGAATGGACTGAAGGGAAGAAAGATGGTTTAGTGGAAGATCTATGAGAAGCAAGTTGCAGTAATCTAGTCAAGAAGTGATAAGAGTGTGGATAAGAGTTTTGGTAGTGTGCTCAGAAGAGAAAGGTCAGATTTTGGTGATATTGTAGAGAAAGAAATGGCAGACTTTAGTGGTCTGTTGGATTTGTGCAGAAAAGAGAGAAAGGAGTCAAAGATGACTCCGAGGCTGTGAGTTGACAAAGACAGGGATGATGAGTATTATCCACTGAAATAGAGAAGGGGGGAAGAGGATATGTGGGTTTAGGTGGAAAGATAAGAAGCTCAACCTTGACCATAAGAACAGCCTTACTGGGTCAGAACAATGGTCCATCTAGCCCAGTATCCCATCTTCATTGAGGCCAAGCCAAGTCACAAGTACCTGGCAAAATACCAAATACTAGCAGCATTCATGCCACTGATCCAGGACAAGCAGTGGCTTCCCCCATATCTGACTCAAAAGCAGACTATGGATTTTTCCTCTATGAACTTGTCCAAACCTTTTTTAAAACCAAGAACTTAAGAATAGCCTTACTGGGTCAGACCAATAGTCCATCAAGTCCAGTAGCCCATTCTCACGGTGGCCAATCCAGGTCACTAATACCTGGCCAAAACCCAAAGAAGTACCCTCTCACCACATCCTCTGGCAACACATTCCAGATCTTAACTATTCACCGAGTAAAAAATTATTTCCTCCTATTGGTTTTAAAAGTATTACTCTGTAACTTCGAGTGTCCCTTAATCTTTGAAAATCTTGATGCAGTAAAAAATCAATCCACTTGTACTCATTCTACACCACTCAAGATTTTGTAGACTACAGTCATAACTCCCCCTCAGTCATCTCTTTTCCAAGCTGAAGAGCCCTAACCTCTTTAGTCTTTCCTCATACGAGAGGAGTTCCATCCCCTTTATCTTCTTGGTCACTCTTCTTTGAACCTTTTCTAGTGTCGCTATATCTTTTTTGAGATAAGGAGACCAGAAATGGACAAAACACTCAAGGTGAATCACATGGATGGGATGCAAACATACCGGGATATAATCTTTTTAGGAAGGACAGAGATGGTCATAAAGGTGGAGGAGTAGCTCTCTATGTAAAGATCAATATCCAAGCGACCGAAATGCAAGGGACCTGGGGAGAGGAAGAAGCGATATGGATTGCTCTGAAAAGAGAAGATGGAACTTCTATCTACGTGGGTGTAGTCTACAGACCTCCGACTCAATCGCAGCAAATTGATAAGGATCTGATTGTGGATATCCAAAAGTTTGGAAGGAAAGAGGAGGTTCTGCTGTTGGGAGATTTCAACCTGCCGGATGCGGACTGGAATGTTCCGTCTGCGGAATCGGAAAGAAGTAGGGAGATTGTGGATGCCTTTCAAGAGGCTCTGCTCAGACAAATGGTGACGGAACCCACAAGGGAAAAAGCGATATTGGATCTGGTCCTCACAAATGGAGAGAGTATCTCTAATGTTCGAGTGGGTGCTCACCTGGGTAGTAGCGATCATCAAACGGTTTGGTTTGATATAACGGCTAAAGTGGAGAGCGGCCGCACGATACTTAAAGTCCTAGATTTCAAACGTACGGACTTTAATGCAATGGGAAAGTACCTGAAGAAAGAGCTGTTAGGATGGGAGGACATAAGAGAAGTGGAAAGACAGTGGTCTAAGCTGAAAGGAGCGATAAAAATGGCTACGAACCTTTATGTGAAGAAAATCAATAAAAACAAAAGAAAAAGGAAGCCGATATGGTTCTCCAACCTAGTGGCTGAGAAAATAAAGGCGAAAGAGTTGGCGTTCATGAAATATAAAAAAACCCAAGAAGAGGAGAGCAGAAAGGACTACAGGGTGAAACTGAAAGAAGCCAAGAGAGAGATACGTTTGGCGAAGGCACAGGCGGAAGAACAAATGGCTAAAAATGTAAAAAAGGGAGATAAAATTTTTTTCAGATATATTAGTGAAAGGAGGAAGATAAAAAATGGAATTGCTAGGCTAAAAGATGCTGGGAACAAATATGTGGAGAGTGATGAGGAGAAAGCAAATGTGCTAAACAAATACTTCTGTTCTGTGTTCACAGAAGAAAATCCTGGAGAAGGACCGAGATTGTCCGGCAAAGTTACACGAGAAAATGGAGTAGATTCTGCGCCGTTCACGGAGGAGGGTGTTTATGAGCAACTTGAAAAACTGAAGGTGGACAAAGCGATGGGACCAGACGGGATCCATCCCAGGATACTAAGGGAACTCAGAGAGGTTCTGGCAAGTCCTATTAAAGACTTGTTCAACAAATCTCTGGAGACGGGAGTGATTCCTGGGGATTGGAGGAGAGCGGATGTGGTCCCTATTCATAAAAGTGGTCACAGGGATGAAGCAGGAAACTACAGGCCGGTGAGCCTCACTTCAGTTGTTGGAAAAATAATGGAAGTGTTGCTGAAAGAAAGGATAGTGTATTTCCTTGAATCTAATGGGTTACAGGATCCGAGGCAACATGGCTTTACAAAAGGTAAATCGTGCCAAACGAACCTGATTGAATTTTTTGATTGGGTGACCAGAGAGCTGGATCGAGGACATATGCTAGATGTAATTTATTTGGATTTCAGCAAAGCCTTTGATACAGTTCCTCATAGGAGGCTGTTGAACAAACTTGAAGGGCTAAAGTTAGGACCCAAAGTGGTGAACTGGGTCAGAAACTGGCTGTCGGACAGACGCCAGAGGGTGGTGGTTAATGGAAGTCGCTCGAAGGAAGGAAAGGTGACTAGTGGAGTCCCTCAGGGTTCGGTGCTGGGGCCAATCCTGTTCAATATGTATGTAAGTGACATTGCTGAAGGGTTAGAAGGAAAAGTGTGCCTTTTTGCAGATGATACCAAGATTTGTAACAGAGTAGACACCGAAGAGGGAGTGGAAAATATGAAAAAGGATCTGCAAAAGTTAGAGGAATGGTCTAATGCCTGGCAACTAAAATTCAATGCAAAGAAATGCAGAGTAATGCATTTGGGGATTAATAATAGGAAGGAACCGTATATGCTGGGAGGAGAGAAGCTGATATGCACGGATGGGGAGAGGGACCTCGGGGTGATAGTGTCCGAAGATCTAAAGGCGAAAAAACAGTGTGACAAGGCAGTGGCTGCTGCCAGAAGGATTCTGGGCTGTATAAAGAGAGGCGTAGTCAGTAGAAGAAAGAAGGTGTTGATGCCCCTGTACAGGTCATTGGTGAGGCCCCACTTGGAGTATTGTGTTCAGTTTTGGAGACCGTATCTGGCGAAAGACGTAAGAAGACTTGAGGCGGTCCAGAGGAGGGCGACGAAAATGATAGGAGGCTTGCACCAGAAGACATATGAGGAGAGACTGGAAGCCCTGAATATGTATACCCTAGAGGAAAGGAGAGACAGGGGAGATATGATTCAGACGTTCAAATACTTAAAGGGTATTAACGTAGAACAAAATCTTTTCCAGAGAAAGGAAAATGGTAAAACCAGAGGACATAATTTGAGGTTGAGGGGTGGTAGATTCAGGGGCAATGTTAGGAAATTCTACTTTACGGAGAGGGTGGTGGATGCCTGGAATGCGCTCCCGGGAGAGGTGGTGGAGAGTAAAACTGTGACTGAGTTCAAAGAAGCGTGGGATGAACTGAGAAGATTTAGAATCAGAAAATAATATTAAAGATTGAACTAGGCCAGTTACTGGGCAGACTTGTACGGTCTGTGTCTGTGTATGGCCGTTTGGAGGAGGATGGGCAGGGGAGGGCTTCAATGGCTGGGAGGGTGTAGATGGGCTGGAGTAAGTCTTAACAGAGATTTCGGCAGTTGGAACCCAAGCACAGTACCGGGTAAAGCTTTGGATTCTCGCCCAGAAATAGCTAAGAAGAAAAAAAAAAAAATTAAAAAAAAAAAAATTTTTTAAATTGAATCAGGTTGGGCAGACTGGATGGACCATTCGGGTCTTTATCTGCCGTCATCTACTATGTTACTATGTTACTATGTGAGGTTGCACCATTGAGCAATACAGAGGAATTATAACTTTCTTAGTCTTGTATACCATCTAATAATTCCTAGCATCTTGTTTGCTTTCTTGGCTGCCACTGCACATTGGGCAGGTTTCAGCGTACTGTCCACGATGACATTCAGATCTTTTTCTTGAGTGCTGATCCACAAGGTGGACTTTAGATTCCGGTAACTATGATTTGGATTATTATTCCCATTGTGCATCACTTTTGCATTTGTCCACATTAAATTTCTTCTGCCATTTGGACTCCCAATCTTCCAATTTCCTAAGGACTTCCTGCAGTTTTCACAATCTGCAGGCGTTTTAACAACTTTAAACAGTTTAGTTTCATCTGCAAATTTAATCACCTCACTCGTCATTCCAATTTCCAGATCATTTATAAATAAGTTAAATAGCACCAATCCCATTACAGATCCCTGCGGCACATCACTATTTACCATCCTCCATTAAGAAAAATGGCCTTTGTTTTCTGTCTGATAACCGATTCTTAATCCACAATTCAACATCGCTTCCTATCCCATGACTCTTAATTTTGTCAGGAGCCTTTCATGAGGAACTTTGTCAAAAGCTTTCTGGAAATCTATACACATCATCAACCGGCTCACGTTTATTCACACCTTCAAAGAAGACAAGCAAGTGCATTCAGTTTTAAATGGCATCAAGACATTCAGGTAGCGATGTTGGACAAGCAGGCTGAGAGTTAGGCCTGGATTCCTGTAGAAATGTCTGGCATAGAAAGGTAGATTTGGATTTTGTCAGCTTAGAGGCGATACTGAAAACCACGGGAAGAGATCAGTGTATCGAGGGAATGAGTATTAAGAGAACATGGACAAATTTTCCCCATCCCCGCAAGAACTCAATCTCCCTATCCCATCCCCGCAAGTTTTGTCGCTGTCTCTGTCCCATTCCTATAAGTTCTGCCTTAACCACACAAGCATCGAACACTTATGATTTTAAAGTGGTTGAGGCTTGTGCAAATGAGGACAGAGCTTGCAGGAATGAAGCAGGTACAGGAAAAGAACTCACTGGAATGGGAAAATGAGTTCCCAAGGGGATGGGGAAAAATTAGTCCCCATGTCCTTCTCTAATAGCATGGAAAAAAGAAGAGGTCCCAAGACACAGTATCCTCAGCCAGGGGCCATAAACCACAGCTCCTTCCAGAACTAACTGCAATGATACTGCATGACAGCAAAGGTAACTTCCCTTCAGGGGCTATGAATGCTGTCTCAACAACACTCCTTGCCTTGGCTGACCTAGAGGACAGAAAAGGGATGAAACTCAGGTCCCAAGTCATTCAGTAGTTGTCATTGAGCTGACTTGACTACAAATGTTGGACATCAGCGTCCAGAAGAGACAATGCTATTAACAAGTTACAACAGGATAATCTGAGGTGTCCTATGATTTAAATAAAATGAAAAGAAAAAGTAAAGAAGAAGAGTTTAGGGGGGGGGGATCATGAATTAAGAGTGTAGGGGGGGGATCATGAATTAAGCTCAGAAGTATCAGGAAATGTTCTGATTTACAATTCAGAATCCTAAACACTCATCCACTGCTGATATAATATGAAAATTCCCTTAAGAGTTTTAACTTGCTTTGTTTGCCCCCACCAAACATAACCTCTGCTGCATGGATTCTATCTCCTCCTATAATATAAATAGCCAGATAGCACATTTCTGGCACCTGAACCGAACTGTATGAAGTTTAATTATTATCACCCAATCACAGCTCAAAAAAATGAGTGAATTATTACCCTTTTACTATTCAAGATCTCCTCCTAGGAACCCTTATATAATATAAATGACAGCAGATAACAACAGTGTAGAACAGACTGCTCAAACATGAAAGACTACTGCTTACCCCCCCCCCCCCCCCCAATAAAAAAAGGATTTGTTCGCTGGGAGAAAGAGAATTAAAAATGAAAAACCAACCTACCTGGAGTTTGACCTTGTAGCTGCAAAGCAGCCATCCCCATGTTGGTGTTGATAAAATGGACATTGCCCTGGCTGATTCCTCCGCTGGCCACCTGTGATGCTCCAACTTGGTTAACCTTTATGGGGGTCGTGTTGGCTACAATCTGAATAGGTCCAATTCCTTGCTGCAGAGTTACCACTTGGGATGTGGGCACCACTTGAGGAAGTGACACTATCTGAGACCCTTGAGGCACCTGAGGTATTGAAAGTAACTGGTGTGATGTAGTGGCTGCTTGGGAGACAGAGTAGACTGGAGATAGTGGGACCATCTGAGCTGGGGAAATTACTTGAGCCCCTTGTGCTGGTTGGGAGAGGGGGATCATTTGGGATGGTGGTGAAACCTGTGAGATAGGAGCAGTTGCAAGTCCAGTGGGGGCTTGGACCACTGTTGCTACAGAGCTGGTTTGCGTATTCTGCATGGAGGGCACTGCAAGATGGTTTGCCGTGGGCAGTGATACAACTGAAGAACTTTGGAAGGAATGAGGAGTCACAACTCTCTGGGCTGGTGGAGATACCCGAGGAACTATAGAAACTTGAGAAGATGGAATGGCATTGGTCACCTGGCTAGGCTGGGAAGAAGGCACAATATGTGACATGGGGACAACCTGAGACCCAGAAACTACTGGTTGTGCTTGGAGAACTTGAGACATGGCAGCTACTTCACCTGATGGGACTACTTGAGGAATGGAAACTATCTGAGTAACCTGAGTTACTTTTGGATCAGACACTGCTTGTTGCGATTGGGGCAGCTGGGATATGGATAGAACATGGGGATTCTGTACTGCCCCAGGAACAGAAATCCCCTGGGAGGCAATAGCCTGCTGCCTATCAGCCTTCATCTCCTGTGTATTCGTTCCACTGAGCTGGGGGTTCTGAAGCGCCGCTGAACCATTCTGGCCAAATACTAGAGATGGCAGGGCTGAGATGGGTGAGGCCTCTCTACTATCTTCCACCTTAATATCAACCCCACTCTGTACATTCTGAAAATTTGCTGACCCACTGGAGCTCAATATGACTGTTGATAAGGCATTCTGTGAGGGCTTGGATTCCAGCTCAACTGGATGCAGGGGAGACTTGTTACCTAATAGAGTGGAACCGTTAAGCAGGATGGGTGATGTGGCATTAACAGGACTCAGGGTAATAGCTTGACCATCCCCCAGAGTCAGCCCATTAATAATCACTCCATTGGAAGTCTGGATGACAGATCCTCCATTTAGCAAAATGGGCTGAGGGCTAGTGGTGACAAAGCTACCATTTAGGAGCACAGAAGAGGCACTGGAACAGGTAGTGTTGGCAGACAGGAAGACGCTATTGGACACAGATTCTCCATCCTGCCCGCTGGAGGTCCCCATCTCTGTGTCTTCTGGGCCCCGGCTAGACTCATCTTCTGTGCTGTGATTCCCATCTGATTCACTGCAGAAAAATCAGGAAATGATCAGCATTAAAGACATGAAAAACAACAGAACCAAAACCTGTGGGCATCCAACATGCAAAATTCAGAACAGTCAGCCCTTAGATAATCCAAATGGCAGAAATATCACCAATTATTTGTGCAGTTTCTCTGTGGGTCATATAGATCAGGCTCACCATAAATAATGTCTGACTTACAATATGACTTACAAGACATACACCACAAATATTTTTAGCTCTACTTTCACATTATTATTATTAGAATTTGTTCATACTTTTTTTTGGTACTGTAGTGGTTCAAAGCAGGTTATACTCATTCAGTAGATGGGTACCTAAATGATTTGTAAATTTAGATCACCCTGAAACCAAATCTGATTGAGGATCCCCAGGAGCCCTGATATAGATGAATGCCTGATGCTTTGTGCAAAGAACTGGCCAGCTTTACACTCCTGAACATTCCTTATTGTTCACAAAAAACAAGTATATGACACCTAGCTATAAACAGAGGGGCATAATCAAAACATATGTCTAAGTCCAATTGGGACGTATAAAGTGGGAAAATGCCCATTCTTGAAAAATACATCTACAATTTATTTTTTTTTCTCGAAAATCATCTATCTGGACATCCACACTATTATTTGTCCAGACTGTCAGTACATCTATCTTTATATCACATCGACCAAAATTTTGTCCAAGTCCATTTATATGTGGGAGGGGCCAGCATTGTGATGGACTGACCACCCAGACTTGGCAACAGAGCAGAGGGGCACCTTACAGGGCATTGCTGTGAACTTCACAAAAAGGGTGCCACATATACATCTCACCAGAATTCCCTTATAGGTTATGCTGAGCCCTCCCAGAACACCCCCAAAACCCACCTGTCTACAACCCCAATAGCCCTTATGGCTGAAGGTGGCACTTATATGGCAGTACAGTACAGTTTTGGGGGCAGACATGTTCCACCATAAATGTAGTGGTTAGAGTGGCTTATGGGCCTGGGTCCTCCTCTCTATGATTCACTAGCCCACTCCTCTGACTATTTAACAGACCCATTTGCAGCTCTACTAGGCTTTCCTATACTAGGTGCTGATGTTCTGGAGACAGGTATGTATGTTTTTATTCTAATCTATGTGGTGGTTAGAGGGGGTCAGTGAACACTGGTGGTCTTTACTTTGTCTCTGCAGTGATTATCTGGTCACTTTGGAAATCTTTTGGGTACTTATACCTGTTTTTAAGTCATCTAAGTCACAACATATAAGTTCCATCCAGGAAGTCTTGTAAAACCTTTGCTTATCCCTGCAGGACGACTAAGTCTAGGTCAGCCCACATCCCGCCCTAACCACTCCTCCAGATACATCCCTTTAGTTCTTGGCACACAGTGGCATTCAGAGGCCTAAAATGTCCATGGATACGTCCAAAAAGTAGGTTTGATTATCGGCATAACTTTATCCAAGTTTATTTAAAATTTGATTGATCACTTAATCAGACTTCAAAGTAATGTACATAACTAAAATCCATATAACTTTCAGGGGGACAAAACATACAACAAATATCTAACAGACAAAACTTATGCATCATGAAAGAGGAGGGAAATAAATACAATATTTTAAAGAAAATAAGACAAAAAGCAGGATAAAAGGGAAGGTGATGCTGAAAAGAGAAAAGGTTGCAGGGTAGATCCTGAGGAACGATTCAAGCCAAGACAGCTAACAGTTAAAGGCATCTTTAAAAAGAAATAATTTCAACTTACTCTTAAATTGATCTAGCATGCATTCCTCCCTTATATAGATAGGGAGGGAATTCCACAATTGCTGAGCCGTAACAGAGAATATGTATTGTTGGCGCATATTGATAATAATGGGGTTTAAGTGTCATTTGCATGCTTAAGTTTATAGAATGCTACCATCCACATGCATAAGTATGCACATAAATTAGCATGATTTTATAACCTTAGCACGCAAATGTCTTAGTGCGTAAATGTAAGCAGGGTTTTCACAGGGAAGGGCATGGATGGGGCTGATATTTACATGCTTAAATGCACAGAATACTAGAACTTAAACAACATACAGTACAAGTCCAAAAATCTGTATGCCACGGAAATCTGGACCACCTAAGAATCCTTTAAAACTGCAATCCAGACTCTTAGGGGGAGAGAGAGAGAGAGAGAGAGAGAGAGAGCGAGAGAGATTGATCGAGATTGATGCTGGAGCACCTAACATTAATGTCCTTATGCTAATTTCAAAATTAGCGCATGAGCAGTGTGGGAGTCTTTTCTGTCACCTATTTTGTAGGCAGCAAGAGCTCCTGTGCTAATCAATCAGCGTGACCCAATGTCCATGCATTAACTGATTAGTGCAGGGCATGCCTATTCTCTGCCCTCAAATATGCCCAAGGCCCCGCCCACAGAAGGGGCCTAAGGCTACTGGGCCTATTCCGGTTGGCCCAGGCGCCTCAGGCCCCACCTGTGGGTGGGGTTTGAGCTGCCTGGGCCAATCAGGCCTAAGGCCAGCTATTCAAGGGATGGCTGGCCTGCTGGACGGACGGGCTTGGCACCAGTCTGTCCGGCCAACAATTTTCAGGTACGGGGGAGGGGGGTCTGGGGGGGTTGGCGGGTGGGGGAGGTTTTCGACGGGCCGATCAGGGGTTCGGGTGTGGCAGTCGTGGGGGGGTTGCATCGGGGCAGGAGGGCCTGGAATCCCTCCTGCCCGAATCTTAGTGGGGGTGGGGGATAGGGTGGTCGCCTGGGCTGGAAGGGTTGGGCTCCCTTCTGCCCGATCTTGTAGGGGGGGGGGGGGTCGCATGGCTAGGAGGTCTTGGGCTCCCTCCTGGCCTGAGGTCGGCAGGGGGGTCGTGTGGCCAGGAGGGCTTGGGCTCCCTCCTGGCCCGATCGTAATCAGCGGGGCCAGGACAGCTTGGGCTCCCTCCTAGCCCAATGTCGGCAGGGGCAGGTCATGGCTTGCTAGGGCAAGAGGGCTTGGGCTCCCTCTTGCCCCGATCGTTGTCGGTGGGGCCAGGAGGGCTTGGGCTCTCTCCTGGCCTGATCGGATCAGGGGGAGGGGTGGATCACTCAAGAGAGATGGATCATCTCTCCTGCCGCTTTAGCGATCCCAAGTGCCGCGTTTGGCGGCACTTGGTGGTATCGCTATTGCAGAAGGGAGATGAGGCATCTCTCCTGCCCTGATAGTTGCAGTGGGCAGGGCAGGATTAATTTGTCAAGGGCCCCTAGGCACACACGTTCACTGGGCCCCTTGCACCACCCCCATTTATTTACCCATTTTATTTACTTCTTTTTTTTTTTTTTTTTTAATTCAAAAACAAACAACAAAGATTACCATACCAGTGCACAGTTTTTCTTCTATGCAACCTCCAAACATCTCTGAACAAATTCCCCCCTTCCTTCTTAGAGGAAGAGATTTTTCAGCTGGGAAGCCCACCAATTTATATTTTGCATTTGGGTAGGAGGTATGGGGCATGGCGGAAAGAAAATTTAATGCCCGTCATTTTATTGGACTAAAACATTTCTCACTTAGCTTTCAGAGATTAAAACCTCTTTCTTCAGGTCAATAAACTATACTGTACTGATATTACAGTATCCCTG
Organism: Geotrypetes seraphini; assembly: GCF_902459505.1. NCBI lineage: Eukaryota > Metazoa > Chordata > Amphibia > Gymnophiona > Dermophiidae > Geotrypetes > Geotrypetes seraphini. The sequence continues at coordinate 41,988,301 of NC_047091.1, forward strand.
TCCTGATCTGAGGAAAGGAGTTATGGTCTTTGAATTAGTAAAATGTATTAAAATTAGTCTAATAAACAATATCACCTTATTTCCATTTTCTATTAATAAATGATTATCAACACAGCTACAATAATACTTTATCCTAATGCAAAAATAAATAAAACAAATAGAAATTTTTTTCTACCTTTGTTATCTGGTTTCTGCTTTCCTCATCTTCTCATCGTTCTCTTCCTTCCATCCACTGTCTGCCCTCTCTCTGCCTCTTCCATATGGCATCTGCTCTCTTTCAATGCCTTTTCCAGAAATTGTCTGCTTCTCCTTTCCATCTCTCCCTCCCCCTCATTGGTGTAGCATCCATCTACTTCTCTCCGCCCCCCCAGGGCGTGACACCAGTCTTCTTCCCTCCCTCTCAGCAGATTTTAGAATCTCTCTTTCACCTCCTTTTCTCCCCTCAGATCTGGTATCTGTCTCCTTCTTCCTTTCCTCCTACCAGGTCTGGTATCTGTCTCCTCCCCTTCCCCCCTGCTTTGGAATCTCTCTCTCCACTCCCTTTCTCCTGTTCTTTCCTGGTTTTCCTTCTCAATGTATTTTCTGCCTCTGTCTAAATTCTCGCTTACTATTCAGTGCTCAATTTCCCTCTTTCATTATGTCTACCTATAGCTTGCCACCTCTTTCCCTCATCCCTTCCAGTATCTAACTCTATCCTCGTCCCCCAATCCATCATGTGTACCTCTTCCTTTCTCCTCTCCCTTCCAGCGTCTGCTCCCCTATCTCACCTCCTTCCATTCAATGTCTGTCCTCCCTTTTCCCCCATACTTCCATTCGGTGTCTGTCTCCCCTCTCTCTCTACCCCTTCCATCCACTGCTCGCCATCTTTCTTCCTTATGGCACCTTCCCTTTCTATGACCTTCAATAAACTGTCTATCCTGTGCCTATTCTCTCCTTTGTACATGATTCGTTTCAGCTTCACCCCCCCTCTCCATTTTTCTGTCTCCACACCTTCCCCTATACTCTGGCATCTCTCTCTTCTACTTTCCTTCCTTCCCACTCAATCCCATGGCCTGGCATCTCTCTCCTATCTCTCCCTCCCCCTCCATGCTCTTGGATCTCCTCTCCTTTTCCCTCTGGTCTGGCATCTGTCTCCTTAATTTTCCTTCCCTCCCCCATGCCCTGGTATCTTTCTTCTCTTCTATCTCTCCCCCTCTATTATCTGACATTTTCTCTCCTTCCTTGCCCCTGGTCTGGCATCTGTCTCTTTCCCTTCCCTCCCCCTCCATGGTCTGGTATCTCTTTTCCTTCCCTCCCATTGTCTTGGCATCTCTCTTCTCCTCTCCTTCCTTGGTCTTCATTCTCCCTCCTTCCCTCTCTCTCCCCCCCCATTTGGTGCAGCAGCAGCAGCATTCACTCCCCCTCCTGACTGCCTGGTGAGGTGAGGTGAGGTCAGCTTCCCTCCCTTGCTGCCCTCTTGCCACTGCGATCCATCAATATCCATTGCTGGACAGAGGGAGGAAGTGTTGCAAGTGCAGCTCCCAGGCACACAAGAAATGAACCTTCCATCCTCTTGGCTGCAGATCAAATCCCCCCCCCAATCTTAACCTCCCTCCTATACCCTCTAGGTCCAACCACCTAGAAACTTCCTATCCAAAGTCCATTCTCGCCCCCCCTCATCCATAACCCCTTAATAAAGGTCAATAGGTTCCCCTATAATAATGCCCCAGTATCACACAGAAATGGGGTAAAACAAACTAGGCAATGATGTCATAAAAAAAAAGAAATATAAAATAAATACAGTAAATTACAAAACAATAGTGATAGGAAAGGAAAATACTGTTGAAAGGAATGTTGAGAAGGAAAAGCACCTACTGTACACAATGAAACAAAGGTCCAGCATGTCCCGTCCCCCCCCCCCCAATTTGGGACCATGATACTCTATTTTTAAAAAAGAACCCCAAAGATAAAGAATAGGCAGCGAAATGGCTGGGAGGGAACACCCATTCTATCGCCTTTACAGAGTCCTGCAGGAAAGATCGCTCTTCAACGCCCCAGCGCAAATACATCAGCTCACAAGGCCCTATTTCCCGCCACAAGCAAGGAACCCCCCCATCCAAGCAAAAAGTAATAAAAAAAGTCTAAAACAGAAGGTGCCTAGTAAGCCCTTCCAGCGTTGCATCCCAGGAGCATTCTTACCAGCAAATCTGTACATACAACTGTGCCCTCCAAGCCAGCGGACTTCAATTAGCAAGACCAGAAGCACTAGGCAACATGAGCAGAAGCCTGAAAGCTACTGTAGCGTTAGCGAATCGATTCCCTCTATCAGCCTCGGGGCCTGCCTCCGAGGAAAAAGGAAGTTTCATCACTGAAGGTGGGCTGAGGCTGCTGGAAGGAATTGATTTCCTAACGTTACAGAAGCTGTCAGGCAAATTGCAATAAAGAGAGAGCCTGCTAGTCGAGGGGGGGGCAGGGAGAGGTGCTGCTGCTTGACTGGAACATAGTGGAAACAAAATAATGGTGATAGGGGCAAGAAAGTAGAAGGCATCCTGGTGCTGTAGATGCGACATCATCGTAGCAGCGCATCGGGCCTCCCTGACCTCCTTGGGCCCGAGGCACGTGCCTACTAGGCTTACCCTTTAATCCAGCTCTGGCAGTGGGGGGTGGGTAGGTTGCCGAGCCGCTGAGCTGATCGCGCCAGCCGCCATCAGCTCAGCGGCCCCTTTTTCGGCACTTATACCTGTTTTGACTTGGTCTAAGTCAAAACGTATAAGTGCCGACTAGGCAACTGCCCAAACTTTTGGTTATTCCTGCTGTACGCCTAGGTGTAGGTCAGTCCACCTCCCGCCCTTTCCCCTCCTCTAAAAACGCCTCTTTTTGCTCTATGCGTTTAGAGGCAGGGGAAAGGACTAAGCTGGTTTTAGATATGTCTAAAACCAGCTTTGATTATGGGTACTTGGACGATCAGGCTTTTTGATCGTCCAAGTACCCAATTAGGCCACTTTATAGACTTTTTTTTTTTTTATTATGAGCCCCACAGTTAGTTACCGTAACAGATGTTATCCAGGGACAGCAGGCAGATATTCTCACTGATGGGTAACATCACCGAATGAGCCCCGGTACAGACCACTTTAAAAAGTTTGCAATAGCCCGAACCGTGCATGCGCGAGTGCCTTCCCGTCCGATGAGGGCGCGCGGTCCTTCAATTAAAATACGCCAGCTAAGAAGCCAACCCAGAGAGGTAGGTGGGTTGTGAGAATATCTGCCTGCTGTCCCTGGATAACACCTGCTATGGTAAGTAACTGTGCTTTATCCCAGGACAAGCAGGCAGCATATTCTCACTGATAGGTGACCTCCAAGCTAACAGAAATGGAATGGTGGGAGTGTTGGCCAAAGAAAATATAATTTGAAATACAGAGTGGCCGAAGTACCCATCCCGTCTGGAGAAAGAATCCAGACAATAGTGAGAAGTGAAGGTATGAACTGAGGACCAGGTGGCAGCTTTACAGAGGTTCTTAATGGTGTAGATCTAAGAAAACAAACAAAAAGCTGCCAGAGCTCGAACTCTGTAGGCTGTGACAAGACTATCTCATGCCAGCCAGACTGAGCATAGCAGAACGAGATGTAGACAGCCAGCCAGGCGTAAAACGTTTTCCTGAATAAGGATGACCTAACTTTTGTGAATCAAAAAAAAAGTTAGAGAAAAGTTCGCTGAGGCTTAGTCCGGTCAAAGTAGCAGGCCAAAGCCCAGGTACAGTCCAAAGTATACAAAGCAGTTTCTCCAGTAGAATGAGGTGTAGAAAGATACGTAGGCAGAACAAGTGACTGGGTGAAAACAAAAGTGATAACTTTTAGAAGAAACTTTGGACGGGTACGAAGAACCTCCTTGGCATGATGAAAAACTGAGAAGGATGAATCTGCTACTAATACAGGTAACTCACCGACCCTCCTGGTAGAGGTGAGAGCAATAAGGAAACACACTTGCCAGGCAAGAAACTAAAGATGAACTGCCAAAAATTGGTTTCAACAAACTGGAAAGAACTACAGTAAGGTCTCAAACGACATGAAGGGACTAGAAAGATGGTTTCACGGGGGAAAAAACCCTATCATAATCCTGGAAACCAAGTGAAAAGGGCTACAATAGAGCCCAAATGACAGCAGAAAACATGAGGTGTGGTTATACATTAAAAATCCCTATAATGAATCTGGAAACCAGAGGAGAAGCAGTAAGAAGTTAACCCTCGACTGACAAAAGGAAAAAAATGCAATAGCACTGGAAAGAAGTCAGAGAGATACAGAGCAACAAAAGTAGAACAAATGCATGAGCAATTCCACTATGTAGGAATGTAGAACATGAAGATAAAAAAAGACATCAATAAGAAAAACCAAGACCACTCTTAATGGGAACACTGTGAAGTGGCTAGTTACTTGGAGACATCCAGAAGATAACAAATAGACTGAGAAGGACGCAACCCGAGAAAAAGCAACTGACAATGGAATTCAATGCAGATTAGAATGAATCAGAGACCTCTGAGTCGGATTGAACCGAGTATGGAATATCAGAAGAGGTATGAGTTCCCTGAAGCTGAGTTGAAAAAAAGGGAGAACCCATGTAGTCAGGGCCACCATGGAGAAAGGAGACATATGGTGGCTACTGCTCTCTCGAGCTTGAATAAAAAACTCAATAAGAGAAGAAATGGAGGGAATGCATATATAAACATACCTGTACAATCCAGGAGAAAAAACAGCTGCTATCAGACAGAGAAGGGACACAACAGGAGAGAGCCCAAGCCTCCTTGCTTGTTTATGTAGTACATAACTACTGGATTGATTGTGCAAAGGAGGAGGACTTGAGGGCAGAGTAGGTGATGAAAAAACCATGAGGGCCTAAAACATCATTCTGAAGCCTAGGAAATTGATGTGAAATTTCCGTTCCTTGGCGGTTGAAAGACCCTGAAGGTCAGATCATTCATATGAACCCCCCATGCAGAAAAAGATGCTTCAGTCATGATGACCATGCAAGGAGAAGACAAATAAAAAAGGGAGACCTCTGGAAAACTAGAGGAGGTCAGCCATCAGTGAGATGATATCAGAGATATACATGCTTTGAGAGACGATTCCTCTCCTGAGATCACTGGAAAACAAATGTCCAATGAGGAATACAAAAATGTAGTTCCCGTTGTGTTAACAGGAACAGGGAAAGTCCTGTTGTTCATTAGAACCATCATGTGTCTGGCAAAAATGGATTGACACAGACAGATGAGACTCTGAAAGTGATCTGGAAGAAGAAACGCTCGCATGAGAGTGGTGTCTAGGAGTACCCCAATGAAATATAGACATGAATGCGGGGAATTTAAAGTCAAAGCCTAGAACCAGAAGAAAGAAGATGGTCTGAGATGTTGCTTGAACCACTTCCTAAGAAGAAATAGCCGGGAAAAAAAACAGATGTTTAGAAAAAAAACAACCCTGAAGGCTGTGTGATTGAAGAAATGCAGCCATCACAATCAGACACTTCATGAAGAGTCTGAGAGAAAAAGCCAGACCTAAAGAAAGGACCTATACTGGGAATGGCAATGACTGAGTTGAACTGAAAAGTATATACTGTAAGCCGTACGAATTGAAATATGTGGAAGCTTCCCTGAAAATCAGAAAGCAGAGCCATGAGGTCTGAATGAGAAGAAACTAGTCCTGAAGTACCTCTCGACCAGAAAAAGGATAAAAGTTTTGATATCCAGAAACATTGCAGTCCTCCGATGTACTTAAGAATGAAGGAGAAATGGTATAGAATTCCCGACTCCACTAATTGAAGAGGACCCCTTGAGGGTAATCAGCATAACAAAGGAGAACTGTACAAGATCCAAAACAGACTCTTCTTGGAAACAAGGAGTTGAGAGCAGAGTGAAAACATTGAGGGGCATAATCGAAAGGGACGTCTAAGTCCGTTTACGTCCATCTCGCAAGTCGTCCAAAGTAAAAAACAGCTTAAGACATATTTTTGAAAAATACGTCCAACTTTTTTTTCATTTCGAAAATCATCTAATTATACGTCTTGCCAATCTGATCGTCCAAGCCGCTAAATCGTCCATCTTTATATCACATTTTCGTCTAACTTTCCGTCCAAGTCCAAAACGCCTAGAACAAGCCCTGTTGAACATGGGAGGGGTCTGCAAAGTGATGGACTGCACACCCAGACATGGCACCTAAATAGTGGGGTACCTTACAGGGCACTGCTGTGAACTTCACAAAAAGTGTGCCATGTCTTCTCCTCCCTACAGCTCCCTTATAGGTTACGGTGAACCTCCCAAACCACCTCCAGAATCCCATAGACCCACTTATCTACCACCCCAATAGCCCTTATGGCTGCAGGAGCCACTTATTTGCCAGTAAAAAAGGGTTTTGGGGGTGTATAGGGGAGTGCACATGTTTAAATATCAATGCAGTGATTACAGGGGCTTATGGGCATGGATTCTCCTCTCTATGGGTCCCTAACCCACCTCCAAGACGACTTAAGCTGCCTCTGTGCTGGGCGACTAGGCTTTCCTATGCCAGGCAGCCAGGTGATGATGGTCTGGAGGCTGAATTTTAAAGGTGTGATTAATATTTTTATGGGGGTGGGGGGGGGTCGGTGATCACTGGGGTAGTGTGTGGGGGTCTGTTTTATGTGTTTGCAGTGCTTATCTTGTGAGTTTAGGTGGGTTTTTGTGACTTAGACCATGTTTTACATGGTCTAAGTCACAACGTCCAAGTTCTGTCGATCGTGGGCTGTATAACATTCGGTTATACATGCTGTATGACTAAGTCTAAGTCGGCCCACATCCCGCCCAACTCCCGCCCTTGACACTCCTCCCGAAACACCCCGTTTAGCTTCGATCGTTCAGCGGCACTATGAAAGCCTAGGTCATTTAGAAATACGTCCAAAACCCGTTTTTAGTATCAGCACTTGGACGTTTTTGCGAAATGTTCGTCTAAGTGCCGACTTAGGCTGGTTTTTGGATGTATTTCTCTTTCGATTATGAGCCCCATTGAGTATAGAAACCTGCTCTATGAAGAAAACCCAGAGAGCTAAGGCTCATAGCAATGCATGAAGAACTGAAAACAGTCTCCAAAATGTAGAATGTTGACATTGCGGAAGACAGGAAAAAAAGGTAACCGCAAATCTTCATTGAGAAGAATGTAATGAAGGTGAAGACTGCTACTTAGACGTGACCAGAAAGTCTCACCTGGTCCCATGAACAGACAACTTCTGAGTAAGCATGTCCCAGCATAGCCCTGGAAGCACTAATGAAGGCACCCCTCAAACAAGGATTATGTGCCAGCCTGTCCTGGTGGGTGATGATAAGAAGAGACACTTAAATTCAGATCAGATCTGTAAGAACAGAAAAGAGGTGCTGAAAAACATAGACACTATACGTGTGAGCAGAGAAAGTGTTAACAAAAAAACCACATAGGCAACATATGAATCTAGTATGCCTATTTGGCTAACAGGCCCCTAATCCACTCTGCCCAGAAAGGTAGAGGCCGCTACACACTAGTCTGTAAAAAAAAAAAAAAAAGACTCCACCAGTAGGGATTCAGTGAAACCTTCTTAGTGTTTCGAAAGGCATATCAAAAATATTCTCATAGATCAAGTTTCTTTATTTTTTATATACTGTCTATCAAAACAAGTGTCTAAACAGTGTACAATATAAAAAGATTGTAAAAAACAATTAAAATAGGTAAATAAAAGCAATATTTTATCAAATATTAAAAATACTAGATGAATTTAGGTTAACGTACATGAAAGAAGGAAAATAGGGGAGGGAAAGGTTGTTTAAAATACATCGAAGTAAAATTAATTTTAAAAAAAGGACGGTAAATGGGGAGTGGCAAAAACATTAGGATGGGAATCACTTCAAAAGAAGCTTTAGATGTCATGGAAGGGAATCAAACAAACCTTGGTCAAAAAAATGACTTTGTCAAATCAACTGCCAAGTGAATGATACAAGGTATAGACAGTCCCCTAAGAAATTTGGAGAAAAATAAATTCACAACCCTACTGAATAAGAAAAAGAAGCATGTGGTGAAAACAACCCACCGCTTCAGAGAGATATGGGGTGTTGTGCAAAAAACTCCCCTCTCTCAGAAAGTCAATCCCAAACTATAAGTTCATGTAATCCTTTTTCTTCTTCTCTACCCACTATTTTAAGTTCTTGTAAACTGTGTCGAGCTCCATTCTCATGGAGATGATGCGGTATATAAACTTAAAGTTTAGATTAGATTAGATTAGAGTCGATGTCGAAGGCTGAAGACAGCTTAATGACTGCAAAGCCTTCCCATACCGAATCGACACCGACGCCGGCAACTTGAAGAAGACCGGTGTCGTGATATATGAGTCGTAAGACTCATAGGACACTCCTGTGAAAGTGCTACCGGTGTCAAGAACTCAGCCAGATTAGCACCAGAAAAAACGGTGTCGACATGGTTGTCGACAAGAACAACTGAAAATACAGCTGAACATGTCTGTGTCGACAAAGGTGTCGACAGGAACTGAACATACAGTTAAACATGTCGGTGTTGACCGAAGTTATAGACATGAAAGGAAAAACTGCTGAAAAGAAAAACATCGGTACCGCTGGCTGCCTCGTCAGTACCATCAGTACTACACTCCAGAGATGAAAATGCCGGTATCAAGGCACACATCATGAGCGGGGTGGAAAAAACCTGTTCAGCAGGGAAAAAAAAACACCGGTACCCTTGGCCCATGAACCAGTACCATCGGTGTTGCTCCACACTTCCAAAATGAGTATGTCCGTATCAAGGCACTCATCGATATCGAAGCGGAGCTAAAGAAAGGGCTGACCAAGGTCGGCAGGATTAGACTCACTGCTACAATGACCTGAAGCCCAAAGGAGAAGTTTGCAAGCCAACTTACCTAGATAGGATCGGGCCCAAGCAGCAAAGTCCATATCAGTGCGGATTGGAAAAACGGTACCAGAAGTGCAATGGGCACCAGATTACTGACATCGGTGGGTGCCGGATTCCTGATGGCGACGAGAAGAAACTATTTCTAAAGAACCCGCATGAAAATGCGCTGGTGAGGAAAAAAGGGGAAGAAGAAAATGGCAAGGCCAAGGTCCCGACATTGCTAGAATTACTGAAGGATGTCGGTGAAGACAACTTCCCCAGCAAAACAACTGCTCAGATAAAAATTTAGCAGGAAAAACCTGCATGGAATAGCCATAAGGTGGGGAGAAAACATATGGCGATCCATAAGGCTCCACCAAGCCAAACCGACGACGTTAAAAGAAAAAAATAAATAAACTATAATTGTTTAGTTCTTTTTTTTTTTTTTAACTAACAATGAAAGAAAAGAAGAAACTGACAAAAGTCAGAAAACCGCGAGAGCGAGAAGGCAGTGAAAAGAAAAATTTTCAACAGCCATTGAAATGCGACTTCTTAGCTCCGCGGAAACTAAGAAACTGAAGGATCGCACGCCCTCATCAGGCGGAAGGCACTTGCGCATGTGCGGTTTGGGCTATCGCAAACTTTTTGAATTCTTAAAGTGGCGATGCACTTTTTAAAGTGGACCGTACCGAGGCTCCGTCGGTGATGTCACCCATCAGTGAGAATATGCTGCCTGCTTGTCCTGGGATAATATAAAAATGCCTGCAAGCCTGAGGGTTACTGAGGTGGTACATGTTCAGGTACAGTATGTATTTCCCTGTCTCTGGAGGGCTCATTATTTAAAATAAGAGTAACAAGAGTTGCAGTAGAATATGAACCTGGGTGCCCTGAATTAAAGTCCACTGCACTGAACCTGTGTGCCTGAATTAAAGTCCATTGCACTGACCACTAGGCTGCCTCTCTGCCCTGAAGGATGTCTGTGTAGCCATTTTTGTACAAATGCTGCCAGACATTCTCATCCCTGGTTTTATTGGCATTCATTATTTGGACATTTTTTTTAGGAAGGTCTCATATATTTTTGAAAAGGAAGCCCCCAACATTTTTCCTGTTTGAACAAAGCTGTGGGATGGGATGTCCTACTCATAACATAAGAAGGTCCATCATGCCCAGCAGTCCGCTCGCGTAGCGGCCCAACAAGTCCAGGACCTGTGTAGTAGTCCTCTATCCCCCTCTATCCCCTTTTCCTTCAGAAAATTGTCTAATCCCTTCTTGAACCCTATTACCTTACTCTGTCCTTTCACGCCCTCTGGAAGCTCATTCCAGGTGTCCACCACCCGCTGAGTGAAGAAAAACTTCCTAGCATTGGTTTTGAATCTGTCCCCTTTCAGCTTTTCCGAATGCCCTCTCTTTCTTGTAGTTTTCGAAAGTTTGAAGAATCTGTCCCTCTCCACTTTCTCTATGCCCTTCATGATCTTGTAAGTCTCTATCATATCCCCTCTAATCCTCCTCTTCTCCAGGGAAAAGAGCTCCAGTTTCTCCAGTCTCTCCGTGTATGAAAGGTTTTCCATACCTTTTATCAAATGCGTTGCTCTCCTCTGAACCCTCTTGAGTATCGCCATATCCTTCTTAAGGTACGGTGACCAATATTGGACGCAGTATTCCAGATGCGGGCGTACCATCGCCCGATACAACGGCAGGATAACTTCTTTCGTTCTGGTTGTAATACCTTTCTTGATTATACCTAGCATTCTATTCACTTTCTTAGCAGCCGCCGCGCACTGTGCCGACGGCTTCATTGTCTTGTCCACTATTACCCCCAAGTCCCTTTCTTGGGTACTCTCAGTCAATAACATCCTTCCCATCGTATAGCTGTACCTCGGGTTTCTGCTTCCCACATGCAATACTTTATATTTCTCTACATTGAACTTCATCTGCCATCTCGTCGCCCACTCTCCTAGCTTATTCAGGTCCCTTTGCAATTCCTCGCAGTCCTCTTTAGTCCGAGCAGCACTAAATGGTTTGGTATCGTCTGCAAATTTTATTATTTCGCACTTCGTTCCTGTTTCTATATTATTTATAAATATATTGAATAGCAGCGGTCCGAGCACCGACCCCTGCGGAACACCACTCGTGACCCTCCTCCAGTCCAAGTAGTGGCCTTTTACTCCTACCCTCTGCTTCCTCCTCGCCAATTCTGATTTGGATGATCTTTTGAAAATGCCCCTCTACATCACTTATTTAAGGACTAAATTTACCCAATTGACCAAATTTCATTGATAATTAAATTCAGCTGATTGAACACAGCCAGGCTTGATTACTGCCAGCCCTGTTGATTCTATATCTCACTATATATTGAACTTTACCATGAGACTAAAGTACTAGGCACCACAAAGTTACTAAAGCAATCAAAGGATACTGCAGAAGAGAGAAGAAAAAAAAAGTTATTAAAATATATAAATCTGGATAGGGTTATAAAGCCATTTCTAACATCCTTCCATTCTACACTCTCACTTGCCAAACATGAATACTGAAACATTTAACCATCTTCGTGCCAACTCTCACCGTCTCTTTGCCATACTAAACTCTCTACTCAAATTACTCCCACCTCCTATCCCCTCCTCACTTTCCCCCCAAACGATGGCATAGTTCTTCTATGACAAGATTCACCTTGAATTCTCAAGCAAGTCACCTCCCCCACCATCCTTTCCAGCTGTCCACTCTGCCAACTTCCCTTTAACAACCCCTGCCACCTTTTCCTCCTTTTCTGAAGTCACATAAGAGGAAACTACTCATCTTTCCTCTTCCAAACTCGCTACCTGATCCTCTGATCTGATTACTACCCGTCTACTCGGAACTATTGCTTCCATTGTCATCCCTCCCATCTGTTACATCTTCAACCTATCGCTCACCACTGCAAGTTCCTGAAGTCTTCAAACATGCCATTGTAATATCTCTCCTCAAAAAACCCTCACAACACTCCACATCCCTTCCATCTATCGCACCATTTCCCTCCTCCTCTTCCTATCCAAACTACTCAAACATGATGTTCATCATAGCTGCCTGGATGTCCTTTCTTCTCATGGTATTCTTAACCCGCTTCATTGCCTTAGAGAAATAAACCTAGGGTTTACCATATTTATGAAAACAAAAAAGTGAGGGGGCTACAGAAACAACATGGAGGGAGGGATGGAGACCTCATCCAAAACCCTGCCAAAACTCCATCCACAGCCCCACCCACACTCTACCCATTTCCTTGGTTCCCCTTCCCATCCTCTGTACCATTTTAGTGCTTCTATCTCTCTCCCTTCCCTCAACCCTCCCCCTCTCCTGTGGGTGCGTCTTTCTTTCTCTCTCTCTCCTTTCAAGCCTCCACCACAGGTGCCCCTGTCTCTCCTTCCAAACTCTTCTCCTGCTATTTCTGTTTCTCCCCTCCCATTCAGAACTCTCTCCTTTCCATAATGGTTCTCTAGCCCCATCTCTCCATCTATGCTTTTTCTCCAGCTCCCCTTCATGTTGTTTCTCCAGCCACCCTTCCCTCCCTCTTACGACACTGCTTGCCCTCATGACCTCTCTAGCTCCCAACTCCCCTATCTACCTCTTCCCTGGGCCCGGCTGCTGTAACTGAATCTTCAGGCAAGCCTGCTGCTGCCGGCCTACCCTCTCTGCAAGTCCTTTTTATGTGGGTACAGGAAGTTGCTGCAGAGCGGCAGCTACCAGGACAGGACGGCAGCAGGCTTATCTCATTGCTGCTGCCAGCTACCTGAAGATTCAATTACAGCAGCCGGACCCAGGAAGGAGGTAAGTGGGGGAGTCCGGACAGCTGGCTAAACCTAGACTCCACCATTTAAAAAAAACATCCAGGCACCCGGACAGTCTTCGAAAAAGAGGACGTGTCTGGGTTTTCCTGGATGTCTGGTAACCTTAAGTAAACCAAGTGGTCCAACTAGTAAGCAGAAATCTAAGCACACCTTCCTGCCTACTGCTTCCCCTTGCCCTTTCCCTTTTCTGCAGGTACCCTGTGCTCTGAAACCCATATACATTCTTTTAACTACTAGGGGAAGAAAATTTTCAGGTAAAAATATTTACTAACAGGGCTTCCCACTTTTTATGTATTCTTTCAGAGGCTCCAAAGAAAAGTCAATAGCATTTAATCCTACCTTGATTCATTTGCAAAGCAATACTATATACACTTCAATCATTCTAGATTTATACCCTGGATGTACTGTCTGAAAAATCTCAATCTTTGGGATGTTTGACCCTTGCCATCTCAGGATTTATGGCTGTATAGTAGGAGTGTCCTGTGTTCCTCTTGGTTTGGGGTAGCTCTCTCCTCTGGGTGAATTGGTGCACAGAACCCCCCTCCCCAACAATATGGGGGGGCTACTCTTGGTTTGGGGGAGAAGTGTACTCTTACAGGGTAGTGATTCAGTGTTGCCAGTTGGGTGGTTTTCCCGCCCAATTGGGCTACTTTTTATGTCCCACAGCGGGATATAAAGGGCTTGGGCGGCGGGTTTTGGGGATATTTTTTTTCGCAAATAGGCTATTTTGGACAGGTATTCTGAGTAACGGAGTTTGCAGATTTTTTTTCATTGGTTCTGCTGTAGGACGAGGCCAATCACAAATAACCTTAGGAACTCTGAGATCGTTTGTGATTGGTCCATTGTGCCGCAGCACAGCAAATAAAATGTCATGATGAGACTGATCCGGGTCCAGCGCCGTGGCAGGAACAGCCATATGCACACAGCCATATTGCTGATTGGTTGGGAGATGCAAGGCTAGAACAGGAAGAGAGTGTGAAATGCACAGAGCAGCAGCCAGAACAAGCTGTCAGAATAAACTTTCTTTTGTGCAAAGTAAAACCAGTTCCTGGAAGTTGCTGGCTCTAGACTTTTTCATGAAAAGGAGCACTTCATTTGAATATACTATAGATTTGGTATGTGCATCTGTTTTGTGGCTTTACTCATAAATATGAAATAAAATTGCAAGGGCTTGGACCTTTGTGAAATATACACACTACAAATGTGAGTGGGGTTATAATCATTTAATTTTTATTATTGATATTTTGATTGTTATGGAATATTATGTATTTAAGAAAAAAAAATCTATTTTTTCTTCTGTTCTTTCCTTTTCTATTTGGAATGGAGTTCTTTTCAAAATTGTAATCCGCTTGGATCCTTTTTTTGGCTATACTGTATATGCGGTATATAAAGTTTTTAATAAACATAAACATGAACAATAGTGTTCGGTGTTTGTTGCCTTTTGCTTTGCAAAAATTCACATCATCCTGTTGTGGGTTGGTTTGTTTTTTTGGGTGAACCACTGGAGGGGAAATACATTTGGCTAATTTTTTAGTATCTACTGTATTTTTCACTCTTATATCTTATACCTTATGGAGCAAATACTAACTAACCCCCCCACCTTAATTCCTCCTGCGGTCCAGCGCTGTAGGGCAGGAGCTTTCAGTCTCCTGCCCTTCCCTCCGGTTTTTTCCCGAGCAGCAGAGTCAGAGCGGCAAGAAGGCAGGCGCAAATTTTTTGCTTCCTACCTTGTCCCACGCTGCTCTGTGAATGGCTGCCCCAGTTCTTGCGAGAAATGGGCAGTCATTCACAGAGTGGTGTGGGACAAGGCAGGAAGTGAAAAACTCACACCTGTCTTCTTGCCACTGCTGCTCAGGAGAAAGCAGGATGGAAGGGCAGGAGGCTGAAAGCTCCTGCCCTACAGCGCTGGACCACCAGAGGAGTTAAGGGGGGCCCTGCCTGCTTGCTTGCCTCAGGGTGGAGGGCCCTGCCTGCCTGCCACTAGGCCTGCCTGCCTGCCCTGTCCCAGCCTACCAATAGATCACCAGAGGGGGGACAGGGTACAGAGCTTGGCAGGAAGGGGGGACAGGGTGCAGAGCCTAACAAGGAGTGTGGGGTTGGGTGCAGAGCCTGGCAGGGAGCGTGGGGCTGGGTGCAGAGCCTGGAAGGGAGTGTGAGGCTGGGTGCAGAGCCTGTCAGGGAGAATTTGGTTGAGAATGTTTTTTTTCTTGTTTTCTTTTTCTAAATTTAGGGTGCGTCTTATGGAGCAAAAAATACGGGTATTTATTTTTCTATACTGTTCTCATAGGGGAGCTCAAATCGGTTCACATGAATTAATCAGGTACTCAAGCATTTTTCCCCGTCTGTCCCGGTGGGCTCACAATCTATCTAATGTACCTGGGGCAATGGGAAGGATTAAGTGACTTGCCCAGGGTCACAAGGAGCAGCGTGGGTTTGAACCCACAACCCCAGGGTGCTGAGGCTATAGCTTTAACCCCTGCACTACTCTAGAAATCAAAATTTAGCAAAAGTGAGCCAGATATAGGACAATCAAGCCATTGTGACATCACTGATGAGGTTGACTCTTAGGCACTGGTGGAATGAGGCATTATGACATCACAATAGCAGCTCTGCTTATCAGGCTGAAACCCGTCACACTATTTATTCATTCATTTTTCTATACTGTTCTCCCAGAGGAGCTCAGAATGGTTTACATGAATTTATTCAGGTACTCAAGCATTTTCCCTGTGTCCCAATAGGCTCACAAACTACCTAATGTAGTTGGGGCAATGGAAGGGTTGTGCCCAGGGTCACAAAGAGCACTGTGGGCTCGAGATAAGGAGCTAGGACATTAGCACTCAGACTTAATGGGGTGGGCCAGTAGAGTGGGCAGACTAGATGGGCTATAGCCCTTTTCTGCCGTCATCTTTCTATGTTTCTATGAACCCATGGTGGTGGTTAGGCAGGCTTAGACAGACACGATTCTATATAGGACACCCATGTGCGATTTCTCTAAAGCTGCTTAGGCATCTTATGAGACTGGGCGTCCTATACAGAATCTGGCCCCTTATGTCCAGAAGTTTGAAGAGCTTTTAATTTTGGTAAGGACTTTTACCTTAAGTACTTGTTTTATTGTGTTTTTCCTGAATGTTTTGTATTTGAGTTTTGTTCTTTTGTACACCATTATGGACTGTTTGGGATATGTGCAGTGTATAAATAAACAGTTTGTATGATAAATTAGAGGCATTTCCAGCAGCAATTTTGGAATTTTTTTTTGCCATCTGGCAACCCAGCTTCTCTTCATCTGAGGGAGGGTGCAGGAGTCTCTCAGCACTCTAAAGATGTGTGGTGTGGTAGGGTTGCAGGGAGGGGTGACGCGGGATCTGCTCACCTCTTGGCGGTCGCTCCCGCTCCTCCTCGGTCGCGCTGGCGGCGGTTCTTGAACCAGTTGCTAACCTGCGTGAGGGAGAGGCCGGTGGTCTGGGCCAAGCGCCGTTTCTCGTCCGGTGCCGGGTAACGGTTGCGGCGATAGCAGTCTCGTAGGGCGCTGCGCGAACGCTCCTTGAAGCAGTAAACCGTCTCCTCGCCATCCCAGATGGTGGGCGGAAGCGGGAACTTCTTGCGCAGCCGGTACTTGTCCACTGCGCCCAGCTGGCGGCCCCGGGCGCGCTCTGCCTCGCGGTACCGAGCGCGCAGGAAGAGGTCCTGCAGGAAGCGGTGGTGGCGGGGCGGGAAGGGCCGGCTCTCCAGTAGCCGGTACAGCTCGGCGAAGTCCTCGCGCTGGAAAGCAACGAGCGCCCGCGCGCGCAGCAACGGCTCCACCTCACCCGCTTGCGGCGGGGGTAGCGCGGCCAGGAAGGCGGCGAGGCGGGAAGCGGCACCGGCTTGTAACAGTGCCTCGCACACGCACGCCACCTGCTCGGGCGTGAAGGAGGCCGGTGGCTCTGAGGGGGGAGGGGGTGCCGCCGCTCCGGCTCCGGCTCCGGCTCCAGAGTCCGGGCCTACCGAGGACGAGGCCATCTTTCCCGGATCCGGATCCTGATCCTTCCCCCCCCCCCTCCTCTTGCGGGAGGAATGCTGCACGTCACCGGCCCGCCGTGCATGCGCCCCCCGCCCCCGGGGAGGCCCCGTGCCCCCGGCGCCGCTGCACCGAAACTTTCCCCCGACTCTTCTGCAACTTTTGACTGCTGTTGCTCCGTCCGTCGCAGTCCCCCCACCCCCCTGCCGCTTCCAGGCCCGCCACGTCCCGCCTAGTCTGGCCGCGGCTTCCTGTCCCTCGGTGTACCGCCAGTCCTATCATTCCTTATTTCTGTAGCGCTACCAAAGGCACGCAGCTCTGTTAATTAAACACGCAAGAGACTGTCCCTGCTCGAAGGAGCTTACAATCTATGACAGACACAGGGGTGGATCAATACAGTATATGTTGCTCATGAAGGGAAAGACAAAGGGGTGAAAAGGTACAGAGAGTAGAGACTACTGAGGGAATGAGAAACAGATGTAGTGTATTACAATTTGGAAGCATTAGGACCTAAACCTGGCTTGGATTTGAATACCGCCACAGATAGTGCCTGGCATACTGATTCAGGCAGGTTGTTCCAGGTATATGGCAAAGCAAGGCAGAAGGGGCAGAGTTAGCAGTAGAGAAGTGGACAGACAGTGGAGTTGCCATGATGGGGTGTGGGAGAGAAAAGAGAAGAGAGATATTGAGGAGCTGCAGTGAGTACTCTTGTAGGTCAGTAAGAGGAGTTTGAACTGTAGCAGAAGCAGATAGGAACCAATGAAGCAACTTGAGGAGAGGGGTAACCATGAGCATAAGCACCCTGCGGAGGGCGCAACAGAATTCAGAACAGATTGAAGGGGGAAAGATGGGATAGTGGGAGACCCACAAGAAGCATGTTGCAGTAATCCAAGTGAGAGGTGAGGCGTGTGTGGATAATGGTTCTTCTGGCAGTGTGCTCAGAAAGGAAACACTAGATTTTAGCAACATTGTAAACAAAAAGCAACAAGTTTTGGTGGTTTGTTGGATATGCGAAGAGGACAGAAATGAGTCAAAGATAACCCTGAGGTTGATAGCTTACAAGACAGGGAGGATGAGAGCGCTATCCACAGAAATAGAGAACCTAGGGGGAGGAGAGGCAGGTTTAGGAGGAAAGATGAGGACTGCTGTCTTGGCCATGTTTAACTTTAGATGACGGCAAGACATCCATGTAGTGATGTCAGACAGGCGGCTGAGGCTCGATCTTGGGTTTCCGTAGAAATTTCAGGCATAGGTAGATTTGTGAATCGGCAGCACAGAGATGGTACTGGAAGCCATAGGAGGAGATTAGAGCTGCAAGGGAAGAAGTGTAGATGGAGGAAAGAAGAGGACCCAGGACAGAGCCCTGAGGTACGCTGACCAATAGTGGAATGGCAGTGAAGGAGTATCCTCCATAGCACACTAAAAGTGCAATGGGAAAGGTAGGTAGGAAGAAAACCATAAGATAACAGAGCTCTGAAATCCAAGTGAGGACAGCATATCGGTGAATAGGCAGTGATCTACAGTGTCAAACACTGCAGTTAGATCATGGAGGATGAGGACGAAGTACTGGCCTTTGGATATGGCCAGGAGCAGTTCATTGGAGACTCATTAAGGACAGTTTCCTTAGAATGGAGAGGGCAAAAGCCTGATTGAATGGGGTCAAGAATAGCTTGAGATGAAAGTCAAGACAACGGCAGTGAATAGCATGTTCAGGTAGCTTGGATAAGAAGGGGAGGAGGGAGATGAGGCAATAATTGGAAGTACTGGTAGGGTCCAGCAAAGGTTTTTAGAGGAGCAGCATAATAGTGTGTTTGAAGGCGTCACGTACAATCACAGTAGAGAGGGATATGTTGACATGCAGATAGCAGGGATGATAGGAGAGATGGTGATCAGTAGATGGGAGGGGATTGGCTCTGAGGAACAGGTGGTGAATTTGGAGGAGGAAAGAAAATGTGCATTTTCCTCTGATTTCGGAGAAGGAAGAAAAGGCAGCATGGATCAGCAGACGGGAGGAGGGAGACGCAGGGGTGATTCTGTCGAGAACACAGCGTTAATCTTGTTAACCTTGTGGAAGTACTCGGCTATGGTCTGGGGAGAAAGTGAAGGAGGAGTTGGAGATGAGGGCATTTTGAGTAGAGAGTGAGGGTTGAATCCAAGAAAGTCAAGTGGAGGTAGTAGTATTGTTTCGCAAACGAAAGGGAGGATTGGAAGGAGGTCAGCAGGAATTCAACGTAAACAAAGTCGGCGTGAGCGCAGGATTGTAGCTAGTGACGTTCCACAGATTGGGTACAGGAATGTAAGTAACGGAACTTAGAGGTCAGCCAGGACTGGAGTTTAGCAAGTTTTATAGGACGTGAAATTGCGAGCCATGGAAACGAGGGTGAAATACTCATGTGGATTAAAAACTGGTTGGCGGATAGGAAACAGAGAGTGGGGGTAAATGGACAATACTCGGACTGGAAAAGCGTCACGAGTGGAGTGCCGCAGGGTTCGGTGCTTGGACCCGTGCTCTTCAACATATTTATAAATGACCTGGAAATTGGTGATTATATTTGCAGACGATACGAAGATATTCAGAGTAGCGAAGACAAAGAAGGATTGCAACATGACATAAAAATGCTCGAGAAACGGGCTGTGACATGGCAAATGAGGTTTAACGTGGATAAGTGTAAGGTGATGCATGTCGGTAACAAAAATCTTATAAACAAATACAGGATGTTCAGTGCAGTACTTGGAGAGACCCCCAGGAAAGAGACTTGGGAGTGCTGGTCGACAAGTCGATGAAGTTGTCCGCACAATGTGCGGCGGTGGCGAAAAGGGTGAACAGAATGCTAGGAATGATTAAGAAGGGGATTACGATTGAAGAAGGTTATTGTGGCGCTGTAGCAGGCCATGGTACTCCCCCACCTGGAATACTGGGTCCAGCATTAGTTGCCGTACTTGAAGAAGGACACAGTACTACTCGAAAAGGTCCAGAGAAGAGCAACTAAAATAGTTAAGGGGCTGGAGGAGTTGTCGTACAGTGAGAGATTGGAGAAATTGGGCCTCTTCTCCCTTGAAAAGAGGAGACTGAGAGGTGACATGATTGAAACATTCAAGATAATGAAGGGAATAGACTTAGAAGATAAAGACAGGTTGTTTACCCTCTCTAAAGTTAAAAGGGGGTACATTCCGTACAGGCGTAAAGAAGTTCTTCACCCAGAGAGTGGTGGAAAACTGGAACGCTCTTCCGGAGCACTGGTCTTTTACCTAAGGGCCGCGGCAATTCTTATGTTCTTAAATGGGAGGAGCAAGTGTATCAAGGGCAGAGGAGAGGATAGTATTTGACAGATTTGCACAGCGTAGTGTTTGAGAGAAGGTGGGAAATAGTGGCAGACAAAAACACATGGTTCAATAGCCTGAAGATTCTTGAATGTATTTGTGAGAATCGGTTGTGTCTGGGGGGAGGGTATCGAGTCGTGAAGGTTATCAGGATAGTCAGTGAGAGAATTGAGGTGGAGAAATTAGCAACTGGGGAGTTAGAGAAGAGGACAAGGTCCAGGCAGTGACCATTCTGGTGTGTAGGGGTAGTGGAGCCTAACTGAAGACTGAATGAAGATATTAGAGCAAGAAACTTTGAGGTATAGGAGAGATGTCTTCAGCATGAATGTTGAAAGTGTGTGTGAGTAGTACATAGAAAGTTTGATAAAAGCTCTAACAAAGCAGATAGTCCTAAAGAACAAAGTAATCAGGGTGAATGGAATGAATCTACAGTCTTAAGCTTATGCTTGGAACCCAGTCCCTACAAGCTATGATAAAAATATGTCTGACTAAAGGGGGGTGGGTAGGATAAAAGGTATTTGGTACTAGAGTTTAAGATTTCTCTATTATTAGAAAAACCTGACATAACTGAAGCCCATAATACTAAGGGAACCTCGAGAGGGACTAGGATCATCTTAATCATATGGTTGGCATGATTCCCCTTCCGCTGATCCAGGTAGAGAAATAGGGCAGTGTGGTGTATGTGGTGCGCATTATCACCATTTTTATCCATTAAAATACTTTCTACGTTTCATTTACATCCAATGTTTATGTTCATTAGGACCCCTGAAGAAGGCGTGTTGTCCAAAACACGGACCGTGTCGGGTCCCTGGTTTGGTAATAAGGTTGTATATACCATTAGAGTTTGAAATAAACAGTGCCTGCATCTTGTACATAGTTTGCAGTTGTTTTTGTTTTTTTGTATGTGGTGCGCAGACAATTGAGGGAGAACTTGCCAGCAGCATTCTTAGTAAAGTGCATTGGGATTTTTACAAGGCACAAGAGGAGAGGCAGTCAAGAGACATGTAGGGCGGTCCCAGGGTCGACTCTGAGTCCAAGGGGTGGAAATGTGAAGTTCCAAATACTTTGTGCCATAAAGATTGAACTGAAGGAAAAGACTTGCTATATGGAAAGTGCGTGGAATTTACTGCACATTATCAGGACTATTATGGACTATTTTTGTGGTTTTTGTTTCAAGAAGCTGTATGAGTTACATTTGTGAGATATGCCAAGAAGTGGACAATTATGATTGGCTAAAGGAGACCCAGTGAACTGTTAATTGGCAGAATAAATGATTTGAGCTTTGCTTGGCTGGTGAACCGAGTCCTTTTTGTTGCCATTCCAGGGAGCGCTGATCTTACTCCTGTGGCAGAAGTTGGGTCCTCTGTCAAGTTGGCACAGCCCAGTCCAGCCCCATCACAACACAACACACATCAATCCATGCCATAGGCAGAGGGGAGGTAGAGGTGGAGAAATACCAGCAAACTATGCAAATGCTTTTTTTCTATACTGCTGTGGCACAAATATGCTGCCCCCACCTCAATTTTTTTTGAACTTCCACATCTCATACATTCGGCAGCTTTTAACGAGTGCACATGAAATGCACCTTTAACACAAGCACATGAGACATGCTCTTTATACATGTGTATATTATATGGTCCCCAATCCCATAAAAAGTATTTTTATGGGCATCCACATCCAATCAGCAGCCCAGACCTGCCGGTATATGTTTCTAACATAAACGTTTTTGAACGCTATCAGCACCTCCTGACCTGTCACTAATTTTGGATCATTAAAGGTTGACGCTTCATTTTAAACATCATCTAGGCATCGGTTGGAGTGCTCATTTTAATACTGATGAGCTCGTTGTAATCCATTTACAGCCGATTATTGGAGGCTGCTATAAACCATGGAAAAGACCACGATTAGCCATTTTGTGCATCAATAGCTGAAATACTCCAATCTCCAATTTCCATCAATAACACCGAATTAGAACTGGTTACCACTATAAAAATTTTAGGCGTCTTAATCGATGATAAACTTACCTATCATGACCATGTTAGCAATATTGTTAAATCATGTTTTTATAAATTGCGTTTAATTCGCTCACTTGCCAAATTCCTAGAGCCTAAATCTATTAATATTCTAATTCATTCTTTAATAATATCCAAAATAGATTATTGTAACTCTCTCCTTCTTAACATTACTCAAAAAGAAAAAAGAAGGCTGCAATTAATCCAAAATACCGCCGTGAAACTGATCTACAATGCGAAAAAATATGATCATGTTACCCCCCTGTTGATTAAATCCCATTGGCTTCCGGTAAGCCACCGTATTACTTTTAAATTACTGTTTTTAGTTTTTAAAGCCTTGAGTTTCAATGAACCACAATTTATCAACAGGTGGTTAATCCCTTACAGCACTACACGATCTCTCCGCACGATTTCTCACAAACTTCTTTCTGTTCCCTCAATGAAAGTTATAGGAATTAGACGGCACGACATGTTTTCAGTTATGGCCCCCCAATCATGGAATCTTTTACCCCAATATATTAGAGAATTAAAAGATTTAACCTTATTTTAAAAAAACCTTAAAAACATTTCTCTTTAAAGATGCTTACGATTCCTAGCATACTAATTATCGGTTTTTACTTAAGTAGCTAAAATTACCCCCCCCCCTTTTTTGTTCTTTCCTTTTATGTTTTTCTTTCTCTCCTATCTAAACATTGTAACTTTCTCCCCACTTACCCACACAATTCTTGTAAGTTTTAACCCATAACAAAAGTTATTTTGTATGTATGTATTTTGTATATTAAGTTTTAACCCATAACAAAAGTTATTTTGTATGTTAACACCAATATTTTATCTGTATATTTTATTATGTTGTACATCGCTTAGCAATTTAAATAGGCGATTCATTAAGAACAAATAAACTTGAAACTTGAACTTGAACTAAACTAGTTAAAACTGGTTTAGCACTGATTGAAGGCATGGTACATTTTGAACATATGGGCCTCAAATGCCATAGTTTTGTCAAGCCATTTAGGCTTTTCAGGGAATTATTTTGAATGCTTTCTTTTTTTTACTTTCTTTTTTTTACTTTGTGTGCTTGGTTGATGTTTGTATTCCTGTGCTTTGTTTTATGTGAGTATTTTTATAATCTTATGAGTGTGGAGTCACGTGATATGTTGAGCAGAGTAGGATGTATTCTGCTCGAGCTCCGGGGCCTCGGAGCCTTTACCTCCCGCAATACTTATTTCTTTTTGCTATTCTGCTGTGATTTGGGTGGTGTTGGTGTATGGACAAGTTTGTCCACCATTTGAGCCCGATTATGAGTGGGAGAGCCACTCGTACGGAAAAAGAAAAATCAACACATTCCCAAAAGCTGGACCCCAAGATGGCAGTGCATGAGTTGGGCCCCGCGCTGCAACTTTCAGCAGAGCATATTGAAGCGCTCTCGGCGTCTGTAGTGCGGGCCCTGGAAGCTAGATTCGAGCAACTGTCGGGGCAGCTTACCTCCATGGAAAATCTTCTTGCTGACACCACGAGGCACACAGGGGACCTTGAAAACAGGGTTGCCTTGACGGAGAATGCACAAACTACCTCGGCGGCGGAGTTGACTGCACTTTGGGAGCAGGTGTGTCGGCAGACAGAGAAGCTAAATGATCTTGAAAACCGCTCCCGGAGAGATAACTTGCAGTTGGTGGGCTTCCCCGAGTCTGTGTCCGATTCTGGCGTGCTAACTACAGTGGAATCATGGCTCCGACAAGAACTTCCTTTGCATGAGGGTATGGGGCCGATACAATTGGAACAAGCGCACCGATTGGGAAGACGGAGTGATGACCGTGCTCGGGCCCGAGTGATTATATTAAAGATCCACAATTATGCCCACAAGGCAGAATTGCTGCGTCAATATAAGCTGAAAAGGAACACACTCTGCTACAATGGGGACCCTGTCCAGTTGTTCCAAGACTACTCTCCGGCCTTACAGGAGAGGCGCAGACTATTTTCTCTGGTGTGTTCTACACTATATGCCCGCAAACGTCCTATACCCAGCGCTCTTGAAGATTTCAACGAGCGCTGGGTGGAAGACTTTTGACACGGTGGCATCAGCTCAAGCTTATTTGGACACGCTACCAGAGGAACCTAGTACTTCTAATTCCTCATGATTGGCTTGTTTTTGTTCATTGCCTGTTTGCTTCTGCCATGTTCATGGGGCTTTTCTGGGTTGCATGAGCGACTCATATGAGAATGTTTTGGGGTTCGTTGTGAGCCCTAGCCTTTTGCCGCTCGGCTCTTTGATTGATGTGAATGTGATTGTGGGGACAGTTTGTTGGGATTGTAGGTGAGGTTTTTGTTGTCTTGCAGGAATTGCTCTTCTTATTTACTTGCTTCTTTCTCTCCTTCGTTGACTGGTGGTTGCTGATCTATTCCAATAGGCCTCCTCACCATTATATTTCCCTGATACTAGATCTCCAGGTCTGGTAGGAGTGCCTATGGATGTCTTAGTGATGAGGGAGGGGCAGGGAGGTGTGCATGTCCTAATCTAATCTAATCTAAACCTTAAGTTTATATACCGCATCATCTCCATGAGAATGGAGCTCGACACGGTTTACAAGAACTTAAAATAGTGGGTAGAGAAGAAGAAAAAGGATTACATGAACTTATGTGTAGAAGGGGGGAGAGAAAGGGGGGGAAGGATAGAGCTACAATTTGCTGAAAAGCCAGGTTTTCAGTTGTTTGCGGAATAACTGAAGGGAGCTCAGGTTCCGCAGCGGGGTGGTGAGATCGTTCCAAAGACCTGTGATTTTGAAGAGAAGGGATTTTCCCAGTTTGCCTGAATAGTGGATGCCGCATGGAGAGGGTAAGGCTAGTTTAAGCCTTTAGGCAGTTCTGGAGGAGTCGGGACTGGAGGAGTTGAAAGACAGTGGGATAAGAGGAGGCAGAATTCCGTGAATGATCTTGAAAGCCAGGCAGGAACATTTGAAATGGATTCTGGAGATTATTGGGAGCCAATGAAGTTTGGCAAGGAGTGGGGAGGCATGGTCAGACTTGCGTTTTGAGAAGATCAGTTTGGCTGCAGTATTCTAGATTAGCTGGAGTCTTAGAATACTTTTTTTTGATAGATTTAAGTAGATGGCGTTGCAGTAATCTAGTTTGGAGAGGATGATGGATTGGACAAGGATGGCAAAGTGTTGTTGGCTGAAGTAGGATCTAGCTTTCCTCAGCATGTGAAGGCTGAAAAAGCATGATTTTGCCAAGGAGTTGAGGTGGTCATTGAGGGAGAGAGAGGAATCGATAGTGATACCAAGGACCTTGCATGAGAACTCGAGCTGTAGTGTATCGCCTGTGGGTAGTGTGAAAAGTGTGGGCAGGTGTTCGAATTTTGGGCCGAGCCAGAGTAGTTTTGTTTTAGATTCGTTTAGTTTCATCTGTACCGAGAGGGACCAGGCACGGAGTCTCATTATGCAAGCTGTAATGTTTTCGTGGAGGTTGGTGAGGTTCTGGTCAGTTCTTATGTTCTTATATAGGTTTTTTAGGGCAGGGAACACTTGACAGGTCATGGACCTGATGGGCCGCCGCGGGTGCGGACCGCTGGGTGCGATGGACCTCTGGTCTGATCCCGGTGGAGGCAACTTCTTATGTTCTTATGGTCAGTCTCAAGGAGGACAAGGATGTCATCTGCATAAGTGTAGATTGTTTCCAGGGGGGATAGTTGAAAGAGTTTCAGGGAGGACATGTAGATGTTAAAGAGAATAGGGGAAAGGGGTGATCCTTGAGGGACACCGCAAGATGGAGTCCAAGGAGTGGACATGGTGCCATTTGTGTTGACGGTGTAGGAACGGGAGCGTAAGAAGTTTGAGAACAACATTAGGACGGTGGAGTCGATTCCAATCTCGGAAAGTTGGTAAAGTAGTATGTCGTGATGGACGACATCAAAAGCAGCGGAAAGATCGAATTGTAGTAGGACAGCGAATTTGTTACGTGAGTGTAGTTGTTGTACCATTGAAATTAGGGAAACTAGGAGGGATTCAGTGCTAAAGCAGGGTCTGAAGCCATGTTGGTAGGGGTGAAGAATGGAGAATCTCTCGAGATAGGAGGATCTGCTTGATTTAATTATGAACTTGGAGAGCCAACATAAGCAAGATTGCTCTGATAAAATCTGCCAAAATTTATTAGAGAAGAAAATGGAACTGCATAAATTAAGATTAGATGATACAGCTCATACATTACAGAAGGCTCAACAAATGCATTTTGAATTTGGCAATAAACCCAGTAGGCAGTTGGCGAGAAGGCTACAACAGAGACAGAGGGAAATGGCTATTTTAAGGATCAAAGAGTAAGGCGGAAGCTATATTATTTATAAACAGTCTGATATCCAGTGTCTATTTGTGCAGTTTTATAAAACACTAGTCGTTAAGCCTGTTACATTAATGGTTGCTAGAATATATGTCTGTCTGTCTTTTTCTTTCTGTCTCTTTCCTCCCTCCATTTCCCTGTGTAGCGCTATCTCTGCTTTCTTCCTCACTCTGCACTCTCAAGCTGTAACATTACTGCCTCGCTTTTTCTCACTGCAAGCATCTTTTGTAATCCGCCTTGAACTGCAAGGTATAGGCGGAATGGAAGTCCCTAATGTAATGTAATGTAAAAAAAAAAAAAAAAGAAAGTTAGTGAATCAGGTCGAACTGGTCAGGACTCGATCGGTGCGTTTAGTGAATCTGGCCCTAAATAAAAGAAGTCCCACAGCAAAGGAGATCAGTGGGTCAGAGCAGAAGACTGAAAAGACATCCCAGAAAGTTGTGTTCTTCCCTCTTTTTTTTTTTTTTTTTTAAGAGGTTGTAAGCCAACTAGATTTGCAGCTGAACAGATTGCAAACTCTGTCTGAACACACAGTCCATAACCTGTTATTTTTAAATCTTGAGAGAGTCCAAAGGAGAGCAACGAAACTGGTAAAAGGGCTGGAACACTGCCCATACGCCGAGAGGTTGGATAGGCTGGGGCTCTTCTCTCTGGAAAAAAGGAGGCTCAGGGGAGATATGATAGAGACCTTCAGGATCATGAGGGGCATAGAGAGGGTGGATAGGGACAGATTCTTCAGGCTGAAGGGGACAACAGGTACGAGGGGGCATTCGGAGAAACTGAAGGGAGATAGGTTCAAAACAAATGCAAGGAAGTTTTTTTTCACCCAAAGGGTCGTGGACACTTGGAATGCGCTACCGGAGGAAGTGATCAGGCAGAGTACGGTACAGGGATTCAAACAGGGATTGGACGGATTCCTGAGGGATAAAGGGATCGTGGGATACTGAGGGAGGAGCTGGGATGTAACACAGGTATAGAAAGCTAACCAGTAATAAGTATAGAAACCCAACCAGGTCGTGCATGTGCAAGACCGGAGGGTTAGGACTACGATGGGAAGATAGGACTTCAATGAGAAACCAAGGTGGCAAGGGAGCCCCTTCTGGTGATTCAGACAGGTCGTGATCTGTTTGGGCCGCCGCGGGAGCGGACTGCTGGGCAGGATGGACCTATGGTCTGACCCGGCGGAGGCACTGCTTATGTTCTTATGTTCTTATGCTGTCTTTCTCATCCCCAGTCTCTTTGCTCTTTTTCTCTTCTTGCAGGGGTCTCTGCTCTCCTTTCTCTATATGTTCCTGATTCCTGCAAACTTCTGTTTTCTCTGTATGCCCCTGATCCTGTGTTTCCCTGTAGGTGTCTCTTTCTTTTTTTTTTTATTCCTTCTTCAGTCTCAGTTCTTTATCTGAACATTCCCTTCCTCAGTCTCTCCAACTGTAGCTCTCTTGCCCTCTAAGCCCCTGCTGTGCATGTCGCTCCTGATCCCCTCTCACTGACCCTTGCGACTGCATCATTTTTGTTATGCCGGCTGGGTTTCCATGGCAACCCTGCTCGCGGGTCTGTGAGTGTAGGGCCGTTTTGTTATTTCCTCGTGGGAAGCTGTCCGGGTCTGGCGGCGCTGTGTCGGGCGGAAGCGGGGAGGCGGGGCCTCAGCACCGACCGGGGTCCCGTGATCGTTTCGCGCCGTCAGCCCCCAGGAGCCCGAGCCCGGTGGCGGGGGAGGCAGGGACATGCCTGGCGTGCCATGGTGCTGACCTCGGCGCTGAAGCTGCTGCAGAGACAGACCTACACGTGCCTGTCGCACCAGCACAGCCTGTACCTGTGCTTCGGAGGCATGCTACTGCTCATCGTGTCCGCGCTGCAGTTCGGAGAGGTCAGTAGGCAGCTCGGCCTCACCTCGGGGGAGGCCACGACGGGTGGTGCGGACTCCCTCGGCGGTCGCCGTTTGCGAAAGGGGAACGGTCCTGTTTGGTCTGCCACTGCCTGGAGGAGTTGAAGAGCAGGGAGGCCCGCGTCCAGATTCTCTGCCGGGTACTGTCACAGCTAGGCGTGCATGCGCACGCCTGCGGCCAAAGACTTACTGATCACGGAACACGCAGATAGGAGTGCGCATGCGCAGCTAGCGTTTTATTATATAGGATTGTATAGTCAAGATTTTCAGGATATCAGTGGTTCTATTGGAGCTTATGATAGCCTCCAATTTACGTGATCACATAGATGCTGATATAATGGCAGAGGATCTTTATGAAACTATTAAACATCTTCATGCAGGCAGGGCCACTGATCAAGATGGATTTTTCTGCAGCTAGCGGCCTTGCTTGTTAGCGGGGGAGGAGTTACCTGAGACTATGAAAATGGCAGGGATTACTATTCTCTGCAAGCCAGTGAGGGATGTCGTGCTCTGCAGATTCAATCATGCAATATCCCTTGAAATTTAGATATAAAAATATTGGCTAAATTGGTTGCGGATCACTTAGCTTTTAATTTCTCAAGTAATCCATTCTGATGAGGACTATTCTATTTGGGCAGCAAGAAAGGGACGTATCCACACTATGCTTTTAGGCATATATGTCAAAAAAGTCTTTGATAGGGTAAATTGGGCATTTATGTTAGCTATGTTGGATAAGGTTGTTGCATAAGGTGGAATTGAGTTGTAGGTATAATATATGGATAGTGAGCTTATATACTGACCCCAAAGCCATCATAAAAAATTAATGTGAAATATTCAGAAGCAATCTCATTAGAAAGAGGAACTCAGCAGGGCTACTCTTTTGTCCCTTTTGTTTGTCTTTGCTATGAAACCCCTGGTGTAGCGTATTAGAGACAACCCTGATTATTAAAGGACTTCGGGTGGGAAGGGGGGGATTAAAAGATATCCCTGTTCATTAAATAATGTTTTGCTTACAGTAACTCAGCCATTAACCTCCATCCCTAATTTGCTTACAGAATTAATTGCATATGGGACAGTTTCGGGGTTCAAAATTAATTTAAATGTAATACTTAGTTTTGTATACCGGGTCCTCAATCTGGGAAAGCTCGACTCGGTTTACAGTAGTTAGATAAGATAATAAAAATATAAAACAGTGATTAAATTATACCAATAACAGTGTCGCAGAGATGGAAAAAAAATTAATTACCAAAGTGTTTGGTAAACAGAATGGTTTTCAAAGACTTATGAAAGGATGAAAGAGAACTGAAACTTCGTAGAGAAAGTGGAAGATCGTTCCAAAGTTGGGTGAACATGAAGGGCAGAGATTGACCAAAAGGTTTGATTCTTTTATTGGGGAACAAATTAGCATAACCATAAGATAATTTTCCTTTTTGGTGGGTCTGTACTTCTCTAAAATATCTTGTAATTCAAAATTACTCCCAGATACAGTGGTGTGCAGTCAGGGCCTTCAGTGAATACCCAGCCCTGCAGCTATTCTTTTTGTTGTTGTTTACTTTTTGCTTGATGCAGCTTGATTGGTTGAACAGGCTGTCAATCAAATTGCATCAGCAAAAAAAGCACAGCTGGCTGGGGATTCACCCATCCCCCTGAAGGCCTGATTGCACCACTCTGAATTTGATTTTCCTGCTGCCTGATCAACCAATCAAATTCCATCAATCAAGAGTGGCCCACCTGCAGGAGATTCAGAAGCACTGAATCCTCTGAAGGTTTTGATTGCACTGCTCTGACTGGAGCAGAGAGGCGGAGCTCAGGACTCCTCCCCTTATATATATCCCAGTCCAGCCCCACTGCTGACTGGGGCAGAACACTCCCTCTCCTCAGAGACCTGGAAATAAACTGCCAGCAAGCTTGTTTAGCTTTGTGGATTTGTGTTTTTTATGGAAGGATCATATTTATCATGTTTGTTCTTAAAGCCACTTTTCACCTGTGTGTAACTGGACATGCAGTTGTTTCACCTGAGGTAGCCACATGGCTTCTGCTGCTTTCCCTCATTGTACAAGGCTCGTAAGCATTAATATTGTAATGTTAAAAGTCATTGCATAATGATTCGTAGCTTGTACAAAAAATGCATTCAAAACCAGGCAATAGTTTTAAATACATATTTAATTCTTTTCCTTTAGCAAGAAAAACTGCAATTGTTTTCCTGGCATTTGCTGCACAGTGTTAATTGCATCCATTCCGGACTGCATTCTCATTTAGAATAAGTATTACTTTGTGTATTCTAAAACCAGAGATATTTGATATGAAAGTGTGTGTTTTAAAGATCAGTCCACTAGTTCACTACCTCTGATTTTGGTTTTCTTGCAAAATAATGGATTTCCCCCTCCCTCTTTTAATGTTCCTCTGGTCAAACTGATCAGAAGTACAATGGGGAGCAATGTGGCTATATGCATATATGGGAGACTCTCCTGGTACTGATATAATCATGCATGCAGTTGAAAATAAGTACAAATTGGGACAGAAATGAACAGCGCCCTATTCTACTTTATGCACAGAAAAACAACTGCTCTCCCATTCCCCCTCAAGTTCATTGTTGACTGGAAAATTCATTAATCTTAATTGGATATGTATATATCTATTCAACACCATCAATATATGCACCAACAATTTTTAAGAGGGTATTAATCTCATACAAAATTCTTCCTGCGACAGTACTAAAAACTCAACTATCCCAGTCTATACCCCTTACAAATTCTTTCCAGCAGATCTTCAGCTGCACCACTTTGGGCTCAAAAACTCACTGCCAAAAGCTTTACGTGTCATGTCCTAAGATCCAGTGACGACATGACACGTAAAGCTTTGGGCAGTGAGAGTTTTTGAGCCCAAAGTGGTGCCACTGACGATCTACTGGAAAGAAATGTAAGGGGTATAGACTGGGACAGTTAAGTTTTTAGTACTGTCGCAGGAAGAATTTTATATCTATTCAACAAACATAAACAGAATATTATAAACAATAACAGCTAGAGTAATATAAATCCACATTATAAATGAATTAAGGAAATTCCCAGTTAAAGCCTTAAGAGGGCACTTATAGAGAAACAATTCCCACAGGACAGTTCCCACCCACTCATGGAAAATTCCCTTCCATGACCAGACATATACCCAATAATAAAAACAAAACCACACCCATTCCACAAAAAATCTTTACCTTGACACTTAGGGTCTTCCCCTAGCTTAATACTCAAGGGCTGCATATACTTGAGATCTCACCCTAAACCTTGGGGGCAGCACATATTTGAGGTCTCCTCCTAACCCTCAGTGGCTGCACATACTCGAGGTCTCCCCCCAGCCCTAACACTCGGAGGTTGCACACAGAACAGTCACATCCAGAGCAGAACAGGACATGTCCAGGGGGCAAAAATGTTCAAGAAGGAATTGACCTAGATGGTAATTGTCCACGTGAGAATTGGTGGGTGGGATCTGTTCTTGTGATTACTGACCTGATACACAGCTGTGATGCCTAGAGCAATGATAATTATTTTTTAAGCTGGAGCCACTTTTGATCCAACTGAGCTGAAGGAGAAAAGCTGCCAACTATGTTCCCATGCGAGGTTGTGACACTGCTGACCAGCGAGTGTCAATGACAGCTATCCCACCAGCCTGTCTTCAAACTTGTTTGTTTATATGTTGATGAAGGTAGGCATTTCCAAATGCATTTTCTTCATCTACTGAGAAATGCCTTCTTCAAGTAAGAACATAAGAACATAAGCATTGCCCCTGCCGGGTCAGACCAGGGGTCCATCGTGCCCGGCAGTCCGCTCCCGCGGCGGCCCCCCAGGTCCATGACCTGTAAGTGCTCCTAACCTAAAACGTTCATACCCTATTTGCTTAATTGTCCTGTAAGTAACCCTCTATCTGTACCCTGTAATCCCCTTCGCTTCCAGGTAGTCATCCAGTCCCTTTTTGAACCCCAGTACTGTACTCTGTCTTATCACCTCACTTGGAAGTGCGTTCCAGGTGTCCACCACCCTCTGAGTGAAGAAGAACTTCCTTGCATTCGTTTTGAATCTGTCTCCTCTCAGTTTTTTTGAATGGCCTCTTGTTTTTGTTGTCCCCGCTAGTCTAAAGAATCTGTCCCTCTCCACCTTCTCTATGCCCTTCATGATTTTATAAGTCTCTATCATGTCCCCTCTCAGTCTCCACTTTTCTAGGGTAAAGAGCCCCAGCTTGTCCAACCTTTCGGCATATGAAAGGTTCTCCATGCCCTTTATCATCCTTGTTGCTCTCCTCTGGACCCTCTCAAGTATCGCCATGTCCTTCTTAAGGTACGACGACCAGTATTGGATGCATATTCCAGATGTGGGCGCACCATCGCTCGATACAGTGGCAGGATAACTTCCTTCATTCTGGTAGTGATACCTTTTTTGATAATGCCCAACATTCTGTTCGCTTTCTTTGAGGCCACTGCACATTGTGCCTCCGGCTTCATTGTTTTATCCACCAATACCACCAGGTCTTTTTCTAGATTGCCTTCCCCCAGTACCCTCCCTCCCTTCGTATAGCTGTACATGGGGTTCCCTTTCCCTATGTGCAAGACCTTACATTTCTCCACATTGAAGCTCATCTGCCATCTTTTTGCCCACTCACTCAGTTTGTTCAGGTCGCTTTGCAATTCTTTGCATTCCTCAACAGTTCTGACCCTGCTGGAGAGTTTTGTGTCTTCCGCGAACTTGATAACTTCACACTTCGTCCCCGTTTCCAGATCATTAATGAATATATTGAACAGCAGCAGTCCCAGCACTGACCCCTGCGGGACACCACTCGTGACCCCTTTCCAGTCAGAGTAGTGTCCCTTTACTCCTACCCTCCGTTTCCTGTCCGCCAGCCAATTTTTGATCCATCTGTGCACTTCCCCTTCCACCCCGTGGCTCCACAGTTTCTTCAGTAGGCGCTCATGGGGTACCTTGCCGAAGGCTTTTTGGAAATCCAGATATACGATGTCTATGGGGTCACCTTGATCCAATTGTTTGCTTATCCCCTCAAAGAAGTGCAATAGATTCGTTTGGCATGATCGTCCTTTACAGAAACCATGCTGGCTTGTTCTCATCAGATTATTTTTTTACTATATGCTCATTGATACCTTCCCTGATCAGTGATTCGGCCATCTTCCCCGGAACTGAGGTTAAGCTCACCAGTCTATAGTTCCCCGGGTCGCCTCTCGATCCTTTTTTGAATATCGGTGTAACATTTGCTATCCTCCAGTCCTCCGGGATTACCCCTGTTCTTAAGGATAGGTTGCAAATATGCCTCAGTAACTCCGCTGTTTCATCTCTGAGCTCTTTCAGTATTCTCAGGTAGATCCCGTCTGGGTCCGGAGATTTGTCAGTTTTCAATCTATCTATCTGCCTGAGAACATCTTCGAGGCTTACCTCCATGCATGATAATTTTCCCTTTTGATCCCCCTTGAAGATTTTTTCCGGTTCCGGCATGTTGGATGTGTCTTCTTTTGTAAAGACCGACGAGAAGAACTTGTTTAGTCTATCAGCCACCTCTTTTTCCTCTTTCACCACTCCCTTCCTGTCTCCCTCATCCAGAGGTCCCACTTCCTCCCTCGCTGGCTGTTTCCCTTTCACATATCGGAAAAATGGTTTAAAATTTCTTGCTTCCTTGGCTAGTCTCTCCTCGTATTCTTTCTTGGCTTTTCTGACCACTCGGTGACATTCTTTTTGATGCTTCCTTTGCTCTTTCCAATTTCCTTCAGTTTTGTCCTTTTTCCACTTTCGAAATTATTTTTTCTTGTCTCTTATCACTTTCTTTACTTCATTGGTTATCCATGCCGGGTCTTTTGTCTGATTTTTTTTGCATCCTTTCCTAAATCTGGGTATATACAGGTTTTGCGCCTCGTTTACCGTGTCCTTGAATAGGGACCAGGCTTGCTCCACAGTCTGAGCTTCCTTGGAGCTGTTTCTGAGCTTCTTCCTCACCATTTGTCTCATGGCATCATAGTTCCCTTTCTTGAAGTTAAACGTTGTTGCCTTGATTCTCTTTCCCTTTGACAATCCTACTTCCACTTTGAACTAAATCATGTTGTGGTCACTGTTTCCTAACGGTCCCATTACTTCCACTCCCTTTGCAGGTCCTTTCAGTCCATTGAGGATCAGATCCAGAATCGCTGACCCTCTCGTTGGTGTCTTGACAAGTTGTTCCATGAAGCAGTCCTCAACGGCTTCCAGGAATTCCGTTTCCTTCGTACATTTCAAATTTCCAAGACACCAGTCTATCCCGGAATAGTTGAAATCTCCCATAACTATGGTGTTAGAGTTCTTGCATTCCCTCCTCAGCTTGGCTACCATTTCTGTATCCTCTGCTTCAGTTTGCCCAGGTGGACGATAGAAAAGCCTCATCTTTATCTCGGATCCGTTTCTTCCTGGTATTTTAACCCATTTGTCACTGCTGTGTCCACACTGGTTGAGTGAATGGTGTCCCTTATGTATAGTGCTATTCCTACTCCTTTCTGATAAGTCCTGTCTTTTCGGTAGAGTTTGTACCCTGGCAGTACTATGTCCCATTTGTTTTCCTCGTTCCACCATGTTTCCGTGATCCCTATGATGTCTAGGCTCTCATTATTGGCCATGACTTTTAATTCCCCCATTTTGTTCTTTAGGCTCCTTGCATTAATGTACATGCAGTTCAAGTCCTGGCATTTTCCCTTCCTTGCTATTTTCCCTAGCACTTCATTCTTCTTTCTGTCCCCTTCCTGACCTGCCAACTCCTGAATATTGTCTCTTTTGTCTTCCCTTTGTGGTATGTTCCTATTGCCTTCCCCTTGTGGTGTGTTCCTATTGTCCTCCTCTTGTTCCTTCCCATCGTCCAGATCCATTTTGACTTCCCCTTGTAGTATGTTCATCATGTCCTCCTCTAGTTTCTTCTGTCTCCCTTGTTTTTTCATAGCCTGTTGCTTGCCACATGTGTCTTCCCAGCATTTTTCCCCCTCAGTACCTTCAATGGATACTGTCTCCTGAATCGTCGATACCAGATCGACTGTCGGCTTTCCCCTTCTGCTTAGTTTAAAGCTTGCTCTATCGCTCTTCTAACGTTATTTGCTAGTTGTCTAGTTCCGGCCGTGCTCAGGTGTAGACCATCCTTCTTGAAGAGTTTGTTCTTGCCCCAGAACATCCAGTTCCTCACGAATAAAAATCCCTCTTCCTCACACCATCTCCTCATCCACGTATTTATTGATTGTAGTTCCGTCTGCCTCTTCGCTTCTGCCCTCGGTATTGGCAGGATCTCTGAGAAGGCTATCCTCTAGGTCCTCATCTTCAGTTTCCTTCCTAAGATCTTGAACTGTTCAGTCAGTGCATTCTTGCTGTAGGCTCTCCTAGTTTCATTGTTCTATCAGTTTCCTTCCTAAGATCTTGAACTGTTCAGTCAGTGCATTCTTGCTGTAGTCTCTCCTGGTAGTCTCTGCTCCCTCCAGGATTCTTTCAATTTTGTCGACGATGTCCTTCGTTCTTGCTCCTGGGAGACAGGTCACTAGCCGATCCTCTCTCCCTCCTGCTATGTAACTGTCTACTTGCCTTAGAATAGAGTCTCCCACCAGGATTGCAGATTTCCCCTTTTTCAGCCTCCGTTGCGGTCTCAAGTCTGTATCCTTGGTGTTCTTTGTTTCTTCTCGCTCTAGGCACTGAGAGTGTCTCGCCTCTTCTTTCAGAAAAATTCCTCCGTGGGTATCCTCTACCTTGGTGCCAGATGTTTCTTGTCCTCTGCTCTGTGTGTCTTCCTCGTTTCTGCGCTTCTTGTGTTCCTGTTCTTCTACTCTCCTGTAGGCATCTTCGATGAACTTCTCGAGCTCCCTGACTTGTTCCTCAATGCGCCCCTCTTGCATGGGGTCTTCAGCTGTCTGGAAGGGGTCTTCTGAGATGGGGTCCTCCAGCTCCTGGATCCTGAGCTTCAGACGACTGACTTTGCTCTTCAAGCTCTTCAGTTCCTGACATTGCACACATACGACCGCCACCCGGAGTGCTTGGCTTTTCCTCCCATCCACTTTCCTCTTTCTGGCAGGAGCTTGGGTAGAGAGGCAAAGATAGCAGAAATCCGGCCAGAATAATGAGGAGGACCACCCCAGAAGACTGCAGGGACTGTTACTGGCCCCCAG
Organism: Geotrypetes seraphini; assembly: GCF_902459505.1. Taxonomy (NCBI): domain Eukaryota; kingdom Metazoa; phylum Chordata; class Amphibia; order Gymnophiona; family Dermophiidae; genus Geotrypetes; species Geotrypetes seraphini. The sequence continues at coordinate 42,024,677 of NC_047091.1, forward strand.
ATCTTGCATTTAAGAACATTGACTTAGAGACATAAAACATGTCTTTGATGTGCAACATGTGCTGTTATTCATTTAACTTGAATACTTTGCTTATGTTTGCAAATCTGTTGAAACTATAAAGTTGCAGCAAAGTCAGACTCTTACAATATGCAAGCCCTCAGGTTTTCTTGAGATTTTCACACAAACTGTGCGGCAAAGGTAGAGAATTTTACAGTAGGTTTTTTTTTGTAATCCTATGGCAGTTTTGTAGCATGGTTTCCTACATATCTTTTCATATTACTGTGTGTACACCAAAAATAATTTGGTTGAACATTAATGTTTCATTTTTCTTCAGAAAAGGCATTAACTCTACATAGAAACATGACGTCAGATAAAAGCGAAATGGCCCATCCAGTATGCCCATTTGCAGTGTTCACTATCTCTTCTCTCTAAGAGATTCCACATGCCTGTGACATGATGAAGTTCCCTGTTACTGGCATTCCACCAGAGGGAACAGTGAAAGAGCTAATCTGCATAGAGCTGCAAGTGTTGCTGGGAGCTGTCTGCTCACCCTGAGTGGATTGTGGTGCTGAAAAGAACAGCTCCCAGCACAGAGAACTCAGAAAGCAAGAAGCTTCTTTAGGAGGAGGAATGCTGGTCTCTGGCCTAATTTATGATAAGTCCTGAAGGTTGTTGTTTACTGGTGCTGATAGGGGGCCTGGTGCATCAGAGTAGGGGGGCTTGGTTGACCAATCTTGAGGGAGACTAGTGTAGAAAGCCTGGTGGTGGTAGGGTCTGTGGAGACTTATACACCGGTGCAGAGAGATCTACCTCTGTGTGGCTGACCAGTCTTTACATTGGGGACTGGTGCAGCAGAGAAAGTCTGATAGTGGGAGGGTCTGCAGGGACCTATACACTGCTGGAGAGAGATCTGGCCCTATATGGCTGACCTTGCTGATGGGGGACTGGTGTAGTAGAGAAAGCCCAGTGGTGGGAGGGTCCACAGTGCTGCAGGGAGACAGCTGAAAAAGTAGCCAGGGCCCCGGTAGAGCCTGGAGTTGAGGGACTTAGACTTGACAATAGGAGGTAGGACTGGTGAAGAAGAATCCAGGAGAGTCCTCAGTGCATGTGTCTGCAAGAAGACAGCTGAGGGGCTGGGAGCCCTCAGTGCATGTGTGCAGGATAAGACCACTGAACGACAGTCCTCAATGCTTGCATCAGCGAGAAGATGACTGAGGGGCTGGGAGAACCCTCAGTGCATATGTACTGGATAAGATGACTTGGCGATGGAGCAGCTAGGAGTCCTCGGCTCATGCGTATTTATGTCACATAGGTATTTAAACCTTCCTGCCACCTGTTACTCCCCGAGGCCCTTCACTCCCTGAGGACTTCCTCGGTCACTCAGTATTCATTCCCTGAGGGCTCTCCTGGTCACTCAGACATTCTCTTTTTTTTTTTATTTATTTATCATTTTAATGCATCCTATACAAGATGTTTAAAGAAATACAGCAATATATTATTCTCTTAGTCATATTACATACCAAGAATTGAAATCTAAACATCCATATAAATCATATGATACAGTCCACAACTTAAGGAAAAGAGACAAGATGAAAGTAAAACCCCTCGGGAAAGGGGAAATATACAAAGGAAACTAAAACTTTAGAAATAGAGCAGTCAGATCTTACCTATCCAAAATAAAATTAACCGCATTATTAACCTGTATCATTCGGACTGTGTAGAGATACCTTTACCTTCAAGAAAAAAACCTAATTGGGCAGGTTCGAAAAATATATATTTACTTCCCTGATAGGAAATAAAACATTTACAAGGAAATCGCAACTGAAAACTTGCCCCCAAAGCAATCACCTTTGATCTATATAACAGAAATTCTTTCCTTCTGGACTGCGTCCACCTCGAAACATCAGGAAATATATATACCCTTTCCCCCAAATAGGAAATCTGCTTTAAATTGAAATATAATTTCAGCAACATCTCTTTATCCTGAAGAAATACCAACGAGACCAATAAAGTTGCTCTTCCCTGAATTTCAATATCAGAAGACTGCAGAATAGCGGAAACATCTAATTGAGCATTTTCATCTGCTGTAGCTTTTTCTTTCTGCACTTGTTTTATATAGTAAATTCTTTGTATCGGGGGAAGACTTACTTCAGGTACATGTAAAACATTCAACATAAAGTTCTTAAAAAGTTCTTGAGGAGACATAAACTTGGCAACCGGAAAGTTAAGAATCCTCAAATTTAAATTTTTCTGCTGATTTTCCAGGTTTTCAATCTTCCTCAAAATCATCATTTTTTCTGTTGTTTGTTTGGTAATCAAATTCTTAGTCTCTGTTGTTGCTTTATCTACATTTTTTAAGTCCACTTGGTGTTGCTGGGTAATAGTCTCTAAGGAGCTTATCCTGGAGGTAGAATTCTGAGTCATAGTAACAAAGTTAGAACATACCAGGTGAAGATTCTCAATTGCAGACCAAATGGAGTCCAGGGTAACAGCCTGTGGTTTCACCAATGGTCCAAGGAGGGGGACATCAGCCGACCCAAGCACGGCTCCTGCTCCAGCGATGGAAATCTGGGCTCCTGCAACCTCCCCACCGCTGGCCACCGACGGCTCCTCTCCCCCAGAACGCTGCCTCTCCAACGTCGGGATCAGCGTATCTGCTGCGTGTTCCACTTCCGGGTCAACTTCGGAGAAAGAGCAAGCCTCACCCCACACTCCGGGGGAGCCCTCCCGCCAGCTCCGTTGCAGTGAAGATTCTCCGGGAATGGGAGGGGTGTGCGGTCCTCGCGGGCTCAGCGAGAGCAACATCTCGCCGTCCAAGCTGTGGATTTCCCGTTCCACAGCAGCGGAGACGCCCGATGTAGAGGTAGGGACTGTGTATGTTGTTATCTGTGTATGTTGTTATCTGCCTTGGCGTCGAGAAGCCCGAGGTAGGTGGAGGGATACCCCTCGGTTTCCCTCTTCTTCTAGGCATAGAAATATCTTTATTTAAAGATAAAAATGAAGAAATTTTTCCCTTCAGAACGGGAGTGCTTCTCTCAGCGTCCTGCTCCTGACGCCATCTTGCCCTTTTGGCACTCAGACATTCTCCACTGATTCCTCTGCTGGTAATCAAGCTTGAGCACTCTCTGGTCACTCCAGGCAAAACAATCAAGGTTAAGCTTTTGCCTGCATTCCTCCCCTTGAGAGTCGTCTAAACTCTGGAAGGAGCTCTTGCTTTTTCCAGCCTTCTTTTCCATTCAGGGTGAGTAGAGAGCTCCCAGGTGTCTTTGTAGCATCTAAATGCAAATAAGCCATGATCATTGCGGAGGACATAGACATCATTGGAATCTCTGAAACATGGTGGAATGAGGAAAGCAAATGGGATACAGCACTGCCGGGGTACAAGCTCTATCGCCAGGACAGGTCAGGACAGAAAGGCGGTGGAATAGCACTATACATAAAAGAATGCATACAATCGACAAGAATGGACACAGCAGAGACGGCCAACAAGCTAGAATCGCTATGGGTTAAAATACCAGGAAGGAAAGGGCCTGAAATAAAGATAGGTCTATACTATCGTCCACCCGGACAAACCGGAGAAATCGATGAAGAAATGGAAGCCGAGATGAAGCGAGAATGCAAAAGCGGTAACACGGTTATTATGGGAGACTTCAACTACCCTGGGATAGACTGGAGTCTTGGAAGCTCAAGATGCGCTAGGGAGACAGAATTTCTGGAGGCAGTACAAGATTGCTTCATGGAACAGCTTGTTAGAGAACCGACAAGAGGAAATGCCACTCTGGATCTAATCCTAAATGGGCTAAGGGGACCTGCAAAGGAAGTGGAAGTTGTGGGACCGTTGGTGAAACAGCGATCATAATATGATCAAGTTCAAGATGGAAGTAGGAATACTGAAAGGAAAGAGAACCATAGCGACAACTTTTAACTTCAGGAAGGGAAACTACGAAGCAATGAGGGGAATGGTAAAGAAGAAACTTAGGAACACTTCCCAAAAATGGCAGACGGTAGAACATGCCTGGTCCTTTTTCAAGGACACGGTGAGCGAGGCGCAAAATCTATATATCCCCAGATTCAGAAAAGGGTGCAACAAGAGTCGAATAAAAGACCCGGCGTGGATAACTAAAATAGTGAAGGAAGCGATAAGCAATAAGAAAAATTCATTTAGAAAATGGAAAAGGGACAAAACTGAGGTAAACTGGAGAGAGCACAGGAAGTATCAAAAAGAATGTCACCGTGTGGTTCGAAAAGCCAAAAGAGAGTATGAAGAGAGACTAGCCAGGGAAGCACGAAATTTCAAACCGTTCTTTAGATATGTTAAAGGGAAACAGCCGGCTAGGGAGGAGGTGGAACCGCTGGATGACAGAGACAGGAAGGGAGCGGTGAAGGAAGAGAAAGAGGTCGCAGAAAGACTTAACTTTTCGTCTGTATTTACAAGTGAAGACACAACCAGCATACCGGAACCTGAACAAATCTTCAATGGCAATCAAGCACAAAAGTTAACATCCATAGAAGTGAGCCTTGATGATGTGCGCAGACAGATAGAAAAACTAAAAACTGACAAATCCCTGGGTCCGGATGGAATCCATCCAAGGGTGCTGAAGGAACTAAAGGAGGAAATAGCGGAACTACTACAGCAAATTTGCAACCTATCTCTGAAAACAGGTGTGATTCCGGAGGATTGGAAGATAGCCAACGTTACGCCCATTTTTAAAAAGGGATCAAGAGGAGACCCGGGAAACTACAGACCGGTGAGTCTGACCTCTGTTCCGGGGAAAATGGCGGAAGCACTAATAAAAGAAAAAATTGATGAACATTTTGAAAAACACGAACTTCTGATAACCAGCCAACATGGTTTCTGCAGGGGGAGATCGTGTCTGACCAACTTATTGCACTTCTTCGAGGGAATTAACAAACAGATGGACAAAGGAGACCCCATAGACATTATATACCTAGATTTCCAGAAAGCCTTTGACAAGGTGCCTCATGAACGCCTACTCCGGAAACTGAAGAACCATGGGGTGGACGGAAACGTGCATAGATGGATCAGAAACTGGTTAGCGGGGAGGGAGGAAGTGACGTCACCGGCACGAATGGACGCTTGCTAGGTGAGCTCCGTTCTAGCCCGCGCTGAGATCCCCGTGTCGGCTGTGCAATCGCGCTTTGTTTTTTTGTCCGTCGGGTCCCGGTTGTGAGGGAGTGCGATCCGGCAATGGCGACGCGGAAACGGCAGCCTGGAGACAAACTAGGGCAAAGAACTCTGGAGCAGACCCTTGGCAGGGGCGCACGTGGTGGCTCAGGCCCGGATGAAGGTGGCAGTGGGGCCCTGTTTGCGGTGGGGGATGCGGCGGATCCGGCAGCCCTGGAATCGGCTGTGAGCTCGGCTGACCCTTTGACTAAGGCTGACATGCAGCGCTGGATACAGGAGGTGAAATCTGAAATTGCAGCTGTAGCAGTGCAGGTTCGGGAGACTGTGCAGGAACTGCGCTCGGATCTCCTTGAGGTGGGCTCTCGTGTGGATGTGGTTGAGACCCGGCTGGACGCGTGTGAGGCTTCTGTCACCGGTGTACAGCGTAAGATGGAGGATTCTGGCGCTGATTACCTACTCCTGCTAGATAAAGTTGAGGATTTGGAAAACCGTACTCGTCGGAATAATTTGCGAGTGCGGGGACTCCCAGAGCTTCCGGAATATAGGGATGTTCGTGAGGTGGTTCTGCGTCTGCTGCGCTGGCTGCTCCAGGATGACTCCCTTGACCCCGGGATAGAACGGGCACACCGAGCTTTGGGCCCGCGGCTCTCGGACCAGCCTAAGGATGTGGTGGTTTGCCTGCAGAGCTTCGTGATCAAGGAACGGGCCTTGCGGAGGGCCCGGGAGTTGAGTACAGTGACCTGGGAGGGTCATCGCCTGGAATTTTATCAGGATTTGGCTGCTAGCACCCTGCAGAAGCGGCGCTCCTTCCGGGAGATCACCAAAGCTCTCCAGCGGAGCAATCTCCGTTATCGTTGGACATATCCCTTCGGTGTGGTTATTACCATCAATGGAGTCCATACCAGGGTTGTGACTGTACGAGAAGCACGTGAACTGCTGTTGAAAGCGGGCATTGAGGTGCCGGAGGTGCTGGGCCCGGAGCAACGGGACAGGGTCAGCCCTGGTAGGCCCTCTGCCCCTTCTGGATGGCAGCGTGTGGAGCGTGGTGCTCGAGGAAGCCGTGGAAGTCCGGGTGGTGGACCCTCCCCTCCTGCAGTGGCTTCTACCTCTTCAGGACTTACTTGACATGTGCTAGCTGTGGGTACTATCTCCCTGTGTGAATGGCTTGTGCCTCTGCCCCTTGGGGGGAGGGGATAAAAGATGTGCCTTAGGGCTAGGAGGCACCCGGGCTCGGGTGGCTGGAGGGGGATTGATGGTTGTTGTAACTGGTTTGTTATTCCTCTAAAAAGTGACTTTGCCTGTTGAGTTGGGGGCTGTTGTGGGGTGGGGATGGTTGTTGGTGGGTGGACTGTTTGTCTATGGGGATCAGTTTGCTGTATGTCTTGGGCTGTGTAAAGGGCGTTGGGGACTGTTAACTTCCGGGTTTGTACATGGGAGGTTTGGCTGCTCCCATTGTGGGGGTTGGGGGATGGAGGGGTGTGGTGGGTGGGTGCGGGGTGGGATGGGGTGGGGTTGGGCAGTGGGGGGTGACAGTTCTTGACTTGGGGGTTCTTCTTTCCATACTTTATTTTTGGGCCTTGGGTACCTGTTGGGTTTCTTTTTCTCTCTATGGCAGGTATTAAGTTTATCTCTTATAATGTTAGGGGGCTTAACTCTCCCCATAAACGGAAGGCTTTATTTCGGGAGCTGGCCCGTCTGAGGGCTTCCGTATGCTTTGTCCAGGAAACACATTTGTTACGGTCCCACGAGACTCTGGTCCGTGACCCCCGATTCCCTACCGCACTCTGGGCATCTCGGGCGGGTCGCTCCAAGACGGGTGGGGTGGGGATTCTATTTAGTAAGCACCTGAGGTGTGAAATTAAAAGGGTGGTGCGGGACCCTCAGGGTCGTTATATTATGGTGGAGGTGCTGTTGGAGGGCTGTCTGTATTCTCTGGTTAATGTTTACGCTCCCAATGAGGGTCAGGGCTCTTTTGTTCGGGACCTGGCGACCAGGATTTTGCAGTTTAAGGGTGGGGCCTTAATCTTGGGTGGGGATTTCAATCTTACTGTCACACCGCATTTGGACAACTCTGGGTCTGCTGGGGGCTATGGTAGACGAGATCGGAACCTATTGCGGGCTGCGCTCCGGGAACTTAATGTGGAGGATGGGTGGCGCTGGTTGCACCCTCGGGTACGAGACTATTCTTATTTTTCGCAGGTACATGCTTCTTACTCCAGGATTGACTATATTTTTGTTGAACGGGGTCTCCTTCGCAGAGTGGAGAGGGCGGGCATTGAGCGGACCACTTGGTCCGATCATGCGCCTGTTTGGTTACAGCTAGCTGGTACGGGTGGTGGGGTTGGGCAGAAATACTGGCGTTTCAATGATAGCTTGTTGGATGATCCTTCGGTAGCGGATCAAATTGAAGGGTGGATTCAGGATTATTTCACGGATAATTTGGAGTGTGGGGCCTCCCCAGAATCTGTCTGGGAAGGATTGAAAGTTACCCTCAGGGGTCGACTGATTTCTTTGGCATCCTTCCGGCGCAAACGCCAGCGGGAGGAAGTGGATGCCCTGTTGGCCAAAATTGGGAGACTTGAGGGGATCCATAAGCGCCAGCCCTGGAATGTAACTGTGAGCAGCCAGTTACAGAAGGCGCGTAGTGACTTGCATGCTCTTGAACTCGACCGCTTGCGTTTCAACCTTCAGTTATTACAGCAAAAGTACTTTGAGTTCTCCAATAAGGCTAGTCGTCTAGTCGCTCATCGGTTGAAGGTGCGTCGTTCTCAGAACCATATCTTGGCTCTCCGGACGGCTTCCGGGGAGCTTCTTCATAGGGAAGATGCAATGCGGGCACGTTTTGTTGAGTATTATGGTAAATTGTATACCCCTGAGGCGGAGGGTACCCCCCTTGATCGGGAGCGCTATATTGAGTCGGCCTCTTTGCCTCGGATAGCGGAGGTTGATGTTGAACGCCTGGATAGACCCCTTTCAGTTCTGGAAGCGACTGGGGCTTTGCGCTCTATGCATGTGGGTAAATCTCCTGGGTTGGACGGTTTTACGGTGCGATATTATAAAAGCTTCCAACATTTGTTGTTGCCCCCGTTGGTGACTTTTCTTAATTCTTTGCAAGGGGGTGGTCAATTACCCTTTTTCATGCGCTTGGCGGGGGTTACAGTGTTGGCCAAGGAGGGGAAAGATCCTGCGCGCTGTGAGTCTTATCGCCCAATCTCTTTGTTGGGGGTGGATACAAAAATTTTTACACGGGTCTTAGCGGATCGTCTGATGAGTTGGATTCCCCGTTTGATTCATCCTGACCAGACGGGCTTTGTGGTGGGACGGCAGGTTGGGGATAGTGTTCGGAGAGTTTATGATTTGCTGGAGTTGGCTCGGACCCGGGGGGACGATACTGTGTTTCTTTCTATAGATGCTGAGAAGGCTTTCGATAGGGTTTCTTGGTCATTTTTGTTTCAGGTCTTGGAGGCTGTAGGGTTGGGGCCCCGTTTGAGGGAATGGATCCGCATCTTATATACTAATCCGCTGGCCTGTGTTAAAGTGAATGGGGGGTACTCCGCTACTTTCCCCTTATTTCGGGGTACCCGACAGGGTTGCCCCCTATCTCCTATCTTGTTCGCATTGGTGGTGGAGCCCCTTGCACAGCGGATCCGCGCCAGCGCCCGCATTCAGGGAGTCCATACGCCTTCTGGGGATTACAAAGTGAATTTGTTTGCGGACGATATGCTTTTTACGGTGGAGGACCCGGACACCTCTTTGCCTGCAGTGTTGGAGGAATTGAAGGAGTTCGGGGCGGTGTCAGGTTTTCGGGTCAATGTTGGGAAATCGGAAGTGTTGAATGTGAATTTGTCGGCGGATCGGGTGGGGGAGCTACAGCGACGGTTTCCTTTTCGGTGGGTTAAACACTCTTTGAGATATTTGGGGGTGTACTTTGGGCCTCCTGGTTCGAATTTGTTTGATCTTAATTATCTTCCTTTGTTTCGTCGTATTCGTTTGGACTTGGTCAGCTGGGATAGTTATTATTTTTCTTGGCTGGGGCGAATAGAGGTAGTTAAAATGATGATTCTGCCTCGCCTCCTCTTTTTCTTTCAGGCTCTACCCTTGTGGATCCCGCGGAGGCTGTTAGAGGGGGTACAGCGGAGCCTTCTCCACTTTATTTGGGCGGGAAAAAGACCGCGGGTGAGTCGCCGAGTCTTGTATTTGGGCAAGGGTGAGGGTGGGTTGGCGGTACCTAATGTGCTGAAGTATTATCAGGCGGCGCAGCTGCGAGCACTCTTGGAGTGGCAGACTCAAGTCCCGAAACTCTGGGTGGACCTTGAACAGGGCTTGGAGGGGGATGTGCCCTTACTACATCTGCCGTGGGTTCCGGGGAGTGGGGGGGGTAGATGTCGGATGTCCTCCGTCCGGACAGCGATGCGGGTGTGGAGAGCGGTGCGCTGTGTGCTTTTACAGGGGCGGCGATATTCTTGGTATGCCCCTTTGCGCTTTAATCCTGAGTTTATTCCGGGAAGGGGGGCCGGGGTGTTTAAGAGGTGGGAGGCTCAGGGTTTGGTTTGTTTGGGACAATTTTGCGATTTAGAAACGAAGAGGGTGAGGCCTTTTGGGGAGCTCCAGCCTCGCTACCAGTTGTTGCCCCGGGATATTTTCCCATATTTGCAGGTGGTTCACTATGTTCAATCCTCTGGTTTCCTGACTGAGATGTTGGGGGGTAAAACAGGATTTGAGCTTTTATTGGGCCCTGTGGTTCGGAAGGGAGCTCTGTCAGCGATCTACAAGTGTTTGAATTCTGGGGGGGTGAGTGTATTGCCTTATGTGACGTCCTGGGAGGGTGATTGGGGTGCCCCTATCCCGAGGGAGGTGTGGGTGGAAATTTGGCGGGCGATCTCTTCTTCTGGTATTGCTACTTTGATTGTGGAAAATGGGTTTAAGGTTTTGCTCCGGTGGTATTATACCCCCCTGTTATTGGCCAAGATGGGGAGGGGGGGTGGGGGTCTCTGTTGGAGGGGTTGTGGGGAGGTGGGCTCATATCTTCATATGTGGTGGTCCTGTAGGATTGTGCGGGATTATTGGATCGAAATTTTTGATCATATCTCTGTCATTCTGCAGCAGAGGATTCCAGCGGACTGGCGTCATGCCTTGTTGTTTTGGCATGAGCTGGACCTGGAACGGGGAGAATCCACCTTTTGCATTTTAGCTCTTACTGCTGCCCGCTTGCTTTTGGCCTCCAGGTGGAAGCAACCGGTACCTCCATCATGGCAGGAGGTGGAATTGAAGTTGCACCAGTGGCAACTCTTGTACCGCCTTACAGCGGCTCAGCATGGGCTTCGCCATAGCTTTGCTCATATATGGAGGAATTTTCGCTCCCTTACTTGACTTTTGTGGGACATTTCCTGTGGGGGGTGGGTCTATTTGGTCTATGCTTTCCTTTCGGGGTACCTTCTTCTTTACTTATTGTTCTTTGAACCTTTCCTGTCCACTGTTGGAGTGGGAGTCTGGGCTTGTCACCGGGGGTGGGGGGGGGGAAGGGCTTGGGAAGTTGTTGATTCTGTATTTTTGCATATTTCATTGTACATCATTGTTTTTCTTATTTTGTTCTTGAGAGCCTGATTATTGATTGCCTTTGTTTTCGCTTGTGATGTGTATTGCCTTGCTCTCTTGTGCATTTTCTTACTTAATAAAAATTTTAATTATAAAAAAAGAAACTGGTTAGCGGGTAGGAAACAGAGGGTAGGGGTGAAGGGACACTACTCAGACTGGAGGAAGGTCACGAGTGGTGTTCCGCAGGGCTCAGTGCTCGGGCCGCTGCTATTTAATATATTCATAAATGATCTAGAAACAGGAACAAAGAGTGAGATAATAAAATTTGCGGACGACACCAAACTATTTAGTGGAGCTCGGACAAAGGAGGACTGTGAAAAATTGCAAAGGGACTTGGACAAATTGGGGGAATGGGCAGAGAGATGGCAGATGAAGTTCAATGTTGAGAAGTGTAAAGTATTGCATGTGGGAATCAGAAACCCGAGGCACAGCTATACGATGGGAGGGATGTTATTGAATGAGAGTACCCAAGAAAGGGACTTGGGGGTAATGGTGGACATGACAATGAAGCCGACGGCACAGTGCGCAGCGGCCGCTAAGAGAGCGAATAGAATGCTTGGTATAATCAAGAAGGGTATTACAACAAGAATGAAAGAAGTTATCCTGCCGCTGTACCGGGCAATGGTGCGTCTGCATCTTGAGTACTGCGTCCAGTATTGGTCACCATACCTTAAGAAGGATATGGTGTTACACGAGAGAGTTCAGAGGAGAGCGACACGACTGATTAAGGGGATGGAAAGCCTTTCATACGCTGAGAGATTGGAGAAACTGGGTCTCTTTTCCCTGGAGAAGAGAAGACTTAGAGGGGATATGATAGAGACTTACAAGATCATGAAGGGCATAGAGAGAGTAGAGAGGGACAGATTCTTCAAACTATCAGAACATAAAAAAACAAGAGGGCATTCGGAAAAGTTGAAAGGGGACAGATTCAAAACGAATGCTAGGAAGTTCTTCTTTACCCAACGTGTGGTGGACACCTGGAATGCGCTTCCAGAGGACGTTATAGGGCAGCGAACGGTACTGGGGTTTAAGAAAGGATTGGACAATTTCCTGCTGGAAAAGGGGATAGAGGGGTATAGATAAAAGATTACTGCACAGGTCCTGGACCTGATGGGCCGCCGCGTGAGCGGACTGCTGGGCGCGATGGACCTCAGGTCTGACCCAGCGGAGGCATTTCTTATGTTCTTATGTTCTTAAGCTCAATGCCAAGACTTCCCTCTTCTGGCTGGTGATGGGATATGCATTCCATCACACAGGTTATCTGCCCCTTTTATTGATGAGGAGAATTTGTTTCTTTCAAATGCTACTTTCGTTGTTGGTTGTATTTTGCTGCAAACTTTACCTCTCCGTCTTCTCCGAAAGACCTCATGGCATTATGATGGACTATACAAAGGTTTTGCTCCTCCAAACACTTCCCTGATCTCTCTGGCCACCAAAGATTGCTCCAGCCTCCGCCAGTCCCTCTGGTACCACTGGTCCTCTTGACCATAGGTTACTTCTGATCCCTCTGGTCACTATCAGTCATCTCTGGATATTCTAGTAGAGGGTAGGAAGTCTAAAATGAAATGAGAATAGCTACAAGGTCCCTGGCACCAGGGAGGCTTGGAATTGGTCAGTATGAAAGCATATAATTAGATCTGTTTATTCAGACAACTCTAAGATTGGATCTTGGGGAGTAATGATTTTACGCCATTGGAATTTAAACAGGCTTACTTTATGCCATGGCATTTGAATTATGTACTTCATATGCAGGGCCAGAGAGTATCATCAGAAGTTTTGAATAGCCTTTTATTGAAGCCATTATGGCAAATGTAGAAGGACTTACAGTTACAGTTATTTGATATACTGCCATTTTTAACAAAAAAAAGTCAAAGCGGTTTACAAAAAATAAAAGCAATGGGCAATAATTAAAACTGATAAAAACAAACAAGGGAAATAGGCATAGACAAATTAACTAAACTGGATACAAGTAGGCAAACAAGGGCAGGAAAGGTTTATAATATCATAAGGAAAAAACAAACAGGATAAGAACGAGAGGAGGGTAGGTTAAAATACAGAAAGGAAGAAGAAATAAAGAAAGAATTAATAAGCTAAGATATTGATGGGTTTATTGGGCTATACATTTCATAGCAGTAACATTCTCCCTATAGGAAGGAATGTGGATTTTTCACCAGATTCAGATAATGTATGTAGTATTTCGGAATTGGAAAGATCAAGGTACCTTGATTAGAGCACATCCTTAAAGAGGATGTACAATAGAGTATTGTTTGTGGACCATGGGATAGAAATGCTTACTATATTTTGTAGCTTCATTGGATTATAGGAGTATGCATGTCAGAGAGGGATTTTTTGAGAGGTGATACTTCTGGGCATGCCTCAATTTTTTCACTTCATAAAGCTTTGAGTGATGTTCTGCCAGTGAAAAACTATAATAATGTTTGGAGATAGCTGGAGTAGGGCTAGAAGGGGCTCATATGATGACTTTAATTTCAAAAATCCCAGTGATGGTAAGAGTGCTGAAGTACGGGAATGCCAATTTCATATACTACATAGATCACATGTCACCCAAAAACAAGCATATAGGGTGCCTGAAATGTCAGGAAACTGATAATACTTTTTATCATGTCTTGTGGCAATGTTCAAAGATTTGTATATTTTGTTTAGAAATCATCTGATATTTTAGGAAATTGCAAGATCATAATACTTAATCATACTGTTCTGTATGGGGTTCAGGATAAAAGTCTTCAGTTGTAAGAGCAAAACGTATATAGTGAGGAAAAAATGCAGTCTCAAATGTTAGACACAAGAATTCACCATCCTTATGGTTTGGAGGAATAAGCTTCATGCACTGATGCTCAGAGTCACGAGGGGCATATCGAACATCTAGAAGACAAAAAATATTGTGATCCCAGCCAAGCTAAGCCCTGGGCCACTGGAGGTGCGCTACAAACTGTTTTTTTTAACCCTAAATGTGTATATTTTATATGTACTTCTATAAAAGACCCCTGAGGAAGGCACAATGGGGTAAATTCTATAAACAGCGTCCTGATTGTATGGGGTGGTAGGCGTCTAACCAGCCAATTGGGACGCACGTAAAATAAAACATCCCGAGGCAGGTTGCCTATATTGTAGGGAGGTGCGTAGGGCCACCTAAGCTCACCAAAGGCTAGGTGTGGGGGTAGTTTCACCCAGAAGTGGCCTTAGGCAGCCCTAGGCATCTCCTTAGGGCTCCGATAGGTACATTTCAAATAGACGCGGCAACTGAACTGATCGCAGAAATGGAATCTCCCTGCCGTGATCAGTTTAGCGGCTTTGTCAGAGAGGGGCCTTAAGCACTTGGGCCATTCAGAGCTTTAGGCCCCTCCCTGGTGCATCCCACAAATCACTGGGAAAGGGTAGGCCCGCCATTCAGTGAAGGTAGGCCTGCCAGATGGATGGAGGAAGCATCTGGCCGGCCAACTTAAAACAAGGTACTTTGGAGTCCAGGGGGACTTGGGGGGTGTTTCTGGCAGGAGGGACTGGGCATCTCTCCTACCGATGTTCTTTATGAAATGGGGGGGGGGGGGAGGGGTGTCCAGGGCACTCCTTCTGCCATGGAGGTTGCTTCGGGGGTTCCAGCAGGAGGAGTGGGCATCCCTCTTGCTGGTAATCTTCGCAGGGGGGGTCAGGTCCTGGCCACAGCCGCTAAACTTATCACGGCAGGGAGATTCCTGTGCCATGATCAGTTCAGCGGAAACCCAATTTTCTAACCGGCACCTGTGACATGGACACCAGTTGGAGAATCGTGATGTTAGGCGAGCTTAGCGATTCTATAAAGGACACCCATGTGCGATTCTGAAAAGCTGCTTAGGCGGCCCATAGGGCCTGATTCTGTAAGCAGTGCCTGCTGCATGTCAAATTATCAACAGTCGCTGTTTCCAGAATTGCGGCATGCAAGGATCCTAGGTGCTGGAAATGTAGGCCAGGGTTTTACAGACCTACATTTCTGGTGCCTAGGATCCTTGTTGAATTGCGGCTAGCATTGCCTAGTAATGCAAAGCCAGCACCGCCCCTGAACATGCCAATTTCCAGGCTTTGAAGTCACTAGGTGACACTAGGCACCAGTCCTGAAGACTGCCTAGCATCACTTAATTATTTTATTAGGTTTTAATTGGTTTTTAATTTTGCAACCAATTATTGCCCCATTTAGAACAAATTAAAATCCTTAAGTTAGCCAGTAGGCACAATCTAAGCACCTGCTGGTGATTAACTTTCAGCTTCTGTTTGAGAATCTGGGCCATAGTGCCAAAACATGAACCATGTTGGGTTCCTTATTGTTTATATCATGCTTAATTTGTGATTGTATATACTAGCTATTTAATAAAACTTTTGTTTATCTAGATTCTTTGCTCCATCTTGTTTTTTTTCTTTTGCTGTTTGTGTTTTGATGGAACATTTAGTCTGTTGTTTTGGCCTTACCAGTGTCCTGCACCATTCTCACTATTATTAGTTGCTATATAAGTGTCCCATTTTAAGAACATAAGAAGTTGCCTCCGCTGAGGCAGACCAGAGGTCCATCTTGCCCAGTGGTCCGCACCCGCGGAGGCCCTTCAGGCCTAATTGCCTGAACAGTGTCCCTGACTAATTATGTAACTGTCTCTAGTCCTCTAATCCTATCCCTATAACCTACCTCTACTCTTATCTGTACCCCTCAATCCCTTTGTCCTCCAAATACCTATCCAATCCTTCTTTGAAGCCCTGTAGCGTGCTCCTGCTTATCATATCCTCCGGTAGCGCGTTCCATGTATCCATCACTCTCTGGGTGAAAAAGAACTTCCTGGCGTTGTTCTAAACCTTCCCCCTTTCAATTTCTCTGAGTGTCCCCTAGTTCTTGTGGTTCCCCATAATTAAAAAAATCTGTCCCTGTCTACTCTTTCTATGCCCTTCATGATCTTGAAGGTTTCTATCATGTCCCCTCTAAGTCTCCGCTTTTCCAGGGAGAAAAGCCCCAGCTTCTTCAGTCTGTCAGTATACGAGAGGTCCTCCATACCCTTTATTAGCTTAGTTGCTCTTCTCTGGACTCTCTCAAGTACCGCCATGTCCTTCTTGAGGTACGGCAACCAGTACTGGACACAGTACACCAGGTGCGGGCGCACCATTGCACGGTACAGTGGCAGGATGACTTCCTTCGTCCTGGACGTGATACCCTTCTTAATGATGCCCAACATTATGTTTGCCTTCCTTGAGGCTGTGGCGCACTGCGCCGACGCCTTCAATGATGTGTCTACCATCACTCCCAGGTCTCTTTCAAGGTTACTCACTCCTAGCGGTGATCCCCCCATTTTGTAAGTGAACATCGGGTTCTTTTTCCCTACATGCATGACCTTGCATTTCCCTATGTTGAAGCTCATTTGCCACTTTTTGGCCCACTCTTCCAGCGCTGTCAGATCTTTTTGGAGATCTTTGCAGTCCTCCGTGTTTTCAACCCTGCTGTATAGTTTGGTGTCGTCCGCAAATTTGATAACCTCACATTTTGTTATTGCCTCCAAGTCGTTAATAAATATATTGAACAGGAGCGGTCCCAGCACCGAAACTCCGCTCGTGACCCATTGCCAGTCTGAGTAATGGCCCTTTACTCCAACCCTCTGTTTCCTATCCGCCAGCTAGTTTTTGATCCATCGGTGGACCTCCCCTTGCACCCCATGGTTCCATAACTTCTTTAGAAGTCTTTCGTGTGGTACCTTGTCGAAGGCTTTTTGGAAGTCAAGGTAAATGATGTCTATAGATTCCCCTTTATCCACCTGGCTGTTTACCCCCTCAAAGAAGTATAATAAGTTTGTGAGGCATGACCTGCCCTTGCAGAAGCCATGCTGGCTCGGCTTTAGCTGCCCAGTGTTTTCGATGTGTTCCCAGATGCTGTCCTTAATCAGCGCTTCCATCATCTTTCCCGGGACCGAGGTCAAGCTCACCGGCCTGTAGTTTCCTGGGTCTCCCCTTGAGCCTTTCTTGAAGATGGGTGTGACATTTGCTATTTTCCAGTCTTCCGGAATCTCTTCAGTTTTTAAGGATAGGTTGCATATTTGTCGAAGTGGCTCAGCTATTTCGTTCCTTAGTTCCTTGAGTACCCTTGGGTGAATGCCGTCTGGACCCGGCAATTTGTCGCACTTTAGCCTGTCTATCTGCCTGAGGACATCCACCTTGCTCACCTCTAGTTGGACCAGATTTTCATCCTGATCTCCTTTTACGATCTCTTCCGGTTCCGGAATGTTGGTTGTGTCCTCCTTCGTGAAAACTGAAGTGAGGAACTCGTTTAACCTGTCAGCTATCTCCTTTTCCTCTTTTACCACTCCCTTTCTGTCTCCATCATCCAAGGGTCCCACTTCCTCCCTTTCTGGTTGCTTCCCCTTGACGTACCTTTAACAAAAAAAATCATAAAGCAAACAATACCCTTCACAATTCAATAGCTGTTTGCATACAGGAGGAAAAAGACCTTAGTGGCCCCTCATCACTAAAAATCTGTAACTGGAGCCTTACAGCAGATCAATCATTGACCAAAAAGAGCCTCTTAAATTTGTGCAAAGCAGTGATGTTGGTAAAACAAACTTTATCTTTATTTATTTATCTATTATTGTATCTTTATTTAGCTTGTAATAGAATAATAAGCAATTCTTATATTAAACAAACAAGTCATGGGAAACTTATCTTTCTAAGTACAATGGAGCCATCATTTTCACTGTGTTAGCTTCTTCAGGGGTAGCTTCATTAAATTCAGTAAGTACTCACTAGCTCAGTTTATCATCAATAGATAATAAATTTGCAGCACAGCAAACCAGAGTTTTAAAATCTACACCTGCTGTTATGCTAATGGTGTTCTTTTGGTTTCACACAACACAAAAGGAGAAAACAATCTGCAGTGACTAACAATTAAATTGTATTATATTATAATGTAATGTGACAAATAAGAGGGACTTCATTTGAGACCTGAATAGCTTAAAAATCAGTGGAGAAAAAAGCCTCAAAGACACATGACAACCTTGTATAACACTATCCAATAGCTGCCTATTGCTGCCATTATGCTGTGGCTGTACTATGTTTGGACTTCTGTAATGCTCTGAGGCATCCAAGAATTCGGGCGAAACGAAAATTCTTCATCGTTTTTCTTTTTTAAAAGATTAGTGTGGTTTGCTGATTGTTTAATACAGAGTGACTTGAGGGAAATAAACAGTGCCCACACTGGATGAAGGTTTACAAAAATAAAGACCCAACAGCAGATAAGTTCCATTCTGTGCATATGGGTGGGTGTATATTCAGTTTTGTGCCCTGAAGAAGAGGTAATTCAGTGGAGTTGGTTTTTTTAATGCCAATGATATGAAAATAGGTGGCTATTGAATACTGTTGTATGAGGCTGTCATATGTCTTTGAAGCTTTTTTTTTCCACTGTTTTAAAATCTATTCTTCAGGTCTCAAGTGAAGTCCTTCTCATTTGCCACCACATTATAATATAATATAATTTAGTTCTTTTGGTGTGCCATACAATACAGGATTCTCCTGATCTTCCACCATTACAGATGTGTCTTGATGCTGTCACTAACTGATTTCAAATTAACTGCTTAGTATGTAACATGATGAGATCCACAGGCTGTTGGGTCACTGGTTGGGTTGGGACACTGGATCCCTTTTAGGTCTACTGTAGTTCCCTGTCTCATTAGTGTACCTGTTCCACTGACAGAGTCATTTAGATACCTAGGGATTAATACCATTGACTCAACTTTCAATCAATAGGTTTCAAATGTGGTTAAATCTGATTTCTTAATTTTATGTCAACTGAAATCGATAAGGAAACATTTCAACTGAGGGAACTATGTAAAAGGTCAGATTTATTAAATTATGGTCTTCCTCATTCTCTTTATCAACTTGCTTTCTTTTGGAATTCTTTGCCATTAAAAATGAGAAGAAACAACAGGAACTATCAAGAGTTTATAAAGATGTTTAAGACTTTCCTATTTTGTAAATTTGTACTATCTGAGGAAAATTAATTTTAAGTTTATTTTGATTGTTCCATTTTGTGAGCTCTTGGATTAATGGATCAATTAATTTTAGTATTATAATCCACAATGAACTATTGTTGGAAATTTGGGGCCATAAGCTCTGTATAATATAATGTGCACCCTTTTTACTCTGTTGATCTGTTGTTTAGATTATTGCAATATCATGTATGCAGGTATTTCTTGAACTAATCTTAAAAATTTATGAACTCTAAAAAATATAGTGGCCCATCTTTTATGCCATGCCAAGAGCCCTGATATCACTCCTTGATTCTTGTCTTCACAGTTTAACAATTTTAAATCTATCAAAGGAGTAGGCTTCTTACTACATTAAAATACTATTAATAGACATTGAGCCTGCTTATGTTTTGCAGTTAGTGACCATGAATAGTCTTTACAAAGTATTAACAAACAGGCCTCAAAGTTCCACATTGCTAGTTGGGAAGGTAGAAGGGGAGGCCGCAGGGGAGGGAATGAGGAGAGAGAGTGACCAACAACTGGGGGAGGGAAGGTAGAAGAGAAAAAACTAGACTGCAGGGGGCAATGAGTTGAGTTAGAAAGGAAGGATAGAGATACCTGATTTTTTTTTTTGGGGGGGGGAGAGACCCACAGAGAGGGAGGGAGGGAGAGAAATGGTAGACAGTGGGAAAGAAACAAAAATGTTGGATATGGCAGTGGAAGGGAAGGTACAAAGATGGATGGTGAGCACAGAGAAAGAAGAAAATGTCAAAAAGGCAGGAGACCGTGTGAGTTAACAGAAGACAAACAAAAACTGGAGCCTGGGACCAACATGATTTGAATAATAAAATGACAAGACAACAAAAGGTAGAAAATAATTTTATTTTCTATTTTGTGATTACAAAATGTCACATAATTGAAATGTGTATCCTGCCAGAGCTTGTGTTAGACAGTGAGCATGAGTTAGGACCTAACCGAGAGAAGAAAATACTTTTTTGTTTGTTTTGTTTACACCACAGCACTGGCATGGGGTTGGAGAGGGCAAAAGGAGGTGGGGTGGGTGAAGAGGCTACATAATAAACCTGCCAGGACGTTTGAAAAAAAAAAAATAAAAAAAAATAAATAAAATGCTCGATTGGGCGGGAAAAGCAAATTGAATCAAAAAATCAATTCAATAGGCCAAATCGAATCAAAATTTTTCCTGAATTGAGCAACACTAGTAAAATCCCATTTCTAAACTGTTCAATGCAACTCCTGGAACATAACAATGAGCCAAAGATGACCTACTTAAACTTATAACTACCGTGTTTCCCCGAAAATAAGACAGTGTCTTATATTAATTTTAGACCAAAAAAACACACTAGGTCTTATTTTCAGGGAATGCACATGATCATCTCTCCCTTTCTCTCCTTCACCCCAATTCTTCCTCTTTCCTTTTTCTCTCCCACATGTGCAGCATCTTTCCTCCCCTCCCTCATGCAGCAGGACCCTTGCCCAGCTTCTATCCTTCCCTTCCTCCCATCCCTCGTGCAGCAGGACCCTTGCTCCAGCTTCCCTTCCCTCCCATCCCTTGTGCAGCAGAACCCTTGAGCGAGCACTCCCCCCCCCCCGAGCCCCTGCAGCCAAACCTCCATCCTTCCCTCCCATCTGAACCCCACCGATCGCGAGCGAGCCCTAGTACATACTTCCCTAAGCAGCAACGGGCCGACAGCACTCTAAGCAGGCTGCTTTGGCCTTATCAGTAATGCGGCATAGTGAATTCACGGGCGGACAAAGCCAAAGCAGCCTGTGTAGAGTGTTGCCGGCCCTTCACTGCTTAGGGAGGTATGTACTAGGGCTCGCTCACAGTTAGTGGGGTTCGGATGGGAGGGAGGGAAGGATGGGGGTTCGGCTGCACAGCAGGTGTGGGTGCTTGGGGTGGGGTGCTCGCTCAAAGGTTCTGCTGCACAAGGGATGGGAGGGAGGGAAGGGGAACTGCCAGTGAATCCCGAGACTAGGGCTTATTTTAGGGGTAGGGCTTATATTAAGACCTACCACGAAAATCCTGCTAGGGCTTATTTTCGGGGAAACATAGTATGTATTTGTAACTATGACCTAACTGTATTAATAACCGTATTGATCTACCTGTACTAGCAACTCTATTGAATGGCTGTGTCAAACTAAACTGTCCATTGTAACTTCCTGGGTAACTGACCCAACTTCCTGTAATATAATCTGTCCTTGAACTGAATAGGTAAAGGCAGAATAGAAAACCTGATTAACTTAACATATGAGAGGGCTCTCCATTTTATGTAGTGAGTCTCACAATTCCATACTCGCATGCTCCCACCCATTTTCTCTAGTCGCTGAATGATGACTACCTAGTATTACCAAACCCCTCCGCTAACTGGTTTGAATCAACTCATTGTAATGCAGTGGGCAAAACTGAAAGGAGTAATTGTAAGAGCGACAAACCTTTTTGTAAGGCAAGTAAGTAAAAGTAAGAGGAAAAGAAGGCTGCTTTGGTTCTCAAAAGTAATAGCTGAGAAGGTAAGAAATAAGAGGTTAGGTTTCATAAAATACAAAAGATTGCAGAAAGAGGAAGACAGGCAAAAATATCTGGAAAAGTTAAGAGAGGCTGGTCGTGTAGTCAGGAAAGCAAAGATGCAAATGGAAGAAAAAAATAGCTGACACGGTAAAACAGGGAGACAAGACATTTTTTAGATATATTAGTGATAGGAAGAAGTGCAAAAGTGGCATTGTGAGACTCAAAGGTGAAGAGGAGAAATATGTATAAGCTGATAAAGAAAAGGCTGAATTGCTTAACAAATATTTCTGTTCTGTGTTCACGGCTGAAGCGCCGGGAGCTGGACCACAGAAGACAAACATGAATAGGGATGGAGGAGTGGTAGACCCTGATCGATTTTCAGAGGGTTGTGTTCTGTGAAGAGCTAACTAAAATAAAAGTAGCCAAAGCAATGGGGCCAGATGGTGTACATCCAAGGTTGCTGAAGGAACTTAGGGAAGTTCTTGTAGTTCTGCTGACAGATCTTTTCAATGAGTCTCTAGAGTTGGGAGTGGAATCAGAGGATTGGAGAAGTGTGGATGTGGTCCCTCTCCACAAAAGTGGAAGTAAGGAAGAAGTGAGGCACAGTGGTTAGAACTACAGCCTCAGCACTTTGAGGTTGTAGGTTCAAATCCCATGCTGCTCCTTGTGTCCCTGGCAAATCACTTAATCCCCCATGGCCCCAGGTACATTAGGTAGAGTGTGAGCCCACCGGGATAGATAGGGAAATATTCTTGAGTACTTGAATGTAAACCACTTAGGCTATAAGTGGTATATAAATAAATAAATAAATAAAAATAAGTAGGGAATTACAGGCCAGTAAGTCTGACTTTTGTGGTAAGCAAATTAATGGAAACACTTTTAAAACAGAGAATGGAGAAACCACCATTACCTTGGTGCTTAATAAACTTCACAATTCCTTTGATTCTAGAAAGATCAGTCTGTCCATATCATTAGATCTTACTGCTGCTTTTGATGTGATAGTCCATAATTATCTTTTGACCAGCCTCGCATCTATAGGACTGGTTCTCTTCTTTTCTTATTGCTCACACCTGTCAGTACTATCTCCACCATTTTTCAATACATATTTGAGCCTATTGGAAACAATAATGCAGGACTGTGATGTCTGTACATACTACTATACAGATGTTATTCTGTTACTTTAACATACTGACTCTGACACCATCCTTGGCTTCTACCCCTTTGAACTCTTTAGCTCAAGTTTCTTCTTGACTATCAGCCAATTTACTGATACTTAATCCAACAAAGACATTTCCCTACTGGTTAACTGGTCATTTACTGCATCCCTAGCTTGTTCCATCACTTCTGGACTTCCCAATTCTTTTAACTGACTAATTTTGGTATTTTGGAGCTACCTTGGATTTTCAATTATCATTCAATTCTCATATCTTCTCTCTAGCAAAACACAGTTTACTTGCTCTCTGTCATTTTAGATTCATTCATAATCTTCTGCTCCCTATCATTCAACAAATAATTATACGTGCTGTAATCACATCTCATTTAGATTATTGCAATGTTAATTATGGGGGACTCTCACAAATGACTATTCAAAATACTGCAATTAGAATTCTGTGCCACACTTGTATCAATATCATTGACTCCCAGTTCATTTTTGGTTTCAGTATAAGATCTTAGTATTAATCCATAAGGATTTTCATACTGGTACTCCAGTATATTTGGTTTCTCTTCTGCAACTTTATCAACCATCTTGCCCTCTTCTTTCTGCAACTGAGCTTTTGTTGTCCTTTCCCCCTCCTATGTGGGTAGGACTGTCCTCCACTAGGAATTATGCTTTCTTTTTTTCTGGCCCCCCACTCTATGAAATGTGCTGCCATTTGATTTGAGGGATGAATTTTTATTTCCCAAATTTAAAACAGGTCTCAAAGCTTACCTCTTTACTCAGGCATTTGTGTGGGATTGGTGGACAGATTGGGCCCTAGCCATTTCAGTACCCTCACCTGATCTTTTCTGTATTGATGTAGGTTTATCTCTGGCAATCCTCTAATGTTTCTCTTAATCTTTCCTATTCCAATAGTAATTTAATCTGTAAACCACTTTGCTGTAAATACACGGAAGGCAGTATAGCAAGATCTTAATGTACTGTAAACTCTTGATAGGTGAACAGGACAGAACTCTACCTGCAGTCACTAGCAAAGAAGACCACCGTGATTCTTTGCTATTGTGTAACTCAGGGTGACAGGAAATGGGACAAGCCTTGATCATAATTTTCCAAAGGTCTTGATATGTCTTGGAGGGTCTCTTCCTGCAGGATCCCTCTAGCCTCCCTTTCTTCTCCTTTCTCCTCGCTTCCTACACTAGTGAGCTGTCTCTGATCTTCTAGCCTCTAAATTAAATTTTTCCATTTAGGAATTCATGGAGAGCTTTAAATACTATAATAATAAGTGTAGAAAGGGGCTAGTTATATAACTAGCCTACCTCTGGCAATATAAGGTTTCCTTTTGTAGCATTAGGAGAGCTAGTGATTTCCATCTCTCTGCCCCTGAGGTTGCCATGGAAATGGTGTCAGTTTACTCCTGTGGCCCAGGGCTGGTTTGGCCAAGAGTGCCTTGCTGGCATCTGGTGTCCTCTCAGTTGCTGCGCAACTGATCCTACCATAATCCTCGGCCTGTAACCCTATCCCGCTTGCAGTGACACAGAGAACAGGGACAGGTGGTGGGGTGAGGGGTAGGCACTGAATCTGGATCTGGTTACACGTGGTTCATTCCATAATAAAAAAGAAGAAGAAGAGAAAACAAAACAAGGGAAGAAGAGGTCACTGTAATTCTCTGTTATTTCTAAACCTTTTCAGTTTCCAGATTTTTTTTCATTTGGATTTCCTCCTGTAAATTTTGTTTTGGTTAAAGCAATCAAGGTTTTCAAGGTTAAATTTGATTTAATTGCTTATCTAATGATATTGCAATGTTAAGTCCTAATAGAATATTGATTATTAGGTACTGCAGGCAAGGGAGCTGCTTGTCCTGTAGCACAAACAACCAGCAGAGAATAGATCCAGCACAAGCAGCAGCATAATGAGCTTTCTCCAATGTAGCACAGATTGAGAAGGAATTTGTGCCAGTTTTTGTAGGAAGCTCCATCTGTCCTATTGACAGCTGAGCCCCTGACATTCCCAACATGCACTGTTTCTCTAGGCTGACCACATGGGTCACCACCTGATGGATGGAAACAGCTGCCTTCTGCCTGAAGAGAGGAAGTTCAAGAGCCCTAAGAGGAGTAGAGTTACCTCTGCACTCAACAATCTAGAGGTAGCTCTCAAAATGGGGGTGGAGGGGAGGCTGGGATCAAGGATAACAGGTCACAGTCAGGTCAGCTTCAGAACAGACTGTTGGCTTTCTATACAAAGTAATTTTATTTATTTGGATTTATTAACTGCCTTTATGAACAGATTTAACCAAGGAGGAGTACAGCAGTACAATTTAACATAAAACTTATATTTGTGTTAACATCATAAAGGTAGTAAAAAGACCAAATATAAACAAATACAATGAGTGAGAAACTGAAAATCAGCAAATTGAAACTTAATAATAGGACTACCATGAAAGTTTTAAAAGTACACCACTGAAATTCAAATGATATATAATACAGTGTGAACATAATACAGTACTTATGAAACAACTAATAAGTAGACAACAGAACATTCAAATAACATACCTCCTCTTTTACTAACACATAGAGCGGGTTTTAGCAGCAGCAGTAACTGCTCCAATGCTCATAGAATTCCTAAGAGGGGGATAGATATGACTCTAATGCTTTTCTACAACACAGATTGTCCAATAGCCGCAGGACTATTCCCAGACCCAGCCATTTCCCAAAGTCACCAAGCTAATCCTGCTGGTTTAAAATCTATATCTGCATCTCTTGCTGGGAGAGGCTGAGACTGGAGGAGCTGTAAGCATATTCCCGCAGCCAGCATTCTACCACCATTCCTGCAAGAGAATGTGACTGCAAGATCTGTGAACTCCCTTACAGTCAACACTCTTGCACCATTCTGTACAGCATCTTCTGCTGGGGAAAACTGAAACTGCAGGCACTTGTTCTCCCTAGAATGATTTTCTCAAGCAGATGAAATCCCCTTTGAAGTCCAGATATCCACCCCAGCCTGATCTCTGAGACTAGTTGATCAACGGGGGCCCTCTCTTCACCGCTTGTTACTCAGGCTATGATAAAAGATGTCAACTTGAGGAGAAAAATTGAATCTTTGGATAATAACTCTCAAAATAATAATCTACGTTTCTTGAATTTCCCTCAGGTGTTTTCCGTAACACTGAGAGAGATGTTGAAAATACTTTTAGTACCTCAGTGTTCTCCCCAGAAATTTTTTTCAGCCGGGTGGCATGAAAAAGTAGCCGTGTGGGGCAGGATGGGGCGGAGAAATTTGGTAGTGGAGAAAATTAAATGTATACTATTTTTATTAGTTAATTATTATTATTTTCCAATGCTCGATATGACTTCCTTTTTTAAGGTTTGACACTTGTGCCAGAATATTTTTACTAAATCTAAGAAGTATCCAATTCTAGAAGTGAATAATTAGATATTCACCCTCTTTCAAATGGTATAGAGGTTTAAAAAAGGGAAATGCGTTAATGAAGTCATTAGGTTCAATCTAACCATTTATTTCTGCATGAATTTAAACAACTAAAAAAAAAAAGATAAATATAGCTCATCCAGTCATACAAGAAATGGCTGTACAACACCTCTAATAATGTTTTGATCACTAGGTTCCTTCCTGAGGTCTCACTGAGGATATGAAATAGATGCTATCCCCACTTCCAGACCTCTTCCTCATAATTTATGGAGAGGTGTTACTGAGCCTTGAAGGGCACCTGTGTGATTGATCTTTATCTGCTTCTTTTTTATTTTGCTATAGTGCAAAGTAAGAGCTAGGGCAAAACAGTATAGGTAAAGATGCAGGTAATAATTAACAATGTATTAAAAATATTTTATTTTTATTTGCTTATAATGTCATTTGAAAGCTGCTTGATGATAATACAACTTTAATTTAATTCTTTATAATGTGTGTGTCTGTGTGTTGGGGAGGGACAACACCTATGTCAACAGTAAAGTTAGAATAGGGTCATTAAATCCAGTGGTGTACCTAGTATATATGACAGCCAGTGCTAATCATTTTTTTAACAACCCCCTCCTCTATATAAAAAAAGAAATTTTTAGTAATAATCCATGAGTCACACAATAAGGGTGCATCTAGGAAAAGCAGCATCTTAAACACTGTAGTGAGCACTAGAACACCAACACACGCATTGGAAAACTAAACAAACCAGATCCTACACAGTCAATTGATCCTGTAGTCGATGCTAACAGAAAGCCATGTCCTTTTCATACACACAGAACACAGATACACCCTTGCCCAATATGGAATAATCACAAACTAAAAATAGAAATATGTAGAAACCAGACTCTTCATACAATGCAACACCACAGAAACAGTGACACATGTCCCCTAATACTGTGCAAATTATAAAGACAGTAGATGTAAATTTGAAAAAAAACTTCTACATAACAGTCACCACTTTACAAATTAACAAATAGAAATAAAATAAATAATGAGAAATATGAAAATACCATTTTATTGGACTAATCCATTTTTCAATTAGCTTTCAGAGGCCAAATCTTTCTTCAAGTCAGTACAGTTTACAGCTGTTATGGTATCCTGTCCTGATCTGAGGAAAGGGGTTTAGTTCCCCCCCCCCAAAATTGCCTTATTTCCATTTCCTATTGATAAATTTTAATCAATACAGTTGCAATACTACTTGATTCTACGTAAAGCAAAAAAAATATATTTTTTTCTACCTTTTGTCATTTCTGCTTTAGTCATCTTCTCTTCACTCTCTTCTTTCTATTCAGCATTTGTCCTCGCTCCCTTCCATGCAACATCTGTCCTCTCTCTTTGCCCCTTCCACCCAGCCTCTACCCTCTCTCTACCCCTTCCATCTACTGTCCACCCTATCTCTGCCCCTTGCATCCACTGTCCACCCTTTCTGCCTTTTTCATCCAGTGTCTGCCCTCTCTCTGTTCCATATGGTATCTTCCCTCTTTCTATATCTCTTCAGTAAACTCTATATCCTGTGCCCTTTCTCTCCTTTGTACATGATTTATTTCAGCTTCAACCCCTCTCCATTTTTTGTCTCCACCCCTCCCTTTCCTTCCTTCCCACTCCACCCCATGGTCTGACATCTCTATCTCCTTCCCTTCTCTCCCCCCCCTCTCCAGTATCTGCCTCTCTCTTTCTCTCCGTCTTTCTTCTGTGAGGAGATCATGTTGATCTTGAACACTGAATAATTCTTCCATATTCCCCATATCACTGTACTGTAGTCTGGTCCAGCAGACTGCTTTGGCACTATTACATGGGTAATAGTAAATTCATTATGCATCAGCTTTCCACACAGAATGCCACAAGTCTCTATTTCTTGTGCTGTGTTTACATCTGCCAGCAGCAGAAACTTGTGAGACAGATCCCTTGGCAATACTACACTTCGGAGCCCTTTGACCATCTGGTTCTGTATGGTTGCAGGCTTTAAAGCTCTGTTTACTGGAGGAGACTGTCCAGCATACATAGTTGCATCACTCTTAAGGATCTGATCAGAGATTACATTAGACAAGGTGGTATTTTTAGGCATGGAAAAACAGGACATGTTCTCCTCAATCTGCTCAGATGCCCTTTAATGTTCGTCTGATCTCGGGCTAAATCTTGCCTCCTGAGCTAATCTTCAAAGGAGAGTGGAGTGAGAGCCATATCGGCAGTGAGATCCGTTTTGGGTCGCATGTTGTGCAGGGCTGGACTAAGGCAAGTTGTAAGCTTCCTTCCATCGCTGACCTATCTTCCATAAGTCAGCAACGGAGGGAAGCTTACAACTCGCTGCTCTTGCTTGCTTCGGGCCTTCCTCGTTGCCGGGTCCTGCCTTTACAGAAACAGAAAGTAGGCAGGACCCGGCAGCGAGGAAAGCCCGAAGCAAGCAAGAGCAAGTTGTAAGCTGACCTGCCCATGCTCCGGGGCGTGTGCATGCCAACTTCCCTTCTCTTCCCCCCTCGGGACGTGACTTCCGGTTTCGGAGGGAAACGGCATGCAAGTTAAAGCCCCGGAGCATGGGTTCAAGTCGCTTGCTGGCGTTAAAAACTCAAAAAAAAAAAAAAAGTCAGGCTCCTGCAATTCAGGCTGTGCCGAGTCAGCCCGGTGCTAAACATCTGAAATGGGAATTATGAAGGGATGAAACTAAGAAGAGGATAAACACTGTAAAGAAGCTTTTGCGAGCTTGGTCTCTTTTTAAGGATATGGTCACTGAGGCACAAAATCTATATATACTGCGTATCAACAAGGGATCAAAGAGGAAAAAGAATAAAGAACAGGCATGGCTTACTGTAGAGGTAAAGGAAGCAATCAGAGACAAAAAAAGCCTCGTTTAAGGAATGGAAAAGATCAAAAACGGATGAAAACTGAAATAAGCACATAAGGCAGTAAAAGGGGCCAAAAGAGACTATGAGGAAAAAATAGCCAAGGAGACAAAAAACTTCAAGCCGTTCTTTTGATATATTAAAGGAAAATGACCCATGAAGGAAGCGGTGGGACCGTTGGATGACCAAGGAATAAAGGGAGCGCTAAAGGAGGACAAAATAATCGCCAACAGACTGAACACGTTTTTTGCATCTGTATTTACCAATGAGGATATACACAGCATACTATATACCCATCAGGCTATATGCTGGAAGTGAAAACGGGAAACTGACAGGGTTAACGGTCAGTCTAGAAGAGGTATGCAGGCAGATTGATAGGCTTAAGAGCGATAAATCCCCGGGACCAGATGGCATCCATCTGAGGGTCATCAAGGAACTGAAAGGAACCATAGCTGAACTGCTTCAACTAATAGCTAATCTGTCGATCGAATTGGGAAAGATTACGCAAGACTGGAAGGTGGCAAATGTTACGCTGATTTTCAAAAAAGGTTCGAGGGAAGACCCGGGAAACTACAGACCGGTGAGTCTCACCTCGGTACCAGGAAAGATGGTAGAGGCACGCTACTAAAGGACCGCATCATTGATCACCTTGACGGACACAGTCTGATGAGGACCAGCCAGCACAGTTTCAGCAAAGGCAGATCTTGTTTGACAAACTTGCTGCACTTCTTCGAGGGAGTAAACAGGCAGATAGACAAGGGCAACCTGGTCGACATTGTATACCTGGATTTTCAGAAGGCATTCGACAAGGTTCCACATGAATGAGTACTTCGGAAAATTGCGAGCCATGGAATCGAGGGTGAAATACTCACGTGGATTAAAAACTGGCTGGAGCATAGGAAACAGAGAGTGGGGGTAAATGGACAATACTTGGACTGGAAGAACGTCACCAGTGGGGTGCTGCAGGGCTCGGTGCTTGGACCCATGCTCTTCAACATCTTTATAAATAATCTGGACATGGGTATGATGAGTGAGGTGATTAAATTTGCAGATGATACGAAGTTATTCAAAGTAGTGAAGATGCAGGGGGATTGCGAAGATCTGCAATGTGACATAATCAGGCTTGAGGAATGGGCATCGACATGGCAGATGAGGTTCAACGTGGATAAGTGTAAAGTGATGCATGTCTGTAACAAAAATCTCATGCACAAATACAGGATGTCCGGGGCGGTACTTGGAGAGACCTCCCAAGAAAGGGACTTGGGAGTTCTGATCGACAAGTCGATGAAGCCGTCCATGCAATGTGCTGCGGCTGCGGCGAAAAGGGCGAACAGAATGCTAGGAGAGATAAAGAAGGGGATCACAAACAGATCTGAGAAGGTTATCATGCCGCTGTACCGGGCCATGGTGCGCCCTCACCTGGAGTACTGCATACAGCACTGGTTGCCGTACATGAAGAAGGATACGGTACTACTCGTAAGGGTCCAGAGAAGAGCGACTAAGATAAGTACATAAGTACATAAGTAGTCGCCTCTGCCGGGGCAGACCAGAGGTCCATCCAGCCCAGCGGTCCGCTCACGCGGCGGCCCATCAGGCATATTGCCTGGTCAGCGGTCCCTGACTAATTTTATGCCTACCTCTACACTTATCTCTAAACCTTCCACTGCTCTTATCTGTACCCCTCAATCCCTTTGTCTTCCAGGAACCTATCCAGGTCAAAGGGATTGAGGGGTACAGATAAGAGCAGATGGTTAAGGGGTTGGAGGAGCTGCCATAAAGCGAAAGATTAGAGGAACTGGGCCTCTTCTCCCTCGAACAGAAGAGATTGAGAGGGGACATGATCAAAACATTCAAGGTACTGAAGGGGATAGACTTAGTAGATAAGGACAGGTTGTTCACCCTCTCCAAGAGAGGGAGAACGAGAGAGCACTCTCTAAAGTTGAAAGGGGATAGATTCTGTACAAACGAAAGGAAGTTCTTCTTCACCCAGAGAGTGGTAGAAAACTGGAACGCTTTTCCAGAGTCTGTCATAGGGGAAAACTCCCTCCAGGGATTCAAGACAAAGTTAAACAAGTTCCTGCTGAACAAGGACGTACGCTGATAGGGCTAGTCTCAGGGCACTGGTCTTTGACCAGAGGGCCACCGCGTGAGAGCACTGCTGGACATGATGGACCCAGCAGTGGCAATTCTTATGTTCTAAAAGAAAAAACCCAAAAATCACCGGCACATAGGGGGAAAGGGGTGCTTCCAGTTGCAGCAGGGAAAGGCAAGGCTTCTCCCTCCCCCCCAAGCAACAACAAAAACTCCCGATGCCCGCGGCTGTGATCCCCCCAAAGTAAACCTCTGGAGCAAAGGGGAGGGGAGATCACTCCCAACTGTCCAAAGAAGGAACCGGCAAGCTAGACGGTCACCTGGGGGCAGGAGCAAGGGAATCAATCATGAGACCAGGGTGGAGGACAAGGAGGAGGATGATATTTGGGTGGGGGAGAAAAGAGATGCCTGATTGGGAGTTGGGGCCTGGGTTGGTGAGGAGAGGAGAGACATGGGACAAGGGATAGCCACTAAAGAAAGAGGCTTTGGGTGGGTGAGAGAAGCAGGCATTTGGAGGGCAGATAGGAGAGAGAGAGTACACGGATGGGTGGGCCGCCACCACCTCAGCGAGCGAGGGCTAAAGGAGCACCACCCCCCCCACCCTGGAGAAAATGAAAGCGCAGAGGAGTGCGGAAGTGCATAATGGGGCTCGGTTCAGCTCACCATGGCCCAGTAGTTCGCAAGCTTCCTGTGGAGCAGCATCAGGTGGCGATCCAGCACCAAGGGTGAGTGAACTTGGTCTGGAGGGGAGATGAGATGCGTTTGCCCGTTGTGTAGCTGGGCAGGTGTGTGCAGGCAGCTGGCCATAGCTGGATTGAAGAAAGGGCAAGGGATCCCTTAGCAGACACAGCTGGAAGGCGGCTTCCGTGAGGGTTTGGGCAGGGAGAGAGACAGAAAAATAGAAAGAAATAAAGAAAGATAGCGGGAGGGAGAGAGACAGAAAGAAAGATAGACAGCGGGAGGGAGAAAGACAGAAATAAAGAAAGACAGCGGGAGGGAGAGAGACAGAAAGATAGAAAGATAGACAGCGGGAGGGAGAGAAACAGAAAGATAGATAGAAATAAAGAAAGAGCAGGAGGGAGAGAGACAGAAAGAAAAAAGATAGACGGGGTAGGCAGAGAGACAGAAAGAAAGATAGACAGCGGATGGGAGAGAGACAGGAAGAAAGAGACAGGGGGCAGGGAGAGAGACAGAATGAAAGACAGACATCTATTCTAGCACCCGTTAATATAATGGGCTTAAACACTAGTAAATAAATAAATAAGCTCATTTTATATTAATTAAGGAAAATCAGATTTCTTGCATTTCATAGATCAGAAAGCAATCAAGAGCTCTTAATTTACACAGGAATAATTCTGTAACTCTCTATTAGTGGGTTGCCCTCAATATGAAAAAGTGCCTACATACAGTTGATACAAATTACACAGCAATCAGGCTGCTCTGTGTAGCTAGGTCCACAGCTCATGAGTCACCCTTACTTTCTAAATAGCATTGGATAACTGCAAAAGGAACTTGGGAGGCTGGGTATCAAAATGGCAGATGACGTTTAATGTGAGCAAGTGCAAAGTAATGCATATGGGGGAAAAGGAATCTAAACTACAGATATGTGATGCAGGGTTTCTTTCACATTAGGAGTCACCGACCAGGAAAAGGATCTAGGTGTCATTGTTGAGGATACCTTAAAACCCTCACCTCAATATGTGGCGGCAGCTAAGAAAGCAAATAGAATGTTAGGAATTATCAGGAAAGGAATGGAAAATAAAGATGAAAATGTTATAATGCTTTTGTATTGCTCTAAGGTACGGCCACACTTCAAATACTGTGTGTAATTCTAGTAGAAGTATCTCAAAAAATATATAGCAGAATTAGAAAAGGTACAGAAAAGAGCGATGAAAATGCTAAAAGTGATGAGATGACTTCCCTATGAGGAAAGGCTAAAGTGGCTAGGGCTCTTCAGCTTGGAGAAGAGACGGCTCAAGGGTGATATGATAGAGGTCTATAAAATAATGACTGGAGTGGAAAGGGTAGATGTGAATCACTTGTTTACTGTTTCCAAAATTACTAGGACTAGGGGGCATATGATGGAGCTTGAAGGGATGCAGTTCTGAACCAGGGCAGGAGAAATCTATAGATTGGAATCTCAGCTTTTGGGACCTTTACCTCCTAACTCTGTAGGATTGGTATTGCCCAGAGCTTCTACTGCACTAAAAGGTTTATTTATAATTCCTGGAGTGATAGATGCTGACTACACAGGAAAAATAAATATGGCGACTTGGACTAACGTTCCCCAGACTATGTGTACAGGTGAATCATTTGCAAAGTTAATCTTGTTACCATCTCTCTCCCCTGCATGAGGAAAACAAGTATTACGTGTGAATCAAGGATTTGGTTCCACTACAAAGCAAGTAAACTGTCTTATGCAAATAATAGGTAATAGTCGCCCTTTTGTGAATGTCTATCTCAATAATATTTTGTTTCAAGGGTTGTTAGATACTGGTGCTGATGTTATGGTAATTGCTCTTAATCAGTGGCCTTCAGAATGGGCCTGTGACCAGGTGAAACAGGTGTGGGGAATTGGAGGGGGCCAAGAAGCGAAACAAAGTAAATACTGGCTAACAGTTACTTTAGAAGGAACAGAGCAGACTGCCACTGTGAGACCATATATCCTGCCAGTCCATATCAACCTCTGGGGAAGGGATTTGTTATCTCAATTCAACACTGTGCTACAAATACAATGGTGAGTCATACAGCCTTGCCCTTAAAGTGGCTTGCTGACATTCCATTGTGGGTTAATCAATGGCCATTAACCCAGCCAAAGTTAGAAGCTTTACATCAATTAGTTCAAAAACAATTGAATGCTAAACATATAGAGCCTACTACCAGCCCCTGGAACTCTCCAGTGTTTGTAATAAAGAAAAAAATCAGGTAAATGGCGATTACTGCATGATCTTAGGAAAATAAATCAATGCATTCAGCCGATGGGACCTTTACAGTGTGGCACTCTAAATCCTAACATAATTCCAATAAATTGGGAAGTTTTGGTGATAGACCTTAAAGATTGTTTTTTCACCATTCCTCTACATCCAGATGATAAAAAAAAATTTGTGTTCACTGTGCCTGTTCTTAATCATAGTCAACCGACTCAGAGATATCAGTGGACAGTTTTGCCACAAGGGATGTTAAACAGTCCCACTTTGTGTCAGATATATGTTTCACAGGCATTATAAAGCTTCAGAGCAAATACTCCAGAAGCATTAATATATCATTACATGGATGATATCTTAATAGCAGCACCAAAGATAAAAACAGAATGGATTTCTGAATTGACCACACATTTAAAACATTACAGACTGTGCATTGTACCTGAAAAAGTTCAGAAGCAGTATCCTTATCTCTATTTGGGTCATAAATTACTACAATCGAATGCAGCGCCTACCATTATCACTTTAAAACTTAATTCTACCATAACGTATGTTGAGCTGCAACAAATCCTGGGCACTCTTAATTGGGTGCACCCATATTTTAATATCCCTACTGATCTTCTCAGCCCCTTATTTCATCTTTTGACTAAAGGCAAACAACCTTCAGATTTGATCTATATAACACCAGACATTCAAAAAGTGATAGCGATTATTAACCAGCATTTATTAACGCAATGGATTGATAGAATTCAGGATAATATAGCACTTTCTTTATTAGTCCTTCCGCAGAAACACCAACCTATTGTGGTTTTAGGCCAAATAATCCCTGATAATCATTTACATATAGTAGAATGGATCTATTTACCACATACGCCCCTAAGAATATCAGTTCTCCTCAATACATGTAGAGTTCACTGATTTGTAAGGCACGAAAGAGAGCATTAAACTTTTTGGGATTGGACTTGATGTCTATCACCGTTCCCATTTCACAAGAGCATTGGGAATTTCTTTTTAAATATAATGAGGAACTTCAAATTGCATTGACAAATTACATCGGTCATATCTGTCATCATTTTCCTAAAGATAAACGCTTGATTCTAGTGACATAAGGCGTTTTGGATTTTCATTCTGCACTAAGCTTAATACCTATAATTGACGCACTCACTGTCTATACAGATGGCAGCAAGAAGCGCGGAGTCGTGCACTGGACACAAGAAAATGATTTTCGGGTCTTATTCACTCCTCCGCAACAATCTGCTCAGCGCTCAGATGTAGCCGCTGTTATTCTTGCACTGAAAACCTTTTCCCACTGTCCATTGAACCTGATCACAGACAGTCTGTACGTTTGTAATTTAGTTTACCAGCTTCCTGGTGCCTACGTCACCCCGTCAATTAATGACAACTTACTATCATTGTTTCTTGAATTACGCTTGTTATTGTCGACACGTAAACACTCTCTTAGTGTGTTTCACATTCGTAGCCATCAAAATCTTCCTGGAGTCATTTCTACAGGAAACAATCTTGCAGACGCTGCTACCAGGAAAGTTTTTGCACAATTTTCCACTCCCATAGCTAGTCATACATTTTTCCACCAAAATGCCAAAGCCCTGGTAAAAATGTTTAAAATTCCCTTAAATCGGGCTACAACTATAGTTCAATCATGCCCACAATGCTCATAGCTGCATTCGGCTGCTGAGCACGGGTAAACCCCAGGGGACTTACAGTAAATCAAGTGTGACAAATGGATGTCACACAATATCCCCCTTTTGGGGAATGGAAATATTTGCATGTTACTATTGACACCTATTCTGGTTATCTTTTGGTAACGTCACAAATAGGAGAAACAACGAATCAAGTAATTAATCTTATGTTATAATGCATTACAGTTATGGGAAAGCCAAAATCTTTAAAAACAGACAATGGCTCTGCATATTCTTCCCATGCTTTTCCTGAGTTTTGCTTACAATGGGATATTCAGCTGATTCACGGTTTGCCTTATAATTCTACAGGACAAGCCATAGTAGAACGAGCAAATCATGCATTAAAATCTTATCTATTAAAACAAAAACCAGTGAAATATGCCGTTCCTAATTTGAGACAGGTTTAAATGTCTTTATCCATTGTTTTGTTCACTATTAACCATTTGAACTATTTTTCAGAGTATTCTGCCCATGATAAACACCATCAAAAGACAGTTCCATTGCTGCAACCTTTGGTTAAATATAAACTGTCTCCTAATCCTGTCTGGCATGGACCTGCTCCCTTAATAACCTGGGGAAGGGGTTACGCCGCTGTCTCAACTCCTACAGGTCCAGTTTGGGTACTGAGCAGACACGTCCGACCAGCACGCGCAGTTCCCAGCTCCGAACCTACAGCAGAAGCTGCTGACACGTCTCCTGTTCCAGTCTCAGAAACTACAGAAGACAGGAATATCCTGGCATCAGCATGTACAGAATCCCATTCCTGAATTCGATTTCATCTTAAGGAAACCACAACAAACTCCCATCCCACGGCAAGACGACCGGAAAAGAAAGCGTTATTCTAAGACTGATCCCGTAACTTGGGCACACATTAAAAGCTTGAGTGATCAAGCCATTCTCACCTTGAAAAAGACTGAGAAAGAAATGACACCTGAAAATTTTACTGCTGCTATTTTTGCACAATTAACTTGTAATTCTTTAATGATTGTTCTTTGCTTGCTAACTTTTCTTAGTCTTCCTTTACCTTCTGCTGGAGTAGCATGGGAGCAAAAATGCAATATAACATTTGGGAAAAAATAGCTGATATTTCAGGGAATGACAACTTCTGCTTACAACAGAGTACTGATGCACACACTTTGTTAGGATCGTGTTTAATTCCAGTGTGTAAAGCGACCGGGGGCATAGGAAATACTTCCCAACCCCCCAATTTTATGACTGAAGATGAAGTCTCATATACCATGTTTAAATAATGGGGAAAAGTCTCCCGAAAATTAGCCTGGGATGCCATAACCATTTATACCCCTATAGTAGCAAATCATAAAAATCTGTTATGTGCTAGGGTAAAGAATTGTACTAGAAATTGCATTAACAGTGGACTAGCTTTATGGAACTGTTCGCATTTTGTAAATATTTCATATATTAGTGCTCACCTTGTCCTGCCTGCAAGTTGGTTTTGGACCTGTGGAACGCGAACATGGAATTATATTCCTGCTAATTTAACACATAATACCCAATGCTGCTTAAGTAGATTGGTCCCAGCATTGGTAAATAAACAGCAATTGATTAATCCCAGGATTGCTAGAGCAAGACGCTCTGTCTCTATAACCTCTGATAGTTATGCTTTAAATGATCAGTGTGATAGTAATGTTAACCTGCTCTCAAAAGCTGCAATTATCTCTTTGACATTCTCTTTAGTTGGTGTACCTGGGCTAGCATTATATAATCAAAAATAGCATTATATTATCACAATTAGCTTGCGCATTAACTAAGGACATTAATCATACCTCACACGCCCTTAGCTTGCTAAATCAAGAACAAAATGAACTACGGACAGCTGTGTTAGACAACAGAACGGCTATAGATTATCTATTACTATTACATCATCACGGCTGCGAAACCATTAAAAATATGTGCTGTTTCAACCTGTCCGATAACAGCAACCGTGTACACGACCAAATTCAACAACTACATGAATTGGCCTCTAATATGCGTCAAGACATCTTACCTCAGTGGTGGAATGCTTTATGGGCATGGTTACTATCTGGCCAGTGGATCCGGGTTATTCTGCAATATCTCCTCATTGGAATAGGTCACTTGATTACTCTCTGCTGTTTTGTGCAATGCCTGCCTTCCTTGTTTAACTTGCTCATAAGTCCATTTTATGGTCGCTTTCACAAATTATCCTGAGCAGATTTGCCTTACCTCCGTAAAGCCCTTAAAATAGTAAAATAAGGGGAAATGAAGGGATGCAGTTCTGAACCAGGGCAAGGTCGTTCTGAACCAGGGCAAGGTCAGCACATAGGCCAGGTCAGCACACTGATCTTAGGCCTTGTGTAAGGATCTGAGGCCCTGTGGAAGTATGAATCATTTCCCTTTCCCCTCCTGCCACATCGACATTCTATAGCAAGGAAACCTTGTGACAGAAGGCTGAGGCATTCTCCCCTCCCTTCTTGTCACATATTAAGCTGACACACATTTACTCTTATCCCTTATCTTGTTTAAGAATTCCTTATATGGGCAACAATCAGACTTTGCCTATGTGCAAAAACAGACCTTGAGTTTAAGGCTAATCAAGAGGTGCTTAAGAAGCATGCATTATAACCTGTGGACTGTCACATGTTATAGTAAAATTGTAGACATATTAGAAGTGTACACAAAGGAAATCACTTTATTGTAACTGTTATATTGTATTCATATTTCACGTGAGATAGTAGCTTTGTGAATCACATGAGATATATAAATATTGTGAGTTACCTTGCTATAATCCTCACTGTAAATGCATGATGAAAATGTAACCTTCAAAGAATTAGCTATGTAATTAAGGGAGCTAAGATACTCAATAAAAAGGTGAGAGACCATCCATTAGTGTCGCCTCATCCCACATACGCTGAGAGATTGGAAAAACTGGGACTTTTTTCCCTGGAGAAGAGAAGACTTAGGGATATGATAGAGACTTACAAGATCATGAAGGGCATAGAGAGAGTAGAGAGGGACAGATTCTTCACACTTTCAAAAAATAAAAGAACAAGAGGGCATTCAGAAAAGTTGAAAGGGGACAGATTCAGAACGAATGCTAGGAAGTTCTTCTTTACCCAGCGGGTGGTGGACACCTGGAATGCGCTTCCAGAGGGCGTGATAGGGCAGAGTACGGTACTGGGGTTCAAGAGGGAATTGGACAACTTTCTGCTGGAAAAGGGAATAGAGGGGTATAGATAGAGGATTACCGCACAGGTCCTGGACCTGTTGGGCCGCCGCGTGAGCGGACTGCTGGGCACGATGGACCTCGGGTCTGACCCAGTAGAGGCATTTCTTATGTTCTTATGTTCTTATGTTGTGTGAAAGCCTCATTCCTACAGAAGCTACCAAGTAGTAGATTTAAAACAAACTGGAAAAATATTTCTTTACTCAATGTGTAATTAAACTCTGGAATTCGTTGCTGGAGAATGTGATGAAATCAGCATAGCAGGGCTTATAAAAGCTTTGGATAATTTCCTAAAAGAGAAGATGATAGGCCTTTATTGAGATGGCATGGAGAAATCCACTGCTTATTCCTAGGATAAGCAGCATAAAATCTGTTTCACTTCTTGGGATCTTGCCAGGTATCTGTGACCTGGATTGGCCACTGTTGGAAACAGGATACTAGGCTTGATGGACCTTCAGTCTGTCCCAGTATGGCAATTCTTATGTTCTTATGTACCTAAGGCATTTTATAGTAATATACACAGGTACATTCCTACCTGTACTCTACCTTCCTTTCCTATCAGCCAATGTGGAGCCTGCAGTCCACACAGGCAAATTACTGAATAGCTCCATCTCAAAAGTCTGTGGTTGGAGTCCTCTTGCTTTGGAACTCTCTTCCCAAAACTCTTAGATAGGAAGGTTCTTATTCCAAATTCAAACAGGTCTAAAGACACAGCCCTCCGATATTCAACTGATGGTGATCAGCATTTTTAGCTGTCATAAATTAAGTCACTTACCTATGTGGATGCCGACACCCACATAACCTGGGACTCCTCCCCAGTGCCGTCCCAGACCTGACTACTTTTTAGTTAGGTGGTCTGAGGGGATATTCAGCGGAACTCTCCGGTTAAGTGATGCTGAATATCCCCTCAAAGGCAGCCGGAAATGACTTAAACGGACAGGAGAGCTTTCCTGCCCATTTAAATCACTCTGCTTATCGACCCCATGGCTGTTTAATCAGTCCTTTGGTACAAATAATCTGTGACTTCCATATGAAGCCCAAGCACCCAGAACAAGGGTGTATTTGGTTGGAAGATGTCCAATTCTCTGACCCTATTCCTAATATTTACAGTTACTCTTTCAGTGTCATACTATTCATATCCCCTCCTGTTGTAGCAATTATTGTTTGCTTGTTAGATGTTTGCCTACATATTTGTCAGCACATCACTTAATTAAACCTTTGACTCTATAATTTGAAAGGTGGTATATTAAATAATCCAGATAAATAAATACAAAATGAAGACAGAAAAACACCAACAGCCTATTCAGTCTGCCTATTTAGACCAATTGCTCAGCTCCACAATCCCTTCCTCTGTGCCTGGAATTCAGATATTGTCTTTAAAGCCATTCCATTCATCTATCACCCTTTCTGGTAAGAAATATTTCTTCAGATTACTCCTGAGTCTACCTCCTTTCATCTTAATCCTATGACCCCTCATTCTAGAGCAGTGACTCTCGATCCAGTGCTTGGAGAGAGACTGGCATATCACAAATGCAGCACATGAAAATCTCTCTCATGCATGGTCATTCTAGCTTGAAAAACTGACTGGCTGGATGTGTCCTGAGGAAAAAGCCTCTTTTTATTCCTGTTCAGTTATAACTTGGAGATAGTTACAGCAAATGTTTATATCACATGTCTCTTTTCCCACTTTTCCTCCACATGTTTAGAAACATAACATACATAACAAAATTTCTTATATACCGCAGCTACCTCGTGGTTCTGTGTGGTTAACAAAAATTAAAATACAAATATACACGGTATAAATCCAGTTGATGAATTAAAATATTTACCAAATAGATCAGTTTTCATAAATAAGAAGTAGCGATAGAAAGATACCTACTAATTTGTTTATCTCATAATGGTTGACCATTTTAGTAGCTGCTTTCTGGAATGATTTCATCCTTTTGATAGTCTCCATAATTGAAGCAAAGAAAACTGAAGGCAGATAAAGATCCTATGGCCTCTACAGTCTGCCTATCCATGCCATCTACTATCTCTTCCTCTCCTGTAGAGATACAATGTACTTGACCCAAGCTTTCTTGAATTCCAATATAGTTTTTTTCTCCACCACCTCCACTGGGAGGCCGTTCCACTCATTCACCACTCTGTGAAAGAGTATTTTCTGAGGGTACTTCTAAGTAGAGTTACCAGACATCTGGGAAAACCCGGACATGTCCTATTTATAGAGGATTGTCCAGGGTCCCGGAGGATTTTTGAAAACCCAGCAGTTTGTCCGGGTTCTGGAAAGTCCCAACAAGCTCCGGTCGCATTTGGAGGACATCTGAGCATGTGCAGATGATGTCACATGCATCCGCGCATGCTCCAGGCCCTCCAGATGTGGCCGGAGCTTGTCGGGGAAGAAGAGAGGAAGTTTGTGAGGGCAGGGCTGAAGGATGAACTGGGAGGGGCTGGGGCAGAGCTGAAGATAGAACTGGGCGGGGCAGAATAGGGCCAGGCCAAAGGCAGAACAGGGCAGAGCCATGTGTCTGGATTTTTGTGGCCTGAAAAATAGTAACCCTACTTCTGAGTCCATCTCCCCTTTCACCTTTATCCTAATCCCCCTTGTTCCTGAGTTTTCTGAAAGACTCGCCTCGTGCATTTATACCACATAGATATTTAAATGTCTCTATCATATCTCCCCTCTCTTATCTTTCTTCTAAAGTATACAAACTGAGATCTTGAAGTCTGTCTCCATACACTTTATGACAAAGACCACTGCCCATTTTAGTAGCTGTCCTGTTTATATCTTTTTA
This sequence comes from Geotrypetes seraphini, assembly GCF_902459505.1. Lineage (NCBI taxonomy): Eukaryota > Metazoa > Chordata > Amphibia > Gymnophiona > Dermophiidae > Geotrypetes > Geotrypetes seraphini. Next base: position 42,066,097 of record NC_047091.1, read on the forward strand.
AAAATGTACATAACGATTCTAATATAATCTTGTGGCCTTCTAGGCAGTGGTGTAGCCATGGGGAGGCCTGGACTTCTCCAATTTGGGCTCAGGCCTCCTCCAAAACCAAAGTACCTCCTAAATTAACAAGACTAAGAATGTTATAATGCTTCTATAATTGCTCCATGGTGTGACTTCACCTAGAGTAGAAGTCTCACGACTATGGCGGTAGAGAAGAATAAAGTTATTATTATTATTATTGCGTTCAGTTCTGGTTGCCTTATCTCAAGAAAGATACAGTGGAACTAGAAAAGGTTCAAAGCAGAGCAACCAAGATGATACAGGGGATAGAACTCATCTCGTATGAGGAAAGGCTAAAAAGGTGAGTAGCATCACAAACTTGCTGCCCGCGTTGTGTTAGCTCTCCCTCTGATGTCACTTCCTAGGCATGGGACCCAGAAGTGACATCATAAAAATCCAACACCAACGCAGGCAGTAAGTTTGTGGTACTGCTCATGCCCAAAAAGTTAAAGAGGTACAAGAGAAAGGGTGCAAGAGCGGCAGGGGGCTCGGGAAAGAGTGGGGGGGAGCAGAAAGGAGGACGGGTGCCAGCATCCCCACCAAGATGGTGCCCAGGGTGGACCGCCCCCTCTGCCCCCCTTACTATGCCACTGTCCTCTCCCACCACAAAACAATTGAATCGTGGCTGCATCCCTGCTGCTAGAGATAATACTGACATTCATTTGGCCCTTTGTGTATAAAGGTTGCCCACCCCTGTTTTAGGATATTTCACCTAAGTGACCTGTTTTGAAATTACCCCCTCTATGTTTTGCATTCCTGGGAGCAGAGCATGAACAGAGAATAGATTGTGAGCCTGCATACATCTAGTACAATACAATACAGTGTCTAGTAGAGCTATAGCAATGATAATAGTAGGAGGACTGGCACTTCTGAGAGTTGTTTTTTTTAACAAGCATGTGTATGTACTTATTCTTACTGACACACACAATTACATCAACAGGTATAAAATGTCTGTATTTACTTTCCTTAGGATGATTTACGCATGCATTTAGGTGCATATGGGCTTTTTCCTGTTATAGCATGAAGGCAATTTCCAGAAGCAACGAAGTTAAAAAAAAACACGGAGAAATACGTCCCAGAGCAGTTTTTTTTTTTTAGTTTTTCTTGATCGACACTTACTGCAGACTTGTTGGATTTCGTTCTTCTTTGTGTTTCCTATCTATTGGGTAAGCTAGCCCTAGTCCCTGACAGTGAAGGACAGAAATGCCAAGGCGTGCTAAGACTGGAGCCAGATGGATACATGCTATGTGTTTTTCAGTTACTGTTCAATATGAGAAGGGAAGAGATGGGATTAATATGGAAATGATGTGGATTGTCAATGCTGTGTGATTCTCAGAACCGCTGTCTAACGTTAAAAAAGGAGGAAGGATTATTATGTAAAGAATGAGGATCATCAAATGAGGTGCACTTCTTAGTGCTATTATATAATAAAAGAACAAGAGGAAGAATTGTTACATAAATTATGAAGATCTTCAATGCAGTGTTTTTATTTCAGGCAACAGCAATAAAACTGTGATGTTATTTAAGAGCTGGCTGAAGTGAGTGTGGTGCTGCTGGTGTAACCTTTAATGCCCCCTAGTGGAATCACATAGAACAGCATCATAATCTACATTACATGATAAACCAGTCTTGGGAATCTTTTCGAGTAAAATTGTGTGAGGTAAGAAATTATTGGTTCTCGAAAGAGATGTATGCAGCAACCTGAGGTGATGGTGATTTAGGAGAGAAATTCACAGAATCTGAAGCATTTAATATACCATGAAAATATATTATTGGGGCACAGTCGGTATACTAAAGCAATCCCCACCAATCATGGGTGTGATTTTATATAATGCCCATACTAGTGAAAAGTTTACAGTTTCCTTGCAAGTCTTTCAAAGCGAAAAGTATGTGCTTACATTCACTGTCAGAATTATCTCAAGAAAAATAGCAACACACATTTCCAGTGCAATAGGAATGGTATGCTGAACCTTAGGGTATTCTGTCCATTCTTGCTGCTGGCATTCTAGAAAGATGTCAATCACAGCTTTTGAAACCTTTTCCTTCTCCCAGGAGTCTGCTGCCCCCTTCAGTTTCTCTTTCCGCAGGCAAGCATGAAAGGTGTCTACTAATCTGCTCGGTTTCTTTCTTTTTTTCTTTTGCAATAGCTTTGTGGGGTTTTTTTGTTCTAGTCACGGTTTTTTTCATGAAATCAGAGATCCTTTTTGATAAGGGTCTACTCTGCTTGCATGGAGAAGAGCAGATTTTAAATCTGCAGATTGCAGGTGTATCCTATGGGGACCTATTTCAGCCAGCCTGCCAAAGATTAGTGGAGCTCAGGGTCCATTCCCCTGGTGTTTGCTCGCTCCTTTGACTTGGTCAAGGGCTGGAGCACAGGCTGTTATGTGCATTAATAACATTTCTTAAGGGTGCTCAAGTCACTAGCTGCGTTTCTTCTCCTCCCTCCCCTTATTCATGAGATGTCTGGGGGGTTGAAGGTTAGTCCGTGGAGGTCCAACTGACAGCCAGAAGATCCCAGCAAAATGGCTGAGTGACTGGAAAAAGAGGGCCTCTCCTAGAACCTGAGAGGAGCTGAATCAGGGAGGTTGTAGAATTGCTGGCCACTCGTCTTTAGTGACAAATTGGAGTACACATACAGCAGACAGTGTGGAAACATGCAGACAATGTGCAAGACATCTGCTTCTAAAGCTAAGTAATTAGAGGAGTGTGCTAGAACTGTATATCAAAGAACTACGTCCAGTTTTGCTGTTTATGCTTTTTGAAGATTTAAACTAAACTAAACCTTAGGCTTATATACCATATCTTCTCTGTAACAGTAGAGCTCAGCACGATTTACAAGAAAATTAGAAAGGGTTTTTTGAAGTGCAGGTTTTTCTCAAACGGTGTTCCTATGAGTTTTTTTACTGCGCTGGTTTTCCCTACCTGCAAGAGATGCCTATTAGAGAATGACATGGTGACCAAATTCATCACCGTTCCCGTCCCTGCGGATAACTGCGGGAAACCATCTCCGTGTCATTCTATAAGGAGAAAAGGAAAAATCAGAGTATGAATGGGCACAACCACTGACCCTCAAGCCTTGCATTGAAGAATGCTGGTGTAGAAGGACTGAGGTTGAGATAGATACTAAAGAATGACAAGGGATGGTTTCCCATGATTATCCACGGGGACGGGAACGGTGATGAATTTTGTTACCGTGTCATTCTCTAATGCCTATGATAAGCGCATGATTGCAAAAGAGCTGACTATAGCAGTTTGTGAATAGCAGGGACTGTTTTGCCCTGCTATGGACTCTGAGGCTCATTTGATTAAATTATCTAATATTAAACTTCTTAGCACAATTCAGCAAACTTTCAGACCTGCTGTTAAGAATACATACTTACTAGTAACACCAAAGCAAATAATTCATTTAATCTCTTTGCTATGGCCTTGTCTTCCCTGAGAGCCCCTTTTATCCTTCGGTCATCTAGCAGTCCAACTTCTTGCTTTTAATATACCTAAAAAAGTTTTTAATGTGTGTTTTGCTTCCAGCGCAATCATTTTTTTGAGATCTCTCTTTGCCTTCCTTATTAGCGCCTTACATTTGACTTGCCATTTCTTGTGCTGTTTACAATTATTTTCAGTCGGATTCTTCATCCATTTTCTGAAGGATTCTCTTTTAGCTCTAATAACTTCCTTCACTTCACTCATTAACCACGTTGGCTGCCATTTGGCCAATATTCAGTGGTATTTTTTTCTTTTCTTATTTTTTTTAATGAGACAGATATTGTGCATGTGTTACACACGGACATCTGTGTCCATGAAAAAAAAAAGAAGTTTTCCTGCCCTGAACAGCTGAGTGGCAAGAGACTGCTTTGGGACTTCCCTTGCCTCTCCCCTGCCGGCTCTGTGCATGTGTGAGAGTTGTTCTCACAGCAATCAATCAGATGAGGGAGACGGGGATTATAACAAACTTCCGCGTGAATCATTTGCATGCAAAATTTTTGGTGCATCAATAGCTCTTTTAGAATCGGCCAAAAATCAGATTGGAGCAGACCCACGCAGTCTTACCAATTCTGTTTAGTGCATCTAGCTCCAAGATCCTTGTTAAATCCTGTCTGGTGGGTTTCAAAATATTTAATCATTTTGATTTTAAAAGTCTTACGTTCCTGGATTGTCTTAAAATTTCCTTTTAGTATTCTCACCATAAAATCATCGATGCAGTGTTCTGGTTTTCTGAAGTGTTGTCCGACAGAGGTGATATCCTGTTTGGCACTGCAATGTTTAATATATTTGTGTAAATTGATTCTAGTCTTTTGCATCTGGTTTGTTTCTCCAGTGTAGTATCCTTCTTTATACTTTTTGTATGGAATCATACAGGGTATACAGTGTACCACATTAGAAGATATACTGTATTACTCAGATGTATTTGACCTCGGTGCATGTCTATATTTTTGAACTATTTTTGAAACCCTCCCCCCCCACCACCACCCATTCAAATGAAAAACACACAAAAAAACAGCCATTGGGACTTAGGAGAGACCAGCAGGGTAGTGAGGCACCCTAGGGGGAATTGCAATGAACTTCACTTAAAAGGTCCCAGATACACATCTCACCATAACTTTCTTTCATTGTATGGGGAGCCCTCCAAAATCTATATATTACTTCAATGGCCTTTATGCCTGCAGGTGTCACATATATCTAAATAGATTTCTCAGAGGACAATCAGCCATTATTCTCACATATAGACAACATCTTCCAAGGAACCCAATATAGACACTGCCAAGTGCACTTTCACTTTAAATTTTTTAGATAGTGCCCATACCACATGCGTGCCAGTGCCTTCCCACCCAATGTTGGCTTGCAGGACCAACAGTTCTTAATTTTCTGCAGAACTGGGAAGCCATGTCATCAGTTTTCTCTTCAGTGTGTCAAACATTTTGGGTTTCTAGTGCCTTCCCATTGTAATTTTTCATAGTTTTTGTCATAACTATTTGCTTTTATTGTGTTCCTGTATTTCTCTTGACTTTGTTTTTATTTTTACAACTTTTCATTTTTTGGCCTTCAGACCACTTTGAGATTCTTTTCCTGCCCAGGAGCATCAATTGTTTTCGGTCTCTTTTCACTCGGCCACCCCAGGTCCTTGAGCGTCAGCCATTTTCCCCTCCATGTCAAAGGCAGTACTGAGTGGTTCTATAAAATGCTTTTGATATAATTGGTCGCTAGAACTATGGCACTAGTTTCAGTAGTCCTTATTCCAGTATAAGTCCAGAACTATTATAAAAAGTGTATAGTGGATAAGAACCTTAACCTTGCAGACTCATGAGTGGATAAATGAAAAAGCCTCAGCCCCACCACTCCACCGCTGTAATATCTTGTTACTGCGGGAAGAAATTATGTGGTGCAATCATCACTGGCTATTTCATTCATTTATAAGTGCTTTTTGTTTAAATAGTATGTTTAAATAATTTATTAGATAATAGTAAGAAATACTGAGGTTCAGTGTATTTATCTTATGCCAGCTAAACCCTGGGAACATGACCCGACATGTTTCGCACCGTCTGTGCTGTATCAAGGGTCCCCCGGGTTGCCTTTGTCATCCGACTCTGTCTATGTTTGTAAAAGAGCCGACAGAGTCGGATGACATAGGCAACCCGGGGAACCCTTGATACAGCACAGACGGGGCGAAACATGTCGAGTCATGTTCCCAGAGTTTAGCTGGCATAAGATAAATACACTGAACCTCAGTATTTCTTACTATTACCTAATAAATTATTTATTTAAACATACTATTTAAACAAAAAGCACTTATAAATGAATGAAATAGCCAGTGATGATTGCACCACTTAATTTCTTCCCGCAGTAACAAGATATTACAGCGGTGGAGTGGTGGGGCTGAGGCTTTTTCATTTATCCACTCATGAGTCTGCAAGGTTAAGATTCTTATCCAGTATACACTTGATATAATTGGGCCATCTCAGGCTCTGATGCATATAATTGGTGTGTGCAGTGTCTGGATCCTAAACATCGGGCCACTGACTGTGCCCTCTGCCTGCGTATGTAGAAGAGGTCACTTAAAGCCTGGAAACTTCAACAAACTTTTTTATACCGCATTGGCATCAACATCCAGCATGGTGGGGGACTTGGAACTTGACACCCAGCCTCCTATGACTCCAGCATCGGTGCTGAATGCATTGACAGTGTGTATAGAGCAGGGCTGCCCAAGTCCGGTCCTTGAGATCTACTGGCAGGCCAGGTTTTCAGGCTATCCACAATAAATATACATGAGAGAGAGATTTGCATACCAAGAAGGCAGTGCAGACAAATTTCTCTCATGCATATTCATTGTGGATATCCTGAAAACCTGGCCTGCCAGTAGATCTCGAGGACCGGACTTGGGCAGCCCTGGTCTAGAGTGTCGGACGTCAGGTTCCTTACAGAGGCAAGATTCTACATCATTCTTCATCAATACCTTGAGTCTCAACAGATGTAGCACATAAGAAAACTATGAAGCACAAACATTCTTCCCCTTCTAGGTATTCCACTGCGTCCTTCCAGGCATTGACTTCCTTGATGCACAGTAAGGCCCTGATTCTGTATAGGACGCCCAGGAGAGGTGTCCTATACAGAATCGGTCCTACACTAAACCCCGATTCTGTAACCGGCGTCCATGGTACAGACGCCGGTTAGAGAATCGGGTTAAATTAGACGCAGTTGCTACACTTATCGCTGCAAGGGATCTCTCCCTGCTGCAATAAGTATAGCGGCCGCGGTCGCCTGTCCTATCGCCGGCAGGAGGATGCCCAACTCCTCCTGTCGGAACCCCTCTCCCCCCTCCCCCCCAAACTGGTAATCGCCGACAGGAGGATGCTCAACTCCTCCTGTCGGAACCCCAAACCCTAGTCCCCCTCTCCCCCCCAAACTGGTAATCGCCGACAGGAGGATGCCCAACTCCTCCTGTCGGAACCCCAAACCCCAGACTCCCCCAATCAGGCCTTAGGATTAGTGGGGATGGGCGGACCCGCTATGCCTAAGGCCTGATTGGTCCAGGCTTCTAGAGCCTGGGCCAATCAGGCCTTAGATTTAGCGGGGATCTGCCGAGAAGGGGCGGGCCCGTCTCATTTCCACAAAGCGGGCCTGTCGGCTGGACGGCAGCAAGACCCGTCCAGCCGAGGTGAGGGAGGTTAGTTGGGGGGGGGGGGTTCGTCAGGCTTTCCGGCAGGAGGAGTTGGCCATCCTCCTGCCGGCAATTACGAGTTGTGGGGGTTCCAGGTGATTCCGGGGAGCTCCGGCAGGAGGAGTTGGGCATCCTCCTGCCGGCGATTACCAGTTTGGGGAGGTGGGGGGAGGGGGGTCCAGGGTTCGGGGTTCCAACAGGAGGAGTTGGGCATCCTCCTGTCGGCGATTACCAGTTTGGGGGGGAGGGGGGGTCTGGGGTTTGGGTCCGGGGTTCCGGCAAGAGGAGTTGGGCATCCTCCTGCCGGTGATGGGACAGGCAGCCGCGGCCGCTATACTTATTGCAGCAGGGAGATCCCTTGCTGCGATCAGTATAGCGGCCGCGTCTACTTACAATGTAGACCAGCATTTTGCTGGCCTACATTTTAAGCATCTCTTCCTCTACTAGGGAGACGCGTAGGGCTGCCTAGGTTCGCCTAAGGCCCTTAGGCGAGCTTAGGCGTCTTGCGGGCCTCCCTAGGCTCCCGGAGGCGCCTTCAATATAGGCGGCCTGCCTGGGGAGCATTTTTTAAAAAAACGGCATCCCGATTGGCTGATTAGAGAGCTGTAGGACGCCTACAGCTGCCTAAAATCGGGACGCACTTTGTAGAATTAGGGCCTAAGTGTTGACACAAGGATGAATGTTCTCCTTCCATCAAGATGGTGTCTCTTTGTACACGTACCCTGGCATCAAGGTTTCCAACACCACATCAGCCGGTAGAGCAGATTTTTGCATACCACTGTTTCTCCCTGTACCGGCACCAACTCTCCAGGAGGAGATCTGAGCTATACTCCATCAGGAGGTTTCAAGGCAACTGCAATTACAGTCTTCTCAGGCATTAAAAGGCTTCCACACCTGCCTCAGCCCAGCCCAAAGATACATTGGAGCATCATTTGAGGGCAAGGTCATGTACTACTTCTCAACATCAAGCATCAGCCTTGATGCAGACCCACTCAACGTATGCATCGTCATCGGTGGGAGAATTATCTCCAGTCTCAGAGCATTGTCCTGCAGCTCAATGCACCTCGATACACACTCACTGATTTTCCTAATAGGGAGCATTTTGAGTAGTCTGACTCAGATATCTCTAACCACTCAGATGAAGACCTGCCAGAGCACCCAGAGTACTCAGCAGAAGAATCCTACAGTATACCTTCATCCTTCCCCTCCTCCTCAATTTCCACTAGAAAGTATACCTTTTACTGGCTTTATAAGGCAGATGGAACAAACTCTGTCCATCAAGATGGAGACAGAGGAGGAACCTCATTCTGTACTTTTTTGAGCTCCTTGATTTTGAAACACTACCAAATGAATGCATCAAAGTACCCTTACAAAAAGTCATGAAAGCCACAATGTACAGAATTCAAACGTGTCCAGGATATGACAGAACTCAACTTCAACACTATTCACTAGTTATGGAACCTGCCCTTAAATGTTCATGCAGCTCACAATCTTACACTTCTGTTCCTCCAGGCAGAGAAGTCAGAATGTTTGATTCTTTTGGCAAATGCATTTCTCAGTCATCCATGCTCCTTAAAAGAATAATAGACTGCCAATTTTGCTTGTCCATTTACTTCAAATCTTTATTGAAACAAATGTCAGAGCATGAGGAATATCTACCTCCAGACAAGTTAAAACAATTTTAACAACTATCTAAGAACTTGTTTACTACTAGAAAGTACATGGTTAGAACAACTTTTGTTGCCTTTGATGCTTCTTCCAGAATGTCTGCAGTAGCAATTGCAATACCGTTTAGCCTGGCTAAGACTGTCTGACCTGGAAACTTTCCAATGTTCCTTGTAAGGGAGATTACCTATTTGGAGAAAAATTGAAGCTGAAGATAAAATTAAAAAAACACACAGATGCTACAGTATGACAGCTTTATCTAAACCACAAGCTTCTCAATCTTCTTAATTTTCTAGAAGATATTCTGTCTTCTCCAGTCATTCCTATTATTGCAGCACCAAAAAGAGATACAATCAGCCTTCTTCTTCATCTTCTAGGCCTGCTTCTCAACAACCTCATGCAAAGCAATGAAGAACACAGAAATTGCAGTATCAATCTCAATCCAAACAGCAGTCATCCTTTTGACTCCTTTCTAGAGAGCATTGCCAACACTTCCCTGATTCTTCCTCACAATCTGCTCATCAAAGGCAGATTGATTCATTTTACCAACGCTGAACTCTTATAACATCAGATCAGTGGTCACTTCAAGTTGTTTCCCAGGGCTATGCCCTGCACTTCCTCAGAAAACTTCCAAACCACCCACCAAAAAAGAATCTCTTTTCAGCTCCCTCCAAAAGACCCTTCTTCACCAAGAACTCTTGGCCCTTCTTGAGCTAAATGAAATAGAACCTGCTCCTCTGCAGGAGAGGGAATTGGGGGTTTCTCACAAAGTATTCCTAACACCAAAAAAGACCAGAGGCCCTTGACCTATTCTATATCTTCGGGTCCTAAACAAATTCTTGCTGACGGAGAAGATTTGCATGTTCTTTCTGGGAACCCTTCTACCTCTACTGCTCTCTAGATCTCAAAGAGGTCTATATACACATCTCCATTCTACTTGCTCAGAGATAGTATCTTTGCTTTTGCATTGGATATTGACACTTCCAATACAAAGTCTTGCCCTTTGTACTAGCTTCAATCTCTTGTGTCTTCACAAAATCCTCGTAGCCCTCACATCTGCATGCCATTTGAGTAAACTTCAAGCACTCATGTCTGATCCTCTCTACACAAGATTCTACCATGACAGAATAGTGCTCTGAGCACATCTAAAATTCCTACCCAGAGTTGCTCAGAATTCCACCTCAACCAGTCCATAGTACTACCTGTTTTCTTTCTGAAACCACAATCCTATTCTGGGGAAACAGCACTTTACATCTTGGAAAGACTGCACATTTGCTCTAGCACACTGTTCTTCAACTGCCGGTCCGCGGACCGGCAAAATCCCTGCCGGTCTGCGCAGGGCCGGCAAGATTGGATTGGGGCCATCGGCAGCGTCTGTGCTGCAACGGCAATGAGCAGCATCGGCGCCCCCCTCCCGCGACGCAATTCAAGATTGGCAATGGGCCTTCCCCCCTCCCACGACAGCACTCAAGTTCGGCAACGGGCCTCCTTCTCCCCCCAGCATCAACAGCACTTCAGATGGCAATGCGGTGCTCAGCCCAAAGCTTCCCTCAGACTCAGCTTCGAGTCAGAGGGAAGCTTTGGACTGAGCACTGCGTTGCCAATCTGAAGTGCTGTTGATGCCAGGGGGAGAAGGAGGCCCGTTGCCGAACTTGAGTGTGATCGTGGGAGGGGGGGGGGACGTTGCCGATCTTGTTGCCAAAATCAGAAACAAAGGTGAGAGGAAGGAAGAGAGATGTGCCTGTGGTGGATGGAGAGATTAGTAACATAGTAGATGACGGCAGATAAAGACCCGAATGGTCCATCCAGTCTGCCCAACCTGATTCAATTTAAATTTTTTAAATTTTTTTTTTTTAATTTTCTTCTTAGCTATTTCTGGGCAAGAATCCAAAGCTTTACCCGGTACTGTGCTTGGGTTCCAACTGCCGAAATCTCTGTTAAGACTTACTCCAGCCCATCTACACCCTCCCAGCCATTGAAGCCCTCCCCTGCCCATCCTCCACCAAACGGCCATACACAGACACAGACCATGCAAGTCTGCCCAGTAACTGGCCTAGTTCAATATTTAATATTATTTTCTGATTCTAAATCTTCTGTGTTCATCCCACGCTTCTTTGAACTCAGTCACAGTTTTACTCTCCACCACCTCTCTCGGGAGCGCATTCCAGGCATCCACTACTCTCTCCGTAAAGTAGAATTTCCTAACATTGCCCCTGAATCTACCACCCCTCAACCTCAAATTATGTCCTCTGGTTTTACCATTTTCCTTTCTCTGGAAAAGATTTTGTTCTACGTTAATACCCTTCAAGTATTTGAACGTCTGAATCATATCTCCCCTGTCTCTCCTTTCCTCTAGGGTATACATATTCAGGGCTTCCAGTCACTCCTCAAACGTCTTCTGGCGCAAGCCTCCTATCATTTTCGTCGCCTTCCTCTGGACCGCCTCAAGTCTTCTTACGTCTTTCGCCAGATACGGTCTCCAAAACTGAACACAATACTCCAAGTGGGGCCTCACCAATGACCTGTACAGGGGCATCAACACCTTCTTCCTTCTACTGACTATGCCTCTCTTTATACAGCCCAGCATCCTTCTGGCAGCAGCCACTGCCTTGTCACACTGTTTTTTCGCCTTTAGATCTTCGGACACTATAACCCCAAGGTCCCTCTCCCCGTCCGTGCATATCATTTTCTCTCCTCCCAGCATATACGGTTCCTTCCTATTATTAATCCCCAAATGCATTACTCTGCATTTCTTTGCATTGAATTTTAGTTGCTAGGCATTAGACCATTCCTCTAACTTTTGCAGATCCTTTTTCATATTTTCCACTCCCTCTTCGGTGTCTACTCTGTTACAAATCTTGGTATCATCTGCAAAAAGGCACACTTTTCCTTCTAACCCTTCAGCAATGTCACTCACAAACATATTGAACAGGATTGGCCCCAGCACCGAACCTTGAGGGACTCCACTAGTCACCTTTCCTTCCTTCGAGTGACTTCCATTAACCACCACCCTCTGGCATCTGTCCGACAGCCAGTTTCTGACCCAGTTCACCACTTTGGGTCCTAACTTCAGCCCTTCAAGTTTGTTCAACAGCCTCCTATGAGGAACTGTATCAAAGGCTTTGCTGAAATCCAAGTAAATTACATCTAGCATATGTCCTCGATCCAGCTCTCTGGTCACCCAATCAAAAAATTCAATCAGGTTCGTTTGGCACGATTTACCTTTTGTAAAGCCATGTTGCCTCGGATCCTGTAACCCATTAGATTCAAGGAAGTACACTATCCTTTCTTTCAGCAACACTTCCATTATTTTTCCAACAACTGAAGTGAGGCTCACCGGCCTGTAGTTTCCTGCTTCATCCCTGTGACCACTTTTATGAATAGGGACCACATCCGCTCTCCTCCAGTCCCCAGGAATCACTCCTGTCATAGTAACATAGTAGATGACGGCAGATAAAGACCCGAATGGTCCATCCAGTCTGCCCAATCTGATTCAATTTAAATTTTTTTTTTTTTTTTTTTCTTCTTAGCTATTTCTGGGAGAGAATTCAAAGCTTTACCCGGTACTGTGCTTGGGTTCCAACTGCCGAAATCTCTGTTAAGACTTACTCCAGCCCATCTACACCCTCCCAGCCATTGAAGCCCTCCCCTGCCCATCCTCCTCCAAACGGCCATGCACAGACGCAGACCGTACAAGTCTGCCCAGTAACTGGCCTAGTTCAATCTTTAATATTATTTTCTGATTCTAAATCTTCTGTGTTCATCCCACGCTTCTTTGAACTCAGTCACAGTTTTACTCTCCACCACCTCTCTCGGGAGCGCACTCCAGGCATCCACCACCCTCTCCGTAAAGTAGAATTTCCTAACATTGCCCCTGAATCTACCACCCCTCAACCTCAAATTATGTCCTCTGGTTTTACCATTTTCCTTTCTCTGGAAAAGATTTTGTTCTACGTTAATACCCTTTAAGTATTTGAACGTCTGAATCATATCTCCCCTGTCTCTCCTTTCCTCTAGGGTATACATATTCAGGGCTTCCAGTCTCTCCTCATACGTCTTCTGGCGCAAGCCTCCTATCATTTTCGTCGCCCTCCTCCTCCTGTCTCCAGAGATTTGTTGAACAAGTCTTTAATAGGACTCACCAGAACCTCTCTGAGCTCCCTTAGTATCCTGGGATGGATCCCGTCTGGTCCCATCGCTTTGTCCACCTTCAGTTTTTCAAGTTGCTCATAAACACCCTCCTCCGTGAACGGCGCAGAATCTACTCCATTTTCTCGTGTAACTTTGCCAGACAGTCTCGGTCCTTCTCCAGGATTTTCTTCTGTGAACACAGAACAGAAGTATTTGTTTAGCACATTTGCTTTCTCCTCATCACTCTCCACATATTTGTTCCCAGCATCTTTTAGCCTAGCAATTCCATTTTTTATCTTCCTCCTTTCACTAATATATCAGAAAAAATTTTTATCTCCCTTTTTTACATTTTTAGCCATTTGTTCTTCCGCCTGTGCCTTCGCCAAATGTACCTCTCTCTTGGCTTCTTTCAGTTTCACCCTGTAGTCCTTTCTGCTCTCCTCTTCTTGGGTTTTTTTATATTTCATGAACACCAACTCTTTCGCCTTTATTTTCTCAGCCACTAGGTTGGAGAACCATATCGGCTTCCTTTTTCTCTTGTTTTTATTGATTTTCTTCACATAAAGGTTCGTAGTCATTTTTATCGCTTCTTTCAGCTTAGACCACTGTCTTTCCACTTCTCTTATGTCCTCCCATCCTAACAGCTCTTTCTTCAGGTACTTTCCCATTGCATTAAAGTCCGTACGTTTGAAATCTAGGACTTTAAATATCGTGCGGTTGCTCTCCACTTTAGCCGTTATATCAAACCAAACTGTTTGATGATCGCTACTTCCCAGGTGAGCACCCACTCGAACATTAGAGATACTCTCTCCATTTGTGAGGACCAGATCCAATATCGCTTTTTCCCTTGTGGGTTCCTTCACCATTTGTCTGAGCAGAGCCTCTTGAAAGGCATCCACAATCTCCCTACTTCTTTCCGATTCCGCAGACGGAACATTCCAGTCCGCATCCGGCAGGTTGAAATCTCCCAACAGCAGAACCTCCTCTTTCCTTCCAAACTTTTGGATATCCACAATCAGATCCTTATCAATTTGCTGCGATTGAGTCGGAGGTCTGTAGACTACACCCACGTAGATAGAAGTTCCATCTTCTCTTTTCAGAGCAATCCATATCGCTTCTTCCTCTCCCCAGGTCCCTTGCATTTCAGTCGCTTGGATATTGATCTTTACATAGAGAGCTACTCCTCCACCTTTATGACCATCTCTGTCCTTCCTAAAAAGATTATATCCCGGTATGTTTGCATCCCATCCATGTGATTCACTGAACCATGTCTCTGTGATAGCAACAATATCTAGATCTGCCTCTAACATCAGGGCTTGCAGATCATGAACTTTGTTGCTTAGACTGCGAGCATTTGTGGTCATCGCTTTCCAGCTATTTTTCAGCGATAATCTCCTTTTTCGTATCGATTTTTGTGTCGTTTCACTTTCCGTTGCAATACTAAGAAATGAGTTGCTGATATTGCTTATGTTGCAGCCTTTACTACTATCACATCTTTTCTTTTGCCGGGGGTGGTCTCTATAATTGTCCTTCGTACATACACCCCCCCCCCCCCACCTTCTAGTTTAAATGCCTAGAAAAATATTGTCTAAATTACTCTGCAAGGTTTCTTTTTCCTGCTGTAGTAATATGTAGCCCATCAGTGCAATATAGCTTCTTGTCCTTCCATGTATTTCCCCATCCTCCTATGTACCTGAAGCCTTCTTGATGACACCAGGCTCTGAGCCATCTATTAAAGTCCTCTGTGTTTTTCACTCTTTGCTCTCCCTTTCCATATGCAGGCAGTATTTCAGAAAAAGCTAAAGTCTTTACAAAAGGTTTCACGCCCTCACCAAGCTCCCGAAAAGCTTTCTGTGCTGCAAGTGTGGAGTTGTTGGCCAGGTCATTTGTTCCCAGATGGATAACAACATCAGTGTTAAAATCCTTAGTTTCTTCCTTAATTATAGTCAGTATTTGCCTGGAACTCCTGGTAGCTGAGGATCCTGGAAGACATTTCACTATTTTGGTCTCCTCGCCCTGTGTTCCAAGGTTAATGCCTCTGATGATGGAATCCCCCAACAGTAATAGTTTTCTGTTTTGGGCTTTTTTATTTGTACTTAGGGTGCGCTTGTTCTCTTGGGTTACCTTCATTGGTTCCAGTCCCACCTCCCTTCTGTTTTTTTATTGAGTATCGCAGTGCATTAGTGAAGGTGGATGTTTCTGTGTTACATGTCGCAGTCTTCCTGAGCCTACTGTGATCCATTTATTCCTGGGCTGTTTTATTCTTTGAGGTAGAGGTGGTAAGTTGGTATGATTTTGTGGAGTGATGGAAGCTGCTTTAATTGTATTCAATTCCTGTTTAAGTTTGCAGAGCTCCTCCTTAATACTGGCAAGTTGAAGACAGATGGGGCAAGCCTTAAGCCTCCAAATAGTATGTCTTGGAATTAAAGCACCACAGTGATTGCATAGAATAAAGGTCATCTTGATTGGTTGTGAAGTGACTTGATTTGAGTAGTCCTGATTATATGGGTCTCTATATATGAATAGTGGCCCCTGGGGTTGGTGGGACTATAAGTCTTACCCTTATTCCTATGAAGGGAAAGGGAAAGAGGAAATAAGATTTAACAGAGGAAAGAGAAGGGTTTTTTTTTTTTTTAGTAAGAAATAGGGATGAAAAGAGAAATTAAGCAGATATAATGCTGAAAACCAGTGAAAAGAGCAGAATATGAAATGCAGAGCAACTTATCTTATTGAATGAAGTTCCAGGGCAGCCTTGTTCACAGCAATGTCCCAAAGATAATGCAATTAACCTTAGAAGTAAAACAGAGCCCCTCCCTTCTCCACCTAATCAGCAGAAAACAATGGCTGAATACTAGTAAGACAGAAATATAGGCTCTATACCACCTAAAACACAGTATTTTAAACAAAAATGCAGGTTCTATCAGTGCTACCCTAAAACACAGGATTTATAACAGGATTTTCCCTACTTTAGTCACCCTGAGCCATAGGCACCAGGATTTAATTAGAGTTAACAAAGTCTTACCCTTTTTCCTATGAAGAGGAAGAGGAAATAAGATTTAACAGAGGAAAGAGAAGGGTTTATTTTTTTGTGCTTTTTTATATTTTTTTTAGTAAGAGAAGGGGGCAGATGATGGAAGTGGGGGAAAAGAGAGAGAAGGGACAGATGATAGAAGTGGGGAAAAGGGGCAGATGATGGAAGTGTGGGGAAAGAGAGAGAAGGGGCAGATGATGGAAGTGGGGAGAAGAGGCAGATGATGGCAGTGGGGGGAAAGAGAGAGAAGGGGTAGATGATGGAAGTGGGGAAAAGGGGGAGAGAGAAGAGGGCAGATGATGGAAGTGGGAAGAGAGAAGAGGGCAGATGATGGAAGTGGGGAGAAGGGATAGCAAATGCTGAATGGAAGTGGAGAAAGAGAACACATACTGGATGGAAGGAAGGATAAAGAAAAAGGACATATGCTGGATGGGGGAAGAAGATAGAGTTAGTGAGATAGTGGAGGGGTGAAGAAAAGGGGTGGCATGCTGTGGGTAGACACAGTGAAAAGAGGGAAACTGAGGACTGCATAGTAAGAAAGAATTTAATTTAGACGGAGGCAGAAAATAAAGAAGGAAGACCAGAGAAGGAAAGGGAAGAGAGAGAGGAAAAAGAGATGCCAGATAATGGGGAAGGAGACAGAGATATCAGATCTGAGCCAAAGGAAATGAGAAGGGAGAGATGCTAAAAACCACAGGGGGGAGGGAAAGAGAGATGAAAGGAGAAAGATGCCAGACCTTGAGGGAACAGAGGGAAGATAATGGATGCTAGACCAAAGGGGGGTGGGGGGTCTAGAGGAGAGATGGCAGGGGGAGACAGAAGTTTCTGGAAGGGACAGACAGTGGATGGAAAGGGCAAATGCTGGATTGAAGAGACAGGGCAGACGCTGGAAGGAAAAGAGTGAAAAGAAGATAAAAGCAGAAACCAGAGACAACAAAAGGTAGAAAAAAATCATTTTATTTCTATTTTGTCATTAGAATATATCAGATTTGAAATATATATCCTGCTAGAGACATAACTGGGGACCGCAAAGCCAAGGCAGTGCTTCTTTAGCTTCCAGATGGCTTAGGGCTCTCTCCTACCAGGGGGCACTCCCCTAATACTATTCCTGTCATGATATTTCTGTGTAGCATTCTATAAAAATTTGGCTTGTTCAGTTTTCTTGATAGTAGAGGGGATATATGTGAAGGGGAGGGGAGACAGGGGTTTTGTTGGTCCTTGCGCTGTATATTTGTATTTATAAAATGACAATTGTACAGAATATTGTTTCTTTTTATACTTTAATAAAATACATTCAATATAAAATCATAACTGAGGCTTGTGTGGATGGGATCAGATGATTTGCAGGGACCGAGCTCGCAGAGACGGGGCGGAAATGTTTTTTTTAAATTTCAGTCTTAGTAGTTTGCTGGTCCACAAAATAATTATTTTATTTCTGCTGGTTCATGGGTGTAAAAAGGTTGAAAAACACTGCACTAGCATACTACCTGGACTGAACTAAACCTTCTAGAACTTCCTCCCAGCTATTTGTGGCTTTTGACCCTAACAGACTCAGATGTCCTGTTACCAAGACAACCATCTCTACTTGGCTGGCAGTCTGTATATTCAGGCTGGGCTGACAGTGTCTGAAATATACAGTAGATGCCTCGGTAGCTCACTTCTATTGAGGACATCTGCAAAGCAGCTACTTCGTCCTCAAACCATATCGTCACCTCTCACTACTTTTTAGAGCAAAACTCCAGGAGAGACAGTTGGTTTGGATAAGCAGTTCTGCAGAATCTTTTTACTTCATGAGCACCAACTTTCCCTCCAACCCTCTGGGCTTCTGCCAAACTCATGTTTATATATCGCATTTTATTCATCCAAAGCCATGATCCTGCAGCTTGGGAGTCCCACATATGAGAATATTATGCCTTCTTGTTCTCAGAGAAAGCAAAGATATTTACCTGTACCAGGTGTTGTTCGAGGGCAGCAGGCATAATATTCTTACAACCCGGCCTCTTCCCCTAGTTGGTTCCTAGTGAGTCATCATTGGGTGGAAAGACACTGGAACATGCGTGGTGGGGGTACTATCTAAGAAATTTAAAATGACAGTGCACTTGGCTGTGTCCCTACTGAGTGCTGTGGATGATGTCACCTACATGTGAGAATATATGCTTACTGTCCTCAGAGAACATCTGCTACAGGTAAATCTTTGCTCTCTTTCTCTCTCTCTCTCTATATATATATACATAGGGTTATCATATTTGTGAAGTTAAAAAAGAGGACATATGACCCCCACCCCACCACTTGTCCTACCCCACTACTTGCCCTGCACCACCCCACTCCCAGCCTCCCCCACGTCCCACCAGTCTCGCCCCTGCCCCACCTTTCCTTAGTCCCTCTTCCCATCCTCTGTACCTTTTTAGTGCTTCTCTCTTTCTCCCTCCAACCCCCTCTCCTGCGTATGCTTATCTCTGTCTCTCCCTCCCCCCAACCTCCCCACAGGTGCTTCTCTCTCTCCCTCCCTCAAACTGCTCCACCTGTGGGTGCTGCTCTATCTCTCTCTTCCTCCCTCCAACCCCCTGTGGGTGCTTCTCTCTCTCCCTCCCTCCCTTCAACTCCCCTCCCTCAGCAGGATTCGGAGATGCAGGGTCTCTCTCTCTCCAGCCCTGGTCAACCCCAGAGTTGGGTATGGCTCTTCCCTGTCCCCCAACTAACTCCTCCGCTGAAATTTAATCTTCAGGCCAGCCAGCAGCATCAGCGAGATAAGCCTGCTGCTGTCAGCCTGCCCCTGAAACCTTCTCTCTGCAGCAACATCTTGTACCTGCATAGGTAGGACACTGCAGAGAAAAGGCTTCTGGGGCAAGCTGACAGCAGCAGGCTCACCTTATTGATGCTGCCAGCCAGTCTGAAGACTAAATTTCTGCAGAGGAGGTAGGTGGGGGACATGGGAGAGCCCTAACCCAGACAGTTTAGAAAGCCATTTGGACATCCAGACAGTCCTCTAAAAAGATGGCATGTCTGGGTAAATCCCATACACATATATATTTTATAGTTATTTGTTAACTTTTATTTCTGTACTCCTGGGGAAATTACCAAACACTTGAATTTTGCATCTTTCAGTAAGAACTTTTTTTCTTTATTGCAATGTGATTGTTTTTCAAAGATCCTGATTACGTTTTATTATTTTCACAAATAGAATATGCAGAAGTTTAAAATATTGGGCACAGAATTTCCCATGTTTTGATGCAGAAACACCAGGAGTACAATATAAATTCCTCACCATTCAACACCAGGGGGCAGACCTCCTCCATACCTTTACCCCAACAGACTGCAAGTGTTAAGTATCACCCTCCCCTAACCCCATAAGCCCCCACTAGAGCAGAGGGGGGTGGGGAAGGTGTGGCCAGTGCATCAGTCCGGCGGGTGGTGGTGGGGAAAGAGAGGTTGCAGGAGTTTAGAGGCTGTAGTAAACCAGTACATGGAGTAGCAATGGAGGAAGAGCCACAAGGGCAGAGGTAAGTGTGGAGAGGGCTGCTGCATGCAGGTAGATCTGGAGAGAGGGAGGCTGCCTCCTTCCTCACTTTGTGCACCATGGGGAAGAGACCTCATCCCACTTCCTCCCCAGTTAGAAAAAGGTTTGTGGGCTCTGAGAGATACTTTACAGTGGTAAAGGGCGCATGGAGGGTCGAGTGATCTTTTGTTTGCGCTGAGATCTTTCCTCCTCCCACAGCTGTATGTGGGACCAAGTTTCCAGCAGGAAGCTAATCATGAGTGTGCTGAAGAATTGTGAATGTGTGAGACACATTTATAAAGGAGATTGGTGTGTGCACCCAGAGATCTTGAGAAATGGGAAGCAGTAGTTAGTGACTAGGGGGTCTTTTGGGAAGGGTAATGTGTGTCTGTCACTCAGGGATGGCCCAACCATTAAGCAAGACTGAGCGACAGCCTAGAGCAGCAGCAAAAAAGTCATTGCACTCAAAACAAAACAATAGATCCTCCAATAAACCAGTACAAACAGTTTTCAAATAGGTCACATTTGTGTTTATATATACAGATAGCGCAGTAATTATGCTGGTACTATCCTGCTAAACAGGGTTGCACTAAACATAGTGTGGATGGTGCAGACGGCTCATTTGACCTTTACCTGCTGTGATGTTTCTGTGATATTCCTTTTGCAGGGGATGCATTTCCTAGGGGTGTGAGGTATAGAAAAGGTTGAGAACCACTGAGTGTGCAAGAAAGGAGGGAGAATGATGCAATTATGGGGTTTATTTATTTGGATTTAGCTCACCTCTTTTCATTGGTAGTTTGAGGTGAGTTACATTTTTATCAGTTTATATGATATGATTTTGTGTATGTAATTTTGTAACCTGTTTAGATCATTGGATAATATGGGATTTTAAACTGATAAATAAAGTATGGTCAGTTTTTCTCTGTCCACAGAGGGCTTACAGTCTAAGTTTGTGTCTTAGGGATCTGAAATATGGATTGCCTAGTTCTCACATAGTTGCTTTTACCACTCCCATGCTATCATTTTTCATTCTGGTTGCAAGATTGGGGGTGGGGAGACAGTGATCTCTTACACTGTGTGCCAGTTGTCACGATTGTGAATTATAATGGAGTCCACATCATTCATCTAGTCAGAAAACATCCTGTACCATGTCATTTTAGGCAAGAAGGAGGGATAGAAAAATATGTAAAATACACTTTCAGCAATAAAGCCTTGCCCTCACCAATGCAAGCCACCCACTCTTCAGCTCCATCTACCAGTAATTCCCTGCCCCATCTCTTCCACTGGGTGCTTTGCTTAAGAAAATTGTTGCTTTGCCTGCCCATTGGAACGAGAGAAGGGTAGTGACTGTTGCAGTTAATATCTTGAATTAGTCCTAGCAAGGAGGTCTTCCTGCGTATCAATGACAAAGACTTGTGATCACATTACTACAGGCATTTGTCTCCTCTGCACCTCACCTCTAGACTAATTCCTGCAGTACCTCCTTTGGACTGGGACCAATATCTCTTTCCCCCCTACCCCATTCCATGATGGATTTAGCTTCCAGCTGCCCTTGGCAACTCCTGATCCCAACTACCCTAATCCTCTCGGATCTCTCCAAGGCCCTTCTGGTGGTCAATCTGCTGGTCTGTGTATGTTGTCACTTTAGGCACTGGCCTAAGAGTCCTCAGGCCTGATCTCATTTCATACAGTGCCTCCTGGCTGAGCTACAGATTTCTGTCCCTGTGTACTATTCCTCACATTTCTTGTGCTATTGTTGGCTAAGACACAGATCTCCTCCCTCATGCTGTGTAGCTGCCTGACCTGTTCTCTCTATCTCCCTGGGACACATTTCTCTTTCTCCTGTGTAGCCCCACCCCCCATCCCCTTCCCCACAGAGTCTCCAGAGATCATGCATTCTTCTCCCTTCTAATTGTATTCTGGTTTCTTCTTTTCACATTCTGATGTAGACTTCGCTCTTTCCCCATTCCGCAGCCCTGCGGGCGATAGTTTCAGATTAATCAACTGAACTTGCAGTCTCTTTCCAGGTATTTCACACAAAGTCCATGACATCAGAGAACATAGTGTCCACTGCCAAAGATTTTCTTGGCAATTATGAAGCTCTGCCCTGTGGACTCATTGAGAAAAGTGCCAATGTTGTGAGTCGGCTTCTCAGAGCCAACTTTCTGTGACTAGTACAGGGAGAACTGGTGGAGGCAGAGATCTAAGTAAAACCTGGGCATTTTTGCAGCCATTAAAATGTCACTGTATTAACAGGGGCCCTCAGCCACAGGCACCATTGCATTGCCAGAATTCAGTTAAACTTTTCCAACCATAAGAGAGCTTTTAAATGAATCTTGCCTGTCTTTCTTTTGCAGCCTTTTTGTGCTTTTTTATAAATGAAGGATCTTCAAAAAGATTTTGCAGTTCTTGCACTTTACAAACAAGTTATTATGTGGCTCTGAAAGTTTAGCAGAAGTTGTAGTTTCAAAATATTTTGTTAAAGAAAGGTGGAGATGGTTTGGCAAAGCTATGCAGGAAAGGGGGTGGTATGTCTGGATTAGAAAAGCCAGAGTACTGCAGGGTAAAAGTAAGGTATATTAGTACACTTCTTCCTCCGTATTCGCTGTGACAGGGGATTAACAGACCCGCGAATAACTTTTTCATATGTTATTCATGATTTTCTATGAAAAACCATCGTGAATATATTCTGCGAATACACTTCCCCCTCCCCATTCGCGGTTTCGGCAATCGCGATTTCACATATTCGCGATTTTTTGGGGAGGGGGAAAAAAAAGAAAAAAAACCCTACAATTTAGCCT
Organism: Geotrypetes seraphini; assembly: GCF_902459505.1. NCBI lineage: Eukaryota > Metazoa > Chordata > Amphibia > Gymnophiona > Dermophiidae > Geotrypetes > Geotrypetes seraphini. The sequence goes on from NC_047091.1 coordinate 42,088,434, forward strand.
TCCCCCCGGCGTCCCGGCCTTACCTGGTGGTCTAACGGGCTTTCGGGGCAGGAGCGATCTTCCTACACTCCTGCCCCGTGTAGATCACCAATAGGAAATGGCTGTGAGGAGTTCCCGTCGTAGTCTCGAGAGACAACGTGAACTCATGGCAGCTATTTCCTATTGGCGATCTGTACGGGGCAGGAGCGTAGGAAGATCGCTCCTGCCCCGAAAGCCTGTTAGACCACCAGGTAAGGCCGGGATGCCAGGAGGGAGGCGGGGATGGGTCAGAGCCGGACCAGAAGATATTCGCGGTATTTCACCATTCGCGGTCCGGCTCTGCCCCTATCCCCCACGAATCTGGAGGGAGAAGTGTAACATATGGGAGACCTGGCCTGTTCTTGAAGGAGAGGCAAAACACAGTGAAGAAAGTGCTGGGAATTGGCAATTTTTTCTGTAAATGCTTGGAATCAGCTATTTCTCAATGCAAGCTGACATAATTTTTTGGGGGGGAGAGGATCCAGCAAGCTAAAAACCACAAATAATAGAAACCGTAAATATGGAGGGAGAAATGTATAGCTCTGTGTGAGAGGTCTCTATTGGAATAGCAGGTGTACTGCAGGGGAGATCTGAGGTAGGTTGTCTCAACTGGAATGGCAGAAGGTACTGAGACGGATTAGTAGAGCTGTGTGGAGGGAGGCCTTTTATTGGAATAGAAGCAGATAAAAGTGAAATATATTGGCATAACTCAATGTGGGAAATTTCAGAACTGGAAACAGAGGGTGCCACAGGAAAGGCCTGATATTTATTGGCACAGCTTTACTGGGTGGAGGGGAGATGGTTTCTTTATTCTGACAAGAGATGCTGCAGGGTTGAAATGAAGTATATTGGCATAGCCCTGTCTTGGGAAGAAAGAGGGGTTCTCAGTATTGGAAAAACAGAGGGTGTTACCTGTGATGCCAAGTTAACCAGGTCTAGGCTGGAGATTTTGGACAGTGTTGGATTTCTGACCACCTCATCCTAGTACATTATGGGACTGGCAGCATTGATTTCAGTGGGCAGAATCAGGAACTACAGATCCCACACTACTTAAGTTCAAAACTAGGGCTGTCCCAAAATCTCCAATCTGGAGCTGAGTAACCTGGCATTTCTGAAAGCCTGAGGTGTGTTAGAGCTGTGGAGGAACCAGGTCCAGCTCTATGTAGGCTGTCTCAGTACTTGAATAGCAGGGCACATTTTGCATTGATATGCTATAAAATATTAGCAAATTTACTATGATTACAACATACACAGAAGAGAGAGAATCTGGATCACAGGTGCACTGCCAGTCCCTGGTTATGTTTTGCTGCATTCTTCCAGCTGTGCAAAAAACAACCCCTGGTGACCTCATGGGAGCACACCCTCTAATAAGAAGCGGGCTGGGCAAACCAATCAGCACCCTGTGTTCTTTTCTGTATTTAGCTTAGCGGTGAAGGAGACAAATAGAATCCTTAACCAATGAGATCACAGATACACAGCTGTACTGTATGTATTGGCATTGGCCTTCTCCCCTCCCCCTCCAAGCCTTCTCACATGTTCCCATGCGGCCTTTGGGCTGCTGCATTCTTCTGATGGAGGAGGGGTGCCCCAGGCTGAATGTAGGATTTGCAAGCTACACACTCAGCATGCATCACTCTGTGAACCTTGGAGTAAAACACTGTAACAAAGGGCAGTCAGAGGCTGCTCAGATTGGAGAATGGGGGAGGGTAATGTAGTCACTCCATAGCGCATGACATTGCAGTAACAAAGACTAACCCTCTTCTGTCTCATTTCTGTTTCTTCACATTATTTCTGATCTGAAGAAGGGAAGGGTCATCTTCAAAATCTAATCAAACAATGCACTCAATGCACTGTTAGTCCAGTGAAAAGGTATTACCTTTATTCTTTTTGTTTTGTTTTATTTCTTTTAATTCTGTAATCTCAAACAGTGGACTAAGGGCTAGATTCAGTAAGCAAATCGATCGTGTACCGATTGGTTTGCGACCCTTTGTGACCCGATTTTCCTCCGACCCGATTCACTAACTTCTGTGCCGATCTGATTCCGATCCGTGCATGCAAATGAAGGGAAACGGCATGCAAAGTAGGCAGGCAGCGATTCACTAAACAAATCTGGGACACCGACCGGGCTGGTTGATCAACAGAAGAAGCGACTGTAGGGGACCAGTCGCTCACATTCTTTCCGACTGTCCTCGCCCTGAAATCCCAGCCCTGCGGCCCATCAAACCATCAAAAAAGCCCCCTGCATCTCTGCCGCTGTGTTCTCGGCCCCAAAAGGTGCGACCTGCTCTCTTCCTTCCCGACTCTCTCTCCCTGCCTCCCTGGCTCTCCTGTTCTTTGCCATGACCTGCTCTCTGACTCCCCGACTCTCTGCTGCCCCGAACCTCTCATGCTCTCTGCCTCCCAGACTCTCTCTGCCTCCCCGTGCAGTGCCTTTCTCCTTCTCCCTCCGTCTCTGTACTTCCACGTCTCCCTGAGCGCCTGGTGAATGACAAGACTCCCCAACTCGCTGCCCCAACTCTCCTGTCTTTCCCCAAGCAGTGCAGGCCTGTAGTTTTAACCCGTGGGTTTAAAGCAGGTTAAAACCACCGGCTCGTGAAGTAAAGTAAAAAAGGTAAAGTAAAGTAAAAATCGCAGCTCTTCCTTCATGGTGAGCATGCACAGACCATCTACAGGCAAAGAAGATGGTCTGTGCATGCTTCAGGATCGCTCATTAGCAATCCGTGTGGCCGTTGGGGTGGGGGTGTTCCTCTGATTGCCCCCATCTACATCCTGACCGTTGTGGATCAGTCAGCCTGCTGCGTATCGGCCATGGATCGGGCACAATCAGGCAGGTTAGTGAAATCTAGCCCTAACACAGCTACCACCATTTCACACTGTATGACACAGTGCAGGGAATAAAGGCCATCTCCTCCCCCTCATTTTTGTTCCTTCTATTACACATGATATAGGGAATACAGATCGTTCCCTGGCTTTGCTCTCCCTTGCATTAAGAGTGCAAGGAATAAACACCAGTGTTTTTATTCCTTCTATCACATTGTATCACAAAGGCCATTGAATAAAGACTATCCCTGTGTGTTTCTAATCTTTTTTTTTTTTTTTAGTTTTTTAAAATTTCTTTTCAATGACAATAATCCAGGAAATAAAATCAAGACATTCATACGCCAACAGAAAAATGAAGCACAAGAAAACCAAAATTAGATTAAAAAAAAAACCTACACAAACCAGAAGCTCAAGAAGAAAAATGTTATAATATGTGTGTTTCAAATTCAATTATAAACAAAAATTATGGAGAGAGAAATATAAAACAAAATTCAAAAGAAAAAAGAAACATTTCTACATTATAGTTGACTAAACTTAGCTCTTACTCCTCCTCAGCTGTAATAAATTTCCTCAGACTTGGACAGACTTGTATGGTTTAAAGTCTACAAATTTATGTCCTTTTTGCTCACAGTGTCTCGTTAATACATCCACTGCGTTATGAAAAGAAATGTTATGTTTGTGTTCAAACAGCCTGGTTTTAAATGCTCTGGAGGTTTGGCCTATATAACAGCTGACAGGGACAAATGGGCACATACACCACTAGTATAGCAGCACACAAAGTGATAGTAAATCTCGGGATCTGTACCTCTGTCCCCTCCAACATTTGCTCACCCCCCCCCCCCCCCCCCACTGATTACACTTGAAGTGCCCCATCGGTCCCATGTACTCTCCAATCCACACATTGGATTGACACAATTTATCCTTAAGATTCCAAACCCTACTAAAAGACAACATGCAGTCCTCCTTATATTGTTGATGGGTCTGGAGCATTGGTCAGTATCTCTTAATGCTTCGACCTATGGTGGACGCTACCGAAGAATATTGAAGGACACATGCAAAATTTTGATTCCGCCCACTAACTGTTCTCTTGGATTACATCGTGCTCTTTTTTCTGCCTTCTTAACACTAGCTCGTAAAGTAAAGTAAAGTAAAAATCGCAGCTCTTTACTTCATGGTGAGCATGCACAGACCATCTACAGGCAAAGAAGATGGTCTGCGCATGTTTCAGGATCGCTCACTAGCAATCCGTGTGGCCGGTGGGGGGAATTCCTCTGATCGCCCCCATTTGCATCCTGACCCGTTGTGGATCAGTCGGCCTGCTGCGGATCGGCCACAGATCGGGCACAATCAGGCAGGTTAGTGAATCTAGCCCTAACACAGCTACCACCATTTTACACTGTATGACACAGTGCAGGGAATAAAGGTCACCTCCCCCCCCCCCATTTTTGTCCCTTCTATTACACATGATATATGGCTTTGCTCTCCCTTATGGGTATCCCCGTTCTCTGAATTTTTGCCCCAGTTTTTTAGCCTGTATATCATATTCATCTTTTGAGTCACAGACTCCCCTATATGCATGCTATGTGTGGCTGGTGCAGGTCACACAGAAAAACCGACCATTGGCTTCCCTTGTACTGACATCACTAAAGTGGGTGAAATAGGAGCGCATTGAATCAGTTAACGGCATGTTGCATACTGCTACTACTTAATATTTCTATAGCGCTGCTAGATGTACTCAGCGCTGTACATTAAAATATTCAAGAGACAGTCCCTGCTCAGCAGAGCTTACAATCTAATCCAAACAGACAAATCAGGACAAGTAAGGGTTAGAGAGTTTCTCAGGCATGTGGAGTGGAGGTTATGAGTCAAAGGGCACATTTGGTGCTTGTAACTCTCCTGCCCACATGTTCTATGTTTTTATAATACTGTGAGGGGCATTTTCAATAATGTGTCTAAATTCAAAACTACCACTAAATTAATGGCCTTAAAAAGATTCTTCTGAGTGATGGTAACAATCAATAAATAAAAATATCAGTAAATACCATACACGGAGATAGTGGTGTTATTTCTTTAATGGGGAGTATTCAATGAAACAGCTTTTAATGCGAAACCTTGAATTCACATCGGAGCCCCATTCAGTGTATCTACATAAGATGAGATAAGTTATTTATTGGCTCTAAAAAATAAAACTAAAATTACTTGTTAGTTTTTAAGGACCAATCAAAGAATGATGCTTGTCGTAAATAGCCAGGTGGGTGGGCTAGTGAACCATAGAGAGGAGGAGCCAGACCCATAAGGCACTCTAACCACAACATCTATGGTGTTAAGTATGAGCCCACCAAAATTCTACTCTACTGCCATGTAGGTGCTAGCCATAAGGGCTATTGGGGTGGTAGGCAGGTGGGCATTATAGGTATTAGGGGAATTGGGGGGGGGGGCTCACTGTAAATTATATGGGGTTATAGTCAAAATACTCCCTCCTTCAAAAACTATTACTCTTCATGCTGCCTACGCTCCCTCTCCAATTGTATTCTGTACTCTCTGTCTGTTCAGTGTCTTCCTCTCCATTTGTATTCTGTAATTCGCTGGCCATCCAGCCCCTTCACTGTAACATGTTAATACTACATTGTAGTTCGCTAATTGTTAAGATTCTAATTCATTGGTCTTTAAGATTGTAATTCGCTGATTGTACAGCTCTCTTTATTGTGAACCGCCTAGAAGTCGTAAGATTATGGCGGTATAGAAAAATAAAATTATTATTATTATTATTATGTACTTCTGGCACTCTTTATGTGAAGTTCACAGCAGTGTCCTCTAATGTTTCCCACTGCTCTGTTGGGATGTCTGGGTGGCCAATCTATTACAAGGTTGGTCTCTCCTACGTCTAAATGTACTCCATTTGGACATTTCAGCCCAGTGGCTTGGATGTTGGATATGACTATCTTTGGAATTTGCCTCCAGCTTCACAGAAAGATCCTTTCCCAGCTGTCGAATAAAGCGAGTAAAGGAAAGCTTTGGAGCCATAGATCAATGCTGTTGTACGAATGGGCTTTTTTAAAACTCAAACTGCTTCATAATTTACGTTGCTTGTTCACTGATAAATATTTTGCTGTATTGGTTCAGTCGCTGATTATGTCATACTTAGATTAATGTAATTGATTATATTGTTCTCTTTCTTCACAACTGCTTTCTAAACTTCAGATACTTCAAAATTATCTTTCATCTCAAGAAATTTGATAGGGCAACACCATTATTGATTAAGTTACATTGGCTTCCCATTCAGGCCCATACTGAATTTCATTTGATAGTAAGATTAATTCATGTTTCAAGCCCAGAGTATTTGTTGAGCTTATTCTTGTTTCCTGTACATCCCAACTCCTCTCATGCAGGAGGATGGCAGGCCTGCCGGGCAGACGGGCTTGGGACCCGTCCGTCCGTCCAACTTCTCGTAAGTCAAAGGGGGATGTCAGTGGGGGGCAGGGTTTGGGGGGGGCGGTCATGTAGGGTGTGCATCGTGGGCAGGAGGGGTTGGGCTCCCTCCTGCCCCTATTTTAAGGGGCGGGGGTGCCTTCCTGCCCATTTTTTAAGGAGGCTGGGGGGTCGCGGGGCTTGTGCCTCAGCAGGAGGGGTTGGGCTCCCTTCTGCCGGTATTGGTTCGGGGGTGGGGTGGATTGTGGCAGGAGAGATTGGGCATCTCTCCTACTGCGATCGTGATCACCCCTCCCCCCGAACTGACATAAACCGCGGCAGGAGAGATTGGACATCTCTCCTGCCGTGGGTTGCAGCAGTTCAGGGGTGGGGCGATCGCGGCTGTGATCGTTGCGGTGGGGGGTGGGAAGGTTGCTGGGGTCGCTGAGCTGATCACTGCAACCATGATCAGCTCAGCGGCCCCTTTTCGGCACTTATACCTGTTTTGACTTGGTCTAAGTCAAAACATATAAATTCCAACTAGGCAACCTGTTAAAGGTTTTGGTTATACTTGCTGTACGACTAAGTCTAGGTCGGCCCACCTCCCATCCTTTCCCCTCCTCTAAAAATGACTCTTTTTGCTCTATGCATTTAGAGGCAGGGGAAAGGCCTAAGCTGGTTTTAGATACGTCTAAAACCAGATCAAAAAGCCAGATCGTCCAAGTATCGATTTAGGCCACTTTTTGGATGTTTTTTTAAAATTATGAGCCCCATAGTGTGTACAATGACACCCAGATCATTTTTCTTGAGTGCTGACTCCTAAGGTGGACCCTAGCATAAGATAACTATGATTTAGATCAGTGTTCTTCAACCTTTTGACACCTATAGACCGGCAGTTGAAGAACACTGGGCTAAGTTGTGCCCATCTCCACTCAATCTCCACCCCAGTCCCCACCCCCATAATAGTACTAATTGTAACACCATTTTTTCCATTCATTTTTCATATAATTGTATTAATTGTATAATATAATTGTATTAACAACACATAATGGTTAACCACAAAATTAAAATACACAAAGCGCACTTTATGCTTTTTAACATTCATTCCTACCAGAAAACAGATAACCCCATGCAAATGCAGGACCAAAAACTAAAAGTACTACAGTACTATTTACAAGCAAACCCTAAGATGCAAGACTCTGCAATCAGTACAACCCCAGAGGAAAAGAAACAAATGCATTTCTTCCTGAACAGACAAATCAATCACTAAATAAAATTCTGAACAGACCAATCACTAAAAAAAATAAATAAATAAAAGCATTTCCCCTACTGTTGTTGTTTCTCTCCCTCCATGTGCCTTGCCTTCTGGCCTGCCCCCCGGTGTTATCTTTGGGCCGGTCCACCTTGTGATCAACACGGTGTCTTCGGGCCGGCTCCCTGAGTGCTGCATTGCACAAAGCTGTGGGCAGAGGCTCCTCGCGCGCATCCTGCACCTCATCTGGAAGCCTTTTCCCAAGGCTTTGTGCACTACAGGACTTAGGGAGCCGGCCAGAAGACGCTGCCTTGATCGTACCGTTGACTGGTGGCTGAAGAACGCTGTCTTGGGCCTAATGGACGTGCCAGCCCTGTGGACTGGCAGAAAATTTCTGCAGATTGGCACCGGTCTATGGTCCGGCGGTTGAAGAACACTGATTTAGATTATTATTCCTGATGTGCATCACTTTACATTTGTTCACATTAAATTCCATCTGCCATTTGGATGCCCAGTTTTCCAGTTTCTTATGTTGAAACATTTTATTGAAGAAATCAATCAAATATACAATTATACAATTTATGCTCATTACAATTAAATTCAAAGCTCAAATATTACATAAATAATTTTATCATTTCTCCAAAATATATTTTCTATATTACCTATTCATAATACCATATATACCCCCTTTCCCTCCCAGTTTCTTAAAGTGTTCCTGCAATTTTTCACAGTTCTCGTGTTTTTTTACAACTTTGAATAGTTTTGTGTCATATGCAAATTTAATCACCTCACTTTTTTTTTTCTGGTGGGGAGATGTACCCACTTCTTGTGATCCTGACTAGCCAGTGTCAGAGGCAGAATGTTAGACTTGATGGACCTTGGTCTGACCTGGCATAATTTTTCTTATGTTAGAAACCAGGGCCATTGGATTGGCCTGAGCACATTTCTATGAGCTTCTCCTTGAGAAAACTGATGCAGGTACTATCAGACAATGTGAAAGTGGTGGTCTGTGTGAACAAGCAAGGAGACTATATGGCCTGTGATACCTGCATGGGATTTAATGTAGTTCTACTGGCACCAGCGGCAGCCATCTTTCAACCCATCGAGCATGCACCTTTAATAATAATAATAATAATAACTTTATTTTTCTATACCGCCATAGTCAGGTGACTTCTAGGCGGTTCACACTGTAAGAAGGCTGGACATTCAGCGAATAACAAGGTCACAATACAATACAATAAGTCAACATACAATACAAGACAAAACAATACAATACAATACAATACAATGAGTGTATACAACACAGTACAATATAATACGAGTCTAAATATAATACAATACAATAAGTCTAAAGACAACACCATACATAAGTCTAATACAGTATCGTACAATGAGTCTAAATATAATACAATAGTGAAGAGGGGAAAGTTACAGATTGGAGTTCAATGGGTAATGAGTAACTGAGTATTTCTTTAGAACTTCCATTTGAATTGGAGTACTATGGATAGCGAATATCTGAATACATATCTGAATACATGAGGGGCATCTTGAGAAAGAAAGAAAGGTGTTTAAAGGGAGGGGAGTCCTAGTGCGGGAGGGGACGATTTTAGTCCGTGAATTTTTCGAATAGGGCGGTTTTGATCGATTTGCGGAATGCACTGTAAGACAGGTTGGGTTCGTTTATGTAGTTTTTCAGCCAAACTTGCTGTCTGTTCGCTTGGAACTTAAAGGTTCTATCCAGGAATGATTTGTATCTGCAGCCCGTAATCTTTGGGTATGCAAATATGTTTTTGTTTCTGGTCGCTCGTGTGGGGTTGTGTAGGATGAAGTGAGTTTGTAGGTATGAAGGTGCTAGTCCCCAGACTTGCTTGAAACAGGTGCAAGCAAATTTGAATAGTATTCGCGCTTCAATTGGAAGCCAGTGCAGCTTTTTATAGTAGGGGCTGATGTGGTCGTTTTTTCTTAGTCCGAAGATTAAAGGAACTAACAGAGTAATTTTTCTGCTGGTCATTTGTTTAGTCAGGAGGATATCAAAGTTGATGGTGCTTTCGTGTAAGGCACCATATCTAAAAATATTTAGAGGTAGCAATATTGTGTATACTGTAGTAACATTGTTGTCCCAAAATGGTGTCTCTCATCTCCCTTAATTGGACAATAGAGTTACCAGCTTTCAAGGGAGAAGGTGAGGGCTAGGAAGAAAAAGCCTTGGATGATTAAACATGAGAAAAGTAATTAATCAAGACCTGAAGGACATACAGGAAAAAGGATCACCTATTTGCTTTGTTTGCAGGAAGGTGGAATTAGAAAAGGTACAGAAAAGGGCGACTAAAATGATAAAGGGGATGGGACTTCCCTATGTGGAAAGCCTAAAGCAGCTAAAGCTCTTCAGCTGGAGAAGAGACAGTTCAGGGAAATATGATAGAAGTCTATAAAATACTGAGTGGAGTAAGCATGAGTCTTTTGTTTACTGTTTCCAAAAATACTAGGACTAGAGGGTATGCGGTGAAGCTACTAAGTAGTAAATTTAAAACAAACTGGGGAAAATATTTCTTCACTCAACGTGTGATTAAACTCTGGAATTCGTTTCTGGAGAATGTGGTGAAATCAGTTTAAAAAAGGTTGGATAATTTCCTAAAACAGAAGTTCATAAGCCATTATTAAGATGGACTTCGGGAAATCCACTGCTTATTCCCAGGATAAGCAGCATAAAATCTGTTTTATTCCTTTGGATCTTGCGAGGTACTTGTAACCTGGGTTGGCCACTGTTGGAAACAGGATACTTGGCTTGATGGACCTTCAGTTTGTCCCAGTATGGCAACTGTTGGCCGGACAATGCACAGTGCCACCAGAATTGGAGGCTCTTTCTGCTAAAACCTAGGTGTCATCCTTTAGGCTGATTCCTCTGGAAGACATCTGCAGGGCAGTCTTATGGCCAACCCTTCCCTCTTTCTTGAAACATTATAGATTGGAAACCCTAACTAAACAATAAGTCATATTGGGATTGGCAGTAATAAGGGACACTCAACTTCAAGGAGGGATAAGAAGTGACACAACCCCCACTAATTTGTACTAGCCTTGCAAAAATGAAGAGACAGGTTAAATTATGCTTACCTTATAATTGTCTTTCCTTGTGTCTTTCCAGATCAATCTAGAAACTCAGCTTGGAGGTCCAAGTGCAGCATAAATAGGGTAATGCAAAGTTTTTATAAGAATGTGGCAGGACTGCAGTGGTGTGAGTGTGGTGAGGCTGTTTAAAAAAGGCTGGAGAAACAGGAACAAAGAGGAACTATTATACAAGAATACTGGTCAGCTTCCCTATTACATCAAATTATAAAGGGAATGCAAGCGATTTTAACTGTCTCCACTGTCTGGAAGGAGGGTTAAACCTCACTCATCTGAACTGGTCTGACAGAACTCAGAAAATCGATCAGGAAGGGGGGGGCGTCACGTGCTTGTCTCCAAGATGGACGCGTGGCGCTTTTCCTCCGTTACAGCCCTGCTTAATAACCATTTTTTCAGCTCCAGAGAGGGTCAGCTCAGATCAGTACTTGGCGCTCCCATCAATCAGAATGTCCACTAAACCTAACAAAGCGGACACCGCTTTGCCCGCGAGCTCTGTGACATCGCATTCGACGTCTAAGCGCTCGAAGCATGAGCCGCCATCTCCCGCCAAGGCCTCTCAGGCCGGCGCCATTGAAAACGGCACCTCTATCTCCCACGATCTCCAAATACTACGGGAACTAATGCAGGAAAACCTTGCTGCCACTGCCGACATTAAAAATGAAATTAATAACATCATGACACAAATAAAACATCACAATACCCGTATCGACCTTGCTGAGGAGCGTCTCGCAGCACATGATTTCCCAGTATCTAGAAATTTGGCGTGATATGCATAAAATCACGGTGCTGCAGCAGGATTTGGAGGATATTTCTAACAGAATGCGCCGGAGCAATGTACGTCTTATTGGGCTCCCTGAATCTACAGAAAGGGCAGATATTCTGGCGTTTCTGCACACTTTTATCCCTAACATCTTAAAACTTCAGTTCCTTCCTGCCTTGGAAATTGAGCAAGCGCACAGGGTCCCCTCGGGCCCTCCATCACCCGTCAAACCTCCGAGACCCATAGTTATGAAACTGCTGCGCTACCCACAAACCATCCAAATTTTACAAGCTGCAAAATCAGCTTCTGGTTTGTCGATGGATGGTAAAAGAATATTATTTATTCCTGACGTATCCAAATCTACAGCACAGAGAAGGAAGGCTTTTATGTCCATGCGACCCCAGCTTAAGAATATTGGAGCGCAATATGGATTATTTTACCCGGCCAGAATGAGGGTATCATACCACAACACAACCAAGAACTTTGATGAGCCTGTAGATTTGCAGAAATTTTTGGATGAAACAGTGGACGCTATGACCTGAAACTTCTGATCTCCATCTCCTCCACTTTGTCCCTCTTGGGGGCTGTATTCACTTTCACTGTTCATTTTATTATGGGCTTAGGAAAAAGCTAGCTGAGTTCCTCTTGCCAGCATGTGATCCCATTTTTGGATCTTTGTTTGTTTACTTGCTCGAGTAAATTATAAGCATGAATCATTGTCTTCCTCTTTTACTTGTTCTTTTTTGCATTATTTTTTGGAGGCTGATCTTCAGCCTTGCTGCCTTTGTTGTTCTTGTGTATTTCCTCAAGGCATCATATGGACCTCATCATCCTTTTTTCTTCTGAATGGTTAACATACATTTGGTAACTCTTAATGTTAAAGGAATTAATAGCCCTATCAAAAGAAAGAAAATACTACACTATTTCAAGCACCTTAATGCTGACATCTATCTGCTTCAGGAGACCCACCTCAGTTCAGAGGAAGCCCAGAAGCTATCAGGAGGGTGGGTTCAACATTGCTTTGTTGCACCTGCTCTGGGCAAGAAAAATGGAGTCATAACTTTAATGAAGAAATCACTTAACTTCCAACTCTCATCTCACCGCTTTGATCCCAATGGCCGCTGGTCCCTGATTGAGGCTGGAAAACCTTTGAAACTCTTCAACATTTATGTCCCCAACACTGACGATCCCTCATTCTTTCAAACATTTTAGACTGTTTGCAATTCTCTCCTGACATCAGACACTATCTTTGCAGGGGACTTCAATTTTCCGCTGGATCCCTTCATAGACAGATCTTCCTCCTGTCGTCCAGCTAAACTCAGAGTCCGAACATCAGTCACCAAGTTAATGGATCTTCACGGGTGGTCAGACATCTGGAGGATTTTCCATCCTACTGCTAAAGATGTCACCTTTTATTCTGCACCCCATCATTCATTTTCCAGGATTGACTATATCCTAGGCTCCAAAGACATAGTGAACCTAGTAACTTCTACACAAATTCATGATATCACCATTTCAGATCATGCAGCTGTCTCCTGCACCTTCAACTGGTCCACTATCTCCAAATCTAAATGTTGGAAAATGAATAATTTCCTTCTCCAGGATGAGTCTTTTCTGTCCCATATCAACAAAGAATCTCGAGCTTTCTTCGACACGAATCTCTCTTCGGTCACAGACTTCTCTATCATCTGGGAATCTTATAAAGCCTGGCTCAGAGGTGAGACCATAAGTTATTCAGCTTTCCAATTAAAGAAAAGAAAAGCCACTTTACACCAGTTGGAATTGGATATACATATACACGAGACTCAACTATATAGCCGTCATGACCCATCTTTATATAAAAAATTGCACCAACTTAAATTCCAATACAATGAAATTTTTAGCTCACTTGCCTCAGCTACGATTTTTCGTCGCTCTGCTACCTATTATGCTTCTTCAAACAAAGCTGGTCATTTACTTGCCACTTATCTCAAGCGTCGCCGCTCCAAGAACAGGATCATGCATATAAAGTCACACAACGGACAATTGCATACTACCACCAAGGATATTTTGGAGGATTTCCGTTCCTTTTATGAAGAGCTCTATGCCTCTGACACTCCTTCGTCAGATATTGATATAAAGGATTTTCTTCAGTCACTTGACTTGCCCTCCCTCTCGGATTCTCAACAACGGTCTCTTTCTCAACCAGTGTCTTCTGATGAAATTGTCCAAGCTATAACTTCTCTACCGCCTGCCAAAGTACCTGGACCAGACGGCCTCACATCAGAGTTCTACAAATCGTTCTCTTCCTTATTGACACCTCACCTCCTTTCATACAATCAAGGATTGTTGGCGGATCTGATCAGTTTACATCGCTTTATCCCAGGACAAGCAGGCATGATATTCTAACATGTGGGTGACGTCATCTACGGAGCCCCGATGCGGACAGCTTTTTCAAGCAAACTTGATTGAAGATTTTAAGTTTGCTCTGCTGCTCCACGCATGCGTGCCTTCCTGCTCCACTAGATGGCGCATCTCCCCCTTGTGGTCTCCAGTTCAAATTTTTCCGCTGCGCCTAGAAGTTGTTTTTTTCCAGGCTCTGCCCCAACTGCCTTCTAGCACGGCGATTTTTTCTTGCTTTTTCGATTAAGACGCTGTGCGCAAATTTTTTTCCTCTTCCTGCTTCGTTTCGACCGACCCGGAGGCTTCCAGGCCGCTGTGGCCGCGTGGCTACTCGAGCCGCAGCCAATTTCTTTTTCTATGTCCCGGCCCCTGACCGGCTTTAAAAAGTGCACCCGGTGCGAGCGGCTTCTTTCCATCACAGACCCGCATCGCCGGTGCATCCTCTGCCTGGGGGCCGCCCATCCAACCGACTCCTGCCCCCAGTGCGCTACTTTTCAGAACCGGGCCCTCCGTCGAAGAAAAGCCCGCATGGCGGACCTTTTCACCGCCGACCAACCCACTACCTCGGCCTCGAGGTCGGCCCCGAATACCTCGGCAGCACCTCGAGACTCGACCCCGAAACCCTCGAGACAGCAAAAAGCCTCGGCTCCGGGTAAGTCTCCTCTTCCTTCTTCAGGTTCTGCACCAGCGAAGAAACCAGCCTCGGGGACACCGGCGACGCATGGTGGAAGCCCCATGCTTTCAGCCCCGGCGAAGCCTTCCAAGCCTTCGGGCCGTGCCTCCACCACACGGGAATACTCTGATACGAGGTCGCCCCCGGTGGAGTGCACCGAGGCATCGGACATGCCCTCGATGCTGTCCGTGCCCGTTTTCCAGGACCTGCTCCGGGCGATGATCTCGTTGGAGCTGTCCGCTGCACTGGCCCATCTACAACCGGCCCCGACCTCGACCTCGCGTGCGCTGGACCAGCCTGAGCCTCGCGTCGAGCCCCCTCGGGGCAAAGTGCGCCAGCTTCACCGCATTCTATCCTCCTCGGATTCCTCGCCGAGGTGCCTGAGACGCTCTCCCTCCACGGACCGCCGCGGGGCAAAGCATTGCGCTAAAACGACCGAAACCTCAAACCGCCGTACCTCTAAGAAGGCCCGGAGTTCTCCCACACTACGAGGCCGTTCACCGATGCCCCGTACAGGGACGCTGAAGGTGACTGAGTTATCATTCTCCAACCCTCACATCCTCCTAACTCCCCCTCGGACTGGGGCTCTGAGCCAAGGTCCCAGGCTTTCGCCGAGGGAGTCCGGGTCGAGGTCACCGATTCGACATCGATCGGTACCCCGTACCCCGGCATCGTCTCTGAGGGGCTCCTCGAGATGACGTAGGTCCTCGACCCCGGAACACTGCCACAGTGTTTCCCCGGTCTCGGAGCACGGTCAGAGCATGAACCTCGATACTCGAGGGAAGCCTCCCCGTCCTTCTCCGCCCGACGGAGGTCTCGTTCACCGTCCCCACATGGGGCCCCGGGAACGTCTCGCCCCTCCTTCACTCGCTTTGTCCAGGACATGGGCCACGCTCTGGACCTAGACCTCCAGTCCGACTCAAGATACTCTAAAGAGTACTTGGCGGAACTAGATTTACCGTCACCGCCCAGAGAGTCCCTTCGCTTACCGCCCAACCCGGTACTCCAACAGGCTTTCTTCAGGAATCTGGAGACCCCCTATATGGTAACAGCTGTCCCCTCCAAAATGGAGTCCAAGTACCGTACAGTACCATACCCCGGGTTTGAGCAACCACAGCTCTCCCACCAGTCGCTGTTGGTAGAATCTTCCCTGAAAAAGGCTCACCCCTCCCGGGTCTCAGCGGCGGTCCCCCCAGGTCGAGAGGGTCGGACCCTTGACAAGTTCGGCAGAAGACTGTACCAGAACTCTATGATGGCCGCTAGGGTACAAGTTACACTTTCACCTTCACGTCCTACTTGAAACATCTCATTGGACTGTTGGGAGCCTTTGCGACCAACCTGCCGGCCTCACGCCAAGGAGCCTTTAACCTGCTCCTGGAGGTTTTCTCCAACCTACGCCTCCATTTATTTCATGCGGCCTATGATGGCTTTGAACTTTCCTCCAGAGTGGCAGCCTTCGCTATCGCCATGCGCCGCCTAGCCTGGTTACGCCTCGTCGACATGGACCCCAACTTATAGGACCGGTTGGCTAACCTTCCCTGCGTGGGCAAAGAACTTTTTGATGACACTATCGAGGCAGCTACGAAACGCCTTTCGAAGCAAGAACGCTCATTTGCCTCCCTCGTTCGGCAAAAGCCTAAACCCCCAGCGTCCAGGCCGTTCAGGGCCCCTCCACGCCGCTACCCTCAAAAATATACCCCTGCCTTCTCACAGCCTCCACCCCGGCGCCCGCAAGCTCACCATCGGGCTCCCCCCAAGTCCCAGCCGCCTGCTACCGCCAAACCATCCCCGTCCTTTTGACGGGATAAGCGGATGGGGGCTGGCCCCCTCTGCCACAGCCCTAGGCCTCCTTCCCATCGGGGGACGCCTCAGAGCCTTCTACCCGCGCTGGGAACAAGTCACGTCGGACGCATGGGTCCTTGGCGTGATCTCATCAGGATACTCTCAACTTTCGGGAAAACCCTCCAGACAATCCTCCAAGGGTGTGCCCTCCGAACCGAACTCAGTTACCCCTCCTTCTCTCAGAAGCTCGAGAACTGCTTCGCCTATGGGCAGTGGAGGTGGTTCCCCCCGACCAACGGGGGAAAGGGTTCTACTCCCGTTACTTCCTGGTACCGAAGAAGACGGGAGACCTGCGCCCAATTCTAGACTTGAGGCGACTCAACAAATTTCTGGTGCGGGAAAAGTTCCGGATGCTTTCCCTACCGATCCTCTACCCTCTCATCGACGAGGACGATTGGCTCTGCTCCCTCGATCTGAAGGAAGCCTACACACATGTTCCAGTGCACCCCGCTCACCGCAAGTACCTGCGCTTTCAGGTGGGGGACCTGCACCTACAATACCGAGTCCTCCCCTTTGGCCTGGCGTCGTCACCCCGAGTCTTCACGAAGTGCCTCGTGGTGGTCGCAGCTGCCTTACGCTCACAGGGCCTCCAGGTATTCCCCTACCTGGACGACTGGCTGATCAAAGCCCCGTCCAGGGAGGGGGTTATCTCAGCGACCCGACAGACTATTATCTACCTTCAAGGTCTGGGGTTCGAGGTAAACTTCCTAAAATCCCAGCTGCGCCCCTCTCAGTCCTTACAGTTCATCGGGGCCGTGCTGGATATGGTTCGACTCCGCTCCTTCCTTCCCCCTCCACGTCAAGAGGCGTTAGTAAGCCTGAGCCGAAGGATTTCGCTGCTGACCTCGGTATCAGCTTGGCAGATGATGACTCTTCTGGGCCACATGGCCTCTACCGTCCACGTCATACCCTTCGCCCGCCTCCACCTGAGGATTCCTCAATGAACCCTGGCCTCCCAATGGCGTCAGGATCGGGACCCAGTCGACCGTCCCGTGACAGTGACTCCTTCATTGCAACGATCGCTCCTCTGGTGGACCAACTCTTCAAATCTGTCCAAAGGTTTACTTTTTCTCGCCCCTCCACACAGCAAGGTACTCACCACGAATTCGTCGGAGTACGCTTGGAGAGCTCACCTGGATGGCCTACGCACTCAGGGGATGTGGTCAACAGAGGACCGCCGCTGCCACATCAACGTGCTGGAGCTTCGGGCCATCTATCTCGCCGCTGTAGCCTTTCAACATCTGCTCCACGACCGGGTGGTTCTCGTCCGAACCGACAACCAGGTAGCAATGTACTACGTAAACAAGCAAGGGGGGACGGGGTCTCGGGCCCTCTGTCAGGAAGCCCTGCGCCTCTGGAAGTGGGCAATCTCAAACAACATCTTCCTTCGAGCGGTGTACATACAAGGAGAGCGGAACTGTCTGGCAGACAGACTCAGCCGCCGCCTCCAGCCACACGAGTGGTCGCTGCACGCTCAAACCTTACGACAGGTGTTCGAGAAGTGGGGGACTCCTCAGATAGATCTGTTTGCCTCCCCCCTCAACCACAAACTCCCTCAATTCTGCTCCCGGATGTACTTCCCGGACCGCCTCGAGGCCGACGCCTTCCTCCTAGATTGGGAGGGAAGGTTTCTATACGCGTTTCCGCCTTTTCCTCTGATTCTGCGGATGCTGGTCCATCTCAAACCAGTGCGAGCCACTATGATCTTGATTGCTCCTCGGTGGCCACGCCAGCCTTGGTTTTCCCTTCTACTTCAACTCAGTACCAGAGATCCACTGCCTCTGCCTCTGTTTCCCTCTCTGCTATCGCAGAGCCAGGGTTCGCTGTTGCATCCAAATCTTCAGTCTCTTCATCTGAATGCTTGGTTTCTCTCCCCCTGACTTCTCTCCCTGTGTCACAATCAGTCAAGGAAATACTGGAAGCCTCGAGGAAGGCCTTGACTAGAACCTGCTATTCCCAAAAGTGGACCAGATTCTCGTCCTGGTGCTCCTCGCATGACCAGGACCTGGTGTCGGTCCCGGTCCCCCTGGTCCTGGAGTATTTGCTCCATCTTTCTCACTCCGGCCTGAAGACCAACTCCATTCGGGTACATCTTAGTGCGATTGCTGCCTTCCATCAACCCCTGGAAGGAAAAGCCCTTTCACTCCATCCCTTAGTTTCTCGCTTCATGAAAGGTCTTTTGAATGTCCACCCTCCTCTCAAACCTCCCCCGGTGGTTTGGGACCTTAATGTGGTGCTGGCTCAACTCATGAAACCCCCGTTCGAGCCGTTAGACAAATGCCATCTGAAATTCCTCACTTGGAAGGTAATCTCCCTGCTCGCACTCACTTCCGCTCAGCGGGTTAGCGAGCTACAGGCTCTGGTGGCGGACCCACCTTTCACTGTATTCCATCATGACAAGGTGGTCCTCCGCACCAACCCCAAGTTCTTACCTAAAGTGGTGTCTGATTTCCATCTCAACCAGTCCATCGTCTTGCCAGTATTTTTCCCCAAGCCCCACTCTCACCCCGGAGAGACGGCGCTACACACGCTTGACTGTAAGAGAGCATTGGCCTTTTACCTCAAACGCACTCAGTCTCATCGGACAGTCCCACAATTGTTTTTGTCCTTCGACCCTAATCGACTGGGTCGCCCAGTTTCCAAGCGCACCTTGTCCAACTGGTTGGCTGCTTGTATTTCTTTTTGCTACGAGTAACGGGACATAAAGTCCGAGCGATGGCAGCCTCCGTAGCTTTCTTCCGGTCCATAGCCATTGAGGAAATCTGCAAGGCTGCCACGTGGTCTTCGGTTCATACCTTCACCTCCCACTACTGCCTGGATACATTGTCCAGGAGCGATGGCCGATTTGGCCAATCGGTATTGCGTAATCTATTTGCTTAAATTGCCAACTTCCCTCCATCCCTTTTTCAGTTAGCTTGGAGGTCACCCACATGTGAGAATATCATGCCTGCTTGTCCTGGGATAAAGCACAGTTACTTACCGTAACAGGTGTTATCCAGGGACAGCAGGCATATATTCTCACAACCCGCCCGCCTCCCCGAGGTTGGCTTCTTTGCTGGTTAAGTGAACTGGAGACCACGAGGGGGAGATGCGCCCTCTAGTGGAGCAGGAAGGCACGCATGCGTGGAGCAGCAGAGCAAACTTAAAATCTTCAATCAAGTTTGCTTGAAAAAGCTGTCCGCATCGGGGCTCCGTAGATGACGTCACCCACATGTGAGAATATATGCCTGCTGTCCCTGGATAACACCTGTTACGGTAAGTAACTGTGCTTTCTGGAAGCGTCTATTGTTGTCCTTCCGAAACCGAACAGAGACCCTCAACTTGTAAAGAACTATCGTCCTATATCCTTATTGAATCTAGACTACAAAATTTATGCTAAAATCCTGGTTTTTCGTTTAGAAAATGTTATGTCACACCTGATTCATAGAGATCAAGTTGGTTTTATGAAGGGTCGATATGGAGCTGACAATACTCGACTCTTGTGTCATGTGCTCCACTCCACTCTATCGGACACTAGTTCTTTAGCACTTGTTTCTCTAGATGCGGAGAAGGCGTTTGATAGATTGGAGTGGAAATATCTCTTTGCTGTTCTTTCCAAGTTTGGCTTCCCTCAATCATTTGTCCACATGATTTCATTGTTGTACAATTCTCCCACTGCTAGACTCATAGTGAATGACAAAACTTCACCCCCATTCATACTGCATAGAGGTACTCGGAAGGGGTGCCATATGTCCCCACTTTTGTTTAATTTGGCCCTTGAGCCTCTCCTTGCAGCCATTAGAAAGTCTCCAAATATTAAAGGCGTTAATATTGCAAACATAGAATTCAAAATCTCAGCCTATGCAGATGACGTATTGTTATACCTCACCGACCCGGAACCCTCTCTGATGCATCTGATTACCTCTTTCTCCTCAGGATACAAAATCAATTGGGACAAAACCGAAATCATGCCACTCAATGATCTTTGTATTCCTTTCTCCATTTCATCACAACCTCTCACCTGGGTTACTTCTAGTATTAAGTATCTCGGTTTATCGTTTGGTAGGGATCTACGTTCATCTTCACAGATAATCTCCTCTAAACTCCTTTCCAAGACCACATCTACTCTTTCAACATGGTCTCCTTTACACCTTTCGTGGTGGGGACGCTTGGATACTGTGAAGATGATGGTGGTTCCTAAACTCACATACATCTTTAACATGTTTCCCCTCATGTTCCATCCTTCCTTCTATAAACAATTGGAATCAGTACTGTTGCGCTTTCTATGGAATGACAAGCCTCATAGAATCTCTCTCCAGAAATTGAAAATGCCTTCTCACTTAGGCGGTGTCAATTTTCCTGATTTATATAGTTACCATAAAGCTTTTCTTCTACATCAGGGTGCGACATGGATTTCCCCCTCTCCCCCTATTGATACGCCCAATTGGCTATGTTTAGAATCTTCTCTCATGTACCCTCTTCCTTTAATCAGACTCTTGGGTACCACAAATCCCCCTTGACTCTCCAAAAATCCCGTAATGCTAACTACTTACAAGGTCCTTACAGATCTTGATCAAAGATTAGACATTCCCTGGAACAAATCTGCATTTTGCCCCCTGTGGTTTAATAAGCACCTTCGGATTGATGGAAAACCCATCTCTTGGCCACATTGGTATAATCACCACATTTGGGATATTGGGTCCATTTGTCACCCAGATGGGACTTTTCTCACTTTCCAAGAATTGATGGCTCCTTTTCAATCACTGATTTGAATTTTTACAGGTGGTTACAATTAAAATCCTCAGTTAAAAAATCTGGCCTAATCTCAGTAGTATTTCCCTACACCCCCACTATTTACACTCTCTCCCAACAATATGTAGCACTGGGTCACACAGCTTCCCACTTTTACAAACTCCTCAAATCCCTTTTGCCTTCTCCGCTATCTTCGCTACAATCTCTATGGGAAGCTGATTTGGAGAGGGTGATTCCTGAAGAGGCTTGGTCCCACGTTTTTAGATCTACTTTACATACCTCCCGATCGGCCTCAATTCTTCAACAACTGTTCTTTTTACTCCATAGAGCCCCATGGACCCCTATAAAGTCCCATAGAATCAACCCTTCCTTTTCCCAAAATTGCTGGACATGCTGCTCTGATACGGGCACTCTGAAACATCGTCTCTATTCTTGCCCTGCAATTAGTTCCTTCTGGACATCCATTTGGGGCACAGTTTGCTCTATCTTCCATATCAATGTCCCTTTAACTTATCAGATGCTTTTACTGAAATCTTTTGCATTGGTTGATGTGGTTTCTGACTCCGATCATTTTCTTCTAGACCTTTTGATTTCCCTAGCTTTAAAAATTCTTTTATCCTCCTGGAAAGATTTGTCCAAAGCTTCCTATTCCCAATGGTGGAACCTTGTATACCATACCTATAGGACTGAAGCATATTTGGCCAAATCTTTCAATAGATTTCTCCACTTTCAACTAAATGGAACTCCTTGAAATTATACTTGCAATTTACCACTCCTTGACTTGATGGTTTCCTCCTTTCTCTCCCCCCTCTATATATTTTTCTTTAAATTGCATTGTCTTTCTCATATTATTTTATCTAGTATTGTAATTACTTATTGCACCTTATCATACTTTATTTTCTTGCTCTACTTTATTTTATTTTATTTTATATTGATTCATGCTTGCTCTCTATGGATACCGGCTCTGTTAGGAGATGAACTGTTGTTATAGTTCAGAGTTCTTTCTTGTTAAATTATGCCCATGTTTATTTACTGTTATCTCAATTGTTCAATCCATATGTACATCTCGAGTTTTCTTTGCCATTGACTTGAGCATCCATATTTTGTAATTATGAAAAACTTCAATAAACAAACCTTGACAAAAAAAAAAAAAGAAAATCGATCAGGAAAACATAACTGAATTTCTTTTTTGTTTCTTTCTGCTCCTCAGATGTCCAGATAAGTTGGAACTAGGGCCAAGATCCAGTGTCATGGCACTTCTTTTGCAACTACCTAGAGATTCTATGTCCCTGTTTTGTATCTCATTCCAAAATCAGCCAGCTCAGCCAGTGCAGTAACAGTGTTTGGAAAATGCTGTACGCATGAACTCTGAATCTAGTGGCTGAGGATTATTGTTGTACAGTGATTGGGGCTTTGTCTCTCTCTAGGACCTATGAGTGCTGCCTCTACCGAATCCTCAGAACTAGCTGTGGAGTAGAAGAGCTGACTCAAATCAAAGCCAGGTTTTCTGGTTGGCTATATGCAGCTTTGCAACTGAGCTATCTGGCCAGCCCCCAAACCTCCTTAAGTCTAATTATACTACTAGCCTTCATAAATTCCACAGCTTCATTGCTCATTTGATTGAAAAGATACTTAACATTTTGTTTTGAAATCTGCCACTAGTTGGTGCTATAAGTGGAGGACATTCCATGAAACTACGTGAAAGGGTTAATGACAGTTCTCAACTTATCTCTTCCTTCTCATTATTATATCCCTGTACCATCTGTTCTCAAAACTGAGGAGCCCTAACCTTTGTATCCTTTCTTCTAGGGAGCCATTTATTTTACATCACTCTATTGCACAGTAAAGGGAATAAAAAAATATTCTTATCAGTGAAGTTTGTGTTTGTGAAATATTACTTGCGGTCTCTTTGCCCTGCTTTGAGAGGAGCATTGGGGAAAAGGTTCTAGGATTTGCAGGACTCCTGAATCAGCATTTCAAAAGGATGAATCTGTGACAGGAGGGTTATAACTGTTTTCTTTAGAAATGATTTGAGCAAGAATATGAGTGCTGAGAAGCGATGTGACATGATGGCTAGTTGCCAGTTTGTATTGTTAGGGGTTCAATATTCAAAGTGATGTAACCATCTAGAAATAGCTCCTGGCCAGTTAAATCGCTTGTGCAGGGCTCTCTGCTGATATTCAGTGGCACTTAACCTGCTACTGCTGCTGCATGTCACCAGAGGCTGCTAACTGAAAGCTGGCTATTTTGTAGGTATCTGGAGGCAGAGTTGGCACTTGTGTGGTTAAGTGCTAATATTCATCATTTAACCACCTAACCCCCCCCCCCTTTTACTAAGCCATGTAGAGGTTTCTACTGTGGTTCAGAACGCTAAATGCTCCAATGCATTGGCTTGGTAAAAGTGACCAAACTGGACTGCATAAAACTGAGTCCTATCTTTATGCAGTGTTGCTTAGGTGGTTAAGTGCTGAATATTGCACTTAACCGCATAAGAAATAGTTGGCTCCATAAATCCAGATATTGAATGCTGGCATTGAATATCCAGGGATAATGCAGGTGGCAGATACACAAATGCTCACCGCTGCTGGCTAAATATGTACCCCTTAGTTTTTAAGTGTTCTATATTTATTCTCTTCAGTATTTTAATTTTTGCTCAACAGATGGCCAATCCAATTTTTATTCATAAATAAAAAAGAAATAAAACTGATGGTCATTTGTGATGGAGATAGATGGAGTTTGCGATTTGAAGTACGGGGCCTGTGCCATCACATTCCTTCAGGTTTTTGGGAATGTGGTCTGTGTTGACTAGGAGCTGTTCTCCCTCAGCCCTCACACACATAAACAAGCAGCTTAGTACAGGATGTTCTCAGAGCAGAGAGATCAAGGCAGCCTGTATGAAAGAGCGCATGCACACATCCTGGTGGGGAGTGTGAGATCGTTACATGTTAGGTGGGGGAGAGGGGGAGAGCACATGAGATCATATGTGCATGTGCTGGGTATAGAATGTGTGTATGAGAACATCTGCATGCAGGGGGGGATGGAGAGAAAATAGATGTGAGAACATCAGCACACATTGGAGAGGGGAAGTTAGAAGAATGGGATGGCAAAAGCATGTGAGCATGTTTGGAGAAAAGCATGTGTGTAAGAGCTTGTGGATTTCATGAATAGTGGCCACATTCATGTAATTACTAGTATCATCAGTGGTACGAGATGTAGAAAACACTTTTCAGACACATATAGACAAGATGGTTTGTAAAGATTACAGTCTAAGACAGAAATACAGGCAAAACACATGGAAAGGGTGTTGCAGGGAGAGGGTATTTCAAGATTGGCCAGCTACTATAAGGCCTATTGAGAATATGTCTAAGGAGGCCACATGCAGAAACAAGTCAAGGTTTTAAAAAGGAGGCTTTGAAATGGAGGGTTGGTGGGAAAGGAGCTTTAAGGAGGAGACCTCTCAGGAGTGATTACTAAGGTGGTGGAGGAATTTACTAATTTGATTTCTCTGTGTTGGGGGAGGGGTGTTTGATAAGTTAGACTCTTTCTGGAGTCTAAAGGCCAGATGCACAAAACTCTCCGATAGTGTACCGATGGTCGCTAAACCAGTTTGAATGGTTTAGCGACCGATTGAATTTGCTGGCCCGATTTTCAAAATGGCTCACCGCGTGGTTTTTCATTCGGTCATACATTCTCTGATTCTGGCATGCAAATGACCTCATTATTATTAAAATGAGGTCATTAATATTAAAACAAGCCATCTGATTGATGCCTAACAATGCATGCCATAATCGGATCGCTAATACCAACCTGAAAAAAAACGATAGGTCTACCGACAGGTTTTGACATGTTTTTAAATTTTTTTCTATGGCACAGATGTTGAGTGTGTGTAACACACACACAATATATGACCCATAAAAGAAAAGTCTGTGCCATTAAAAAAAAAAAGAAAAAAGCCCCAAACAGCTGAGTGGCAGGACACTGCTTTGGGGGTTTCCTGTGCTGCTCAGCTCTTAGGGCTTCCTCAAACTGGCTTGGTGCATGTGTGAGAGCCAGTTTTTATGCAAGCAATCAGATGGGATTATGACTGCCCTCAGCAAAACTCATTTGCATGGGAATTTGTTTGAACATTGATCGCTGTGTAGAAATCAGCCAAAAAATTGGCCCACAGTGGCCCGTCTGGTCTTAACGATCGTTTTTAGTGTATCTTGAGAATCAACCACCCTGATGGCCAAAGACAAATTACACAGCCTAGGTGTGAGCCTTGATGGCAACCTTTCGCTCTCTGACCATATCTCCCAAGTAGTTTCTGGTTCGTTCTACTTCCTGCGGCAGCTACAGAAAATCAGATAATACTTTATGGAACCAGACTTTTCCCAACTACTATACGCCTTTATCCTCTCCCTTATTGACTACTGCAACGTGGTCCTAAATGGACTCACTGCAAAAAACCTTCATCGACTACAACAAATACAAAATGCTGCCATCCAATTCCTGAAGATCCACATACAAGATCTGATCACCCCAGCTTTGTGTGCTGCCCACTGGCTGATGATTGACAAACGATGCATATTCAAAGGCCTAGTAATGGCCTACAAATTCTTCCATGACAAGACACCAACCTATATGGTCTCCAAACTTCTGCCCTATGCCCCGAACTGATCGCTTCGCTTGCAAGATGAAAAGTGATTATGTGTGCCCTCGGGATGTGCCCTCCGCCTTCAGAACCCCCAAAAAGATCTTACACTACCTACCAGGCCTCTGAAACAAACTACCTATCCACAAGATCATTAGAAGGTCTACTAAACTTCAGGAAGGCAATACAAATTCACCTCTTCCCCTGACCCTCTATGAAAATGCACAAATCCTAATTCCCCAGACCTTCTGACAAAGGGCCCAACTCTCCACTGACTCAAGTCTCAAATACTGATATGTCTGACCATGCCATGTTTTGTTATACAATGTTCTACCACACTGTTCACCACCCTTGTCCTACTATACTTTACTATATGCTATATTTACCATACTATGTCGGCCATGCTTCAATCTCTCATGCCTTGTCTCCCATTTCATGTCTTCCATGCTATGCTGTCATGCATATTTGCCTAACCATTTTTCTAGTCATGTCATACTGTGTTAGCCATGCTTTGTTAATACTATGTTTACTGTGCTATGTTTTGCTGAACTATGCTTGCCATGCTATGTCTCACCATACTGTGTTTTGTCATATATTTTTAACATGCTTTGTAAACTTTGGTTTGCCATCCTTGTCAGACAATATTTGCCATGGATATCTTTTACCATGCTATGTCTGAAAATGCACTGTGGTTTGTAGATTCCAACCCACATTGCTCCCTATGACCCTGGGCAGGTTGCCAGATCCCCCATTGCCGGTATATTAGATAGATTGTAAGCCCACCAGGACAGAAAGGGAAAATGAATACATTTATGTAAACCGTTCTGAGCTTCCCTGGGAAAAAGGAGTAGAAAAATTGAATAAATAAATAAATCTAGTTCTAAAACTTGTCCTGAGGTGGCTGTGGGATCTAATCCCTCCCTAATCCTATTCTGATTTCTTCTCCCTTCACCTTCTGTCTTTTTCTCTTGAAATTTCTCTTTTCTTGTTTCTCCTCCTCCTTCAGTGTCCTTCTTTCGTCCCTCTCTCTGATCTCTCTCCCTGCTTTCTTTTCTCTGTCTCATTTCCTCTTCCCTTTCTGTTTCTCTCTTCCTTTCTCCTTAGATTCCCCAGCTATCTTTACCTTTTATCTTTCTCTCTTTTCTCCTTTCCTGTCTTTCCAATCTGTTCATCTCCCCATTTTTCCCCCTGTAGCCCTGCTTTTCTTTCTCTTTCCCTATTTTCTTTCATCCTCTCTTTTCATCTAATTTTTCATTTGTTCATACACCTCCCCCATCACCCCCACACTGTTCTCTAAATCTAGGTTGTTCCCCTTGAGCTATATGTGGTCCTTAACCACTGCTGCTGATGCTCCCTCCTCCCCCCTATAGGAGACTGGAGTACTGTGCCAGATGAACAGGAAAGCCATTGTACACAGTACACGCCCACCAACTTGTACATAGCTTGAACAGGACATTTTTATTTGAACTTCCTTTATTTCAGAGAAGCTGTTCATCTGTAGATCCTTCCCTCGAGTCTCTGTAATCCTTCCCTCTGAGTCACCGGGAGCTCGGCAGCTTTTGTTCTGTACAGTATGTTCTGCCTGTAATTACTGGCTAGAAAAATAACAGCTAATGAGACTGGAGACAGGAAACAGGCCAGTTCCCTGCCCCACTTCAGGGCCCTGATCTTTGCCTAGCCTTAGAAACAGACTGTGCAATCTTCTTGGACAAATATTTTGGAAGTTAGCACAGACTCCCTGTTATGCACTTCTTGTCCCAGTTCTGCTAGTTCTTTTTAATTGGATGTATCCTTTCTGTTTAACATACTGTAAGGAGAAATCATTTCATGACAAGGCTCTTTTTCCTGGCTGTTAAGTACGAGGATTATATAGCTGTTTTGTGAGGCCCCCCTCTTTTATCACCACCCCCTCACCCAGCCTAAGATTAGGAAGCGTCCAAGACCAGTGTATGTGGAGCTGCTAAATTCCTCATGTTGTTAGCCCTGTTTATCAGGAGCACCCCATCCCCAACCCCTCTGATGGAGGGTAAAATGAATGCCTGTTGGCAGGTTGATGGGGTACAGCTGGACTGAGATCTGGAATACCTAATGGGTTACAGATACTGTTTACACCTCATGAAGGGCATAGAGAAAGTGGAGAGGGACAGATTCTTCAAACTTTCGATAAATACAAGAACGAGAGGGCATTCGGAAAAATTAAGAGGGGACAGATTCAGAACCAATGCTTGGAAGTTCTTCACCCAAAGGGTGGTGGACACCTGGAATACGCTTCCAGAGGGTGTAATAGGACAGAGTATGGTATTGGGGTTCAAGAAGAGATTAGATAATTTCCTGAAGGAAAAAGGGATAGAAGGGTATAGATAGAGGGTTAATATACAGGTCCTAGACCTGTTGGGCCGCCGCGTGAGCGGACTGCTGGGCGTGATGGACTTCTGGTCTGACCCAGCAGAGGCACTTCTTATGTCCTTATGTTCCTGAGAGATTTTGGGCTAGATTCACTAACCTGCCTGAATCGGAACTATCCGTTTCCGATTCAGGCAGCTCCGATGAATTCACTAACCTAAAATATGCAATGAGGGTGATCGGAGGAACACCCCTATCTGCCTGCATGGATCGCGCATGAGCAGACTCGTCCTAACAGCAACTTTTTTTTTTTTTAACTTTAAACTTTTTTAAACTTTTGCGGTGGCGGCAGCCTCTTTCCTCCTTCTCTTCAGTGCGAGCCTGCGGGTTTAAAGCTGGCGCTGCACTGCAGTGTGTAGCCCCGCTTTAAAATCACTGGCTTGCACTGCGGGGAAGGGCAGCAGAGAGCAGGAGAGTCGGGGCGAGCAAGCAGGAGAGATTGGGGCAGGCAGGCAGGGGGTTCGGGGCAGGCAGGTGTGTTTGGGGGCTGTAGGAGATGGGGCTGACAAGTTAGAAAGCAGGGCGGCAGAAGGAAGTTGCAAAGGGCTTCAGCGACCGGTCCTGAGCAGTTGCTTTTTGCGAGCCCAGTGGGATTGAAAAAAAGTTTAGTGAATCACGTCCCTGCCTACTTTGCATGCAGTTCCCCTCATTTGCATGCGCACACCGGAAGAGGATCACTACACAGGTCAGTGAATACTGCAGGAGGGAAATCTGGTCGCTAAGGGCTCGCAAACCGATTGGTACACGATCGGTTCGCTTAGTGAATCTAGCCCTTTCTTCCTACTAAATTGGAGGGGTGGGGGAGGACTGTCCTCTTACCCATCTATAGAGAGGCAGCAGGAGATAGTTTGTGGGGTTGTGTTTTTTATTTTTATTTTTTTGGGGGGGGGAGTGAGATTGAGCACTGACACTTACAACAGGCAAAAATCAATAATGATGGTTTTCATTCTTATTTTTTTTCCCCCAAACCACCCTCTCTACAAGGTGACCTAAATAACTTTTCCAAAGAGGTTTGAACATTCAGAAATAGCTAGTGGGGGAAGTGATTTTATTTCTGTTTTGTCCTCTAATAGAGATCACCCCAGTTCAGGTTTTCAGCCTTCATAAATCGTCCAAGGCCAAAGTAGTTAAGGAAAGATCCTGTTACTGACTTTTTAGGAGCTTTTAGAGCAGAGGTCATCACTTATTCTATGAAGAGTCTGGTCGCTATTGAACTTCATAGTCTCTTCTCTCTGGGTTATGATGGCTGTTTCTTCTCTTTCTTATTTCTCATATTCAAGAACATTTTCTGGGTCTCACAAGTTGTCTGTTGAAAAAGTAAAGAGGAAAGAGGTAAAAGGAAAGATATAAAGTTCAGGAAAGAAATGACAAAAGATTGATTACAAAGTTGCTGGCGTTCAGTGTTGTGTCTGGTCACATCATGTTTCTGGCCTGGTAGCAGGATGTGATAACAGGATGTGAAACCTTCCACTACCGTATTTTTTTTCATTGTATTCCTTTTTTAAAAATCCTCTTCCTGCAGTGAGGGAATTGTAGTCTTGCTTGCCTCGTTCAATGAGTTCGCCTCCTTAATGTATGCTCTGAATTGTGCTTGCTCTTTGATATCGGTCTGCCCCTTCAGTTTATGAAGCATTTTGGGTTTAGGGTCTGGGTCAGTGCTCCACATAGACAGCCAGAGAGAGAGGAGTGTGCTGCTCTGTGCAGTCTCATGATTTCTTCCATCTTTTCCTCCCCCACCCCCTTCTCCCTCTCCTAAGGTTCGTCACCACAGTCTCCTTCTCTGTTGCCCACCCTACCTTTTCCCCTCTGCTCAGCTTATTCTCATCTCACCTTTTTTTATTTTTTTTTTTTACCCCTGTTCTCTAATTTATTCTTTGACCTGACTTCAACTCTGGTCTCCCAGGCGTTCCACTTGTCTTTCACTGTGCTAAATAAACAAGCAGGGCCTGGGCGGCTATTGTCCCAGGAACAAAACAACATGTTCTTAAGGGCAAGGGCCTACAAGCACAGATCCCATCCAGGCAGGAGGCCAAAGGACAGGAACAGTACAGACTGTTCCCAGCCAGGCTCACCAAAGAATGAGAGATGGGAGGGATGAGGGAGGAGCACTGATGGGAGGAACCTAGAATAGGAGCAGATAGGGAAGCGCTGGCTTCATTCAGAGTTACTCATGATCTGGATTATGCACGATTTGCCTACCTAGGAATGAGGGAGAGACTGCTCTGGTGGCGCAGGCGACTGAGGAGGTAAAGTGGATGAAGGGCAACCATTGCCTGCCATGTGGCTATTGGAGCTGGAATAGTATCCATAAGGGATAACTGATATCTGACCTAAACATCTGTTTCTCTTCTTTCTAAAGCAGATGTCAGTCGGCATCAGCCTGAACTGGGGCATTATAATTCAGGATGCCTAAGTGCTTTGGATTAGAGTTCGGTAGAAAGGCTAGAATTCTTCCTGATGCTTATTGATGGAAGCATTTTTAATGCGAATTGCAATTTTTAAAAATAACCAGGATTTTTATTGGAAACAACATTCTTTTGATTTTTTTTTTCTATCAAGTTCATTTTGCATTTGGTTGTGTCAGGTACGCAGGAGGGCAATTTTTTGTTTGTTTCTGATTTCTTACCTCTTCTGGGAAAAGGAAATTCCCTAGTGATGATGGAATAATTCAGATCTGATTGAATCTGTGGAGAGAAGGAGAGGGTGCTGATGAGGGTTACTTTTGGCTGGCTGGCCGTGGCTTCTTTTCTTCCAAGCCTGTTTTCTCCTTTATTTTGGATCTACACTTTAACCCCTCTCCCAGTACCTGTTATAGGTTTTGGCCCTTCTATATCTGATTTCTAGAGGGGGGGGGGGAACAGCAGCACCGGTGTATGTGGTACACCTATGAACCTTGCTCTGTATGCTTCACTAGTCTGGCATACTGACCAGTCGTTTACCTCCATGAAGAAATCTTGATTGTGGGATTAGGGTTGTTCTCAAACTTTAAAATCAATTTTAAAAAAGAAAACAAACAATAACAAAACCCAAAACTAAGAGGGTTGAAAGAAAGTGTGAGGGAAGAACCGTCTGCTGCAATCTGGCCAGCTTAGTGCATAGATTTTAGCACAAGGTGAGAATATATTGTATAAGATCTAGAAATAGTGCATTCTTATTTGTAGGACAATTGCTGGATGCTCTCCTGGGACAAATGCAGTTTTG
This sequence comes from Geotrypetes seraphini, assembly GCF_902459505.1. Taxonomy (NCBI): domain Eukaryota; kingdom Metazoa; phylum Chordata; class Amphibia; order Gymnophiona; family Dermophiidae; genus Geotrypetes; species Geotrypetes seraphini. Next base: position 42,119,680 of record NC_047091.1, read on the forward strand.
TACATCTCTTCTTTACTTTTAAGAAAGCTTTGAAGACTCATTTTATTTTGTGCAAGTTTTTATGATATAATGAGTTGCTGTAACTAATTTCACTGATGCTGAAGTGTAGATTTTTCATTGTGGTATGTGTTTCACTATTTCTGTGTGTTTTTAGTGTGAGCCGCTTAGCTGTAGGTGGGTTATAAATTTTTCAAAATAAATAACTAACATTTACGTGGGAGGTAGACAGCAGTTTCTTCTAGCTAGAGATCTGGGGTGGGATCTCTGATCTCTCAGAAGTCAGAGAACCAGAGCAGACATTACAGCTCTGCTACCCAAGCCAATACAAGTACAGACATTTCCAACATATCTGGCAGCTTGTAGGATCCTTTTTATAAGAAGAAACATTTGTTCTGTCTTGTAAAAGCAAAACTTTTCACAGACAGGCATTTATTTGTGGTCACAAAAATGGCTCCCTCGCTCTCTTAAAAAATTTTGTAGCTGGAACTGTGGATGCACACAGCTAAATTAATATTTTAATTTTTGCATTCATGAGAAAAAGAGACATTCTTCCATCTCCCCACTGTGATCCTGGGTACAAAGTTAACATTGCATCTAATATAACCTAGTCATGCATAAGAGGAATTTTGGAAGTTTTTGTCATAGGCAGGGGTTAGAAGAGCCTTTTGGAAAGTTTTAAGGCTACCTTTTAGACACTGGTCATCACACACAGTGCCATCACTGTGTCTGTTTGCATGCATGCATCAGGGGCTCTCTGTGTGGGCATCTTAACTTCTTGCTGAGGTTCCAGCTTTCCTGCCAAATCTCATATTCATTCAGAGAGCACTCCCATCTCTCCCCCAAGAGTTGTGCCAGGAGAGAGCAGCCATGTCTGAATTTGCGAGAATAGTAATATACCTGCAGTCCACGCTTCAAGCTTGCGTTTTTTCAATTTATTTTAAATAAAAGCCAGCTTAGTTTTTGTTCTAAACTTGTAGCCTTATTGAAAGTAAATGCCAAATCCTTGGTGTGCATGAGGGTGGCACCATTAGGCAAACGGAAATAATTGTCAGCACAAAGTAACAAAGGTGCTCTGTACTGTTTGTGTGCAGTCTCCTGGGCTTTATTCAAAACGCATAAGAAAACTAAAAGTGAAAAATATAAAGAAATTGTTGCTCTCCACATTGCAGATCTTTAAAAAGCTCTTAACTGTGTGATATACCTATGCAATACCAACAGCAGTTTTGTTGCGCAAGTTAATATATTACGATTATTACTGCATACCTGTTTGCTTCAGGAAATATACCCCCCTTCTACAAAAGCGTAACGCGATTTGTAGCAGTAACAGCTCCTATGCTCATAAGAATTCTATGAGCATCAGCTGTCACCGCTACGGCCGGTGCTAAAAATCACGCTACGCTTTTGT